>NC_137856.1:23771406-24436406 GCF_948465745.1 Chenopodium album
TTACTATATAATAGGGCGGTGTTGGATGCTCCATCAATTGTAGATGTGAGGGGTGTAAAAATGCATTTGGTAGAAAAGACGGTGAGTTGGATCATTCTATGCTCTACAATTTTGCTCACCATTTATTAGACTCTCACGATTTGCTAATGAGACTAATTGATTGAGCATGTTGTGTGATGTTAACTCATATTGCAGGGTCCAATCTGATTGGCACAGAAGCAGAAATGGAGAAGATACAAGCCTCTGAGAAATCCATGCAGGATAAAAGTTCAGATATACATGCATTCCACGATGATGATGACCAACATTCTGAATTCGCCATCCCTATGACACCATCAAGGCTTTTCAGGTTTGACATTCTAAATCCTAATTCAAACCCTTATTGCAACAATGAACTGTTGTACTTTATGTGTACTTATTTGGTAATTTTCTATGTGACAGACCATCAGTTCCAATGGCAACTTCCTCGAAGGGAAAGCCGCCAAGATCTTCTTTAGGAATGATTACTTCATCCTCAGGTCTGCACCAAGTTGATGGACCAGGAAGATCAACATTTCTTCGAACATTATCTAGGCCTGAGAAGCATTTTAAAAGTGCAGCAGATGAAATTCCTACAGTTCTTCAAAACTGCAGTCCTCCCAGCAGTGGTTTAAAGACTTTGTCTCCAAACAGTAAGAGGGTCTCTCCTCCTCACCATGCCAATGGACAGACCCTCGGACGTACAAGCAGCCGTAAGCTGATCCTGCAGTCGATCCCATCGTTCCCTTCACTCAGTCCAAGACGCTGAACTTGCAAATTACCATGGAAATTTGTAATAACACACCTATCATCTCTACTTCTCTAGGTGGAGTTACAAGTGTGCTAATTAGTGTTATAGTCCTTATAACACACCTATCAATCCCTTATGCCATAGCTGTATAATATTGCTATTATTTTTTTTTTTCTTCTCATTTCAATTTTTTGTTAGGTGAAATTCTTTTCACTATTTCATAATGCTTAAGTTCCAAACTAGGATGTGAATGTATTAGACTATTTTAGGATGTTAGTATATTTGTAAGTACTGTAACAGCCCAATGGTAGTCTAGCGCTATCCTAAGGGTGGTACAGTGAACTATAATACTTTTCATATTGCTCGTATCTTTCTATTTCGCGTCTTTAAGATTATAGAACACCATGAAAGCTTGGGTGTCTAAATCCCAGCTATATATGTTGTAAATAAATTTTGACAGTAGCAGAAAATCATAACTACCATAAAATCTAAATATGTTCTTTCCTCATTTCATTGTGTCCTTTGCCCTTTTGATATATTTCTGCATTATACATCAAGCTTAAGGTTTGGTTTTTTTTTTTTTTTTTTTTTTTTTTTTTTTTTTTTTTTTTTTTTTTTTTTTTTTTTTTTTCCCATAATAGTCCTCAATTGTAATGGTAACACCTAAAAACAGGTTGGCTTTGAAAGGCAGCCTAAAATCTCCAAGTATTGTATGGCGGTATGGCCTAATATAAGTAAATAGGGATTTTTCTGGTGGCCGTATCACATGTTATGAGGATCAATTTTCCGATTTCCACTAAATAAAGTATGGGACTAATGTAAGGGATACCAACTATATTCCTCAAATTTCTATTGTAACAAATTGTGAAATAAATTGTGAAATTCTAGAAAATAAATGTGGGAGAGATATGTGAATATGTGATGATGGCATTTATGCCACGGGGGCTGACAATCCCTGACCCGACCCGAAGTAACAGAGAGAAATCCGAATCCGAATCCGAACAACTCGAATTCGACCCGATTTGACCCAAATTTCATATTTCATAATAATATTAAGGTTTACCTATTTTTGATAGTTTCTAAGCATGACCCAAAATCTAACCCGAACCCAATCCGCTGACCTGAATTGCCACACCTCTGTTTGTGCAATTTTCCTTTATTGGGATCTTATTTACATTTTTACCTTTATTTTGATGTAAATAGTATTGGCCAGTTTGGATCCCAAATGAATTAATTTCATCTAAAACTTTCATTACCTTCAATTACCATTTGTGGGGGTGTTATATACTGTATTGGGAGATAATGGACATTTATAGAGAAAAATACAAGTTTAGGGATGATATCGTTTTACTTTAGACAATGTAAGTAGTTATGTATAGTTCACTTCTAAATAAAAATGTGACATATCAAATAAGGACAAAGTGAGTAAATATAAGTCTACATCAATAATCAATAACTATATAATAAAAGCAAATTAAACATGACACTTGTCAAAATATGGTTAAATAATTTTCCGCCAATTTTTGTTTTTACATTTTTGCCAAAATTATCTTAGGAATTTTTAAATTCACTGTAATTTTATTTCCTACTTTACTAATATATTCTTTCTCTCCTAAATTCAGCAAAACATTTTTTAAAAAAATATACTGACCTTTGTCATACTTTTTATAAAGAAAAAAAAATTATTAAAAAATTATTGAAATACAAATTTTTGTTACTCCGTGCATTGCACGAGATCATACACTAGTATATACTAAAAGATAAAAATGGCTCATACCGCCAAACCTAATTATCCAACTGAAATACCCAAACTTAAATCCGCCATACCTAATTATCCAACAAAAATACCCAAATTGAAACCCAAACTCTACGTACTTAAAATTACATGACTTTATTTTGACTTGATTTGATCAGAACCAAGTGCAAAAGTGTATAATACTTCACTAATTAATTTATCAAAATAAGCCTATAGACATTAATAAGATTGTTAACCCTAGAAATTTTAGTTCAAACATGACCCCAACTGAATTGATCATATATAAACTCGATCCGAACGATCTGATTACCGCCTCTGTCTATATATGTAAGGGATTGTAATGTTTTGTATCTTCCAACAAAAGGAGGGAAGGCCAACAGTGTTTGCACATGACACTACTAGCCCATCAACATTTGCCCATCACTTGGCTATCTTGGAGGAGGACCTCATGATCCATATTTCAAATCCTTATTCTATTAATATGGCCCACGACAATGACAGGGGCTGTTTTTTTGTGGCTAACTAATGGTTCTAGTCTTATTAGCTTTAGTTTTTTCACTGTGTTAATTAATTCTTTGCTAACTGTTGGGCTGATTGGAGGTTTTCTGTTCATTCTTTTATTGTTGTTGTTTCCTTGTTGTACTTTCCAATTGCAAATTTGCAAGTCTCTTCTTTTTCAGGTGAATGACAATCAATTATAGTTTCTAATTTTATATTAGCAATCATAGTTTATAATTTAATATCCCAAAATAATGTGATAAGTAGTTGTTCGTGCACAAGGATGAACTAGTAATTTCTAACCATTTCTCCCATGTTTTTTCATATATTGTACCTCATTTGCCTCTATTTGCTACAATTGCTCACTGTGGGCGTAGACCCTTAGGGGCTTGTTCTCTTCAGCTTATTTTCAGTTCAGTTCAGCTTCAATAAGTTTAGTTCAGTTCTTGTCATAATTTCCTTCTTTCATAAAATATTCAGTTTAATTAAGTTCAGCTCCAATAAATTCAGTTCAGTTCTATTCAGCTCAGTTCAGTCAATCAGAACAGGCCCTTAATGATTTTCCTTACTAGTACAGTGATACTCATTTTAAATGTATAAGTGAAGGGGAGGGAATGAGGGATCTAGAGATGTGTAAAATATTGATTTTTAAATTATGGAGTGCTCGAATACTTATCTACTTTATTTATTCACAAATTTTTATATATGACTAGAGACATGGTGTGACCACCTTACTTCTTGTATAAGGTATTTGATTAAATAGCAAAGTATTACGGTGATGAGTAAATGAGGTATTCCTATTAGAATCAATACACAATATTAGAATCCAACTAGATTAGGTCCCGTGCCATGCACAGTTATTTCACAAAATTTAATCAATAAAAGAAAAAAAAAATTGTATTAAAAAATAGCTAGATAAAATACATCTATAACATATTTATTATCTTCTTATTTTGCGTGTATAATGAAATGAAAGATGAAATATAACGAAAGAGTCAATTAGACAAATGAGTATATTAAAACTACATCTACATGTTAGACCATATGAGTGTTTTAAAAATTCAATGATAAATTAGTATAAAATTTTCTTTTTATTAATCAAAAAATTATTTAAAATTGTTTATTACACTTAATTGACAGGAATGATAACTCCTTTTTGATATTTAATCAATTTTTTCCCTAAATTATGATACTATATAAAAGTATTGGAGATATAAATAAAAAGAACTTAATCAAATTATCTGACATGATTACATGTATAGATAAAGTGATTATAATGTTATGCTATGTTGCTAAAATCTCTTTATATTTTTATTAGGCTATTCGTATTAGAATTATTCGAGAAACCAATTAAAATATTACAAAAAAAAATTCCCATTTAATAATAATTTGTGTAGTGCAAGTCTTTTATTTAATAGATTCATAATTTAAAATTATATTAAACAAATGAGTGAAAAAAATGATGATGTATTAAAGATTTGTCATACAGGGTAATAGTTATGAAAATCTGACTAATAACTAAAAGGAATATATTTGAAATAATATTATGATAGTTATATATACCAAACTTCTCAAAGAAAATTTTAGCAAGAAGGAAAGGTTTTTTTGGAGGGAAAAAACTACATCAGGAATTGACACGTGTCATTCCTAGTGTCTGTTTTAGTATTATGTTATTGATTAAAATCAATAAAACATGTATAAGATTGATTTACATGTTAGACAAAAAAAATCATCTTACATAAATTATTAACATATATAAATTCACTAAATAATTTGGAATCAATAAAAATCATTTTAAATTCAATATGATTTATATGATAAAATCTAACAAAAATTTTTATGTAAACTAATATGTCAAGTTTTTTACATCTATAAATTAGACACACGAATTATTACACATTGATTCGCTGGTCTATTAGTATAACATATTGATAAATTAGTTTCATCATTAAATTAACTTTAAAATTTTTTAAAAAAAACCTAAAAAAATAAAACTTTTTTTTTCTTTGGTTTTAGAAACTGGAGAAAAAAAGTCAATTTTAACGTCGGTTTTGAACCAAAATCAATAAAAAAAAGTCATATTTTCTACTGGTGAAGTAAGGATACAAATTATGTTACCTACCTCTAACCCAAAAAAAAAAAAAGCTATATCTTATTCTCTCTTTTCATTTGACAATTCTACAATTTATTCAATTTTTTGCCTCAATATTGTTTGATTGATTGTATGATTTTTAATATTTTTTTCTATCTCAAAATAGATGATGGATTGCTACTTTATTTGAGTTTTTGACCTATTTTTTTATTTGAGTTTTTGACCTATTTTATTTGTTTGAGTTTTCTATTTGTGGCAAGAAGGTTCTCTAATATACATTATCTTGATTTTTAATCCTTTTTTGAATAACTTAATTTGGAAACTTTCAATTTCTTCATGCCTAAATTTGTTCAAAATTCTACCAAAATGCTTTTGTTTGTGATATTTGGCACTGAAATATGACAAATTTCATAATTTTTTTTTCCTACCAAAAGCTTTATTGTAGGGTACTGTTGATTAAATGCAAACTATATGTATGTAGGAACACTCACTCATAGAGTGTATGAAGGAATTGAAGCAGTAGATGGTGATGTAGGTGGATGCACACTACCAAATAATGTCCAAACTTATATTTATAGATGAGATATGGAGGTGGAAGAAGTGCCTTAACATACATTCAAATCTGTAAGCATCTTGGGTATCCTTCAATTCTTCAAGGTTCTTCCACAATTTTCCCAGTAATTTTCTTAACGTGCGTGTTAAAAATCTCTACAAACTTTTAGAAGCCTTGAACCATAATAAGTTGGGTCATGTCTCGTCAAAAAAAAAAAAAGTTGGGTTACGGAATTTAGGCTGCACTAACCCAACAGATAAATATAATTAGGGTCTTTTCGGGCTTTGTTGCAATTAATTGAGACTGAAGGAAGTATTTGCTCAAATATGGTGTGGGGAAGCTAAATGGTGGAACAAGCTAAGGTCTCTTCTTCTTATGGAATAGGCGCAGTAGGTTAATCCCTTACAATGCACAATTAGTATTAATTTTTCTTACTCCATATAACTTATGTTATGTTGTATTATATTGTATATAAAATAAATATTTAGATATTAGAATATTTTACAGTAAAGAATATATATATGAACCACATTATTATATCTATACAAATTGCAATCAATATATATATATATATATATATATATAAAGGGGAGTTTTTTTCCTGAGTTTTTAGAGAGCCACATAGGATTTTGTTATTTTTTTAAAAAATAGATCGCCACGTAGAAATCTGATTTTGCGCTATGTAGGATTAAAATGCGCTATGTAGGATTGCAATTTGATATGTGCCACGTAGGATAATAACTTTTAAAAATTTAAAATAATAAAATTATTAAAAAAAAAGTCAAGATGAAATATAACAATCCAAATTCATCAACTACTACGTAAGCTTAACATAAAAAAAAAATGATAATTTAAGCAGCAAAACAAAATAAAAATAAATATTATCATACTTTTCTAATGATCTATCTAATTACTTCAAATAAAATGTGTAGTATAATCTATGATAAAATAAATCCAATCAATATTCACGTACTGTGGTTCGAACCCAACAAAAGCTTATATTTTCCTTATGACTAATTTTTTTAAACACCATTCATGGGGTTTTTTATTCCCTAACTAAAACACCAAATGGAAATAAAATAAATCTTAAAAAATTGATCATTTAAATAAAATTTTAAGTTAAGAAAAAGATATGAATTGATTTAATTAGCTTAAGATTTGTTATTATTATAAATAGACATTAATATAATTCATGGACCACCAAAGAATCACACAATATTTCATACAAAGCAATTTAGGATTTTATATTGTGGTTTAAGAAAATGTACGTCTAATTCCTTAAACTCAAATTTCTTCAAATTGTAGTTACTGGTAATATTATTTTTAACTACTTTTTTTAATTGCATTGTTTTCTTAGGTCTACTTTGTCGATTCGAGATCTTCCAAAAATGATTGAAAAATTAAAGTACGCGTATCAAGGCTTTTTGATGTTTTGAACTTTCGGAAACATAATAGTTTGATTAGTTTGGACATGGTTTTAATTGAGGAAAAGATATCTCTTTAATTTTATTTTTAAATTTGATCATACTTATCGTTCTAAATTCATTGAATAATATATAATTCTTTTTTGTAAATTTATTGTGTAGCTTACCATATTATTTTAACTTACCATATTTTTTGCATGTGTAGGGTGATTATGTCAATGCTTCAATCAAAGGAAAATTTGTCCAACAATTTCGTTCTAAACTAATTGAAGGCAAAGTTTACACAATTCGATATTTTTCCGTTGTACCTAACAAGAACGAATATCGTGTTGTGAGCGATAACAAGATAATGATACAATCACATCATAAACCATTAACAAGTTTCATGGGCTTTCAAAAATATGATATTAAGAAAAATATATAATTAAAAAAATCATAATCTAATCTAATATATATATAAAGGGGAGTTTTTTCCCGAGTTTTTAGAGAGCCACATGAGATCTAATTTTCTTAATGTGCCATGTAGGATTATAAAGTTTATTAGTAGCCAATTAAATAAGTGATTATTAAAATCTTTCATAATTAAATAATTCAAATGCCATGTAAGCAAAATTAGCGAATGAGATTTTTAAATTTAAATTAATTAAAAATAAAATATTATCTTTTGATATTAAGAATTTTATCAAAATGTATAACCAATTTTAGCACATAAATTAAAAAAATATATATTTAAAAAAAATTCAAACAAACCGTGCATTGCACGGGATTCATCTAGTATATGATTATTGTTATCCCTAATATCCAAAATTAAATATAGTATGCATATATATTAAAACAAAAAAGAAAAAAAAAACCAATTCAAAAATTATTCATATAGATAACAACTAAATAGTGATAAAATTTTATATTATCAATATAAATTACCATGGCATATACATGTGATTAGTGTCGATAATAAAATCAGCGTAAAATAACTTTGCCTTGCTTTTATGGATACTTCGTATGGGATAGTAATATAGTCAGCATAATTGTTCCATATCAACTTCTCAACTTTATTGGGTAGTTGTTACAATATAATGGGGTTCACCTTTTCCAAATAGTGTCCTTAATAATATAGGGCATGTTCACATTTGCTGAATTGAGCTGAACTGAACTGATTGGAGCTGAACTGAGCTGAAATGAATATTTTATGAGAGAGGGAAATTAGGAGCTGAACTGAATTGATTGGAGCTGAACTGAACTGAGCTGAAATTAAGTAAATGTGAACATGCCCATAGTTAATGTAGTCATAAAATCGTATTTGTATATAAAAATCATTTATGATAATTATTAATATCTAAAAATCTTAGACTTAGTATGATATACAAAAAAAACGAAGCAAAATAAAAAAGGATATGGATAACAAGTAAAAAGGATTAGTTTATAAAGAATGATAAAATTTATGTAGAGAAGATATGATATATTGTATTTCCTTATAAAAAGGCCTTAATTTAATTCACAATACATGCACTGCCAAGTGCCAATTAACCACAAAGTACATAGAAAATTATTAATTGTTTCTTTTCATAGTTGGAGATCTCAAGATTCATGACTGCACAAAGTGAAATTTACAATACCTTCGAAGATGCAATGGTAAACAAAGATACAACTAAGGTTGGAGATGGAAAAAAATTAATCTTGTCACCGACATTGATAGAAGACACAAGAAATATGCATCAGAATTACAAAGAAATGATATACTCTACACACTACATAATTGGGGCTGAAAAAGGGAATAGGATAATCCTGTCAACGACATTCACAGGGGATCCAAGATACATAAAACAGAATTACGGAAAAAGAATAAAGTGTTTTTGAACCTCACAAATTGTTTTTTTTTTGGGTAATAATTGCAATACTTTACCATTGATAATAATAATAATAAATGTCTTTTAATTTATCACATTATCCATTTATAATAATAATAATAATAATAATAATAATAATAATAATAATAATAATAATAATAAAACAAAGCCGTGCAACGCACGGGCTTCACACCTAGTTTATAATTAAAATAGTCAAAAGAAATAATTTAAGGAAGTATATTAATGAAATCTGAAGAAAAGATAGAGTTAAACATAGATTATATTGGCATTAATCCAAGTAATACGTTTAAAGTGCAGATAATATTTATTTTTAACATCTATATACTATACGAAAAAAAATAAATTATACTATACGTTTAAAATCATGGATGACATCTATATATATACTATACTAAAGTAATCCTCAAAAATATTTACAAAATACACGTGTCACCACCTCATAAAAAAAAAAAAAAATCCCAGCCCAAAAACCTTTTTTTTTTTTTTTTGGTAATTCTAATAAAATAAAACTCGAAAATAATTTTAAAAGTTAGTTTTATAATAAGGAAAAAGATAAGATAAAAAAATTCTTATCTTTAGATTTAATCCTATATTCAATTTTTACTGAGTAAAAGATGAAATGTGTCTTAATATTGATAATATCCAATTGTTGATCGACTAAGTAAATCGTTATACATCCTTACAAAAATGTAAATCATAAAAAAAGAAAATTTAAATTTCTATATTATGCATAAATATAATTCAACCATGTATTAAATGAAAACCCCGAGCATAGCTCGGACATTAACTAGTCACAAATTAAATCGGAGAGAAAATTTTCGCTTAGAAAACGACATGTAGGATAGTATCGGGTAGATATTGTCAGCAATATTTTGTTTTAGTATTAGTTAATAAAATAGATTAATATAGATTACTTATGTAACCGTTTTTTCATATTTGAATTTATTTAATTATACCCTTAAACTTCTTATTTGTTACACATTTGTAAAAAAAAGAATTAATTATTAAAGATTTTTGAATGATTTTTTTTATAGATTTTTTTTTTTAAAAAAAAATGTATATATAGTACTCCTTATATTGGAGGAAATGATTTTCACAATTATACCAAGTGTCCTATGTGATGGTTACTTATATATATACTAGTTTTATCCCCGTGCAAATGTACGGATTCATAATAATAAGACTTGAAAATTATAAAAGTCAATTAAAATGGAGTTAGTTTAAATGAAATTGCTTATATATAACATTTTTTTTTATTTTTGAATTTGAATTCATATCATGTCTATCCTTAAAATTTTTTTTTTTTGAAGAGATATCCTTAAAATTCTATGGTTAGATATATAATTTAAAATATTTTATAAATTATTGTAAGTTTTTATTCATTAAATTTTTTTATCATGTTATTTTTTAAGGGGAAAAAAAAAGAAATTTCTTTTTAAAAAAAGCTAAAAAATATTTGGGTGGGAAAATTTTTGTTGTGAATGTGACATGTGTACTTAAGGGATAACTCTGGTGATTACTTTAGTATATAGTATAAAAAATGTAGATATTAATTCCCCTATTCATACTATTTTTTTAAATTAAAAAGCTTTTACATGTTCTTCATCTATAAATACGAATAAAATACAAAGTATAATACGTTTAAAAGTTAAGGGAAAATTGGGTTTACTAGCACCAATTATGCCTTGGGTGGGTTAGTAGCACCACCAATGAGTAGTAGTTACTAGTTAGCAACCAACAATTTTTGCAATACGTACAATGTGCCATAAATTTCTATCTCTAATATCCAAAATAACACAAAGTATATTTACTTGTTTATAAGTTCATCATGTCGTTAAATATGACACCCGCTGTACCCACTAAAAAAAATTAATATTTTTCTAGCTACTATTCATAGCTGGTGTTGCTCAATGCACCAAACTCAACCAGTAAAACATAATGTTCCTCATTTTTCTTACGAACCACATTTCAAATTTCACGTCATTACCACCATATATTATCGTCAACCAAACGGATAATAACTTCTTGAGCCTATGCTCATGTGAGTAATAAGAAACATCATCACATGGATATGGGGTCATATAAGGGCCATATGCTTTTACACCCCTTCCACTTATAGCTTCCTAACATGATAAACGATAGGCAAGATGTTCACACAATCTCTTAATTAGACTTTATAGCAAAAAGAAACAATTAAAACCTAAATAATCAATAAAACCAACAACTCCTCATAATTCCATATTTTCCTTGAATGATCATTCCACCTTTTGGAATGATGTAGTCATGTCCTATAAAAGCTGGCTAATAATAACTTTGACATTTAAAATTGCAAACAAAACTTAGATCCGATCATCACTAACAAGTATACACATTATTTTTGCTCATATTTTTGAAGATCCATTTGAAAGTGTTCACCTTTTTACATGCTCTACTTTATTCTATAAAAACTTTTAAAGATTTCATTCACAAAGGTTGTCTTTAAGAGTTGGTGGGGGGTCTAATTTATATGATGATCATAATATATGATAATATATATGATTCTTGAGTTGTCTTTCAAATATTTTATCAAGGTTGTACGTGTTGTTTGATGATGACATCAAGCGGAAGACAGAAATATTGTCGATGGTGTGTGGCCGTGGTGAGTGTGCTTAAAGCATATGGCAACTCACTATGGTGAAGAGTAACATCAAATACTGTATTTTCTTTCGTCTATTAAATATTGTCTCATTTGACTTTTAACAATCTCCAAGATGTGTTTAAGGATATAAATATTTTTATTCCGAAATTCATGTAATTATAAAAATTTGATATTATTAAAGTAGACAATAATTGAAATGAATTTACAAATCTTATTAATAAAATATTCTTACAAATATGTGATAATTTATGGTCAAATTTTGATGCATTAAACTGCAATGGGGCTATGGGAGTACTTTATTAGTAGTAGCATTAAATTAATTAATAATAAAATGAGAACCCTTTCAATTTCATCCAATTTAGTTTCAGCGCGTTTTGTGTGCGGTTGGACAAACCATGTAACCGCGCGCTTGTAAACGAGTAAAGAAACTCTTATAACACTGACTAAGTAACTGCAATAACACTGAATGAGTAACCCTTGTAATACTGATCGGGTAACCCTAAACACTAACCGAGTAACCCCTGTAACACTAATCGAGTAACCCTTGTGACACTTGCCGAGTAACCCTTGTAACATTGATCGAGTATCCCCTATAATACTAATGAAATAACCCCCATAATAGCTGGCCACATGGTTAAGTTTTGGAAGATTGTAATAAATCAAAAGGGGTCGTTGATAATCTTCTTTTTTAGTTTCAAAATTATAATCAATTACTTATATAAATGTTGAGAAAATATATTTCAGTCATTGAATACAATTGGCAATTTGGCTTAAGTAAGGTTATATGATCTTTGGTCAGGGTAAAAATTTGAGTCATCAAGTTTTGGGTACATTTTGAGTTTGGTCAAATGATTTCGACCTTTGGGGCTATCCAATTTTGTCACATCTTGTTATCCCGTTATAATACTAAGGATGTTAGGACTAAGGAGTATGTATATAACTATATGTCTATATATGTAGTATATTTTTAATTTATATACTTTATATTTACCAAATTGACAACATATAGTGTCTTCTAGTTAATTATTAGCTAGCAACCTCATCATTATCAGCTTTGTAACACTTGCAAAGTGTTTCAATTAGTAACAAAAGAAAAGATTTGAAGTCTTGCTAGAAACATCAATCTAGTTGGTAAATGCTAAGAGAGATCAATAATGACTAACCAACTAATCAACTAACACACAATATTCAATTAATTACAAACCAATCAACCATAATACGAATTATTGCTCAACCATACATTAATCTTTGGAAGGGCTAATCTTTCCACAAGAATTACCACTAGTATTTCCGAATTAATCATTATTATGAGTGGTACCTCCCTCGCAAGCTAAAACTTGATTTAAGAATTTCTTACACAGAGCATATTTTAAAGGGCTAATCGGATTGGACAATCAAGATTTTGGTTTAATAATATGCATTTTATTGGGGAATAAAAAGAAATATGCATACACAATTACTATTGTTATGTGTATGCATATTTTTAATCAAGGCTGGTGAATATTCTCGTGTCACCAATCGCTGAATGGAAATTAGTAAACCATTCTTGTTAGTTGTTACTAATAACTTAGTTACATGCAAATGTCAACTGGGTTAGTTGGTTAAAGTTTTTGGGGGTAATACCCTATATCTGAGATCAAATTTTGCCCATACCATTGTCATTTGTAGTTATTGTACATCAAAAATCAATCTTACACATGTATTTACTTTTATTTCAAGACATATTCATGTAGCTCATAGAATAAACCTTTATCATATTCATGTCTCAAACATAAATTAAGATCTTAAGGATAAGTGGCGGATGCATGTACAAGCAATAAGCGGGGTCCCTAGACCCCACTTGGACATGAAAAAATAAACTTTTGTCCTATAAAATAAAGTTTTAGTTAAATTCTTTTTTGAGTTTTTTCAATAAAATTACCCACTTGACCCCATCAAAAATTTATCAAATGTATTTTGACCCCATTAAATATTTTAATGCGCCACAGCGCCACTATTAAGGATATAAGTACGATAAAATTATTCCATTTTCATTAGCATCCAATACAATTAACCTTACCTTGGGAGCAACACAAATGGAGTGTGGTGAAATTTAGGTTTAGGTCAATTCAAGATGCAGATTTAATGGTATAAAGCAATTATCCATGATATTTTCCAGAATTCATTTTTACTTTATGGATATGCTAACCCCATTAAATAAGGAGCAAGAAATGGTAAATAATATGCTTTTGCCTTAATATAAAGTATTTGCATTTGCCAAACCCAAAGAGAAACATCTTCAAGAAAAGCAAGGTTAGATTAGGCATTCTATGATTAACTAATGTATTTGTAGATCACTGAATCATCACATCAAGCGGGGTACCGTACTGTTATACTGTTATGGAAAGGACAAAAGAGAGATCAAAATAAAAAACTACTTATCCTGTTCTTTTCATAGGAGCAAGGTTACACGACAAATATACTAGCTTGCTAACGATTGATGAGATAATTATGAATATTTACTACAAGTATTAATCTTACGGAATATTGCCCCGTAGTTTTACAATAATTTACACATTTTTATGAAGTTGACCCATTTATCTCTGTTCCATCTATAATATTTTAAGTTTGTGTCAAAATAAATTGTGACAATTAAAGTAAGACGGATTGAATGAGTCACGTACGATATGACAGGATTAATGTTACTTTTAATCTCATGTTAGTACAATGTCTATACAAATATTTATTTATACGGTAGATATGGAGATGTCCCTCCTATCACATGAGAGATGAGGATGAGGATCGAACCCTGGTCACACCGGGGGGAGATGGAGGGACTAACCATCCCTCCACTCCTTGATCCTCATGCCTATACCAATATGAAGTCTAAAGGTATCAGTGAATAATTATTATTGTTATTGTTGTTAATAGTAATTATTGACATACAATCCTAAAATATCACTACTAATTGCCGTCATTAATGAGAAAAACAATTATTAATAGAGACTTTTAATGATTTGACCTAGGTCAAGTACTATTGAGGTTAGAAACGATTTGAGAACACTAAGATTCTGTTTAGGTTACCTTGATTTCCTTATTCAATATGATTAGAACTTTTCTTACTTATTTGATTCGATTCAAACAAATTTTTTCTAATCCATCTAATTTAAACTTAATTTTTAAATCTAATCTAATTTAAACTTAATTTTTAAATCTAATCTAATTTAAACTTATTCAGTTGATCCATTCACATACGAGTGTACAACACAGGTAAATAAATTAGGATTACTGGAATGGTCCTAGTCAACCGACCCAATAGTGACCTCTACCTATACACGGCTTTATTAATTTCTAAACATCTAGCCATAGTCTTAAAATGGTACAGCAGGACACACACGATTTGGTACATGTTTATACACCTATATTCAGTAATTCCGATTTCTGACTTAATCACATGTGCAATAATTTCTCCTACCCTTCAATACTTTTTTTTTTTTTTTTTTTTAAAAAAAATTTATTTTAAAAATGCCGACATTTAATTTAACTTTTTTTAGTTATAATGTACGTTACCTTCTCTTTCTCTCTCCTCCATCTCTGACACTTACCAGTGCATCATTTCATTGGACTTAAAACTTCAACTCACTCTCATTGGAAAGAGAGAGAGAAACAAACCTAGACTTAGAGAGAGAAAAAGGCATGTAAATGGGATGAATGAATGGTTTTGAAATGCAGCTGGGTTTTAGTACCCTTTCTTTGCTGCTAATCCACAAGTTTTAGTAGTTGGTTGTGTTTTAATTTAATGTTTGGTAAGTTTTTATTTTTAATGTCAATCAACTTTATAATATACATTCATGATTTCATTTTTTTGGGTGTTTTTTCTGGTTGAATCATGATGATTGTATAAATGTATTTTTGTTATGATTTGGATTAATGGGTTGGTGTTAGTTTTGCAATTATTTCGAGTATTACATTTTGGGTTGATTTTTGAAGATCCTAATTGGATATCAATTTTATGGGTTGATGTTGATTCAAATTGAAATTAATCAAATAATAAATCTATGTTGCTCGGACTGAGTACCCATGTGGTATATGTTCAAGTGTCTAACTCGGCTATTTTGTGAAAAATTTCAATGGATTTGGTAAAAAATGAAGGCTCTAACTAACTTGGCTATGTTCCAATGTTGAGTATCTGACACGGGTACTTGAGATAAATGAATATTCCGAGTAACATCGGATGAATTTTCTTGCTGTGTGAATTGGATTTATAGCAAGTTAATTAGTTTGCTTTTCACATTGTAGATTGAAAAGTAAGGTTTGGAACTTGGAAGTGGTGTAATTTGCTTTGGGAGTGTAAGGGTTGATTGTTTCCTGGTATTCTGGCCTGGGAAAACCTTCATTACTGGTGTGGAGACCAGCCTCTAGCAAGGTCGAAACCCGCCGCTTGGCTGCTTGTGGCAGCAGTCATGGGGACCTTATTGCATTCAGAGTCGAGGCGGTTGTATTCATGGTGGTGGGATAGCCATGTTAGCCCCAAGAACTCTAAATGGCTTCAGGAAAATCTTAAAGGTACATATTTTCTACTAGATTGCTCAAATATGATTTTTTTGACATTGTTTTTTCTGCATTTTGAAATACATTAAGTGTAAAATATGTCATATTAACTTTTGACTTGCTTGTTGATTCATCGATTCTGTTGTTGTGTCTCTTTTATTTTGATGTGCTGCTCCTGTCGTGGTCGGGTTGCGATGTCTTCTATCATGTTTGATTTGAATAGCATTGAGATTTTTAATTTAATAACTGTATTTGAAGCTCAACTCAAAATCATGTGGTTACTGGTAATTTCAAAATCTTCAAGACTTTTTTTTCGTGAAATCTTACGAGCACTATCTTAGCTGTGAAAATCTCTTGGTTTTGTAGAGCTGGCATTTCAGAAGCTCTGGTAATTATTTTTACATTATATCTAGCCGATTTTAGTGTATGAGCTTGTGTAGTGATCAATATTGATATTCTGATGAAGGGTAATTCCTTCATTTTAAAATAATAGCAACACTTTTAGTTTTTGCAATATATCCTGACTTTTACCACATATTTTAGTAATTTAATGAAAGCAAATGTTATCTAGTAAAATGTTTCTGATTTAGTTTTATTGTATTTTTCATGATATCATGGGCAAAGTTGTGCAATCATGCTAGTCAAAGTATTGCAATTTTTTTGAATCAAAGGAAATACAACGTATCCTCCATTTCTATTTGATATTAACATATACTAGTTTGTGCATTTATGAACATAATAGGAGAGAATGTGTTGATGTGGTGAAATAAAGGTGGTAAAGTAAGAGAGATTGTAAAAAAGTTGGTATAAGGAAAATATAGATAAATTAAGAGAAAGTGAAAAGGTGCAAATATTGTGGTAAAAGGGTAAAATGTATTTGCCGAAAATAGCAGAATGCTAATGTTAAGAACTTTTAGAAATGGACTGAAATGAGAAGTGTTGAAATCATTCAGAAACAGAGGTAATAAGTATCATGAGGTATGCAGCTATCTTATATTCCAGTAGAAAATGAAGCAAGTAATATCTTGTAAACTCATGTAGATTTGCATCTATTTAATTTTGATCTAAAATGTGTCCTCCATGAAAATTCTTGTTTCTATGCTGATTTGTTGCACTAACGGATCGATCATAAAGGTTTGGTAGTTTCTTTTATCACCAATTATTTGTCTAAGTCATGTTCCTTTTTTTTTGGCCAGACATGGATTCCAAAGTAAAAGCGATGATTAAGCTCATAGAAGAGGATGCTGATTCATTTGCTAGGAGGGCTGAGATGTACTATAAGAAACGACCTGAGCTTATGAAACTGGTTGAAGAATTCTACAGAGCTTATCGCGCATTGGCTGAAAGATATAACCATGCCACTGGAGAGCTCCGCCATGCTCATCGAACGATGGCACAAGCTTTTCCTGACCAATTACCATTTGCACTAGCTGATGATGCTGCCTCGAGTTCTGAGTCGGAGACATCTGAAACACATCCGATTCGGTCTACATTTGATTCGGATAATTTTCAGGGGCACTCAGCTTCCAGTTCACAAGGCAGTGGAACCAGCAGGAAGGGTCTGAAACAGCTTAATGATATGTTTCGTTCAGCTGAAGTTGGGCCAGAAGAATCAAGTACTGCTGATAGTAGGCCTGAAGGTGGCCAAAATTGGCATGACAGTGGAACAAAAGAGAGGAGTTCAGGTGGCATTTTATCTCAGTTAACAAAGGAGAATCAGAAGTTGAAGAGCCAGGTTCTTAATGAATCTGAGCGAGCAAGTAAAGCTGAAAGTGAACTGGAGAGCTTGAGGCAGACCCTTGCTGAGCTTGAAGCCGAAAGAGATTCTATTTTCCTCCAATACCAGCAGATTCTGGATAACATATCTAGTTTGGAGAAAGATCTTAATCATGCCCAAAAAAGCTCTGGAGATATTGATGGGTTAGTGTCTGAAGCTAAGGTCGAGATTCAAGCATTGAGAGAAGCCCTTACAAAAATGGAAGCTGAACGAGATTCAAGTCTTCTGCAATACAGAGAAGCTTCAGAAAATTTAGCTGCTGTTGAAAGTTCACTTTCTCAAGCTTGGGACAATTCGAAGGGGTTGACTGAGCGGGCTGCTGACGCAGAACATGAATGTCAAAATTTAAAGCAAGAGGTTGCAACACTACAAGCTGAGAAAGAAGCTGCTGAGCTTCAGTACAAAGAGTGTCTAGAAAAGATAGCTGCTTTAGAGAAAAGACTTGCAGAAGCATTGGAGAGCTTGAAACTACTCAGTGTGCAGTCTGAAAAGGCCGAGAGTGAAGTAAAGTCCTTGAAGGAAGAAGTTGACAGAGTAATTGGAGAGAAAGATGAAGTCGCTCTTCGTTACAAACAGAGCTTGGAGACAATTTCTAAACTGCAGCTCGAGCTGACTGAAGCTCAGGCAGATAATATTCGGCTTAATTCCCAGATCTTGCTGAATACTGCTAAACTGAGGGGTGCTGAGGATAAGTGTGATCTGTTGGACAAAATGAATGAAACTCTACAGTCAGAAGCACAAAAGTTAGTGATGAAAATAGCAGCAGCAGACCAGATACTTTCAGAAAAGGAGACTGAATTGGAAAAATTGAAGACCAACTTACAAGAGGAGCACTCCCGATTTGTTCAAGTAGAAGCTACTCTACATAGTCTTCAGGATCTACATGCTCAATCCCAAGAGAAGCAGAATGCTCTAACATCGGAACTCAAAAATGGGCTTCAAATGATGAATGACCTTGAGATATGCAAACAGGATCTCGAAGAAGAGGTTAGGCGACTGAAGGATGAAAACCAAACCCTGAATGATTTGAATTCTTCCTCCTCTATCTCACAAAACAGTCTCCAAGATGAGATGTTGAGACTAAAGGAAGTCAAAGAGAAACTTGAAGCTGAGGTTAAACATCAAGCCGATCAAAGTGATGCTCTCCAGTTTCAAGTTCACAATTTAAAAGAAGAAATGGAGGGCTTGTACAAGAGATATCAAACTCTCATGTTACAAGTGCAGTCTGTTGGTCTAGATCCAGAATGCTTTGCATCATCAGTCAAGGACTTGCAAGATGATAATTCGAGGCTTAAGGATTTGTCTATGAAGGATATGAATGATAGAGAAGCTCTTGTCAAAAAGTTGCAAGACATGGAAGAGCTGCTTAAAAAAAATGCAGATTTAGAAACCTTATTGTTGGAGGTAAATGCCGAGCTGCAACGATCCAAGGAGAAGGCGCAGGCTCTGCAGGAATCTTGCCATGACCTTAATGAAGATAAGTCATCCATGGTTGCTGAGAAAGCTGCCCTTCTTTCCCAATTACAATCAATCACTGCAACTATGCAGAATCTCTTGGAGAAAAACACCTTGTTGCATAATTCCTTCTCAAGTGCGAATGCTGAACTGGAAGGTTTACGAGCTAAATCAAAGGGGTTGGAGGATTTTTGCCAGCTACTCTCTAGTGAAAAATCTAATCTTCTGGATGAGAGAAGTGGCCTGGTTTCTCGGCTGGAGATCGTGGAACAGAAGCTGGAGAAGTTGGAAATAAGATTCACAAACTTAGAAGACAAGTATATGGATCTTGAAAAGGAGAAAAAATCAACGCTTAGTCAAGTAGATGAATTAAGGATTTCACTTGATTTTGAAAAGCAAGAACGTGCAAGTCTTGTGCTGACAAGTGAATCAAGGTTATCAGGACTTGAGGGCCGCATCCATGATTTGCAAGAAGAAAACAAGTATAGGAAGAAGGAATTCGAGGAGGAGCTGGAGAAAGCTGTCAATGCTCAGGTTGAGATTTTCATCTTGCAGAAATTTATTCAAGATATGGAAGACAAAAACTACTCGCTTCTGATTGAGTGCCAGAGACATATTGAAGCTAATAAAGCTTCTGAGAAGCTGATTACAGAACTAGAGAGTGAGAACATGATTCGAGAAGTGGAAGCTGAGTTCTTGTTGGACAAAATCGGAGCACTGAGGACAGGAATCAATCAAGTTCTGAAAGCTCTTGAGATCAAATATGGTAGTGAAATTGAAGCCGAGCAAAATTTCGTTCCATGTATACTTGCCAGTATTAGAAACATCAAACACTCCTTGTCAGAAAGCAAGGATGAGAATCAGAAGATATTGTTTGAGAAATCCATTCTAACAACAATACTTGGGCAGCTTCATATTGAATGCGCAGAACTTTCATCCAGGAAGACCATCCTTGAGCAGGAGTCTCAAACATTGGCTCAAAAACTTGTGATGGTTGAAGATGAGAAACATCAGCTTCTGGAGAGGAGCAGGCAGCTGAGTATGGAATTAGATGATAGAGAGAAACGGGAAGAAGCCTTGAACGCTAAAGTGGAGGACTTACATGTGAAGCAAACACAACTACAAGGTGCATATGTTTCACTCGAGGAGGAAAATCTGTCTGTTTTCGACGAAAACAGTTGTTTGCAGGAGGAGTTATCGCACATTAAGATGGAAAAGAACATCTTAGAAGAGGAAAGTAGTTACATCATTGTTGAGGCCCTAGCTTTCAATTATCAGTCTATGATCTTGAAGAACTATGGTATTGAGAAATCTTGGGAGTTGGAGGAAGTTTTTGAAGAGATGAATTCCCTGGGAAAAGCTTTCAAGGATCTTGAAAGTAAATCCATAAAATTGGAGGAAAATCTGTTAGTTAAGGAAATGGAGAATGTGGCCCTGAAAGCATCGATGAAGGAGTTGGAGGATATGCAACTTGAACTCAGTGCTCGTAATGATCAGTTGAGACGTGAAATTTCTGATGAGAGGGAGTTGGTAAACCAAAAAGATAGAGAACTTTCAGAATTCGAGTTAAAGCTTCAAGCAGCAGATGATGTAAATGCAGAATTGTGCTGTACTGTTCAGTATCTTGAAAAGGATTATGAAAATTTAGAAGTTAAAAGGACAGTTTTACAGCAACAGATGGTTGAACTTTCCGAAGATAACAAATACCAGGAGAAGGAAATTGTTTCTCTTCGTGATGCTAATGGAAACTTGGAGTCTGAAGTAGGCAAGCTACATGAAGAGATAGAAGAATATAAGATAAGAGAAGTGATCTTGGCCTCAGAGCTGCATGAAAGGAGTAATGAATTTGAACTCTGGGAGGCTGAGGCAGATTCCTTCTATTTTGATCTCCAGATTTCTTCTGTACGCGAAGTTCTGTTTGAGAACAAGGTTCATGATCTGAGCAACTTATGTGTGTGCCTTGAAGATGTAAGCAATCAAAGAAGCTTAGAGGTTGAGACCATGAAACGAAGAGTTACCTCACTGGAAAATGAAGCCGAGGCTCTCAGATCCCAGCTTACTACATGCCTACCACTTATAGCCTCTCTTAAGGATAGCATTGTGTTGCTTGAGAAAAATCCACTCATGCAGTCCAAGTTACATACTACTGCAGAAACACAGGTATTGATCTTATTATTCCTTCACTTATCTCATGTTTTCTCTATACCTTATATTAACGATTGCTTATGGTCCTAATAATCTTTAATTTGTTATAACATTCTTTAATCAAAGTTTTGTTTCTTAACTGCTTAATGCTTTTGTATCTTATGATTGGCGTTTTGTCATAAAGGAATATTAATAAAATTAAGGTTTAACAGATAGGTTACTAGTATAGTGTGAGGTTATAAAATTAAGGTTTATCAACTTACAATTTTTTTATTGTTTATTTTTTTTTTGTTTCTTATTTATTGTTTATGTTAGCTGTCTAGGAATAGAATGCATGTTGCAAATTGCTGGATTGATAGACAAGTACATTGATATGAAGTAATATCTGCCCAATATTCTAACATTCATTGTAACTGACAGTAGACACAAGCTAACTACAAGTAGGCCTCTTTTGTTCAAAAACTATTAAAATTTTCAATTCTGCTATTATTCTTTTTTGACCAAAATCTTTGGCCTTTGACTTATAAACATCTATATTTATCATCTCATTTTTGGAAACTCTTTTTCGTACAATTCCTGTGATCTTTTGTTTACAAACTATCAAACTTTCATGAAAGACATTACAAACGGTTTTGTCTATGTAACCTGTCTAGTTTATTCATGGGACAATTGATAGGTAATAGAGTGAAGTCAATAGAAAAGACGCAAATAAAAATATACTACCTCAGTTTCATAGTGTTTTGAATATGTTTCATTTTTGTCCATTTCATGATGTTCTTAACATATCTACTTTATTACATTTTGACAAATCTCTTTTACTACACTTCCCCTCTTACCTCACAATATTTAGACCTTTTCACTCACTCTGTTACACCCACTCACCTTTTCCAATCCCTGGCTTTATCCAATTTTTTTTTTTTCTTTTTTTTTTTTCCTCTACACTACCCAATTTTTTACAGTCTCTCCTTTTCCTTAATTAGCAAACAGTGAATGTTAGAAACATTAGAAAATAGGATTAGTACATTAAATCCTTTGTAGTGGGTGGCCTATTCATTTGGGATGTGCAGTAATCTGTAATTGGTTGTTATTCAGGACGATGAATCATGAATGTACAATACTATGAATGATATTCATACATTAGTGTCATGTAATCAAGTAATTCCTTGTTGTACGTTAAAATATGCATGTCGAAATTGCATTAATTTGTATTCTTGTATACAGGGAATTTTGGACCAGACAGAAGAAAGTTCAGCATCTTCAAGTAGCTATTTTGAGCTGCGGAAACTGCAGGACAGAATCAAGGTGATAGAAGACATATTGCAAAAAGAAAAGGAAATGGTTGCCATGCAGGAACAATCAAATAACAATGTCAGACTTGAAGCTGCACTTAAAGAGATTAAAGAATTGAAATCAAGAATTAACTCTCACTACCAGGAGGAGCATCGGCGCAGTAGCCGGGTTTCCATATCGGAAGCTTGTGAAATCAAAACTGGGGAAGAGATGAAGGATATACCCCTTGACCAAGCATCAGGCCGTTCATTCCAGAGCGTCAGTAAGAGAGGCAGTGGCGGATCCGATGACCAGATGCTTGGGCTATGGGAAGCTGCAGAAGAAGACAGCTGCCATGATCAAGTGATCGGCGAAGTGCTCGAACAAGGAACTGATACCATAGAAGATGAAATTGTGAACCAATCTAGTTTGAATCCAACTCCGGAATCACAATTTGAGAAAGAATTAGGAGTTGATAGGCTAGAATTGTCAAATAGAGGTGCTCAGTTGACTAGAAAAGGAACGAAGAAAAAGGTCTTGGAGAGACTTTCTTCTGATGCACAGAAGTTGACAGGGTTACAGGTTTCGGTCCAAGAATTAAAGAAAACAATGGAGCCAAAGAAGAGAAGGAAGAAAGGTGAAGATGCTGATTACGACACTTTCAGGGGGCAATTACAGGACGTGGAGAATTCTGTCGTCCACTTAATGGATGTCAATGCTGAGTTGATTAGGTGCATCGAGGAGCGTTCAGTCACTACAGAGGGGAGGGGTGAGAGAATATCAGATGAGGCTGAGAGTACCTGGCAAAAGAGAGTCTCGGAGCAAGTACGGAAGGAGGCAGAAAATATCGGGAAATTAGAGGTAGAGATGCAGAGAATGCAGTACGTGCTGCAGAGGCTGAAGGACGAAAAGAAGAGCAAAGGCAAAGAGAATGTTTCCAGAAGCAGTGCATCAGTTGTGTTGAGGGAGTTTTTCTACAGCCGCGTGCGCAAGAATAAAAAGCAGAAGAAACCCCGTTTCTGTGGCTGCTTGAGACCTACAGCTACGAAAAACTGAGGCAGTCTTGTGAAGTATATGTTGTTGAGCTGGTTGAGCAATTTACTCGAGCTCCTAGAGTCGCTGCTCACTGTACAATGCAGGATCAGTCCTTTTTTGTTGGGATACCCTGCAATTTTTAGGATTAGAGTCAGGAAACATTCTGATCTAATTGTATTAGATTCTGAACAGCTTTTAATTCCTAGTTTATGAATGAGTGTTGTAGCAATTGAAACTCCCCTAATGTATGACTATTGTGTTTTCTACCCCTGATTTACGTACTAATATCATTGTTCAGTATATGAATAAAGGGGATAATGAACAGCCTAATTTATGTGTGTTGTGCTGCAGAAGCCTGTATTAGAGGTACTTAGTTACCTATTTATGAAAATTATACGAACTCATAGTACATCCGTCAATTTTTAGTTGCTACTAGTTATGGACTTCCGCGCGCGCGATGCGCGCGCTCCATTTGGCGAATCAAAATAGTTTTGCATAGCACTTAAGGTAAAAGTGTAATTAATTTGTTGAATTTTTACATATTATTCGTTGTATCTACAAATATAATGTTACTTTACATATGGATTAGTAATGTCATTGTTGTACCAAATTAACAAAAGATGATTTTATGGCCCAGCTATTAAGCTATTGATTTGTAGGTTGAATTGGGCTTAGCCTAGCTTATCTTAAAATTTTATACATGCTCAAATTGATAATATACATATTTAAATTGATACATTTGTACTTGATATCTATCATTTGTTTGTTAATTTTATTCATGTTCAAATTGATAGAATTATATTTGCAATTTATGAATTGTTTTAGCCGGAACTGATCAATGTGCATTTAGATTTGGGTTAAATTGTGTTTTTTGTATGGTTGATGCTCCAATTTTTCTTTTTCTCTTTCTCTTCTTCTCTCTATCTCATCGTCTTTCCTTCATAACCCATATTTCTATCTCTCCCATTTTTTATAACTTTTTTTTTCTCCCGGACTTTATCCCTTCTTCTAGCAAACCCCTTATCTATTTTGAACTGGTATCTCTATCTTTCGGCCCGCCTTATGTCTTAGCCCCTTTTTGTCTCTCTCTTCAAACCCTTCGCTTTCCTAGTTTCCTTTTTCTCTCTCGATGATTCTCTCAATTTTGGCCCTTATTTCTCTACCTCCCTTTCCCTTACTCTCCTTCTCCCCTTCCTCTCCTCCTCTATCTTAAGTAACTCCCGCCAACTAACCCCGGACTAAGTAATTTTTCATGTAACCCCTGTATGAACCCTCAAGTAACCGCTGAGCGAGTAACCCCTGACCGAACTCTTTAAGTAACCCTGACCAAATTACTCAAGTAACCCCTGATCAAACTTCTTAAATAACCCCTTACCTAGAAACTTGAATAACCTCTGACCGAGAAACTCGAGTAACCCATGACCGAGTAAATCCTCGAGTATCCCTTGATCGAGTAATTCGAGTAACCCCTAATTGAGTAATCGCTCAAGTAACTCTTAATCGAGTGAATGAACCTCTCAAGTAACCCCTATATGAACCCCACAAGTAACCCCTGGCCGAGTAACTTGAGTAACCCCTGACTGCATAACTCAAATAACCCTTAACAAAATAACTTGGGTAACCCCTATCACACGGTGTGGCTTGCTGCACCAAAAAGTTTTTGTTTGATAACATATGTTGTGACAAAATTGAGTTTAATTAAGTGAGAAAAAATAAGACAATAATCGAAAATTATAGGTTGCACTTACTCTCTATCTCTCTCTCCCTCGAGCCTTCTCCTTCGTACTTTATTATTATATCATACACTCTTTCTCTATCCTATCCTCTCAGTCCTATTCCCTATTTATCACTCTCTTTATTTCTCTTCCAACCCCCTTGCATTTCTCCTATCCCTATATATTTTTTTAGCCTCTCTCTATCTCATCCTCTTTCCTTCATAACCCATATTTCTATCTCTCCCATTTTTTTTTCTAATTTTTTTTTCTCCCGGCCTTTATCCCTTCTTATAACCTACCCCTTATCTCTTTTTAACTGGTATCTCTATCTTTCAGTCTGCCCTATCTCTTAGCCCCTGTTTGTCTCTCTCTCTTCAAACCCTTCACTTTCCTTGTTCCCTTTCTCTTTCTCTCGATGATTCTCTTTAAGCTATTTTGGCCCTTGTTTCTCTACCTTCCTTTCCCTTTCTCTCCTTCTTTCTTATCTCTCCTACTCTATCTTAAGTAACCCTTGACCGACTAACCCCGGACTGAGTAATATTCAAGTAACCCATGAATGAACCCTCAAGTAACCGCTGACCGAGTAAACTTTGACCGAACTCTATAAGTAACCCTGATCGAATTACTCAAGTAACCCCTTACCGAACTCCTTAAATAACCCATTACCTAGTAACTCGAGTAACCCTTGACCGAGTAACTCGAATAACCCATGACCGAGTAACTCTGCGAGTAACCCTTGACCGAGTAATTCGAGTAACCCCTAATTGAGTAATCTCTTAAGTAACCCTTAACCGAGTGCACCTCTTGAGTAACCCCTATATGAACCCCACAAGTAACCCCTAACCGAGTAACTCGAGTAACCCCTGATTACATAACTCGGATAACCCTTAACAAAATAACTCGGGTAACCCCTATCACACAGTGTGGTTTGCTGCACCAAAAATATTTTGTTTGATAATATATGTTGTGACAAAATCGAGTTCAAATAAGTGATAAATGATAAAACAATAATCCAAAATTATAGGTCGTACTTACTCCCCCTCCCCCTATCTCTCTCTCCCTCGAGCCTTCTCCTTCGTTCTTTATTATTATATCATACACTCTTTCTCTGTCCTATCCTCTCATTCTTATTCCCTATTTATCACTCTCTTTATTTCTTTTCCAACCCCCTTGCATTTCTCCTGTCTCTATATCTTTTTTTTAGTCTCTCTCTATCTCATCCTCTTTCTTTCATAACCCATATTTCTACCTCTCCTATTTTTTTCTAACTTTTTTTTTTCTCTTGGCCTTTATCCCTTCTTATAGACTACCCCTTATCTCTTTTGAACTGGTATCTCTATCTTTCGGTCTGCCCTATCTTTTAGCCCCTCTTTGTCTTTCTCTTCAAACTCTTCGCTTTCTTAGTTCCCTCTCTCTCTCTCTCTCTCTCTCGATGATTCTCTCCATTTTGGTTCTTTTTTCTCTACCTCCCTTTCCCTTTCTCTCCTTCTCTCATTGTGGTTGTATACACATAAAAAAACACTTACTCATGAACTAATGAAGATATCAATGTTTGTTAGTGATTCCATAGCTCAAGTTTTGGTAATTGTATCATAGATTCATGGGTTAGTATAAGTGTATAGCTTATCTAGCTCCATCATTGGCTCACTGCTGTGCTCGATGAATCTATTACATTGTGTTCCCATGATGCATATTATTAATAAAATAAGGCATGAAAATTGGCGAAATTAACTTTGTAAGATCATGATTCATTACTCAAGAAAATAGCATGAACTATTATTGATATTATACTATTATGTTATGATGCTCAAATTAAAACAAAGGGTTTTAGAATAATATAGGTACAAAAGTGTATCTTTTGATCCGATGGACAGAGGTTAAATTACAAGAGTTTACTTAATGTTAGAGGAATATGAGTACAATGCAAAAGAGTAGTAAGATTTTCCATTACAAATGCAAAAAAAATTACAGAATCTCTGTTCAACTCTTTTCGGCATTGTATCCCCAAATTTCTTGTTAACTTTTCTTCTTGTTGATTTGTTTTACCTACTTCCAATTGTTTTCTTGTGGTATCTTTGATTTTCTGTAGCAAGTTAAAGATTCCCTGAAACATAATGTAAATGATTAAATACAATGTGATATTTGGCATAAGATTTAATTCAATCTAATCAAAGACTAAATTTGTCTTAAAACGAGCTCTCCTGTATTCTTCAAACTTAAATATACATCTCGAAATGCAAATTTAGAGCATCTTTTGTCCTTGTCCCCACTGAATTGTTTAGCCCTCTCATTAAATTCAGCAAAAAAAGTGAAGATTGCTGACCACCGTCGACAAAGCATTACACAACAACCAAATCTAGGTAACCCAAACAAATTAAAATCAGAGAAATAATATGCAATAAAGTATGAACTGATCACAAAAACAAACATTGTCCACGTTTACGTTGAACTGGGCTTCCCCTTTGAATTTTCAATAAAGGTAATCTATAAAAACCATCAGAAATCCAAAATCAAACTTAATTTTGTTTAAACCTCTAAAAAATATAAGGATAAGGAGATTTGAACCCAGGACTATTTAACCATCAGAAATCCTTAATCAATAGGCAATATTTTCCTCAACCAGCTGGCACAATCTAGTCAACTCTTTGGACTACAAATGGGTAAGAGAAAAACATGTAGGAGCCATCAATAAAAATCATTAAATCGAAAAGTGTATATTTTAAAACCATGTATGATTGGCCTCTTAAACATCCTAGACTATGCATGTGAAAGGAAGTGCTCAATGCAACTATCACCTTATCATGCAGAGATTAAGTTGTCACCTCAAGGCTTAATTCAATTCTCCGATTTACAAAGACACGTAACCTTACAAACTAAACAATTTACAACGACTACAGTAGTACATATGTCTAATACTTCAATCTATGGAAGAGTTTTACTTCACCTTACAGTATCTATTATGATTTATAGTCTCCTCCTTGACTCAACCGAGTTGAGCTTGAACTCGCTCACAAAGCTCCATCTTCTTCCTCTTCTTCTCAATCTCCTCTTATGCCTTGAAATTCTACGAAGTAGAGCAAAATTACACTTAGCCATGATTTAATCCCACCGCATGCACCTACAGACACCAGAATCATAGCTTAATTAGTATCTTCTGCATAAGGCGAAAGGCCCTGAGAGCATACATGATACATTTACAGCAAACCAACAAGTATTTGCCAGTTTAACCTTTAGTATTACAAAGTCCGCAATTCAAATCATATAATTACAAAGAAGTTGAAAAGTGGTAAACACACAATTACTAATTTTAATAATATACTTGTATAAGAATATACGATAAAAATAGAAATTTATGACCTCGACTTTCAAGGGCCAGCATGAGCCACTGAGTAATGATCAATAAGCGCTAACAATAGATCTCCCACCCAAAAAATCTAAACCTGCAAAATTACCAACAATATAACAAAAACCTTTCTTAAATGCAAAAGCAATTAAAGGGTGAAAATAACCTTCAAATCTTCAAATTGTAAGAATCAAAACTAAACCAAAAATTAATTAAAAAAAAAATTAAAAAAGATTTCAACAGCATTAAAAACCAAAAAATCTCAAACTGTAAGAATTTTAAAGAAAACTTTATATTAAAAATACTAACAATGCGAAATAAAATATAAAAGAAAACTTACCTCTTTTAATTGTTGAAAAAGAGGTTTTCCCTGTCTTTCAAATTCCCTCTTTCAATTGTTGAAAAAGAGGTTTTCCCTGTCTTTCAATTGCTCGACTGTATCAAAGGCTTGGAATCGTAAAGTTGGCCCAAAACCCGAAAATCCATGAGCGACAAGTCGACCAAGAACACTGAAAATTGGATCATCAAAACAATACATTAAGTGAAATCGATAATAATTATTATGGAATAATCGAAATAATTTTTTTAAAAAGAAAGAGGATAGAGCAAATGGTACCTCAACTGAGCAAAGAGACCCTTCTTCAAGAAGGGAGGAATGCAACCCACCGAAAACTGAGCAATTCAGGAGAAATCAAATAAAGCAATTCAGGAGAAATCAAATAAAGCAAGTCACACTACCATGAGAACAATACAAACCAACTATTATTTTTCAAAAAAAAAAAAAAATACAAACCAACTATTAACTGCTGAACACTATTCCCATTCCCATGAGAACAACACAGACCAATTTAGACTCCCCTCATGGCCTCACACATACTGATATGCAATCAGAATTCATAAGCCACCAAGCAATACAAGTACATTGTGGTCATGCACCTTTCTAAATAACTGTGACTATTGAAAGTATAAGAGCATAAACCCAGTATAATTTAGCAGAACCTTAACACTTCCAAAATGGGCAGTGTGAAAATGGCAAGGAAGAGGGTGATTGAGAGATGGATCGAACAAATTGTTTGACAATTTTTCATCAATCAATCTCTCTTTGATTTGCAACATCAATCCGATATTCCGATTTAATAAGGATATATATACGTTGTTGGAGGTCCTCAAATATTAGACTTAAGTAAAACACTCCAAGTAGGTGTGTAATAAGAGAAAGTGATATCAAGAACTTTGATAACCAATCCAACTGTAAAGAAATAGCAACAACTTTGACACCCAAACTAATCAATCCAAAGCTGCTAGAGCTATGGACCAAACCAAAAAAAAAATAAAAAAATAAAATAACTTGCTGCTATCAATACCAAATCTAACCCCCACCTCCTATCAGTCATTAAACATATAAGCTAATAAAAAAAACATCACACATGAAATCCAATGCAACCCTTTACATTTAATATCCTAACCATTCAAATAATGTATGATGTACCAAAAAAGTAATAGACAAATGTAAACTAACCATACCAATAAAACACAATCAGCAATTCCAACTAAAACCTCGAAATCCCACTGATTGTTAACATTAGCTTCCTTTGATTCAATATTTGAAACCCCCAGGAGCTTCTTTTTCTTCCATCGAAAGATTTCAACAATCGAAGCTTTCTTCATTTTGATGGAATAGTTCAGAGTTGTAGTCTTACCATCATCTTCTCCACAATTGATCTTGTTTCAGGATCCAAGTCAGAAAGCTTACTGCTTTCAAGTTCAGCTTTCTACATATCAATTTCAGGCTCACCTTTGATCAGACATCTCCACCAATCCATTTGGTCATGCTTAGTAAAGAGAATTGAAATAGACTTTTGATCCTCTGAAGAAAAACCGGAATAAGGGTCAGAAAGATAATCTCCATCCTAACCATCAGAAAGATAACATTCCAAGCATTGTGTTTTATTATGCGCACAATTGTTTGTATGTAAACGACCGATTATAACTACCTCAACTGTTGGTATACCCTTTACGATCTTTAATTACAGAATTTCAGCAGTAAGAGCAAAATTACCCTAAAATATTCAACCCTAAACATTGGAAGAATAAATTAATCTAAAACGAAAAACATAGGTAGAACCGTAGAAGAACTGAGGCAGCACCATTTTGGTGCCATATTCCGGATTCAACCAACCTCCATCTATTTGCTCGCATGCCTATTCCAAGTTTCATCACATGAATTAGGCAGAACTGGTCTTGATAAGCTGAAATCCAAAAGCAAAACTCATCAGAGACCCTAAATCAATTAAATTCGAGAAACTAAAAACAAAATTAATCAATTAGGTAATCTATAAAAATCATCAGAATTCCTAAATCAAACTGAAAATAAAATACCCAAATCCTAACTATTTTATAAAACAAAAATAAAACACCAGAAAAACCAAAAGAATTCTAAAGCCTTATACCCCAAAAAAAATCCCAGATCATAGAAAAGGGAGGAGAATTAAAACCCTCTTGCTTCCATTAAAGAAGTCTCGCCATCTTGCTGCAGACCCAAAAAAAAAATCGCCAAACCACCTACAAATCTGTTCGAATTTCACAAAAAAATTGCACAACTTCAACTGATCTTGTTTCTCAATAAATCAAAGTGAAATTCCAATTCCACAAAACACAAACATCAACAACATTGATTATAATTAATGATAATCAAATCCAATAATCCCCATTTAAGCCACCCTTATACTACAATCTCCATTTTTGAACCCTTGCATACCTTGAAACGCAGGTTACCTCGAATTCGCGAAATTCGATGAAGTCATGGAGAGAGAAAGTGACAGTGATAATGATGATGAATCGTTCTGGTTCAGATCGAAATCCACCATTGATTTGCTGCTACTGCTGCTGTCGTTGTCAAAACAACCTTCATCTAATGATCAGTTACTTGAGGTGTAGGAGCAGGAGGAGGTAGATGACTAAACGCTCAATACTAAGGCTCAATACTACTAAGTCAAGCATCAGAATCATAAATGATTTTTTTTTCGAAATCTTGGATTTTTACTGATCAACTTTGGTGGTTGATTTATATTTCATTAATGCTTTCCTAGTTTCCCGTATTGGAACTTGTATGATTGAAACACAAAAGCCGATTAGGCCACATGTGCAGAGCAGAAATAAAACCATGCATTATCACTCTTCAATCAAACACAACTGCACGCGACATACAAGTTTACTAAGAAATAACAAACTAATGGATATAAGATTAGAAACCTGCACTGGCACAACATGAAGGCAGAAATCAGCACCTTGCAGAGCAGATTTGGCATCAATTGTAGCAATAAGATTTTCTGGTAGCTTATGATTTGGAAAGTATTTACTGCAATGAAACCATGAAAAGGTTAAATACAAAATACTCCTGTGGAGAGCCAAGTCTTTGAGCGAATCAAGCCAAGGCTTTACCAATTGAGATGGTTTTGATTAAAAGATTGACAAACATGAGGTTCACGCATGAGCATACTGACTTCCATTTCTGCTTTTCTATTTGCAACATGAGCGGCCATAGCTGTACCAAATGAGCCACCTCCAAGCACCACTACCTATTAATAAGGCAATACTAAATTATAAGTTAAAAACTATTCAAAAAAAAAAATATTATAAGTTAAAAAGGAATTACAGCATAGATTGCAAGTGAGACCAAACAAAAGAACGTAGTTGACAAGAATCAACCACATATACGTAGTATAATTTTTTACATAATTTGTACTTACTTCAGAAGCTACTTTAATGGAGCAGTGAAAACCCAGACGCTGCTCCAATGCGAGTAATGTCGAAAAGTTATTTGTAGGCTTCCTCAACTCAAGAGAGATGGAGATGGCCTTCCTCAAAAGATCGAGAGTGATAAGGGTCTTCCGTACTGCTAAAAGGTTTAGGTTTCCTGAACTTGAGGGGTGAATTAGCATGTGTGCATGGATGTAGAGGACATATTTGCAGCTGCCTTATATTGCCCAGAAATCTGTCCATAAAAACAAAACTCAAGCCAATTACCAAATTCAAAGCTCTCCAATTTCAACTAAAAACAAACAATAAAAACGCAAAATTCAACATTATAACCCAAAAAATCGAGAGTAAATCATTCATATGCAAACGAAAAGATCAAAAACCACATTTTCATCAGAAACTCCCAAAACATCAGATCCTAAAACATAAAAACTAATAAATCTCAAGATCAAATTCCGATCCAAACAATTTAACCAGCTCCAAATTCAATCAATTAGAATTAAACAATGAAAATAGAAGCGAAAACCCCAAATTGACTATACATAATTCAACAGTATAACCCAAATAACCGAGTATAAACCAATCAATCAAAAGAAAATGCGAAAATCAAAAGCCACATTTCACCAAAAACTCTCAAATCATCAAACCCGAAAACATAAAACCCAATAATTTCAAGATCAAATTCCCGATCCAACCAACATAACCAGCTCCAAATCCAATAAAAATAAAATCAACAAAATTTAGAATCAATTTGAAATAATACAAACCTAAATTTTAAAATTGATATTCGATGATTAATTACAAAAAAAAAAAAATATTACCTCTGAATTTGTTTCACTTGAGGAGAGAAAGGCCAAAAACCGCAATTAAAATCACCTCTGAATTTGCTTCAATGGAGGAGAAAGAACATTAGCCGCTTGGGAAACTGAGAGTATGCTTCAATGGAGTATATAAAATCAGAATTTGACATACCCAGAATGCAAGTGAGCAAATCGATCAAGAGATCTCGACATTAATTTTCGATCAGATTGAACCCTAAAATATTCAACCCACAAAAATTAATAAAATTGGTTTCCATTTTTTTCTCAAAATTAGATCGAAGTAAATCTGATAATAATTCACAAAGAGTAAATCCGATTTTAAAATGGAAAATTGATGATTGAAAATCAAAATCACATTACCTTGTAAGCTGCTTTTTTTTTTTTTTTTTTTTTTTTTTTTTTTTTTTTTTTTTTTTTAATAGACCTTGTAAGCTGCTTAAGTGAAGGGGAAAGCTCAGAATTTTCTTTAATGGAGGAACGGATAAGGCTCGAAAGCTGCTTCAATGGAGAAAAAAGATAAAAAAGTCACGTAGCTACAATTCAGCGAAATCAATATTCAAACATGAAAATCGAAAATGAAAATTGGAAGAAACAACGAATTTAACAAAAGCAAAATCGAGCAGAAAATCAAAAGCAAAAATTATTGAAACAGATCAAAATTTTACAAGAATTACAATTCGTTAATTAAGAGAAAATCAAAGAACTCACCTTGAGGAAAGAGATTGAAATCTGAGGTAAAGACTGAGGAGAGAGAGGAAAAGTAATCAACAGGTAACAAAACACCGGCTAAGCATTTTGGCAGAGAGAAATGGTGGGGAACATATCACCAACAAGCAAAAAAGCAAAAGAAAAGGAGCAAACAGATCACCAGCTAGCTTAATAAGGGCAAAATAGTAAATGTACTTTTTGAGGGGCAAAATTGTCATCACACTATTACTAAGGAGTTTTCAACTTGCCAAGTTTTCACTTTTAATAGTTATATAGATAAAGAGTATTATTTGTGAGATATAAAAAATTTCTTTGTTGCAACTACAAATTACCAGAGGTAGTATCACCTTTAGACTATAAGGGTGTAGGATTGGGCCATTACTATGGAGTTGTAATGTAGTAATGTATTTACATTGTCAATTAGGGGTGTCCGTTCGGTTTTCGGTTTGGATTTAGTCCAAATCCGATCCAATCCGAAATATAATTCGGTTTTCAATTTTTCAATCCGATCCGATCCGAATTTCTGTCTTGATCCAATCCGATCCAATCCGAATTAAAATTCGGTTAATTGGATCCGATCCGAAAATCCGAATTATAATACATTATTTTTTAGCTCCTAATACAATTATAAAAATAAAGCTTTTATACAAATAAAAGTCTTTGAAATAATGAGTAAAATAAATAGTTCAACGTCAAGTCATTAATTAATTAATACAAAGTCTCCCTAATTTATTTTTTGTAGTAGTAAGTATTTGAGCTAAACTTCAAAAAATAAAGAAATCCATATTTATACAAGCTTAATTTTACAATTCGGTTTTCGGTTTGGATTGGATCCAATTAGGGTAAATCTGATCCAATCTGAAAATCCGAATTTCCAAAAAATATCAATTCGATCCAATCCGATTTAAAGTTCGGATCCGATCCGAATTGATAATTCGGTTTGGATTGGATTGGATTTCGGTTTTTATTCGAATTATGGACACCCCTATTGTCAATGTATTACGTACAGATAAATTCCTAGTTATGTTTGATATGTGTTTAGTAGAAGCAAAAAAAACATACGTAGTAATTTGGATCAAATAACAAGACACATTCTATTCCTAGTTAGGTTTGATATGTATTTTCTAGAAGACTAGAAGCTAAATAAACATAATTTGGATCAAAATATCAAATAGCAAGACACATTCTATTTAGTTTTATCAAAATGCTCTCATAAAAATATATACTAAGGGCCTGTTATCTTCAGCTTAATTTTAGTTCAGTTCAGTTCAACTCAGCTCAGCTTAGTTTAGTAAATCAGAACAGGCCATAAGGCACTTATCATAGTTTCATTAGTAACATCAAAAATCCAATCATAGAATAACAACATTGTTAACATATAAATAATCTTGTTGGACATCTTTCAAAAAAAAAAAAAAAAAAAAAAAAAAAAAAAAAAAAAACATCTTGTTGGACATCCATATATATTTTAATGCATGCCTCGAATTAAATATGATAAGGTGTTCTAATTATATAATGATGAAAAGATCTGAAACTTAGATTCTTCAAAAATTAAATAAGCAAGAAATGAAATACTCCTCAGATGATCCAAAATGGTGTCCTATAAAAAAAACATCTGAGGTTATATAGTCAAATTTATTAAATTTCGCAGCACATGAAAATAATACAAGTACATGGCCAAAGTAGTAATGCTAAAAGTAACATTATTATTGGCACATTGACATTCATTTTATTACATTTGCTCACTAATATAGTAATAATCTATTTGGTCAAGGTCAATTTAATTCAACACATTTCTCCTCCATAAAAAAAAAAAAAAAAAAAAAAAAAAAAAAAAAACAATACAAGTTTGAAAACAAATGATAATTAAAAAAAAAATTTATAACCGAATTATTCGCATCAACCATGCTGAGGCTAGGTAGCAGGACCAGTAGTAAATACACATGCACAAACTTTAGTGATTACACATGTGGTGGAGTATATTTCGGCGCAGGTGGTGGTGGTCGCCGCGGAGGTACAGGCACATATGGAGCATAATTTTTTGACGGAGGTGGGGGTGCTCGCCGTGGAGGCACCGGCACTTGTGGAGCATTGTATTTTGTAGGAGGTGGTGATGGTCGCGGCAGAGGTGGTGGCCGCGGTGGTACACAGTTGCAACTTGGAGGGTGGGATAGGAAGGCCTTACACTCTGAAGAAGATTTTTGTGACATCCAAAAATCTAAACAATTATTCTCATCATTTTTATCCATAATCATTAAGCATTGAATCGGTTCTTTAGTAATGAAATTATTAGCATAAGTGAAGTTTTCCAACTTAGGCAAATTACAAATGCTGGTTGGAATTTCCCCATAAAATTTATTATTAGCAACATTAAGCTGCTCTAAGCTCTGCATTTTTCCCATACTTTCAGGTAATGTGCCTGTTAGATCATTAGAGCTTACGTCGAAAACGGTTGCTTGGTTCAACCCCCCAATACTTGTAGGTAAACAACCTTTTAGCCCTATGTTCATGAGAATAACCTCTTCGAGGGTTCTACCCATTTTGGAAATTTCTGATGGGAAACACCCTTTAAGGTTGTTGTTAGCTACAACGAGCACGGAAACAGGGGAGTTTCCGATGGTACTAGGAAGTGGTGAGGAGAATTTGTTATTGTTTAAGAAAAGAGCATCGAGTTTTAAGTTAAAGAGTTGAGGAGGGATTACACCCTCGAACTGATTGTAACGAATGTCGAGGAATTTGAGAGATGGAAGATTTAGGAAAACAGAAGGAAAAGGGCCACGGAACAAGTTGTTACTTAAGTCAAGCTCAAAGAGAAGCTTGCACCGCGAAAACAAGGAAGGGATATTACCGGAAAATTTGTTTGAGCTGAGGTGAAGGAGCGCGAGGTCAGGTAAAAGGTCGAGTCTATCAGGTAATGAACCTGAGATTGTGGCATGGTTAAGATCGATTCCTGCAACAGTCATAACATTACCATTTTCGGGTGCTGGTGCACAGAATACACCTTGGTAGCTGCACACGTTGCTGCCTACCCAATTTGAGGTAAACCCGAAAGGGTCAGAGGTGAAAGTTTTCTTCCATGCTTGCAGAGCAGTGAGTGCATTCTGAAGCCTAACACCTCCTGAAGATTGTTGGAATGTTGTAGTTCGATTGAATGATGAAGAAGAAGAACTAGTTTGATTAGATGACCATTGTTCAAATGATGAGCCATTTTGATTAAATGATGAAGATGAACTTGTTCGATTTGATGAAGATTGTTCAAATGAAGAAGATTGTTGTTGTAGTGAGGGAGTTGGGAGGGAAATTATGACAAAACTAGTAGCCCAAAGGGCTAAAATTAATGTTGGTTTTAAGTAATAATTCATAATTATAATGAGATTAATGTTTGGGATGAAGAATTTCTATGTTTGTGCAGATATATATAGAGGGAGTTTGTGTAACAAGTTTGACTTGAAATGTTAAGTACAACGAAAGCTCGCATGCAACAGAAATACAGAATAAAGCAAAATAATTATGCATATGATATAATATGTTTTCCCTATATCTTAGGTTTATTTTATACAAGTAAAACAACTGTAATTTATTTTTTAATACGTGAGTTTTCATTGTCAACTTTTCATTTTTTTTGAAAAAAATAAAAATAAAATAAAAATAGTTAAGACTAAGACAAAAGAAAACAAATCCTTAATAAACATGAGTCAAAATGAATAAACATTAATAGACTAAATTCGTATCACCTAATCAAAAGTAATTCCTTAAACCACTAACTAATACAAAGTAATAGATAGGGATGTAAAGTCGAATCCATAGGGAAACAAGTCTTTCTATTCCTAATTAATTATTATAATTTAAATTATCAAGTAACCAATTTGTTGTTGTAAAAAGGATTAAAATTACGGAGATTAAGAGTAGGGAGAAATCAATAATAAAAGGCCTAGGGTCACAGGTTCACCAATAATTAATATTGCGGGATAAAACATAACAATCAACAATTAACATTGCACAAATAACATGATTAACACGCTCTCACAATTTATTAATCAACATAGATCTAACAGGCTCTCGCAATTTACTAGATCTAAGTTCATATTGAAAATAGCTTTTAATATCAAATTAACATCTACTCAATTCATCAATTCAATATTGCTATATTTTTACAATCAATCAAATCTGCTCGATTCATAATCTAATTGTAAAGCGTTTAAATAATTCAATAAGAAATTATCATGCAATATCAATAATAAACTATAACAAATTATCCCTTCATATTAATTATGGATCCCCCAAGTACCCTAGAAATAAACTATTCACACATAATTAAATCTAAACTAAACAAAGCAATCAAAGGAGACATAATTAAGATCAAAGAAAAGAAAATAAGTAATAAAGGAGAGAAGAGATAGTACAAAAAGAAGGAAGTATGAAATTGCATAAACCAAGAGTGTAGAGAGAGAAACAAGAGAGAGATAAATATAAGAGTTTAATTAAGAGGAGAGAGAGAAAAAAAGTTAGAGAGAGAAAGAGAGTAAGAAGGAATAAAGAGAAGTGCTAAACTCGCTTAACAAAAGCGTAATTATACTAAGCTAACAAATCCTAAGCTTAAACAAAGTAAAATGACGCTTAAACTTCCTCCAAAAACACGCACCCGATCGGGCGAGACACCGTCCGATCAGGCACGCCTTTTTCTTCATGTACGCTTCCGGGCGTGAGACACGGAGGGGTCCTGCTACTTAGTTCTTCCGCCCTGCCCGGTCGGGTGCGCCTCAGGGCAAGGTGGCTGACCGGGGCATGACTCTTTGGGCGACTTGGACTTCTTATTTCGGCATATTAACTACGGCCCAAACTTTCCTCCTTGGGGCTTTAATCACTTGGTCCAATGCCTCGATATCTCATATGTCGAGCCCTTAATCACCGGTTTGATGACTCTAACTGGCCTTGGGCGACGAAGGATGGTCGTGCTCCTCCAATGCTCGTAGTTGCTCCAAATAATCCGGGGAAAATGATCGAAATGTGCAATCCCCTACAAAACTCAACCAAAACTACGAAAACACAAATTAGTAAAAAAAGTGGCTCTAAAGAGCCAAACACACTACTAATTATGACCAAAGGACGAGGGTAAAACACTATATAATATAGACATATCAAACTCCCCCAAGTCAAACCTTTGCTCGTCCCTATGCAAAGAGCTCATCAGTGAATAAATAAAACATGCCTCACCCAAATAATCAATATCAAGAACAACCAATCAAATCTAACAAACATGTTTCAACATCAACCAATCTCATCCATCCAATTACTCATCCTCCCTAACAATTGTCAAGTAGAGCAAACCACAAGAGCATATATAATTCAAGACTAGTGCTCACAAACTCAACTCTCATTTATGTGGCGAGTAAAAGATGTACTCGATTTCTCTCCATCCAAACCCCTTTATATGTGAACAATGCCCTCCCAACTCACACTCTCATGTGTTTAAAAAGACATACACTCAACCTAATAGTCGACGCGGAATATGTCAAGTCATTTCTTGCATTGATAGGCAACACTTTCACATTCGCACAACTCTATGCACACGATTGGAAGGTCTTTAAAAGCTTGTAGTGTAAGGCTAGGGTAAAGGGTAGGAAATATTTGGGAAAATGTGAGAGAAAAGCAATGCATAAAGGGAGCCAAATCCTAATAAAACCCAAGGGAAGTAGAGTCGAATCCACAGGAAAACAAGTCTTCTAATCCTAATTAATTATTATAATCTAAATTATTAAGTAACCAGTTTGTTGTTGTAAAAAGGATTAAAACTACGGAGATTAAGAGTAGGGAGAAATCAATAATAAAAGGCCTAGGGTCACAGGTTCACCAATAATTAATATTTCGGGATAAAACATAACAATCAACAATTAACATTGCACAAATAACATGATTAATAGGCTCTCGCAATTTATTAATCAACATAGATCTAACAGGCTCTCGCAATTTACTAGATATAAGTTCATATTGAAAATAGCTTTTAATATCAAATTAAAATCTGCTCGATTAATCAATTCAATATTGCTGTATTTTTACAATCAATCACATCTGCTCGACTCATAATCTAATTGTAAAGCGTTCAAACAATTCAATAAGAAATTATCATGCAATATCAATAATAAACTATAACAAATTATCCCTTCATATTAATTATGGATCCCCCAAGAACCCTAGAAATAAACTACTCGCACATAATTAAATCTAAACTAAACAAAGCAATTAAAGGAGACATAATAATTAAGATCAAAGAAAAGAAAATAAGTAACAAAGGAGAGAAGAGATAGTACAAAAAGAAGGAAGTATGAAATTGCATAAACCAAGAGTGTAGAGATAGAAACGAGAGAGAGATAAATCTAAGAGTTTAATTAAGAGGAGAAAGAGAGAAAAAAAGTTATAGAGAGAAAGAGAGTAAGAAGAAATAAAGAGAAGTGCTAAACTCGCTTAACAAAAGCGTAATTATACTAAGCTAACAAATCCTAAGCTTAAACGAAGTAAAATGACACTTAAATTTCCTCCAGATACACGTGCCCGATCGGGCGAGGCACCTCCCGATCAGGCCCGCCTTTTTCTTCGTGTACACTTCTCTCACGCCTGGTCGGGCGCGAGACAAGGATGGATGCTGCTACTTAGTTCTTCCGCCCTGCCCGGCCGGCTGCGCCTTAGGGCAAGGTGGCTGATCGAGGCATGACTCTTTGGGCGACTTGGACTTCTTGTTTGGGCATATTAACTACTGCCCAAACTAAATTTCCTCCTTGGGGATTTAATCACTTGGTCCAATGCCTCGGTATATCCGCAAATTATAAGGTGGACCATCCGCATACGACACCGTTTTAAATATTTTTATCTCTTTAGTTTCTCTTCTCCTGTACTTCTCACCATTTCATTTCCCATTCCACCTCCATCTCTGTTTCTCAAACTCCATTTGCCTCCTTCCTCAAGATAAATTGTCAAATATACATCAAGTAATTGTTTTCTGAATCTCATCAATTTTTTGAAGGAATTATGTCTTCGATAAGTGCAATTACTAGATATATAAAGGATCACTATTATGGAGATAATAAGTTCATTCTATAGGGTCGTCAATATCTGGTGCTAGATATGATAATTGATCTTTGGGTTAGTTAAATAGCCCAAAACCTTATAGAATGGATCCTATGAGGTCACACAACAAGGGTATTGGGTTAAACAAGTAAGAGGCCCATTAATGGGCCTCATGAGATTATGACATACCATGTATAGTGTTGGGCTAGAGTAGTGTGTTTAGGATAAGGGTTTTGGGCTTTTGACATGGGCTCTTATTTAGAGATGTGATCTATAAATAAGATCCATGCCTAGGGTTGCAAGCAAGCAGTAACAATAAACATACAGTAGATTGTGAAAGAAGCAACCAAGCCCCAAAACCCTAAACACTCTCCTCACTCACAGCCCTCTTCTCTCCCCTTCACGTCCGTACGTGCGGCGCCCCTCATGGTGGCTCGTAGTGTTCGTCGTGATGGTTTGTGGTTAGCTCGTGTCTCTCTTCTCCGTTGAAGGTTGATTGAAGCGTTCAATCACGACTAACTAGCATTAGTGGAGGTTTAACTTGTGCCCGTGGACCAAGTAGAGGAATCACGCTTGGGGTTCTTTATCTCCCATTGTTCTTGCTCGATCGCACGTGAAATCACGCTTCAAAGGTACAATTATGTGTTCTTTATGTGTTATGCAATGATCCTTGGATTAGGTACTGTATGAATATGATTCATGTTTATTTCCGCTGCGTAGTACCTATAAACCCTACAGTGGTATTGTAGACACCCATTTGTGTCTCTCCAAAACCAAGCCCAGTGATGAATGCCTTTCACGTCGAACCATAATCGAATGAGGTGAAAGTATTTGAAAGTCAAGTGTTGCGGTTTAGTTTTATTAAAAATTCTATTCTCTCTGTTTTTGAAAATAACTCTATTTATTTAAAAATAGCCAAACCAGTTTAGTTTGGTCCGTAATTAAGGTCCAATAATGGTGTAGTTGGATGGGGCTCGAAAAGACCTTTCCAACGATATATTATAAGCCCAATTCCGATGAATATTGAGGAAGTTATGGCCAAAATACTAAACTGGGCTCGGTTAATTATTTACATACGGCCCAATGATCTAGAGGAGGGCCCAATGTTAATTATTATTCCTAAAATTATTAGGATTAATTATAATTTTCTAGGAGTTTCTAGAAGGTTCTTTTTAATTCTAATATTATTAGATTTAATAATTATTTATTTTAAAATGGACTTTTATTTGGAATAAAACATCATTATTTTATTATTATTATTTATTATTACGTATTTTATCTTCTGTACGGATTCCGTAGATCAAGTTGATTAAAGATCGGATTCCGCGTGGAGAAAACGCGCTTAGACAGGTTGTCGCCAAACGACAAGTCTGTCGCCTCGCGACAGAGTCAATTCCTGGCGACAGCGTGTAGTTTTATTTCTTATCAAATTCTGTAATTTTCCGGACTATTTCCTTATAAATAGGGTCCCGAATCTCCGTTTTCATTCATGAATTCTTACTATCAATTCTCTCTATTCTCTCTCTAAGCAATATAGCTTAATTCTTTATCTCTCTCTTTCTAAACTAGCTTTTACAAAATACAATTCCGCATTCACAAGACTTAGAATCTCTTAGCCAAGTTCGAAGTTGCCTTCGCCCTAGACGTGCAAGGTTGATAATTTCTGAGGGTTTGGTCCAAAACTAGTCAAAACTTTATTTGATTTGATTTTAGTTACTTAATTGTTCTTTATTATTTTCATTGAAGTTTACTAACTTGTGTATTTTGTTATTAGAAAGAGGTACGAGGCTTCAAAGTAAGTAGATTAGCTTACTCCCTATTTTATTCACAATGTTGAAAGCATGTTTATTATTGTTTTAATATTCCTAGTATCATGTTAGGATGCTTTTAATGCTTTCTAGTATCATGTTAGGATGTTGTTTTATGCTTTCTAGTATCATGTTTAGGGTGCCTTTACTTATTTATAATATCTTAATAGCATGTTAGTGCCATGTTAGGTTTAAAGCTTCGATCTTTATTGCTTAGTGACATGCTAGGATTTGTTATTAATCATGTTAGTATCATGCCTAGGATCTTGCTATTATTTTAAGCTTTATTATGATTATTATGATTATATTTTGATTATTATGTTGCTTGATTTTATTTATTGTTATTGCTTGATCACACCTTTTATGCTTGTTTAAAGGGAATTTGTACTTGAAATCACGCTTAATAAGATAATTATTAATTTGGTTTAGGCTAATGTGATTTTAACTCAAGTGATCGCCAATAATAGTTTTATTTGTGCATTAATATTCAACCAACATAGATAAACAGGTTAGGTTTAATATAATGTTTGTATGTTATTCGAAAAGTGCGCATGAATACGAGCAGAACAAAGTAGAGGCCTATTTTACAGGGCGGGTCCTTTCTTTTGTAGATTGGATTTGTATCCTCATCCCCGGACCCTGTTTGGTTCAAGACCTTATGGAGTTGATGGTCCTTTTGGATTGTCTTTTGGGTTTACAAGTTCCTAAAACTTGTTGGCGACTCTTTTGCTCTCTTTTCTTTCCCTTTGGAACGCCACCATACTTTAGTGTATGATCACAGTGGGGTTCAAGTTTGGGATCATAATGCTTGAAATATTCCCTACAATTTTTTGGCGACTCCACTGGGGAGGATTTCTATTTATATTCCTGAAATTTATTTTGGCAATTATTTAGAATGAGCGGATGAGACTCGAAAAATTCTAAGTAATTCATGTGCGTAATTTGATTAACATTATTGTCATATGCATTAAAAGGTTCTCGTTGGATAGACCAATGAGTCAATACATAGGATTTTTACACGTAGGAAATTTGAGAAATATCATTCATGACTAGAATCGAAAAAACGATGCAAAATCTGGAAAATTCTAAGAAAACAGAAACTTGCCAAGGCATGTAGGAACTAGCGTCTAGAAAACAGGGCTTGTCGCCCGTAAAAAGTTTCTGTCGCCTGGCGACAGTTCTGTCGCTTGGCGACAAAGGCTTTTTTGCGGCGACAGTCCTTGTAGTCTGGCGCCAAGTTCTTCCAATACCGAGCCAGGGGTCTGCCTTCTTGCTTTGACCATTTCTAGCATTGTTGGCTCGATTTTACTTATTGATTGAGTCCTTTTCTCACTTTTCTGAACCCATATGTGTTCTACATATGGACGTAACCCTCTGGGGGTTCCTACTTTACCTGCCCAATTGAATATCCACTATATGTGCAACAACGGGTACGTGCAAAGTTTGTGAATCCACCAAACCATGGAGTCAAGTTCGATTTCATCACGAACTCGCGGGGTCCCGTCCATTCGCACCAACCCTCACGGTAGGCTTGTGTGCAATGCATACGGACTCATAACCATGGACCTTTTTGACTTAACCCATATCCTTGAACTTTAGAGAACTAGAGCCATGGTTAGGTTGTAAACTCATTGCATCATATTGTGACTATGTGAACTACTTGTGCATCCTTGTTTGTGCATATTATATATGTGTTAACCGTTTGTTTGACTTGTGATTAAGACTAAATAAATTGACTAATGACTAAAAGGACTTTGTCTAATTAATTAATTTTGAATTAATTAAAGGCTAATAAATTAATCAATTTGACTTAGTACGACTTTTGGCATGTCCACTTAGAGTAAAATTACTGGAAGCAGTCCAGATTGATGTTCCAGCAATGGCGCAGAAATTTGGACTGTGGCGCTGCTGTTTAATGTCTGTCGCCTGGCGACAGGCTTTAAACAGTGGCGACAGTCCTGTCATTTTAGCGACAGTCCAGTTTTCTTGCTCGAGTCATCACGACGAGTCTAATTAACAGTCTGCTAATCAGTTTATCAATTTATTAATGGTTCAAACCACGTTTAAGTCTTTAATTGAGTCTAGGTACTTAAAGTCCAATGGTCATACACTAAGAGTCAAAGCATGTCACTCACACACATCCATAAAGCACACACATAACATGTTTGTCACATTATGACCATATCTAGAGAGTCTTGCATGCGTATTTTCCGTCATTTTTTTTAGGGGGGTAAGTCGCATATTAATCCTCTAATTTTAAAACTTCATTAAATTTTCCCTTAAAATATATACCCTATTTTTGCCTTTTCTTTTTAATTTTAAACCATAAAGTCAAGTATTAAAACAAATATGGTTTAACTTACAGCGCGTGGACAAGAAAGGAAGGGCGTTTGATCAAGGACAACACCTTCGTACAAGTCTTACTTTTTGACAAACCAGTTAGTAGGAAAAGGAAAGCTAAGAAGGCAATGGCTAGTCAAGAAGAACTTAATGAGGTCAAGGGACAGGTAGCCAACTTGGCTGAGACATTGCAAAACTTATCTCTGCAAATAAGTGACCCTGCAAGACAGAAACAAATGGACCTAATCCAGGAAAGCTTGGGCAAGCTGTCCAACGACTTTAGATTCCAAGGGATTAGCTCACAAGGGGTCTCGGTGGATAAGGACCTTCTCCCGCAGAAGTTCAATCCCAACGACATCCCTAAATTTAAGGCTATGGATAACCCTTATTTTCATTTAAGAGCATTTGAAACTATAATGAATATTAAGGGGATAGATAAGAAAGCATTTCATTCTATATTTTCTTTATCTTTAGAAGCTGTATGTCAACAGTGGTACTTTTAACTTGATAAAGAAAAGACCTCTAGTTGGGAGTCTATTGTAAGTGCTTTCATTGAAAGGTATAAATGCAATATCCAAATTGAAACTGATCATAGAGAGCATGAAATTCTAAAGCAAAAAGAAAATGAAGGTTTCACTTCCTTCTTTAATAAATGGAGGGAAACCACTGCAAAAATGGTTGAAGTACCTAGTGAGAAAGAATCTGTCAGGATGTTCATTAAGAACCTCCAAGAAAAATATTCTAAGCATCTTAGGTACCAAAGCAATCTACATACCTTTAAGGCCGTCTATGATATTGGTATTAATATTGAAGATGACCTGGCCAAACAAAAAGCTGCTAACAGTAATTCAAATAGTGGCTGGAAGAATAAGAAGAACGACAATCCTTCTTCATCTAAATCCACCCACTCAAACAATGTTAGCACCTTTAATCTAAATGAAGTCCTAGCAATGAACAACAATCAAGGACAAAAGAAACCATTTAGGAAGAACTATACTCCTATTGGTATGAGTTATGACACCGCATTTGACCGCTTACACGCAAAAGGTCTTATAACTCCCATTGGACCATTTGGGGACCCACCTATCGAAAGGAGAACGGCTAGCTGGAACCCAAATGCACATTGTAAATATCACCAAGGCAGGGGCCATCCTACGGAAAATTGTTGGAGGCTAAAAGAAGCCATTCAAGACTTGATCGATAGTAACAAGCTTCCATTGCCCCCTTGCAAGCAAGAAGCCAAGCATCAACACCGCACCGCTGTCGGATTCCTTGGCTATTTTTGACGAAGAAAATCAAGTGGACCCATCTAGTCTCATAGAGCCTATCGAGACTATTGAAGAAGAAATCTTCGAAGATGCTCTTGAATCTCATGACCAAGAACCTGCAACTAAGCAAGACGTCTATGTGTTAACACTAATATTGTCAGAAATGTACAAGTTGTTGTTCCAAACTTATGAGGCTTTAAGGGAGAAAAATGAGTTACTCAAGAATAGACCTCCACCCAAGGAGAAGAAACCCTTTTCTCTTCGAGTAATTGACACTCCCAAGAAAAATAACAAATGTTATACTCCAATTGGGACGTCATACGCTAATATGTTCAAAATTCTCTCCAAGAATGGTAAAATTCAACCTCTCGAACCGAGACCATTTGAGTCACTAAAAAGGATGGACAAATACTATTGTTCATACCATCAATCAGGGGGACATACAATAGAGAATTGCTTCAAGTTCAAAGATTTAGTTCAACGATTGATTGATGAAAAGAAACTGGTTCAACTTCCACAAGATGCTACGATCAATGGAGTATGGGACAGTGATGATGAGGATGTCTACCTCAAAGATATCGAAGAGACTCCTCTATCAACAATATACCCAGTAAGTGACATTTGGGACGAGGAAGATTCGCCCATAGATGTCCTCACCAGGTCCGGGAGAATGCAACCTCCCATTTTAACACAACCTATGCCCACTATCCAGTAAATTCCCATACCAATCATAGAAGACAACGATGTTGTCAAACAACTAAAAAAGACTAAGGTTGAAATGAACGTATGGAAGCTCTTAGCCACATCCCGAGAGCATAGAGTTGCAGTCATGGATGCCTTGGCTAAAGTAGGCATAGATTCGGACACCACTCCTGAGGGACTTGTTAACTTCCTCACGAGTGATCTTCCAAGTCCAATCAACTTGGTCACTTTTTCGGATAAGGATTTACCACCGGAAGGTGACAAACACAACAAAGCTCTAAACCTCACAGTAATATGTAAAAGGATGAACGTCCCTATGACTCTTGTGGATAATGGTTCGGCAATTAATGTTTTCCTACTTAGAACCGCGAGAATGTTAGGAATAAGAGATGAAGATTTATCCCCATCAACTCAAGGGATAAGGGCTTACGATAACTCACGTCGTCAAGCACTAGGAACAATCACCATGAACATAACGGCGGATGCAATTGAACATGCCACTACATTCCAAGTAGTGGACATTAAAGCATCTTTTAACTTACTATTGGGACTCCCTTGGCTTCATGATCTAAAGGCCGTCCCTTCATCTCTTCACCAGCAAGTGAAAGCCATAGTTGGAGGAATTTCAATCACCATCGATGCTTCATCTATGAGGATCAAAACGGTGGAAAATCCGCTAATCAATGTAGAGCACGATGAAAATGATGAAGACTTGTGGGGCTTTAGCGAAGAGGTCTCCTTAATAGAGGAAGATGAAAGGACCCCTCTTCATTACGACCTCCACTCAAATATGGTAACTAATGCTATTCTGAGAAAACAAGGACACTTTCCTGGAATGACTCTAGGAAAGAAGAAAGGAATAGCTAAGTATATGGGATTACTTGGCCTCCCTAAGTTGGATACTTTCGGACTTGGTTTTGAACCAACTCGCGAAGATCTTAAGTGGGCCCAGGAAAAGTCGAAAGCACGGAAAAATGCTCGTGCACAAAAGAGGGAAATACCCATGGATCAATATCCTCTCACTCTAAATGGACAATTTATAAGGGAAGGAGAGGATTATCCTTGTCATGAATTTCCTGAACCCTTCGTTGTAAATGGCATAAGACAACCAGGGTTCGAGATTTTTTTGGATTGTTACTTCCTAGACGAGATCTCAGCTGCAATTTATAAGGAGAAAGCGCCCCCTTGCTTTGAATTTAATGTCATGGGACTCCTCTTTGGAAGAGAAAAGAATGAGCCAAGATACACGAAAGATAACTCTTCGCTCATTCAAACGGTCCTTCAAAGTGAAAGCTTTGATCCCTCGAAATTCATCACTCCAATAGAAGATCAAGAGCGAGGATGGCGCAAAACAGTGAAGATAACCACTACAAATGGAAGGAAGATTTCAGTAACTACAGGACAAGGGCCAATGTTCGAAGAATCGTCTGAGTCAGAGTCCGAGTCAGAGTCTTCCCCTATCGAGTCTTCCAAATCTTTAGTTGTAGAACCCTCACCTTCTATTTCTACTCCTAGGATAGTTAGCAATCAAGTCCCAACGGACATCTCTTTATTCGATGTAATGATTTCAGAATTCAATAATATGTCTTCTTCCCCGTATTCCTCTTGTTTTTCCTTATCTAAAGATGACGAGCATTGCTTAACTAATGATGAAAATGACAAATAAATAATTCAAGCAATGGAAACACTTGAAAATAAAACGCCAATAGTTGAGGATATAGAAACGGTTGACATCTCAAAAGATCCAACCATTAAAAGAGAAGTTAAAATCGGACTAACACTAAGTAAAGATGAAAGAACCAATTTAATTAATCTACTCAAAGAATTTATTGATGTATTCGCTTGGTCATACGAAGATATGCCAGGCATTAATAGAGAGATAGCTCAACACACAATACCATTAATTCCAGGAATGAAACCTGTAAAACAAAAGTTACGTCGAATGAAACCCGACGTAGCTCTTAAAATAAAAGAAGAAGTACAAAAACAAATAACTGCAGGTTTTATTAGGGTATCTAAATACCCCGAATGGGTCGCCAATGTCGTCCCAGTTTCGAAAAAAGATGGTAGAGTTCGAATGTGTGTTGACTATCGAGATCTAAATAAGGCAAGTCCAAAGGACGACTTCCCTTTACCACACATCGATATTTTGGTAGATAATACAGCAAATCATGCGCTTCTCTCATTTATGGATGGGTACGCGGGATACAACCAAATCCTTATGGCTGAAGAAGACATGGAAAAGACAACGTTTATAACACCTTGGGGTACTTACTGCTACACGGTAATGCCATTCGGGTTGAAAAACGCGGGTGCCACTTACCAACGAGCAGCGACTGCCCTACTCCATGACATGATGCATAAAGAAGTGGAGGTTTATCTGGATGGCATGATCGTAAAATCCAAAGATCGCCCAGGACATCCAGTAGCCTTAAAAAAGTTCTTTGAAAGGCTAAGAAAATATAACATGAGGTTAAACCCTTCCAAATGTGCTTTCGGAGTAACTTTAGGAAAGCTCTTGGGATACGTCATAAGCTCTAGAGGAATAAAGATAGATCCCACCAAAATCAAGGCAATCATGTCCATGCCACCGCCCAAAACCGAAAAGCAAATTCGGGGATTTATTGGCCGGTTGCAATACATAAGTAGGTTCATATCCAAGCTAACCACAATATGTGAACCAATATTCAAGAAGCTTAAGAAGAATGTACCAATTATATGGGACGACGAGTGCCAAAAATCCTTTGAAAAGATCAAAGCCTATATCTTGAATCCCCCCGTATTAGCTCAAGCACTCCCTGGAATACCCCTAAGGTTATACTTAACCGTCACAAAAGAAACAATGGGAGCCATGCTTGCACAAGAGGTAGAAAATAAAGAAAATGCTATTTACTACCTAAGTAAGAAAATGCTCGAGTACGAGACACGCTATACACCATTGGAGAAGTTGTGCCTCGCATTGGTGTGGGCCACAACTAAATTAAGACATTACATTCTTGTACATACCGTTTACGTAGTTTCACGAATGGATCCTCTCAAATATCTATTCGAAAGATCTACACTTAACGGGCGTATCTCAAGGTGGGTAGTAAATTTGGCCCAGTTTGATATAAGATTCATGCCTCAAAAGGCAATCAAAGGATCAGTGGTATCGGATTTTCTGGCAGATTTTCCAATAGAAGATTCGACACCATTGGAAGAGAACGAATTTCCAGATGAAAGCTTAATGATGGCAGAGGATGATACATGGACTTTATATTTTGATGGAGCTTCAAACCAAAAGGGATGCGGCGTAGGAGTCTTACTAGTATCACCTAAAGAAGAACATGTTCCTATATCCATTAAGTTAGATTTCGACGTTACCAACAACGCAGCCGAATATGAAGCATGCGTGGTAGGCCTCGAAACTGCTTTAGCCTTAGGAGTAAAGAAACTCCGGATTTGGAGATTCTTCATTGATCATTAATCAAATCTCGAAGATATGGAAGGTTAGGAGTGAAAGCTTAGCTCCCTACCAAACATATTTGGAAACTCTCACTGATCAGTTGGAAAAGGTGGAGTACACTTATCTACCTAGAGAGGAAAACCAATTTGCCGATGCCTTGGCAAGACTAGCCTCAATGGTTAGGATTCCTAAGGAAATTGAGCAAATGCCTTTGACTATAGAAAAAAGGCATAAACCAGCATATATTCAAGCTATAGAAGACGATGAAGTGATTTAAGAGGAAGAACATGAAGAAGAACCATGGTTTACAGACATACTAAATTATGTCACCAAAGGAGAATATCCTCCTCATGCTGACAAAAGAGCAAAAAGAGCACTAAGACTTTTAGCTTCCCAGTTTGTACTCATAGGAAATGAATTACACAAAAGGGTACCTAAAGGTCGAGCTTTATTATGTGTAGGCAAAAAGGACGCTCAAAGAGCTATGAGAGTAGTCCACGAAGGGATATGTGGAACACATGTTAATGGCAAAATGCTAGTCCAAAAGATAATGTGAGAAGGGTATTATTGGACTACCATGAATAGGGATTGTCATCAATATGTAAAAAGATGTCCTAAATGCCAAATTTATGCAAATTTGCAACACGTTCCACCATCTCTCCTCTACACATACACTTCACCATGGCCTTTCTCTACATGGGAAATAGACATAATTGGAAAAATTACACCTCCCGGAACAGGAGGTCATGAATACATTCTAGTCGCAATAGATTACTTCACAAAGTGGGTAAAAGCACAATCATATGCTAAACTCACCGCCAAACATGTAGCACTCTTTATCGGAAGAAACATAATTTGTCGATACGGAGTCCCACATGAAATGATAAGTGACAATGGAACTCACTTTCAAGCCGAATGTGAAGAATTGCTACAAAAGTATGGTATTCAACATCATCATTCTTCCCCTTATAGACCTCAAGCAAATGGAGCAGTTGAGGCCACTAATAAAAATTTAAAGACAATTATCGAAAAAATGACTGAAAATTATAAGGATTGGCCTGACAAACTTCACTTCGCACTGTGGGGTTATCGCACGTCAATCCGAACATCAACAGGAAATACGCCATTCAACCTAGTATATGGAATGGATGCCGTACAACCTATAGAGTTAGAAATACCTTCTCTACGCATTGCGTTAGAAAGTAAACTTGATGAAGTCAAATGGACTAGAACACGGTATGAAGAGTTAATTCTACTCGATGAAAAACGACTAGAGGCTCTACATCATACCCAATGCTATCAAACCCGCATGGCTAGACATTTCAATAAGAAGGTCAAGACTAGAGATATCAAGGTTGGGGACTTGGTATTAAAAGCATTAAGAAAAAATGTTTTGGACCCAAGAGGCAAATTTAGGCCTAATTGGTCCGGACCATACATTGTTAAAACAATCCTGTCAGGAGGCGCGGCTAAGTTAACTGATATGGATGGTAACGAGTTTTCAAACATGACAAATCTTGACCAACTTAAGAAATACTACCCATAATTACTTGAGTAAAACACTCAAGAGAGCTACGTTTGGCCTAATTCCTTAAATAAAGGATACGTAGGCAACCCCGACAAGGTGCGGCCACTTAAATTTTTCAAAATTTCGCATCCCAGAGTTAAAAAATACATGTCTACAAAATTGCAAGACTGGCGCCAGAAGAAGGACTCTGTCGCCAGACGACAATTTTGTCGCCAGGCGACAGAGGCAACTTGGCAGCGACAATCATTCTGATAACAGCGCCAAGTTTCTGCGAGTGTTTGGGCAAATTTTGTGTATTCTGGAAATTTGTTCGACTTCCGTACTCGAATTAATTCTCCGAAAAATAAATGTTGTAATTGTTTTCATTGCTTTAATTGTAAAGTTAATTTAAATAAAAGCTGAAATTTTATTAATTAATAAAAAAAGTTACATTATTGATGAAATAAAAGCTTAAAAAATTAACTAAAACAAATTAATATTGTCTAATAAATCAAAGGAAAAGCAATGCTCTAATCTTTCTTCTCTTTCGTAATTCTTTTCCAATTTTTGTCCGCATTCTCTTCCTCTTCATCCATAGCCTTTGCTAGGAGACATCCATTAGAAGATCTACACTCTATTTTAGTATAGATAGTTTCCCCTTCCGCTAAGACCCCGTGTTTCTTCTCCACCCAAGCTTTCTTTTCCGTAGAGTCAACTTTCCTTTTTCCTTTGTCTTTATTAGAACTTTTCTTTCTTGGAATAAAAGGAGTTTTGAATTCACTCCTTTCCCCTAGGCGTTCCTTGGCAGGGACCTTTTTGTCACCTAGACGATTCTTCACATCGGTCTTCTCAACCTTGACTTGGGATTTCTGAGATTTTCCATCAAGCCATTGCTTTACACTGTTTGACAAACAAGGTGGAACCCTGTGGGTAATCACCTCCCATAAGGGCCTACCACTCCAGTATTTGTCAAAACGATCAACTTCTTGTGACATAGGAAATTCATAAGGACGGCGGAGATCTCCTGTAGGGATAGTTTGTGCAAGACCATATTGTCTCTTAACTCTACAAGGGAAATAAAAAGTCAATTTTGATAAGCTCGGGAGACGACAGTATGCTTAGCTATTACAACCAACCATCTTCTCAATCTTCCACCAAGGGATGACCCAGTTTATAGTAAAATCACCAGCAGCAAACACTTTGCTCCACTCACGGCGACCTATCCTCAAGAATCGTTTCTTTCGCCGGACTACGCAATTGGGAGTGTATTTGTGTATATCATCAGGAGGATTAATAAATTTTAACCTCTCCATGAGCCATATCTGTAAACATATATTTGATTAGTATTACAGTGTAAAAATATTTTTAATTCCTTGTAATTAAGAATAGTATTATTTTATACCTGTAATAAAATTGGAGAACCTCGAAAAGGTGCCTTTGGATTCTTTCTCATTGCATCTAGCCACAACATAGTCTCTCCAACAACTAGTGGCATTGGGTTTCTCCCGGATTCAACTTGTTCTATAACAGATATGATTATTGCTTGGCCTTCATTATCTTTACCACTAATTAAAAGAAGTTGGCTAAACATGCAAAAGAGGAAAGCTCTTCTTTTATAGACATGAAATCCAGAGTTAGGTTTGTCAAAATAATAACGTGCCAATTCTATCAAATCAACTACATTGCCATGCACTATATTTTTTAAATCCATACCCCTTAGACCAAAGAAACGTTCGAAATCTTTATAATAATATTCACTTACTCTAGGCATTACCGCAAGATCTGTGGAATAAAAGCCTATAATGGCTCCAAATTCTTCCGGTAAAGGGCATATTTCATCATGAAAAAATCTAAAACAGTGAGTATTAATGTCCCAATAGTCTATGACAGAATAGATGAAGTCTAGGTCAAGACTCACCCCTTTTACACCATACATACCCCCCATATGGAAAAAGTCTAATTCTTTTTTCTCTTTAGAAGTTAAAAGACGACACCACTCATTCATGTATCCACAAAAAGTTCTTTTAGCTAAAGGCATGATTACTAGTTAATTTAATTAATTAATAAACTGGTTAAATTATGCAGAAAACGAAGGATTCGGGGGCTATTTATAAGCTTTTTTCACGGCAGAATTCAACTCCTGTGAGAAATAGGAAAAGTGACTCTGCTGCCAAGCGACAAGTCTGTCGCGTGGCGACAGGTTTAATTACGTGGCGCCAGTATTTTCTTAGCAGCGACAGCTATTACGCGTTGAAAACCGTGTTTTACTTGCTCGAATTCGAATTCGACTTTGACTTGACTTATCCTTATTATTTTCTCCTTTCTTATCCTTACACCTTTTTTTACCCTTATTATTATTATTATCATTATTATTATTATTATTATTTTATTTTATTAAGCTTAATTAATTTTAGGCTTATTTTCAGTAATTATACTTTTGTTCCTTCATTTTTTCATTTTTCTTTTTTGGGGGAGAGATCAATAAAAAAAAAAAAGGAAAGTAAAATGTTTAATAAATAATAAGTGCATATATATACAAAGTGTCTAATACACGAGTCATGTAAATAAAAATAAACGAAGTCCTACAAAGTCAAAATAAATAAAAATACAGGTACAACTACGGTGCCGGAGGTCGTAAATCGTGAGGGACACCAAAAGTATCATAGAAAGTCCTACTCCATGGAGTATGTCCATCACCATCTCCCGAACCACCAGGCGGCGTAAACTGCAACTTAGGGCCAGGCCACCTAACCTCACCCTGGTACCCGACAGAAAGAGGCTGGGGCTGCAAAGGCTGCTGCGACGACGAGCCAAACTCGTACGTCCCACCACCTATCCCACCTCGGCTGGTAGGCCCAGTCGGAACGTCCTCAGGAGATGACGCCGAGTCCTCTACAGCGGCGGCCTCAGAACGACCACCCCGACCATCGGAAGTAGTCCGATGACGCCTCGAGTCGGACCTAGTCGTCTCTCTCCTAGGCTCGGGTCTCGACCGAGTGCGTGGAGAAGGAACAGGCTGTCCCTGCAAAAGTAAATCAAAGTTAGCAAATGAAAGTAAAAGACAAGACAAAGATGCTAAATGTAAGGAATAATACCTCCTCAGCGTCGTTGCTACGACAGGTAGCACGGTTCCGCAACCTCACGAGCTGGCTGCGGAAGGCGTCTATGCACCTAGCCATAGCTGTCACCACCTCGCGAGAAAACTGTCAAAGTAACTAAGTCAGTAACAACTATAAGCCAATATAAAGACAAGATATGTGAAGTTACTTACTCGAGTCTTGTGACGGGGAATAGACCGCTCCACAAACTGCTCCCCCTCTGGAGCTGGTGGAATGAGCTCCTCGATAGGCCCATACATGCCCTGGTAACTTATGGACATCCTCGGGGGAATGAACTCCCTAGGACCGGCCTGGTAAGAATAAAAGGTTAGGAAAATACTTGGGGGCTACCTAAAGAAAGATAAATCAAACGAATAAAAGCATACCGCTGCCTCCTCTGAAAGGACAGGAGCCGGCGCTAGCAACGATAGCAGGTCCTCCTCATAACTCTGCTCGAGGAGAACATAGGATCTCCAAGGAGTACCCCGAGAGGGTCCATTGGCACGATCCCGCTGCATGGAATAATGAAACATATGCCGAGGTGGAGGAGCAGGAACTACGAAAACGTCTGAGGAGTGTTGAATGGCTACCCTCTCCCCTAGGTAGACCACCGCGTCGTACGTCCCCCGAAAGTAACGACGCTCAGCAGTGTACTGCGCCGCCAGCGCAGGAATAGGAAAAGCAGCCCAAGGTCGATAGACCGGGCTGGGCTCCTGCAAAGAAATCACTACATAAGGAACTAATACCAAAGGTGATAAAAGAGAAAGTACAAGTTATAGAAACCTACCGAGAGGATCACCTCTCGAAGGCGTAGCACCTTTGGTGGACCTCTGCGGCCTCCCCAACTACCAGCAACGGGGAGCACAGGAGGAGAAGGCCTCGCAGGCGCAAGTGAGGGGAAATACTCGTAGAACCAGATCTTTATGAAAAGGCAAAAATCAATAAAGATTATACTTCTAATCTAGAGTTAAATCTCAAAAAGAAAAGAGATGTACCTCTACGACCCTCCAAAAGCTGGAAAGGGCCACCTCTCCAGATAAGGCCTTGTGACGACAAGAACGCCGCAGGCCCAGTAGAAAGTCCGCATAGGCCATGCTGTCCCAGTCATATGTCCCGACCAAGTGAAGGTCGCGAACGGCGGAGAGGTAGTAAAGAAGTACTCTACTACCTCGATCACGGGAAAACGTCCTTAACAGCAGAATCAGCACAAAGATGCGCACCCGCTGCTCTCGGGTGGTGGCATCATCCTCAAAAGCTGCAGCCAGTGTGCAGCGACGAATACATTGGGAACTCAGCTGTCCCGACTGAGCCTCAGCCTGGGCCCGAACAACAATCGGCCCCAACAACTCCTGAACCTCCGGTGAATAGACAGTGACACCGGCGTCGAACGGAAGAGGAGTAGACTGGAACTCTAACCCCGTGATGAAGCTGAAGTCAGCTGGAGTGACCGTCATCTCACCCCAAGGAAAGTGAAAAGTGTTGGTGGTGTCCCAAAAGAACTCCACCAAAGAACGAACGACGAGGTTACCCCCATCGTATGAAAACATGGCCCGGGTGGCCAGTAGAAGAGGAGTCAACCCACATGACTCCCAAAGACGACGAAGACCCTCATCACGACTGATGAAGTTGTCATAAAGAGAACTGATGGTGGAGTTACCCGAGCCGTGGCTACGGGTCCTTCCGCTCGTAAGACCACGTCGGACTCGCTCCGACAGATGGTGAACCGGTGCATGGAACAAAGTACGCTCGTCCCAATCTGCCATGAGACCCAGCCTGGAAGTGGAAGGCACGTCCTCTCCCTCGCTAGTAGGCTCGTCCTCTCGGCGCGAGTCTCTCGATTGAGAACCGGAACCACGTCGTAAGTGATGATCCTTATGCAATTCGCAAAGGATGCATCATGCATGTCATGGACTATACTCATCCATTTGATTCACGTGTTTTAAGAACAAGTGATGATAGATTTCAATCGAAATCCAATGTGACGTTGGAATACAAATTAGAAATTCCTAAGTTCATTCCTTGCAAAAGGGCGAAGGAAAATTCTTAGTGTATGGAGATGAAAATGATTATAAGATTTAGAAGTTGCAAAATTCATGTTTATGAGAATGTCTCATGAACTCTACTTACTAAACCCCTTCCATGACCAAGGTATGAGAGTCATACTAAGGTTTTTGGATTGAAGCAAGTTATGTAATTTTAGTTGTGTATGTTTTGAGAAAGCATATTACAAAAGTAAATACATTAGCTTGCAGAATTATGTTTATTAATTGAAACAAAGTTTCAATCTTATTTAATCGTGGTTTCAAGATTAAATAAAATGTCCAAAATAATTATGAATTGATGGGCTCACTAGGTTGATGACCTTTTGAATGAAACCCCACAGGTGAACTAAATTCATATATTATTTAAGTTCCTAGTTCGGAATCATTAAACTGGACACAACTGACTTCCAATAATGGACTAGCATGTTAAGATTGATTGGATAGCGCAGTTTCATGGGCTATAGGAGCTTAGTGATGCTCGGTCAATCACATGGACATGCATGAATGATGCATGATCGAACTATAGACCTACTTTGAAGTTCAAGTATAGAGCTTCCAGATATATTAGTGGATTCCTTTGACATGAGTGGAACACTGATTCCATTCAATGATTGATTTAACTGTGGTACATTCAAACGTCTAGCCGTAACTGGAGATTATAAAGGATGTTTCTTGGTTACTTCATGAGTTGAGTGGGAGCTTTGGTTGCCACAAGATTGGATAGAGTCTACCTATTTAATTAGGAATGTGTCTTGGCCCCTTGAAGAGGGAGAATTCAGAAAATGCATGGCCGTGCTCAAATGGATTACATTGTAACCATTTTTTTTTGTAATTCTAACTCAGATTTCAAGAAAGATTTGTAGATTAATATGATCACGACATGAGATGCAATCATATTATCAAATCGACACACATTGACTTAAGGAATTTGAATATTGTGCACTTGTCTCAGACAAGTGGGAGATTGAAGGAATTATGTCTTTGATAAGTGCAATTACTAGATATATCAAGGATCACTATTATGGAGATAATAAGTTCATTCTACAGGGTCGTCAATATCTGGTGCTAGATATGATAATTGATCTTTGGGTTAGTTAAATAGACCAAAGCCTTATAGAATGGATCCTATGAGGTCACACAGCAAGAGTATTGGGTTAAACAAGTAAGAGGCCCATTAATGGGCCTCATGAGATTATGACATACCATGTAGAGTGTTGGGCTAGAGTAGTGTGTTTAGGATAAGGGTTTTGGGCTTTTGACATGGGCTCTTATTTAGAGATGTGATCTATAAATAAGATCCATGCCTAGGGTTGCAAGCAAGCAGTAACAATCAACATACAGTAGATTGTGAAAGAAGCAACCAAGCCCCAAAACCCTAAACACTCTCCTCACTCATGGCCCTCTTCTCTCCCCTTCACGTCCGTACGTGCGGCGCCCCTCATGGTGGCTCGTGGTGTTTGTCGTGATGGTTTGTGGTTAGCTCGTGTCTCTCTTCTCGTTTGAAGGTTGATTGAAGCGTTCAATCACGACTAACTAGCATTAGTGGAGGTTTAACTTGTGCCCGTGGACCAAGTAGAGGAATCACGCTTGGGGTTCTTTATCTCCCATTGTTCTTGCTCGATCGCACGTGGAATCACGCTTCAAAGGTATAATTATGTGTTCTTTATGTGTTATGCAATGATCCTTGGTTTAGGTACTGTATGAATATGATTCATGTTTATTTCCGCTGCGTAGTACCTATAAACCCCTACATTTTTCTGATCTATAATATTTCTCTTTCAGCAACTTTATTTAAAATCCAATGTTGTTGTGAAATTTTCGGCGAATTGGATATGGTTGAGCTTGAAATTGATGAAACTCTATTAGATTTGCTTAGTAATTCTTATTGATTTGGAAGGATCTATTGATTTGTTGGAAATTTCAAAAACGACTTCTGCATTTGATTTGTTAAAATTGAATTGAAATGATGAGAGGAATAGGAAGAGGACAAAGAAAGAATCAAATTTAAGAATAAGGGCATATCAGGGATGCATACAGAGGATTTCTCATATGTTGTTTGTTTCTCATCTTCGAGAAATAAAGATGATGGAGGTCCCTATCCTTTTTAGATGATCGCACACATGTCTTCCACTCTTCCTACCCTTTTTGTATTTTGGAATGGCAATGTGTCTTCCCATTATTGGCTCATTACTTTATATGTTGTGATAATGAACATGTATTTTAATAAATTTAAAAAATCAGCAACTTGAAAATATATTGATATAAAATTAATATACAGTTGATGTATACAATAAACATAAAAGATCTTGATATTAAAGATTAAATTAAAAAAACAAACTAATAATTTTGTATAATTAATATAATTTTAAACATGTATATTTTTGTAGGGAATATTTCAAGCATTATGATCCCAAACTTGAACCCCACTGTGATCATACACTTAAGTATGGTGGCGTTCCAAAGGGAAAGAAAAGAGAGCAAAAGAGTCGCCAACAAGTTTTAGAAACTTGTAAACCCAAAAGACAATCCAAAAGGACCATCAACTCCATAAGGTCTTGAACCAAACAGGGTTCGGGGATGAGGGTATGAATCCGATCTACAAAAGAAAGGACCCGCCCTATAAAATAGGCCTCTACTTTGTTCTGCTCGTATTCATGTGCGCTTTTCGAATAACATACAAACATTATATTAAACCTAACCTGTTTATCTATGTTGGTTGAATATTAATGCACAAATAATACTATTATTGGCGATCACTTGAATTAAAATCACATTAGCCTAAACAAGATTAATAATTATCTTATTAAGCGTGATTTCAAGTACAAATTCTCTTTAACATGCATAAAAGGTGTGATCAAGCAATAACAATATAAATATAAATAATATCAAGCAACATAATCATAATCATCAATAATAATAATCATAATAACCATAATAATAATCATGATAAGGTATAATAAAGCTTAAAATAATAATAGCAAGATCCTAGGCATGATACTAACAAGATTAATAACAAATCCTAGCATGTCACTAAGCATCAAAGATCAAAGCTTTAAACCTAACATGGCACTAACATGATATTAGAAAGAGTAAAAGCACCCTAAACATGATACTAGAAAGCATTAAAAACATCCTAACATGATACTAGAAAGCATAAAACAATAATAAACATGCTTTCTACATTGAAAGAGGGTAATAAGATTACATACTTTGAAGCCTCGTACCTCTTTCTAATAACAAAATACACAAGTTAGTAAACTTCAATGAAAATAATAAAGAATAATTAAATAATTAAATTGAAATCAAATTAAATAAAGTTTTGACACCCTCAGAAATTATCAACCTTTCACGTCTAGGGCGAAGGCAACTTCGAACTTGGCTAGGTGTTCCTAAATCTTGTGAATGCAGAATATTGTATTTGTAAAAAGGTTGGCTTAGAAAGAGAGAGAATAAGAAAGCATATATTGCTCAAGAAAGAATAGCGAGAATTGAGTGATTATTGATGAATAAAAACGGAGGTCGAGGACCCTATTTATAGGAAAACAGTCCGGAAAATCATAGAATTTGATAAGGAATAAAACTCCACTATGTCGCTAACAAACCGACCTTGTCGCCAGAAATTTATCTTGTCGCGAGGCGACAGAGTCTGTCGCGAGGCGACAAACCTGTCGTTTGGCGACAGAGACAGTTTTTGCGGATTTTGTTTTTATCATATATTTTGATTCAGAAGTCCAAATAAGTCATATAATATGTCGTTGGAAAGCTATTGAAGTCTATTTTCTAATTCAATTAGAATCAGATTAAAATATTTTGTAGATAAAAAGATATGGCCGAAATAGTGAAAGGGTGTCAGTTTTGGATAGAGTTTTGTATATCTTTCATATCTTTTTCGTTATAGCTCGGAATTAATATTATAATATATCATTGGAAAGATAATTTCAAGATCTATCTAACCATATAAAATTTGGATAAAAAATATGAGGCACGAAAATAATATCTGACTATCTTTGAACATGTTTAAATTCGAATTGAATTAGGAAAGTTTTAAAAAAGGAAAGTTTATATTCAAATCAAATTCCATGATCTTATCTTTTCAAAAAAGGATAATTAAGATATTTTAGAAACTTATAGAAGATTATAATCAATCCTAATTAGTTTAGGAATATGATTAAACCTTTGGACCCTCCTCATGATCATTGAGTCGTAGGTAAAATCCGGTTTGGGTCTAGTTTAGTATTTTGGCCATAACTTCCTCATTATTCATCGGAATTGGGCTTATAATATATCGTTGGAAAGGTCTTTTAAAGCCCCATCCAAGTAAACCATTATTTGACCCTTATCATTGACCAAACTAAACTGGAATGGACGTTTTCATAAAATAGAGTGGGTTTTCGAAAACAGAAAGAAGAGAATTTTAATAAAAACTAACTGCAACACTTGACTTTTCACACTTTTACCTCATTCGATTATGGTTCGACGCAAAAGGTATTCATCACTGGGTTTGGTTTTGGGGAGACACAAATGGGTGTCTACAGAAGCCCCCACTTTGACTGAGTTTGGAGAAACTTAGGTTTTGAAAACAAAAGTCAAAGTATCAATAGGGACGGAGAATGATTCAGAACGTTCTGCGATTCCAAATCATTCTTATAACGCCGATACCTGCAAACTAATCATTAGTAAAAACAGATAAAAGAGTTTAAGAAACGCGTATCTTGCACCGTCGAGCACACATCTCTGGAGTAACCGTTTTGTTGTTTTGACGACCTTCCACAAGCTAAAGAACGCCATCTTGCTGTTGTTGATGGAGTCTTTTTTGAGGATTGTTCACTCGTCTCTGAACAATGGAGCCTTTTTTGTGGATTGTTCACTCGTCTCTGAACAATGGAGCTTTTGATAGGATGCCCACGCGTCTCTGAGTAAAAGAGCTTTGATGATGAGATGTCCACGCGTCTCTGAACAATAGAGCTTGATAGAATGAGATGTCCACGTGTCTCTGAACAATAGAGCTTGATAGAATGAGATGTCCATACGTCTATGAACAATAGAGCTTGATAGAATGATATGTCCACGCGTCTCTGAACAGAAGAGCTTTGATGATATGTCCACGCGTCTCTGAACAAAAGAGCTTGATGATATGTCCACGCGTCTCTGAACAAAAGATCTTTGATGATATGTCCACGCGTCTCTGAACAAAAGAGCTTTGATGATACGTCCACGCGTCTCTGAACAAAAGAGCTTGATACTTGAATGCTTGTTGCGATCGTTCGGTTGGCTGCGAACAGGAGCTTTGGTGAATGGTTGTATCCTGTAAAAATCAAAAGAATTGCCAAAAGACTTTGCTGGTGTTTTTCTTAGGGTTGACCTAAGTCTTGATGTGTTTCTTAGGGTTGACCTAAGGTGAATGATTGACTTGAGGTTGACTCAATGTGACTGACTGACTTGAGGTTGACCCAAGGTGAATTGACACGACATGACTCAATGTACATGACTCGTGTGTGATGTGCGACTCAAAAATGCAAAAAAGAAAAAATTTGTCGTCATTTTTGTGGAGGGTACCAACCTTCTCCCAAAAAAGAAAGACGTGAAAAAGAATCGAAGTGTTTGATGGTGCATGTTGAATGAGCTTAATCAAGTATATGCGTTCAATGTTGTCCCTCAAGTTGCAAGGATTAATTCCTCCTAAACTATCTTAGTTGACTCGATTATGAAAGTATTTGGGTAACTTAGGCATGGAGGCTAAGCACTTTATACTTCCTGATACAATGATGATTATAAGTGATGAGTGATGTGAGAAAGCATTCTTTAACGTTATGTTAAGATTTCATGACAAAAGGTTCCTAATTGGAAGTCTATTTGGTCATGTATCCGTGATGTGTGTGAAAGTGACACTAAAGTTAAGCTGCAAAGGCTAAGTGTATGGAAAAGTATTATTTGATAAGAGTCAAATAATGATGACTCTTAGGCTAGGTAGGCTAATGATGTAAGGATCAAGCCCCCAAGTCTAGCTCTAAGTGAATAGGGATAAGCATTGGAGATCCCTTGACATGATCATGGTGTAAGTGTGTGTGTGAAAATGAATGCATTTTTATTATGGCCGCACCTCAATATGAGGTTGCCTACGTATCCGTTAGGAATCAGGCCAAACGTAGCTCTAGCCGAACCTCGCACAAGTGTGTGTATACCTCAAAAAGGTCTTTTAAGGGTTGTAACGTGGTTAGGCTAAAGGTTGAAGAAGAAGAAGGGGATAAAGGCTCAAGACCCTAAATAAGCCCCCAAGGTGTGCAACCTTGCTTTTGAATCTTTGTATTTTTATGCTTGAGGTTTCTCATTTTTTAGCTCTCTTTTTTTTTTTGTTTACTCTTTTTTTTTGCTTTTGCATTTTTCATATTCACATTTTTTTATAAGTGTGGGCAATCTCGATCATGCGGTCTATCACTCACTTGGCATTCATGTTTCTCAGGCACGGTACCGAGCACTCGATAAGAAACGCAATCTGAGACATGTTCTTATCAAAGATATTTTCATATCAAAGACATTGGAACACTTGCCTTTTTGTACACTTTTATTATTTTTGTATTATTTTTTTTATTTTGAGATTATTCAAGTTTTCATATTTAGAACTTGCATAAGTTACACACCATCCCATCCCAAGGTTAAGTAGATGTAGGTTGAAAAAAGAAAGGTCTATCGTTAGACGAGGCTCAAAGTGTTTTATCAAAAAAGGATTGTATATTTGAAGGGTGAAGGTAATATGATGGGCTACAAGGGGTGCCTTAAATCATTGGTATACCTTGTGCTTAATTCAGCGATTTTTTATTTATTTATTTATTTATTTTATTTTATTTTTTTTTTTTTTTTTTGCAATGCAATGCAATGATCATATGCAAGAAATTAAAATGCTCATTTTATTAAAAGGGAAAAAGAAAAAACCTATGTAATAAATCTAAGGAAGACAAAGGGTGCCTATGCTAGACTTATTGGGGAAGGGTTTGAAAAACGAAGAAGAAAGCATGAAATCTTAGTGAGAAGCTTGCCTTGTATTTTGTCTCATCATTACTCTTTTTCTTGTCAATCAATTGACTCAAACTCGATTCAACATGCATAGATGGGAAGAGATCATGAAAGAATGAAGGGAGTGATATATGTGGAGAAAGTATGTGGAGTGTGGAAAGATGATGTAGATGGAGAAATATGGAAGAATTAGGAATAGAATGGACCCTAACTCAAATGACGGAAAAACGACTCATGCATGGACCTAAGACATGGTCATGGTGACATGTACAAAGTGTGTGCTAAGACTAGTGAGTGTAGGTGACATGTTAAGACTTGTGTCATGACCATGTGGCTAGACTATGGGACTAGACTTAAGCAAAGACTAAATTAAGACTTCACGTATATGCATTAAACTGGACAGGCTGTGGTATTTTAGTCATAACTTTTAATCTGTGACTTTGATTAGGACGAAACCAACGCCAAATTAAAGATAAAACTCGGGGCTACAGATCCATAGGTTGTACGACTCGTGGTTCTTCCTAAAACTCCGGCTATGACCAAAACAAGTTGACGCATGTGCAGTATACGAGAATAAAAATCCGGGTTGACTAAAAGGAATTATGACTCGATTTTAGACTTGTTCATTAGTTCAAATTAATTAATTAATTAATTAAACAAAGTCCTTTAGTCATTAGTCAATTTATTTAGTCTTAACCACAAGTCAAACAAACGGTTAACACATATATAATATGCACAAACAAGGATGCACAAGTAGTTCACATAGTCACAAAATGATGCAATGAGTTTGCAACCTAACCATGGCTCTAGTTCTCTAAAGTTCAAGGATATGGGTTAAGTCAAAAAGGGTCCATGGTTATGAGTCCGTATGCATTGCACACAAGCCTACCGTGAGGGTTGGTGCAAATGGACGGGACCTCGCGAGTTCGTGATGAAATCGAACTCGACTCCATGGTTTGGTGGATTCACAAACTTTGCACGTACCCGTTGTTGCACATATAGTGGATATTCAATTGGGCAGGTGAAGCAGGAACCCCCAGAGGGTTATGTCCATATGTAGAACACATATGGGTTCAGAAAAGTGAGAAAAGGACTCAATCAATAAGTAGAATCGAGCCAACATTACTAGAAATGGTCAAAACAAGAAGGCAGATCCCTGGCTCGGTATTGGAAGAACTTGGCGCCAGACTACAGGGACTGTCGCCGCAAAAGAACCCCTGTCGCCAAGCGACAGAACTGTCGCCAGGCGACAGAAGCTCTTTACAGGCGACAAGCCCAGTTTTCTAGACACTAGTTCCTACATGCCTTGGCAAGTGTCTGTGTTCTTAGAATTTTCCAGATTTCGTAGCGTTTTTTTTATTCTAGTAATGAAAGATATTTCTCAAATTTCCTACGTGTAAAAATCCTATGTTTTTTACTCATTGGTCTATCCAATGAGAACCTTTTTATGCATATGACAATATTGTTAATCAAATTACGCACATGAAATACTTAGAATTTTTCGAGTCTCATCCGCTCATTCTAAATAATTGCCAAAATAAATTTCAGGAATATAAATAGAAATCCTCCCCAGTGGAGTCGCCAAAAAACTGTAGGGAATATTTCAAGCATTATGATCCCAAACTTGAACCCCACTGTGATCATACACTTAAGTATGGTGGCGTTCCAAAGGGAAAGAAAAGAAAGCAAAAGAGTCGCCAACAAGTTTTAGAAACTTGTAAACCCAAAAGACAATCCAAAAGGACCATCAACTCCATAAGGTCTTGAACCAAACAGGGTTCGGGGATGAGGGTACGAATCCGATCTACAAAAGAAATGACCCGCCCTATAAAATAGGCTTCTACTTTGTTCTGCTCGTATTCATGTGCGCTTTTCGAATAACATACAAACATTATATTAAACCTAACCTGTTTATCTATGTTGGTTGAATATTAATGCACAAATAATACTATTATTGGCGATCACTTGAATTAAAATCACATTAGCCTAAACAAGATTAATAATTATCTTATTAAGCGTGATTTCAAGTACAAATTCCCTTTAACATGCATAAAAGGTGTGATCAAGCAATAACAATATAAATATAAATAATATCAAGCAACATAATCATAATCATCAATAATAATAATCATAATAACCATAATAATAATCATGATAAGGTATAATAAAGCTTAAAATAATAATAGCAAGATCCTAGGCATGATACTAACAAGATTAATAACAAATCCTAGCATGTCACTAAGCATCAAAGATCAAAGCTTTAAACCTAACATGGCACTAACATGATATTAGAAAGAGTAAAAGCACCCTAAACATGATACTAGAAAGCATTAAAAACATCCTAACATGATACTAGAAAGCATAAAACAATAATAAACATGCTTTCTACATTGAAAGAGGGTAATAAGATTACATACTTTGAAGCCTCGTACCTCTTTCTAATAACAAAATACACAAGTTAGTAAACTTCAATGAAAATAATAAAGAATAATTAAATAATTAAATTGAAATCAAATTAAATAAAGTTTTGACACCCTCAGAAATTATCAACCTTTCACGTCTAGGGCGAAGGAAACTTCGAACTTGGCTAGGTGTTCCTAAATCTTGTGAATGCGGAATATTGTATTTGTAAAAAGGTTGACTTAGAAAGAGAGAGAATAAGAAAGCATATATTGCTCAAGAAAGAATAAAGAGAATTGAGTTATTATTGATGAATAAAAACGGAGGTCGAGGACCCTATTTATAGGAAAACAGTCCGGAAAATCATAGATTTTGATAAGGAATAAAACTCCACTATGTCGCTAACAAACCGACCTTGTCGCCAGAAATTAATCTTGTCGCGAGGCGACAAACCTGTCGTTTGGCGACAGAGACAGTTTTTGCGGATTTTGTTTTTATCATATCTTTTGATCCAGAAGTCCAAATAAGTCATATAATATGTCGTTGGAAAGCTCTTGAAGTCTACTTTCTAATTCAATTAGAATCAGATTAAAATATTTTGTAGATAAAAAGATATGGCCGAAATAGTGAAAGAGTGTCAGTTTTGGATAGAGTTTCGTATATCTTTCATATCTTTTTCGTTATAGCTCGGAATTAATATTATACTATATCATTGGAAAGATAATTTCAAGATCTATCCAACCATATAAAATTTGGATAAAAATATGAGGCACGAAAATAATATATGACTATCTTTGAACATGTTTAAATTCGAATAGAATTAGGAAAGTTTTAAAAAAGGAAAGTTTATATTCAAATCAAATTCCATGATTTTATCTTTTCAAAAAAGGATAATTAAGATATTTTAGAAACTTATAGAAGATTCTAATCAATCCTAATTAGTTTAGGAATAGGATTAAACCTTTGGACCCTCCTCATGATCATTGGGTCGTAGGTAAAATCCGGTTTGGGCCCAGTTTAGTATTTTAGCCATAACTTCCTCATTATTCATCGGAATTGGGCTTATAATATATCGTTGGAAAGGTCTTTTAAAGCTCCATCCAAGTACACCATTATTGGACCCTTATCATGGACCAAACTAAACTGGAATGGACGTTTTCATAAAATAGAGTGGGTTTTCGAAAACAGAAAGAAGAGAATTTTAATAAAAACTAACCGTAACACTTGACTTTTCACACTTTCACCTCATTCGATTATGGTTCGACGCAAAAGGTATCACTGGGTTTGGTTTTGGGGAGACACAAATGGGTGTCTACAATTTTGAACACTATACATTTGCTAAATGAACATACATAATTTTGATATGAATATCAAATTGATAATGAGTCATAATATATTTTAATTTTATATAATTAATATGAACACACTACATGATCATGTTATGAACATCAAATTGTAAAAAAAAAGTATTAATTATGTATAATTCAATGACCAATAATTCTGAGCAAGTGTTCATATTTAATCTCGATACGGTTCATATTTCATATGTTAGGACTAGGAAGACGAGTGGAATTCTAGAAGAGCTAGGACTCATGGGTATAAAAAAAATTATAAATAAAATAAAAATCTATAATCCTATGTTATACGAGTTGACACGGATTAAAGGACTTGGCTAAGACTAGCTTGACACGAAAAGAGAAAGAGAAAAAAAAAACAAAATAATAAAAGGTTAGAACGCTAACAAGACACCTAAACTGGACAGACTGTAGTATATCGATTATAACTTTTTATATGTGACTCTGATTGTGTCGAAACTAACGCCAAATGAAAGACAAAAGTCCGAACTATAGATCCATAGGTGGCACGACACGAAACTCTTTCTAGAACTCCGGCTATGACCAAAAAGAGTTGACGCTTGTGCAGTATACGGGAATAAAAATTCGGGTTGACTCAAAATTAAAAAAAAAATCTATGACTTGACTCTAATAAAAAAGAAGGGTTAGATAAGAAAAAAAGAGAAGAAAAAAAATATATGAACACATAAGCACATTGTCACGAATGATGCAATGAAGTTCGCAACCTAAAGTAAAGATCTATGTTCCACTATGGTCAAGCTTATTTGGGTGTCAAAGGGTACCATGGTTAAGAGTTTTGACGTGTTAGCAAGGCAGCCTCCCTTGAGGGTGTATGCCAACGGGCGGCTCCGCGAGTTCGTGATGAAATCAAACTCAACTCCATGGTTTGGGTGGATTTAAAAACTCGGATGAACCCTTATTGCCATGAGCGTTTTTGGGTTGATAGAGCTTAAACCCCCGGGCTAGCCACGTATGTAGAATTCGTACTATTGTGGAAAAATAGGTAACCTAATATGCATATGCATATGTGACAATGCCAATTAAATCGCAGGAATACAATTCAAGAATCTTTCAAGTCTCATCCACTCATCTCAATTAAATATTGATCACTCAAATCGATAAATAACCAAGAATAATCCTCCCCAGTGGAGTCGCCAAATTGTAGGCGTCGTTTGAAGTGCGCCTACGTAAAAGCATGTGTGAATATGCTTGGCACTCATAAGAAGTGGAATTGACATTACAATTAGGGACAACGATTAGGGATAAGGAAAGTAGGGAGCCGCCAACAAGTTTTAAGGAAATTGTAAGCCGTTCACGGATCATAAAAGGCAACCACGAAAAGGGAAAACGAAACGCAACAACGATTGATCCGTGAAGGTTACACCCCATTCATAATCCATGAGATTACTAACTCCATATGGTTCGGAACCACAAAAGGAGGATCGGGGATGATGGTACAAAGTGAGTCATAGAGTCACATTCGCCCGTATTGACCTCTAATCGATTCTTATAGTGAAAAACATTCTTGTGATCTCAAAGGCATACAAACAAATATTCAATTTGCTCCAAACTATTTTAAGCTAAATTGGTTGAATATTAATGCACACGTTATTCTAAATTTAGTGATCACTTGATTAAATAATAAGATTAAAAAGGAACCTAAACCGGTTGTCCAAATTATCTTATTAGTCGTGATTCTCAATTAAATATTCCCTTTAACATGCAATACGGTGATCATAAATAACAATAAACATTAATATTGGAAGCAATTCAACAATAATAGCGTTAGTCAAATAAAATAATAATAAACCCTAATCATGATACTAGCAATATAAAATAAAATAAGTAACTAAATTAATTACTCACATTCCGCGCGTTCCTTTAAATTGGTACATCATGAATAAATTGTTAGTAACTTCAATAAAAATATTAATCAAATTGAAATTAAATTAAATAAATGTAGAGTTGATTTGGTCCAAACCCTCAGTTAATTCTACCTTTCACGCCTTGGTTTAAATACAAAACTTTGGGTATTGTGTGGACTCCTTAGAGTGCTTAAGGGATATAAAATGAGAGAATAGGGTGGCTAGGGTTTAGGATAGAGCAAGAGAGAGAGGAGAGAATATTTTTGGTATAGGGAGAGAGAATGATTTTGGTGTATAAGAGAGGAAGAGAGAATGATTTGATGATCAAGCTTGTTGATGATTGAAAAAAAGAGATATGACTTGTATTTATAGGGAAAAAAGAGGGTCGAAGAATCAAGAAAAGATCGAGTTCAAATCGGAATAAAACTCTTGCGATAGACAACAGTTTTTGCGGTTTTTGTTTTTATCCAAAAATTGGAATAATATAAATAATATATCGTTGGAAAGATCTTGAAGTCTACTTTCTAACCCAATTAGAAGTAGGTTAAAATATTTTGTAGAATAAAAGATATGGCCAAAATAGTGGGACGGTGTCAGATTTGAATAGAGTTTCGTATTTCATTCATATCTTATTCGTTATAGCTCGGATTTAATATTATAATGTACCATTGGAAAGATAATTTCACGGGCTATCCAACCATATAAGATTTAGATAAAAAAATATGAAGCACAAAAATGATATCTGACCATCTTTGAACGTCTTTCAATTCGAATAGAATTTGGACTTTCAAAAAGAAAAGTTTTATTCAATTTTAAACTCTTTAATCTTATCTTTTCAAAAAGGATAATTAAAATTTTTTAGAAACTTATAGAAGCTTCTAATTAATCCTAATTTGTTTAGGAATGAGATTAAATCCTTTGGACCCTCCACATGATCATTGAGTCGTAGATAAGGTGGGCTTAGGTTCGGTTTGGACTTAGTTTAGTATTTTGGCCATAACTTATTCGTTATAACTCGGATTTGGGCTTATAATATATCGTTGGAAAGCTCTTTTAAATCCCCATCAAAATATTAAATAATTGGACCAAGATTATGGACCAAAATAAACTGATCTAAACGTTTTTATAAAAAGGACACGAAAAGAATGATTTTAAAGGACACGAAATGAATTATTTTGGGTTTAAAGGCATGAAAACAAGAAAATAAGTTATGGTTTGGGAAAATGGGCTATGAATTGGATTGGTTTATGAAATGTATTGGGATTGAATATGAAATTAAGCACTCCAAAGATTAAATACTCAACCCAACCAATAATGGCGGTGAAAGGTTATTTATCATCAGGTTTAGTTTTGGGGAGACATTTTTAGGTGTCTATAGGTACATGCCCTAAATTACAACAGCTCACACTTAGGATCATCCCAGCATAACAACCTTATCCATAAGGGCAATGGTCTTGGTCTCCCTTTGCATCACAAGCTCACCACTAAAACCAGAATCGGAACTAGCGGGTCCACCAAGTAACTTAACACCACGCAAAGGTCGAGCAATATTAGGTGGAAAGACACCCACAAGCCTGCTTCGAGGGTCTTCAGTAGGCCAGAAAACTTCAGTTTTTTCCTCATTAAGATGTAACCAAGAACGAGGCCCTTCCTCCATAATCAACTGTAGAACTTTCCCCACCACCAACATGTCACCAATAATAGTGCCGTCATCCAAATACCAAGCCTGAAGACATACATCAAAAGTCTCTCTGATTTTACACACCAGGGGTTGTAAAACCAAAGCAAAAAGCAAAGGATTAAGGGGATCACCTTGCTGCACCCCTTGAGACGACCGATTCACTGCATGAAGAATTGCCTCGCCACCTGAAGAAACTCGAACACCAAATCGAAGACCATCAAAGTAACTCCCTAAAGACTGACCTACCATAACAGCACCGACCTTTGAAACTAGACCGTACCTATAGCAATAGGGCAAATTCCACCACCGGGCTTGACAAGCGGTGTAAGAGGAGCACTAGCAATATACTTCCCTAATTCCATAGGACATCTTCTAGCTAGAAAGAGATTAGCCACCCCGGTAATAGAGTCAACCAATTCATCTAAGACTGCAACAGGTGCACCACTCAAGCAATCCATAAGATGTTGAGCAAGCAAACCATCCCTACCACATGATGTGCCACGAGGGAAACTCTTAATCCGATCCAAAACAACAGCAGAAGTCGTAACGAGCTGAAGGTGATCAACAGGAATATCAGGCAAGGATGGAGCTGGAGACAAAGGGTGCTTTGACTGTAAATCCGCTAGAGTGGGAACATTATACGGAGCAACGCCTGAAGAAGAAAGAACCCGAACCGCAGTGGTGTAATGGCCATCGCAAATCTTCCTACGATACTGCTTAATATTACGCTCTTCCAAATCAAGGTCCTCATCATCAACCACCGACAAAGTAGGAGAATCCTCTGCCAAAATTTCCCTCACAAGCTGCAAACTACCACCCGCTACACTTTAAGAACAAATAGCACGGGAAATACTCTCTTCCTAATGGCGACGTCTTACCGAAGACCGAGACTCATGACTACTCCAAGGGTGAAAGATTTTAAGGATGCAAAGAGGTAACACCAACAAAGAGACCCAATTAGAAATGTCATCAGGCTTAGAGATCACCTTATCAATAGTAGCTTTCAGAATCCAAGAAAACCCCTAACGACACTTGGGACGGATAGACTTAACAGTGCGAAACCCCTAAGAGAACAAACAATCAAGGAGAGCCACATGAAAACCAGCGTTAAGATCTCGCACCAAACCATCCACATGGCCAACTCCGATCCAGCGGGAGAAGAGGGAGCTTGTGACTTGGTGAAATTATGAAGCACAAAACGAACAATACCATCTCCTTCATCAGGGGGTGACACAACCTCACCCCTACCATGGCGACACTTAGAACGTACCTTGTGTTATTATTATTATTATTAATGTTATTATTATTATTATTATTATTATTATTATTATTTCTCTAAAACACACAAAGTCATACAACCTATTAAAAATTAGTGGGAAGCCGAGAAACAACCTGGACCCCAACTCCTCTAGCTATAGCAAAACCTATCCTAGTAAATATATGAGCAACAGCACGTGCCCCAATGTCTTGCGGGGTCGAGAATTTCTAAATTCGTCTCAGCAATTAGGGGTGAAAGTTCGGTTTTCGGTTTGGTTTTTTGCCCAAACCGAAACCGAACCACCATAATTCGGTTTCTTGATTTTGCAAACCACACCACACCACTTTAGCGTTGAAACCGAACCAAACCAAACCACTTAAATTTCGATTTTCTTAAAATTACCGCACCAAATTTTCATATCAAGCATCATAAACATCAAATTTTGCAAAAAAAAAAAAAAAAAAAAAAACCAAACCAAACCAAACCAATCAAAACCGAACCGAACCCGTTTATACAAACATAATCAAACAGGTTTTAACCCAGATCCACAAACATTCCTAGAAATATTTACCATAAAGATCGAACTGCTACAATTTCGGAAAATTAAAGATAAAACCCTAATTTCATTGAACTAATTGGAATAAAAATCACCGAAATATCAAAAAAATTTGGACATAAATTAGTAGAAAAAAAACACAAACCAAATTAAAAGAAAGAAAAAGAGGAAATACCTCAAATTCCACCGAAAAAACGTCGATTTTGGGTTTTAAAGGTCAAATTCGACCATGAAAACTCTAGATCTAGAGTTTACATAGTCGAATTTGACATGAAAAACCTTTAGTTGATGGTGTTCGAAATCAAAACCTTTAACTTAGTTGATGGTGTTCGTTAATGGTGAAGCAATTTCGAATTTTAGACAAGAAAAACGTAAAGAATAGAGGAGAATGAAACTTTGAAAGCGAAGAAGACGAGAGAGAATGGGAGGAATCCGGGAAAGAGGAGAAGGGGAAAGGAGAGAGAAAGGGTGGAAAGAGAGAGAGGGAGGCTGAGAATGATTAGGTTTTTTTTTTACTTTATATACCTAGGCTAATTCAGAGTTGGGCTAGGGTTTAATTGGGATTGGGCCTATATTTCGGTGTGGTTTGGTTTTGTTTTGTTTAGTTTTTCATTTTCGAAACCGAAATCGAACCACACACCGAATTTTTTTTTTTTAAAAAATCGAAACCAAACCACTTTAAAAAAAAAACCGAACCAAATTTCTTATTCGGTTTGGTTTTCGGTTTGGTTCGGTTTTAAACCGAGTTTGTTTCACCCCTATTAGCAATGCAACAGCCTCCATCTCTAATTCCCCAAGTGAAGAAAAGGATAAGAGTATTAAACCATATCAAATCGCCTAACAACAAGCTTCATACTTAATCCACTTCCGATGAGCTGCCTTAGCCATAACCTGTCCTATAATAAAGTCCGATAGTAAATAATGGAAATGGAGGATTTTTTTTGGAAATATTGAAACTAATAATACCACCTTTCACTGATCTATTCAAAATAATCTTAACTTTGAATAATCCCAAAATAATCTCACCTTTTACCCTTATGTAGGGAATATTTCAAGCACTTACCCCAAGCTTAAACCCCATTGTGATCATACACTAAAGTATGGTGGCGTCCAAAGGGAAAGAAAAGAGAGGAAAAGAGTCGCCAACAAGTTTTAGGAACCTGTAAACAGTTCACGAGGTGAAGGTCACACCCCTTAACGATCCATGAGATCTTGAACTCCATAAGGTCAAGAACCAAATAGGGTTCGGGGATGAGGGTACGAATCCTATCTACAAAAGAAAGGATTCGCCCTATAAAATAGGCCTTTACTTTATTCTACTCGTATTCATGTGCGCTTTCTGACTAACATGCAATCATTAGATTAACCCTAAACCTGTTTAATCTATGTTGTTTAAATAATAATGCACAAACAAAACAATTATTAGCGATCACTTGAATTAAAATCATATTAGCCTAAACCAAATTATAATTATCTTATTAAGCGTGATTTCAAGTACGAATTCCCTTTAAACATGCATAAAAGGCGTGATCAAGCAATAAAAATAATATATCAAGCAACATAATAATAATCATAATCATAACAATAACCAAAATCATGTTAATAATAAAGCTTAAATATAATAGCAAGATCCTAGGCATGATACTAACAAGATTAATAACAAATCCTAGCATGTCACTAAGCATCAAAGATCAAGGCTTTAAACCTAACGTGATACTAACATGATATTAGAAATAATAAAAGGCACCCTAAACATGATTCTAGAAAGCAATAAAAACATCCCAACATGACACTAGGAATTAAACAAATTTAAGTATGCTTTCTACATTGAAATAAAAAGAGAGTAAGCTAACTACTTACTTTGAAGCCTCGTACCTCTTTCTCCAATGAAAATAATAAATCAAAGAATTAAATTAAATAATTGAAAGAAAGAGTTAAAAATTTTAAACTGGATTTGGGACCAAACCCTCAGAATTTATCAACCTTTCACGTCTAGGGCGAAAGTAACTTCGAACTTGGTTAGGTGTTTCTAGATCTCGTGAATGCGGTATTGTGTTTGTAAAAAGCTAGTTTAGAAAGAGAGAGAGAAAGAAAGCATGTATTGCTCTAGAAAGAATAGAGAGAATTCCTAATAATAATGGGTTGTGAGAATTGATCAAGCTTGTTGATGATTTGAAAAAGGGGAGATATGACCTCTATTTATAGGAAAAAAGAGGGTCAAAGAATTAAGAAAAGAATCCGAATTTGAATCGAAATAAAACTTGTAGACAGCAATTTTTGCAAATTTTTTTTATCATATCTTTTGATCCAGAAGTCCAAATAAGACATATAACATTTCGTTGGAAAGCTCTTGAAGCCTACTTTCCAACCCTATTGGAATCAGATTAAAATCTTTTGAACATAAAATATATGGCCGAAGTAGTGGGACGGTGTCAGTTTTTGATAGAGTTTCGTATTCCTTTTGAATCTTTTTTGTTATAGCTCTGAATTAATATTATAATATATCATTGGGAAGATAATTTCAAGATCTATCCAACCATATAAGATTAGGATAAATATTATGAGGCACGAAAATAATATCTGACTGTCTTTGAACATCTTTAAATTCGAATAAAATTAGGAGTTTAAAAAAGGAAATTTTTTATTTAATTCAAATTCTATAATCTTATCTTTTCGAAAAGGATAATTAAGATCTTTTAGAAACTTATGGAAGCTTCTAATCAATCCTAATTAGTTTAGGATTAGGATTAAACCTTTGGACCCTCTACATGATCATTGGGCCATAGGTAAACACCGGTTTGGGCCCAGTTTAGTATTTTGGCCATAACTTCCTCATTATTCACCAGAATTGGCTTATAATGTATGGTTGTAAAGGTCTTTTCGATCCCCATCCAACTACACTATTATTGGACCCATATCATGGACCAAACTAAACTGGACTAGACGTTTTTATAAATAGAGTAGATTTTCGAAAACAGAAAGAAAGATTTTAGAATAAAAACTACCGCAACACTAGACTTTTCACACTTTCTCTTTATTCGATTATCATTCGACGCGAAAGGTATTCATCATTGTGTTTGGTTTTGGGGAGACACAAATGGGTGTCTACACCTTATCTTCTTAAAACTTTGATCTTATCATCAACAAAAATAACAAAATCCCACAAACCCAGGTCACAAATCCCAATCTAATCAACAAGCAACAACAACTCAATCAAAACCTCATATCCCTCAAACTAAATGCCCCCACCAAAATTAAGGTTCTAGCAATAAAATTTCGATTCCTGTTGCCAAATCAAATAATCATATTTTATATATCCCAAATCGAAGAACATTTCAAAACCAGAAAATCTATAAATTTACATTGTCTCATGACAGCCTGAATAATCAATTAATCTATTTATGTATGTTTTTGGTGGAATATTTTTTAAGAATTTGATTTGATCAAATATTCCATGTTACTTCAATTTTGTTCAAGATATTTAACAATTTTTATAATGTATGCTATAAAGAAATTAATTTGTCAAAAGAAGATATGGGGTAAGTAAAATAATTTAATCGTTCATGGCACAGGACCTAACCTGAAAATTTGGTATTAATAATCTCAACTTTGAGGCATTTACTTTTATTAATCCCAACTATGACTTATTGCTATATAATCCTAACTTTGGGGGTTATTGACTTTTTTATTAGGCCCTATAGGTTACCAAACCTGGAATAGCAGGTCACTTGCTACATGTCAACTTTCTATGGTTTTGAAAAAAGAGACCATATTTAGAAATAAATGGAAAATAACCACAACCAGTTCCCCCTTCTTCCACTAGGAAACACTCCCACCTCCTCCCCTTCCTTTTGTCGGATAACGCCCCCACCCTCTTCACTCCCTCCCCCCCCCCCCAGAAAACGCCGACAACCCTGCCCCACCCTCAAAAGCCGCAAACCTATCAATTTACAACAAGAATGCATCAGACCACTACAACAACCACCTTTCCTCTGACGCAAATAACAGCAACAAACTTCCGGCAACCGCAATAACAACAACATTAATTCCACCAAGCTCAAACCTCCACAAATTCCGCCTATCAAGCACCAACCGACCCACCAAAACAAAATGCAATCAGCAATTCGCTACCCAATTTCATTAATTTGAAACGCCAATTTCAGAAAGGGTAAGGAATTGAAGGAGCGTAGGTTTTGGAGAAGAGGCGAGGGCAACGGAGGGGTAGGTTGTGGACTTGTTGTGGGTTGTGTTGGTGGTGTGATGAGAGCGGGTGCTGGTGTTGGTGGGTTGAGAGGCGTCACTGGTGGTGGGTTGAGGGGGGCTGAATGCTCAAGTGTTGATGCCAGGATTTATGGTGAGAAGGAAAGGGGAAAGAGTTGGGTTGGGTCGCCGGCAGCTGGGTCATCTGCTGGTGGTGGGGGCTGGTGCGACTAGGCCGTCGGCCGACGGTAGGGCTGTGCGACTATGCTGGCTGGGAAGGGCAGTGGTTTCAATTATTTTTATTGTTTAGTTTTTTTTTTATATTTTTAATATAGCTTTTATTTTTTTAATATAGTTTTTATTTGTTGGACCATTAAACGTGTGACATTTGGCAATTTTAAAAAAAATTAAAAAAATTCACCAATTTCTTTAGGTCACTAGTCATCTAGACCTGTTAAAAGAAAACGACTCTTAAAGTTGGGATTATTCAGGAATAAGCCATAGATGGGATCAATAAAAGTGAATGACCCAAAGTTCGAATTAATAATACCAAATTTTCCCTATATACTTGTATGAGTAACATCCTTTATTCATAATTGTGTGTACATAGTTTGATAGGCTAACAAATGATCAGAATTTATATTCGGGATCCCATTGATTCATTGGCCAAGTCATCTTTCAGTTATTTGTATCTGATCAAACAAATTTCCTGATTACAAAAAATAAAATAAAATGAAAAGTTTGTTGTTGTTTAATTTATTACTCTCTCCGTTTTTAAATACTTGCTCCATTTCTCGATGCGCGAAATTTTAGGAATAATTGGAAAAAGTAATAAAATATGGAGGTAGTGGGGTTGGTGGAAGAATAAAAAATTATAGAAGACAAAAGTAGTGGAGAGAATTGGAAGAGAGAGAATATATGTTGGGATCACTAGGTGAGAGAAACTAGTTAAATATTGTAAAAGCTTTCTAAATAAGGAAATGGAGCAAGTATTTAAAAGCGGCCGCAAATGGAAAGTGGAGCATGTATTTAAAAACGGAAAGAGTAATATTTTTAGCTCTTTATGTGTGGATGGCCGCACCGTGTGACCGCTTATATAAGAACAAAGTAATCCCTATACCACTTGTCAACAGGGGTGAAGCAAGGGTTATAAAGTTTTTTTTTTCTTTTTTTTTTTTACAACAGCAAAACACAAAAGCTAAGAAACAAAAGAGGAAAGATTAATTCTACAAGCATTAGCTATATCGTGTGCCCGAGCCACTTGGTCCCTGCTAACCTTCCATATAACACAAGTCCTAAAATTTGCCGCAATCATCTGGATGTCCCGAATAGTCCACAAAATACTGATATTTGCTGCTTGCTGATTACCTAGAATTTTAACCAGAGTAGAAGAATCCGAGAATAGGAAAGCCCTGGAGAACCCTTTCGACACAACCCATCGTAAGACCATTAAGCAAGCAAGAGCCTCCGCATGTAATGCTGAAACAGCCTTGAAAAAGTGCCCTCCTCCATCCTGGAAGATATTACCATCTGAAGAAAAAGCCCACCCTAACCCTGCTTTGCCATTGCTCTTCGCCCATGAGCCATCAACAAGAACTGTCACCCCCTGCGTTGTGATTGGCAGATGGAGTATAGTGTAGTCCTCTATTCCCATAGACGAATAAAGAAACCCCGGAGGTCTAGTGTCTGCAGGCGCCCTCTCATCATCTGTCCTTTGAGGGAACCTACCCTTTCCCTCCCGGAATGTCTCCAGCTCCTGTATTGCTCTGTCCATATGATGACGCCACATCTCCCCGTCACCATCTTCCCCTCTAAAGACTCGACCATTTCTAGTTACCCATAAACACCATAGGGTCATTATTACTTTAATGATCCTATCACTATGGATGCCATCCTCGCTATAGAAAAGCAGGATATATGTCTGAATCCAGTGTCGCACAGGAGTAGATTCAGCAAGATTCAAGTTGAAAGTAACGAAACAATTATCCCACGCATACCGCGCTACCGCACAGTCTCTGAAAAGGTGTTGGAAGTCCTCTTCCATTTCTCCACAAAAGTCGCACTCTAACTGCACTGGAATACCCCTATGATGGAGATTAGCTTTGACTGCCAAACAGTTCCGAAATAACTTCCAAAGAAACAGGCCCCACTTGGGGGGAATATTAAACCGCCAAAGAATCTTCCACACCTCCTTATATCTGCTGTGATAAGATTCCACATCTTTTAAGCCTTGAAGGAAAGCATATCCTATTTTAGTCGTGTATCTCCCCGATTTATGGTGCGGCCAGTAAAGAAGATCTTCATCCTGGTTATTAGACAGTTCCATGCTCAAGATTTCCTTCGCACTTTCCCATTCAAACCTTTTCCTTACCAAGGAGATATTCCATCTCCTGGGATCATTGAGCAGAAGCTCTCTAAAACTCCTGCTCCCACCCCTCTCAAAGGTTGGCTGGAAGACATGATGGGCACCTTACCATTTACCCATTTCATATTAGCAGACTTGATCCTCTCTCCCGACCCCACTTTCCACGCGAAGCCTCCAATTAGAGTGTTGGTAACAGAGAAAATACCCCTCCTTCCCCATGAAGGAGAAAGGCCTAACTTTGAGCCTTTACAACCAGTAGTGAGCGCGCTCTCCTCCCTTTGGTATAACACCCTAGAAGTCAAGAGTTGAGGATTGCAGTGCATTCTCTGAACTTGTCTGAATAACATTGCCTCATTTAGCGTACCCATTGCTCTAATCCCCAAGCCCCCCATCCCCTTTGGAAGATGCAGAATATCCTTCTTTACCTAATGCATCCCTTTCTCCTTGTTCGAGGCCCAGAAGAATCTAGCAATGATGGAATCGATCGCATTTGTCGTAGATGCCGGTAATTTGAAACATTTCATGACATGAGAAGATATACTTATGAGGACAGAGTTGATCAGGACTAGCTTGGCTGACTGCGAAAGCCTAAGCGAACTCCACTATAAAATTCTATTTGCCACCTTATCTACCAAAATCCGGAAGTTATCCGCCCTTCTATTAGTGAAATCAATAAGGGATCCCAGATGAGTACCTAAATTATCCTTCTGGTCCATTTTCAGGATATCTTTGAAGCATTGCCTGTCCTGAATTGATGTCGAGGGACTGAAGCGAATGAACGATTTCTAAAGATTAAGCTGTTGACCTAAAACCTTCTCAAATCTCCTTAAAAGATCAGCTAAGTGCCCACACGAGGAGGAGGTTGCTTTAAAAAAAATCATCGCATCATCTGCAAAAAACAAATGGGAAATGGAAGGAGAACGCCTTGTAACTTTGATCCCCTTAATCAAGTCAAAATCTTCAGCTAGAAGTAGCATTCTAGACAAAATATCCATGCAGAAAAGAAAAAGATACGGGGAAAGAGGATCCCCCTGTCGAAGACCACACTCGGGCTTAAAAGATTCCGTGACCCTTCCATTCACTAGAGATTTGTAAGAGACAGTAGTAATGCATTGTTCTACCCATCGAACCCACTTGTCAAGGAATCCATATGCCTTGAGAATTATGAGAATAAAAACCTAGTTAACTCGGTCATAGGCTTTAGAAATATCAATCTTCAAAGAGGCCATAGGAGCCTTAATCCTCGTGCTAGAAATAACATGAGTCAATTCGTGACTTAGAAGAATGTTCTCCTCCATATATCGCCCTGGAACAAAAACATGCTGGAATTCTGTGATCAAGGCTGGGAGAGAACCTTTCATCCTATTCACCATGCATTTCGTAATGCATTTATAGATGGTGTTGCAAAGACTAATAGGTTGAAAATGAGATGCAACCTCAGGACTCTCAACTTTTGGAAGCATAACAAGGAGAGACGCATTAAACTCTTTTAGCAGAAAACCCGTGTCAAAGAAATGTTGAACAGCTGTTATAACCGAATTCCCAACTAAGTCCCAGTGGACATGAAAAAATTCAGCAATGATACCATCTGGACCAGGAGATTTGAGATGATGAATAGAGAACATCGCCTTCCGGATCTCTTGGCCACTAAAAGGCCTAACCAACGCTAGAGCCTCCGATTCTTCCAATTGTGGGAAAGCCATTTCGCGGAATAAAAGATCAATATTATCTCCATCCTGATTACTAGTCGCACGGCTAGGAATGAAGACTTTTTTCAATGATCCTTGGATCAAAGCGGCAATATCATCATGGCCACTCACCCATTCATCTTCATCATTTTTGAGAGTTATGTTTTCCTTACCTTTCTATCTCTGCTTAACCCTGTTAAATAAGGTCGTAGAAGACATATCACCCTCTCTAACCCATTTATCTTTCAGCCGTTGCTGCCAATAATGAAAGTCCAACCTGCACTTAGGGATAATATCATTCACCCCTTTGACGAACTCTTCTCCTTCCTCAATCGTCAAGATTACATCACTTTGATTGCTTAAATTATTTGTGATAGAACGCTAATTAATACCCCAAAACGTACGGTTATCCAAGCACCATTTTTTAGCACGGGTTCTGAATAAATTAAGGTGCTTAGCCAAAACGAACATGCTAGATCCATTCATGGTGATATCCCAAATATCGTTAGCTATTCCTTTAATAGCGTCATAACGGAGACACCACCTTTCGATTTGATAAGGACGGTTGGAACGAGGCATAGAAGGGTTCGAATCGTAAGTGATAGCTGCATGATCTGAAACTACTATTGGTTCATGAAAAATTCTTCCTTCCGGAAATTCCGCAAACCATTGATCCGTGCAAAAAGCTTTATCTAACCGTTCTAAGATGAGACCATTCTCCAATCGCTTGTTAGTCCAAGTAAACCGAGGCCCCGAAAAAGGAACTTCGATCACCCCATTATCAAGCCGCTAATCAATGAAAGCATCCAAACCCTTTATCACTAAAGAGCCTCCTAGTTTGTCTTGTAAGCACTCAACTTGGTTAAAGTCACCAATCAAAAGACAATTAGGAGTTATCGAAAGGAGAGTAGTGAGTTCATCCCACACTCTAGTTCTATCTTCTACCTTAGGCTCTCCATAAACAAACATCACATTTCTATTACTTCCATTACCATCATCAAGGTTACACAAAATGTAGTTCGGAGTAGCCAAAACACAAGTAACAACCCCTTGATACCAACTAAAAACTGCTAGACCCCCTTTAGTACCATCCGCATCCACTCCATAAGAAAAATTTGGAGAGAATGAATTAACTACAAGTTTTACATCAACAAAAGGCATCTTAGTTTCGGATAAAAACAAAAACATAGGAAACTTAGCAGAATTAAGCCACACTAAATATGGATGTGTAGGGGCTAGTGTGTCATTGAGACCCCTACAATTCCAAGAGATGATCTTCATATATCCATCGGGAGCTGATCCGGTGCAGCCGCCTCGCCAAAACACTCATCCATGGATTTCCAAATAGCTTGTTGAACTTCAATTTCCATGTCATCATCCTCACATTGTTGCTTAGAGTTCACTTCCTCTTCCTTCCTCTTTTTAGAAGGGCTTGAGAAAGAAGAGGAAGAAGAACGTAACATTGCATGCGTTTCTTTCCTTTGTCCCTTACTGCCTTGCGTAGCCGCGACACACGCACTTGCACCCCCCATTCCCTAGCCATATCAACATCAGAAATTGCCTTTGACTTGAATTCGAAGCCCTCATTTTTATCTCTTTTCCATAAACTGAATCCCCCTTTTTCGGACCATATATCAAGAGTCTTTCTTCTTTTCCTTGCAACCCAATCCAGAGTAAAAGAGCACTCTCGGACAGAACCATCATCACAAGACCGAGCTTCATAGTGAATTTCTTCTCGGACCCTTTTCCGCGGCCAAAATTGCACATGATCAAGAACACTATCATTACCATAACCACCCCTAGAATTCGGCTGTGAGACCGGGGAATTCGGAGGATCAAACTTCGTTACTGGCATCATAGGGAAATTTAGTTCATAAAAAGGAGAAGTGTCCGGAATTAGTTCCGGAAAAACCCGAGAGAAAGCCGCACGGCCATTACGGAGAGAATGAACAAGTCTCCTCCCTGCCTCAATAATATTTAGTGCATTAGGGAAAGCAGATAAAGAGGTGGGAGAAATTCGAGTTACCCTCGGCGACGGAGGTGAAATCGCCATCCACTGAGAAGGCATGGAGCTTTGTGCAGCCATTGAAGTCGAATTACCCACATTCGGAATGTCTTGAAGCGGCCCAGTTTGAGCAAAATTACTTAATTGATTAAAAGGGATGGTGGCCCATTCATCAATACCCAACGTTTGGAATAAGGTGGGCCCCGTTGACTCTTGACGACCCGCCGCATTTGAAGATTCCCCAACTTCAAAATTCGGGTTTCTAAGTTGCTGTCTTGAGGATTGACCCACCTCAAAGTGGGAATTTTCAAATCGGATCCTAGCAGGTGGCGGAGAATCCGGGTCGCACCCGACCCTGTGGATCCTAGAAGAGGTTTGATTCGGGCTCCACCTTGGAAAATGACCCGTAGAGATGGTTGGGATACCCCTTCCCTGTTCCGCTGTTGGAACATCAGTTGCGCGGCATGGGAAGAATTAAGCATACGGGTCCTCCGTTAACCCGTATCTTCTTCCCGGAGAAAGAGATAGGTTCGGGGCGAAATCCACCTCCCCGTGGTTGTCGGAATCATCATCCAAATCATCGTCACCAGAGTAATACACCTCCGTGTCGTTCGACGGAGATGATTGGTCAAACTCAGACCCTGTTATGTCGTTGTCTCGCTGCCACCTCATCTCCGCATACAAATCTTCTGGTTCTTCCAGTCGCCGGAGGTTCACCGCCGTATTCCTGAAAATGTAGTGATCTGGAAGTCCATGGATTAAATTAGTATAGAAAGGCTGATCCATTGGGCCGTATAGCACTCTCAGCCCGCTTTGTTCACGCGCAGCCGGCCTCTATCGCAGCCGTCGCCGCGCCACCTGTGATGTGAGATTACACCGCCTAGTCGAATGACCCACCATTCCACATTGCTTACATAATTTGAACACTCCTTCATATCGAATATACACCCACACGACCTTCTCATCACTGACCGGAATAAAGCACCCCGGGATCAGTGGCTGAGATAAGTCGATGATCATCCTTGCTCGTAGTTCTGAGAAATGTGGTGCTCGATCACTGACTTGATCAAGCATGTCAATGCGTCCTATACGCTCAAAAATCTGTCTAGCCCAGTGAGTTGTTAAAAAAGGGAAAGGATATACCATAAACTCTTACCCACATTTGTGCCATGACAAACTCGATGTGTTGAGGAACATCTAGTGGTTCGTAGCGTCTGAAGACAATTATTCTACCATTGAAAACGGCTGTGTGCTCCCTGATAATGCCTTGAATATCTAGACGCTCCCTGCATTCGAATAGGAAGTAAATTCCTATTTTATGCACTGTGATGTGTCCTCTACGCACCCACCTTGAATTCACCACGTGTTGTACATATTCCACGGATGGTGGATTATGACCCACGAAGCTACCAATTACACATCTAAAATAATTAATTCTATCATGAGGTTGGTTATTTTGTGGAGTGGGGACCAAGTCTCCCATTCTAAAAACTAAATCAGAGTTGTTAGAGTTGTTATTCTCCATTGCAGAGAATAAACAGAATAAAAACACCAAGCTGAGAGTTTAAACAGAGGGAGGAAGCAGAGAAGTAATGAAGAAAGAAGAGGATATGTTTGATGCTACTGAAACACGAGCATTTATAGCCAAACTCAGAAGATAAACGGCTTAGAGATGCTTGTGCATGCCCGACAAGTGTAATAAATGAAGAATACTCAGCCCAAGAAGTGACAATCCGGGGCTCTAGACAGAAAAAATAATTAGCATAGGAGCAAATTAATTGGTGCAGCTCCTAGATTGAAGAGGGGAAGGTGAAAAGATTTTGCTGCGGAAGATAATCCTAGAAAGGAAGTAGACTTTCCAAGCTAGAGAAGCAAGCCACTGAGATAGGAAGAACAAGAATTGCCCAATAGAATCCCTTGCATACATGCAATTAGCTCGTTGACCAAGAAGACTCACAATTGAAGTGAGAGAGACTCTCAACTTAGAGAGAGAAAGTTTTATGAATGTACAAGTTGGTTACTATTGTAGGATTATAAAGTTATGAGGGTTGGTTAGTATGTTAAATTGATTATAGTCTATAATTGATATTACGGAGTATTATCATTTTTTCTCGCACTTGTTGGGATGATAATTATACATTTGTTTACTATGTAGTTTGTATTTTTTTTTTTTCAAGGCAAGACGTAGTAGTAGCTTAGGATCACACTCAAATTTTAGTAAATATAAAATTTAATGTAATGTAAGCAAATAGTCCTTAACAGTCCAAAAATAACTAGAATTATATTTTTTTTTTTTTTTTTTTGAGGAAATAGAATTATATTGTTTTAGTATAATTATAAAATATATATTAATTAATCTAGTTTACTTGGGCCTCTTTTTTTACTTTGTCAAATAAGAAAGAATCTAGTTTACAGGCCCGCCACCAAGCAGCATCTCAGCAAGAGTTTAAATTAAAAAAAATAAAAAAAAATAAAACAAAAATGAAAAGCTGGTGATAATGAGGATCGAACTAGTGTCACGGGGTTTGAAAGTTAAAACATGAAGGCAAAGCACTGCAATGCCAAACGCCATACCACTATTTAATTGTGAAATGTTTAGTCTATATCTAAAATCTTTTAGGGTCCAAGAGTTAAATTCTAACCCACAAAGTGTGGCCGCGGGGGGCCGGCCTCCACCAGCCCCCGTGGCTTTGCCTTTGCTTTCCAAGTATCATGACACTGACCGAGTAACCCCTATGACACTGACAATGTAACCCCTTTAACACTGACCGAGTAACCCTTATAACACTGACAATGTAACCCCTTTAACACTGACCAAATAATCCCTATTACACAAATGGAGTAGCCCCTTATAATTGATTGGCCATATGGTGTAACCAGCTATATATATAAAGATTTGTGTATTTTTTTTAAGAATAAATGAATATAAAAGTGTAACTCTTCTAACAACTACTTGATTTTTTTTTAAAAAAATAATAATAAATTATAACTGTTTTCGTGCTTCATAAATTAATGCATTAATTATTATTATCATTATTATTTTTATTATTTATTTTTTTATTTTTTTTGCTAGGTTCACGGTTTGTTAATGTGGTCAGTGTTGCATTTAAAAAAGACGAATTTATCTATATTATTACGCAATCAGCCAAACGTACTAAATATACCAATTTGTCTTAATTGCCATGAAAAGAATGGAACAACTAATTAGAAGTATAAAATGATTAATTACTATCAAGTACCAAACATGTACAATACAAGAAAATTAAAGCTCATTAAAATAATAAAGCAAGAACATGAGTTAAGGCTACATCATCATGGATGGGGATGGTACTCTTATTTACATTCCCTTATTACAATAATTTACATCTTTCTACGAAGAAACCAACAAAAAATAACTCATTATATTTGCAAATAAAGCACCATTGACTTTTTCGTTTTTTTTTTCCACCACTCTTTTACTTTTCTTGGTCAAATTAATCCAAAGTAATTGGCTCAAATATTCAACCCCACTTTTCCCACCAACGTAACAATCTCAAATATGTAGCTGGACAACACAAATTAATTAATTAAACTAACTTGTACACAACAAATAATTCAACTGTTCAAGGAATATGATTATATGGTACTTGCTCATGTGGATTATATTTCGACGGCGGTGGCGGTGATGGCGGCGGAGGAGGAGGTGGTGGCGGTGGTGGTGACGGACTTCCTTGACAACCAAAGGAGTTACAATTAGGAGGGTAGGCTAGGAAGGGTGTACATTCTTCAGGAGACCTTTGGTATGGCCTTAAAGGTAGACAATTATACTTATCATCCTTATCTTGTAACCTCATACATTGTAAAGGTTCTCCACAAAAATAATTGTATGAATAAGTGAAGTTCTCCAACTTAGGCAAACTACAAATACTATAAGGTATCTCCCCATAAAACTTGTTATGTGCAACATTAAGTTGCTCTAAGCTCTCCATTTTTCCCATGCTTTCGGGCAAGGTGCCCGTTAGCTCGTTGTAGCTTACGTCGAATACTGTTGCTTTGTTCAACTCCCCTATACTTGATGGTAGACATCCCTTTAGCCCCGCGTTCATGAGAATGATCTCTTGTAGAGTTGCTCCCATTTTGGTGATTTCGGAAGGGAAACACCCGTTGAGGTTGTTATTAGCCATGACAAACACGGATACAGGGGAGTTTGCTAGGTTTGTAGGGAGTGTAGAGGAGAAATTGTTGTTGTTTAAGAAAAGAGCGTCGAGTTTTAAGTCAAACACGGCGGAGGGGATAGAGCCTTGGAAGTGATTGTATCGAATATCGAGGAATTTGAGTGATGAAAGACATAGAAGAGCCTTAGGGAACTCACCACAAAACAAGTTATTGCTCAAGTCAATCTCATGTAAGAGTTTAAGGTGTGAAAAAGAAGAAGGGATAGTCCCAAAGAAGCGGTTTGAGTTAAGGTGGAGTAGGGCAAGATCGGTTAAGAGACCGAGTTCCTCCGGTAAGGAACCGGAAATGTTGCCATGGTTAAGATCAATTCCTGCAACCGTCTTAACGTAAGAGTCATCGGGTGCATTTGCACAATAGACCCCCTTGTAGCTACACACGTCGTAATCATTCCAATTCGAGGTGAACCCGTTAGGGTCCGAGTTTATCGCCTTTTTCCATGCTTGAAGGGCTACATAGGCATTTTGAAGCCTTACTCCGGTTGATAGAGTGACTTGTGGTTGTTGAAGTGAAGGAGTTGGGAAGGATAGTAAGAGGGAAAAAGTTGCCCAAAGGGCTAAAATGATTGATGATTTAAGGTTAGTCCTCATAATAATAATTGTAACGATATTGATTTATGAGATGAAGGATTTATATTTGTTTTTGGGGGACTTATATAGAAGAGTGTACGTTTAAAGAGTTGTTGTTGACTAGCATTTTGTCTTGCAACTTGAAATTAAACTAAACAAAGCAAGTATACATTAGAAGTTTCCTCCAAAAAAAAAAAAAAAAGTTTGCGTGCACCAAATTGAAGGAAAAAGTATATATGTCCTTTGGTTGTATTAATAAGAAATAGTACATAGTATATATATCTTATGTTGTAATATTAATTATTAAATATTAGTTGATGTCTCTAAACATGATCTAACCTAAGCATATATGCTCCCTGAATATTGCCATATTGTTGCTATATATGTCGCTCTCTAGCTAGAATAGAGATACAAGAAATTGAATAAATTATAAACTAGAAAGGCATTAGTTTGGTTCGTTAAATAAAATCACTATGGATTAGTTTGTGCTTATCACCAAATGCTATTAAGGTTTTCGAAATTCACCAAACGTCATAGAGGTTTTAAAAACTTCACCAAACATCATTAATGACTAATTACCATACTCCGTTAGTCATTAAGATAAAATCCTGACATGATATGATTAGTTATTTTAATCATTATACTTTTGTTTTCTCCATTTTTGTGACAAATATTGCTTGGTAAAGTTTTGGGGGTCATTTTGACCTTTTATGACCACAAATTAAGTTCAGAATTAGCAAAAAAAATAACGTAAATGCTCCGTTATGTGTGTTAAAAAAATCTCGATTAGCGTGGTTAATTTTTAACCATGATAATTGATCGGGTAAGGTTTTAGGGGTCATTTTGACTCTTTACAAACACAAATTACGATCAGAATTGAAAAAAAATAACGTAACGGGTCAAAATGAGCCCCAAAACTTTAGTTGCGCATTTTTTTGTCATGATTAGCGTTTTTTTACAGAGTATTTGTTTTTGCCCATTTCGAGCTTAATTTGTATCCATAAAAGGTAAAAATGACCCCCAAACCTTACCCGATCATTTTCATGGTTAAAAAATAATGACACGCTAATTGAGATATTTTTCAACACACTAAACCGGGCAATTATGTTATTTTTTAGTCAATTTTGAGCTTAATTTGTATCCATAAGGGGTCAAAATGACCCCCATAACTTTACCCGAACAATTTTCGTCACAAAAATCGAGAAAAAGTACTATTTTTATTCATTAAAAAAATTAATTTTTGTTTATTAATTTTAAAAAGTAATGGCAGCTGGTGAAATAATTTTCTCAAGTAATGACATTTAGTGAAATAAGAATTGCATTAACGAACAATTGTCATTGTATTATTTGTCAGTGACATTTGGTGAATTTTGAGAACCTTAACGGCATTTGGTGAATTTTGAAAACCTTAATGGCATTTGGTGAATTTTTTAAGTAATTAGTGTCATTTGGTGAAATAACTGTTTCTTTTTTTGAAATTTTTTGTCTTTCAAAAATATATGATTTATGTCATACAATGCAATGAATCAAAATTTTTTCAAACTAATTAAAATCATAATAATTTTTAAACCTGCCAAAAAAAAAAAAAGTGAAAAACACTGTTTTCTTGTTTCTTGTGTTCGGTTTTTTTTCTTTTTAAAAAATCAATAAATCAAAACAAAAAAACCATGCCAAACAAGCCCATAATTTTTAGAATTTTCATTAATAATATTTATATCAAATAATAATTAACATCTTCATTTTTTTTTTCTAATTTAGAAATTTATCAAAAACAGAGACAACCCCTGATACTCGTCTCTAATTTTAAATTTATAAACCCCCAATCTCACGTTTGAGAGGTGGGATCTCAATTAGGTCACCTCCTACTTGATGATCACTTAGTTCTCATGCTTGAATTAATCATCCTATTGAATTGGTAAATTGTGCCCCTCTCTAGTTGACATTGTATAAAAGAGAGAACATTAGGGGAGAATTGCTAGTTGACATGGTTTAAAAATAAATATAGAGAAGTATTGTAAATAGTGATAATTAAACACAATGACAGATGAAACTCTTAGGCCTACGTATACAAGGAAGAGCTCAAAACTAAAATGTAAAATTAAACATTGATAAACAGTTTGACGTATGATTTAATAATGCTATTATTATTTACACCACTAAAAAATATATATGAAACAACTTTTTCTTAAAAAAATGTTTACGTACTCAAAGAGCTGCATATATAATTATCTTTTAACTGAAGATCTCTAATCATTTTTTAAAAAATGATATCATTGTTATACTATTATCTACTTCAACTTAAATTAGTAATTAGTAGTAACATATATATAAGTCAAAGCAAATAATGCCTCATAGGAATTAGGAGAGTTAGCATGAACCTGTACATTTATATATTCCCCAACATAATCCCTACACATCAAACAAGGGATATCCTATCTTCATACAATATTCTGATTAATTCTCTATTTCATATACCGAATTCCCATACAAACTAAGGTTCAATGGACTTCACTAATTTTCCAAAATTAAGTCTTAACAACCTATATAATTGTTGTAGTAAACCCTGTTAATTAGTTGTTATCGATAAATTATTTTAAAATGATGTGTCGCTCGAAATAGATAGTGTTTAATTAGTACTCGTACCAATAATTAATAAATTAAATTAATGTGTGATAAAAAGTCGACAACGAGACTAAGTCTGTTTAAAAAATGTTAATAAGAAAATGAGGAATATAATGTAATATAGTAGTTGGCACATCAATACATATTTAAAATGGAGTTAATACTTCGTTGATCAACAAAACAAGATCAATGACCAGATCTTATGTAAAATAAATAGTGTAGTTACTAATATTACTTGTTGCATTAATTAAGTAGAGAATTGGCTGGCATGCATATTTGAAATAATAGTTTGTTAGTTTGCGTGTTGAAATTCTTGGTCTAGTAGCTCAAAAAAAGTAAGCAGCCTATTCTCACCAAAAACGCGGATTGTGACATTTTTTGGGCCAACTTACCAATTTAATTTAGTGTATTGCTGAGTACTCGAGTTAGAGAACTTGAGCCCTTAGAATTCAGTTATTCACCCTATATGTATTGATGCCTCACATTACTCGCATGTCTTTGCAATTACAATATCTTTAATATAACCCGAGTTTAAGTTAGTTTTAAATTTAAATGCATAACTTTACATAATACTCTCTCAGTAATTTTATTTGAAGACATACTGATAGATTATGTAAATAATCCATGGTAATTAGTTTGAATTATCTTTATGCCTAATTAAAGGCTTATAGCTTGTATATAATTGACTTGAGTGATCAATAATAATCAGGGCAATATTCTTATATGGTATCACGAGTTCTAGGCTATCTCCTTCCCTAAACCTAAGCTTCCGCTTCTCTTCTTCCTCCTCTATCCATGGCCGACATTAGCAAAGTCTACCCAGCCACCGTTGTTCCCAACATCAAAGCTTGCATACCCATCACGGTTGACTATGAAGGCAAGCAATACAATACTTGGTCTACACTATTTCAACTACATTGCCGTGCCAATATGGTGATTGACCATGTTCTTCCTCCGATAGTTGACTCTTCGGTCAAGGTTTTCGCTCCTACGGAAGCCGAAAAAGCTTTCACTCAAAGACTTGATGACATTGTACGTCAATGGATTTATGGGACTATTTCCTATGACCTACTCATTTCTATCCTCGACCCTGATGACTAGGCGGATGATGCTTGGAATCGGTTGAAGAATTTTTTCCTCAACGATAAGTCTACGAGAGCTCTCCAATTTGATGCGCAATTTACAAACACTCGGCTTGGTCAATTCGATGGAGTCAAGTCTTATTGCACTCATTTCAAAACCCTAGCTGATAATTTGAGAAATTTTGGTCACAAGGTCTCCGATAATCGAATGGCTCTTCAACTTTTGAAAGGTCTCTCCGAGGAGTATAAACCCTTTCGAACGACCGTTCGTTATCTTAATCCTCTGCCCTCTTTCGATGCTCTTCGTTCCATGCTCGAATTAGAAGAACAAGGGAATGCTACTGATCTCTCTCTTGAGTCTCAAGTCGAGGCTCACATCACACAAACCCATACCGCATCGCAAAAACCATGCTGAAATTACCCAACATTCTTCTCGTGGGTCAAGTCAGTGCGATGAAGGAAATGGTCGGAAATTCACTAAGAGAAAAGGTGGCTACCGCAAGGGCAACAGTGGTTTCGAGCAGCAACAGCCCCAGCAGCGGCCACCGTCGCAACAACAACAGCAGTAGGCAGGTAGATGTAACACCCCAATAATTCTCCCTTTTCCAAACCACTTACTTTGAATAAAATAGTGGAGAACCATTGACATGTTACTGCCACGTGTTAAAACGTTAAGGCTTTATCAAAGTATTGCAGCGGAAAACCAAACATAAGTCTTTAAAATAACACAGTTTAGAAAACGAATAAGTCAAAGCTTACAAATTGGAACCATAAAGGCTCTTATTTAAAACCAAACCAATAATCAAAGTCCAAAACATAAATGAAATAGCAAAATATAAATAAGTTCAACACAAGAATCAAATACTCTCAACCACACCAAACCCTTGACAATGCGTATGTCAAATCCCGAACTTCACATCATCAAGATAACTTGTGTGATACTGCTCCCCAATAATACAAGTGTAATAATTGGATCATCACAGGGTCATTGAAAGGCGAAGGCCATGACCAAAAGAAAACACACACAAAAGCACGCAATCAGCAAAGCTGAGTACATACAAGCTACAACATACAAAACCTAGCATGCTCAATTAATTATAATAAATAAACATACAACACAAATTCATTAATCAAGACTCCACACTTAGACAATTCAATTGACTCAACATACTTACTAATTAATTCCAAACACTTGACTCTTATATTTAATTTAATTAATTTAGTTTGGAGTAAGCAATAGACGAGGTTGTCCAATCCACCAAATCATTTTGGTCCCAAATGACCATTTGAAATAATAGTTTAGCGCGATGCAAGAATGGGCGCGACTCCACTCTCACAAAGTTAGTCTAGGATCCCATCTAACTTTCATTATAAAATAAAATGTAAATACCAAAAGAAAAGAGGACATGTTGATCAAAAAAGCCTCGCAAAGCCACGGGCTACCACCGTATACCCCAACCCATAATTGTCAATACTCTAGAAGTGCACGCTTTCCAGAGTTTTATTGCTCATCCATGTTTCACTTTACGTGATTACAATTTTAATTAATAGCCGACTCATTCAAGAATACCATACATAACAATCATACATCAATTCACTTTTAATCTTATTTAGGACAATGGTGATCACATCACAAGTTGACCTTTAATTCCATTAAACTTCCGAATTATTCAAAATTGTTGAACATAGTCAACCCACCTAGCCATTTCGGCTTAATAATCCACCTTTACTTAACATACTAACAAGTCATGATTGAGTAATAAATAAATAAATAAATAAATAACCTTGTGGAATAATTAATAAATTCATTCCACTTAAACCATTCAATTCCAACCCTTAAATAATCCAAACATGGTTAATAAACCAATCCAATAAAAATATGTTTGTATCGACATTCCATACAAACAATTAATCCAATATAATTCAACATGTTTGCATCCATAATTCCATACAAACATAATCAATTCACCAAAACATGTCTCATAAACATAAGCACATGAATTAAATCAATGTGTAACCAAACAATTTCCATCCAAGTGTTCTCTAATGATGAAACTAAGTTCATTCCTTTTGGTACCTAAACATGATACTACTTGCAAAGAAGTAGACATGTACGTACCTCGTATAAACAATCCTTTGTGCCACTTATAATCACTTAAAATTCTCCTAGGGAATAATCACTTCCTAGAAAACAACCAACAATTAATATTACTAACACAAGTAATTTCCAACAATATAATATGATGAACAGCCTCTTAAAACTTCAATAAAAACATATATTTATGCTTAATTAACTTTAAATATAATTAATTTTATTAATCAAACTCAAGGATAAAATTTTAAGCATAAAAAAACTACGTTAAAAATCAAAAACTGCCCGAATTTGGTCACAAGAGAGTGGTGCTCACTACCAACGGTAGTGAGTGTTTCTTAAAACATTGTTTCCACATGGAAAACACTACCTTTTTGTCGAAATCGGATGAGTTCAGAACTTGATCGGGATTAAAACGGGATTAATATTAATGAACCGAAATGTAAACATTAAAACACAAATTTACATGTTCAAAATAATCTAAAATTAAGTTAAACTGATTAGTTATATAATCACCAAAATTTCAAAACATCATTACTATAAAAGCCCTAAATCAATTGTTCATAAAAACCCTAAAATCATGATTTTCAATAATTAAAAACCCTAGGTTATAAAATTTACAAAATCTGAAAATTATAACATTTATAAAATCTGAAATTATAAAGTTTAATCATCAAAATACAATTTGATACTAATTAAATTAATTTCAAACAATAAAATCAAAACCCATAATCAATAATTATAATTACACAAATTAATAAAACAAAGGAGAAAGAAAATAAGACTAACCTTTTGTGTGGGAAAATTTTTGGGGATGTATGGGGTATTTATAGGAGAGAGGGTAGTAGGTTAAGTAGGGATATTGGGCCTCATAAAATTAATGGGTCAATTAAGAAAGTAAATTGGGTTTGGTTTGTTTGTTGGACATAAATTATAGAAGGAAGGTTCATAAAAAGTTCTTTGTAATAAAATCGTTTATCAACCCCAAAAATAATTTGAAACTTTTGAAATTAAATCCGAAAAAAATACAAATAAATATTATGAATAAAATTTAATTTCATTAATAATATATTTAAAAATACGGGGGATTACAATAGATGTATCCACCGCCTTGGGCTTACTGGCAGCAGCAGCAGGGACCTTGGGCACTTCCTCCCAGCCCATATCCTTCTGCAGATTTGGGCCTATAGGGAATATTTCAAGCATTATGATATCCTTCAAGCATTGCACACAAGCCTACCGGGAGGGTTGGAGCAAATGGACAGGATTCCGCGAGTTCGTGATGAAATCGAACTCGACTCCATGGTTTGGTGGATTCACAAACTTTACACGTACCCAAATCTGAACTTTGCACATGATAGTGGGATATTCCATTGGGCAGGTGAAGCAGGAACCCCCAGAGGGTTATTTCCACATGTAGAACACATATGGGTTCAGAAAAGTGAGAAAATGACTCGATCAATAAGCAAAATCAAGCCAACAATGCTAGAACTGGTCAAAGCAAGAAGGCAGACCCCTGGCTCGGTATTGGAAGAACTTGGCGCCAGACTACAGGGACTGTCGCCGCAAAAAAGCTCCTGTCGCCAAGCGACAGAACTGTCGCCAGGCGACAGAAACTTTTTATGGGCGACAAGCCCTGTTTTCAAGACGCTAGTTCCTACATGCCTTGGCAAGTTTCTGTGTTCTTCGAATTTTCCAGATTTCGCATCATCTTTTCGATTCTAGTCATGAAAGATATTTCTCAAATTTCCTACGTGTAAAATTCCTATGGATTGACTCATGGGGTGCTCCCATGAGGACCTTTTAATGCATATGACAATAATGTTAATCAAATCGCGCACATGAGATACTTAGAATTTTTCGAGTCTCATCCGCTCATTCTAAATAATTGCCAAAATTAAATAAATTTCAGGAATATAAATAGAAATCCTCCCCAGTGGAGTCGCCAAAAACAGTAGGGAATATTTCAAGCATTATGATAACCCCAAACTTGAACCCCACTGTGATCATACACTTAAGTACGGTGGCGTACCAAACGGAAAGATAAAGAGCAAAAAGAGTCGCCAACAAGTTTTAGGAACTTGTAAACCCAAAAGACAATCCAAAAGGACCATCAACTACTCCATAAGGTCTTGAACCAAACAGGGTCCGGGGATGAGGGTACGAATCCAATCTACAAAAAAAAGGACCCGCCCTATAAAATAGGCCTCTACTTTGTTCTGCTCGTATTCATGTGCGCTTTTCGAATAACATACAAACATTATATTAAACCTAACCTGTTTATCTATGTTGGTTGAATATTAATGCACAAATAAAACTATTATTGGCAATCACTTGAGTTAAAATCACATTAGCCTAAACCAAATTAATAATTATCTTATTAAGCGTGATTCCAAGTACAAATTCCCTTTAAACCTGCATAAAAGGCGTGATCAAGCAATAACAATAAAATATATCAAGCAACATAAGCATAATAATGATAATAGCATGATAAGGCATAATAAAGCTTAAATATAATAGCAAGATCCTAGGCATGATACTAACAAGGTTAATAACAAACCCTAGCATGTCACTAAACAATAAAGATCAAAGCTTTAAACCTAACATGGTACTAACATGATATTAGAAAGCATAAAGGCATCCTAAACATGATACTAGAAAGCATAAAATAACATCCTAACATGATACTAGGAATATTAAACAATAATAAACATGCTTTCTACATTGAAAGAGAGTAATAAGATTACATACTTTGAAGCCTCGTACCTCTTTCTAATAACAAAATACACAAGTTAGTAAACTTCAATGAAAATCAATAAAGAATAATTAAAGAATTAAAAAATTAAATTAAAATCAAGTTAAATAAAGTTTTGACTAGTTTTGGACCAAACCCTCAGAAATTATCAACCTTTCACGTCTAGGGCGAAGGCAACTTCGAACTTGGCTAAGTGTTTCAAGATCTTGTGAATGCGGAATATTGTTTGTAAAAGCTAGTTTTGAAAGAGAGAGAAAGAAAAGAATATAGTAATTCTTGAGAGGGAATAGAGAGAATTGAGAAAGAGTTGATGATTGTCAATGGTTGTGAATGATTTTTGAAAACAGGGATTCGGACGCTATTTATAATGAAAATAATCCGGAAAAACATAGAATTTGATAAGGAATAAAACTACACGCTGTCGCCAGGAATTAACTCTGTCGCGCGGCGACAGACTTGTCGTTTGGCGACAGCCTGTATTAGCGCATTTTTCTTCACGCGGAATCCGATCTTTAATCAACTTGATCTACGGAATCCGTACAGAAGATAAAATATATATTTTTAAGATAACAAAACAATATTTTATTCCAAATAAAAGTCTATTAAAAAATAATTAATTATTAAATCTAATAATATTAGAATTAAAAAGAACTTTCTAGAAACTTCCAGAAAACTATAATTAATCCTAATGATTTTAGGAACAATAATTAATATTGGGCCCTCCTCTAGATCATTGGGCCGTATTAACCAGGCCCAGTTTAGTATTTTGGCCATAACTTCCTCAATATTCATCGGAATTGATCTTATAATATATCGTTGGAAAGGTCTCTTCGAGCCTCATCCATCTACACTATTATTGGACCTTAATTATGGACCAAACTAAACTGGTTTGGCTATTTTCAAATAAATAAAGTCATTTTCAAAAACAGAGAGAAAAGAATTTAATTAAAACTAAACCGCAACACTTGACTTCCAAACCACTTTCACCTAATTCGATAATAACACAACGTGAAAGGCATTCATCACTGGGTTTGGTTTTGGGGAGACACAAATGGGTGTCTACAGGGCCCTTCTCCTTCGGCAGCAAGGCCACAGCAGCAGCAAGGCAATTAAGCCGATGTTCTTGGGCCAAGGCCACCTCAAGCTTATTAAATGCCGGATCCATCCTCCTCGGGTTACATGCCTACCAACATCGATCAGGCGATGCACACTATGAGTTTGACTGACCTGAACTACTACAGGGATACCAGTGCTTCTTCTCACATGACATACTCTCAATGTAATCTGTCATCCTATTTTCCTTTGAGTAATGGTCATAATAATTCAATTATTGTTGGTGATGGTAGCAAAATTCCTATATATGGTTATGGTAACAAATCCTTAAATCGAAACACACTCCAACTCAAAAATGTTCTTCATGTTCCCAAATTAGTCAAAAATCTTATCTTTGTTAGTAAATTCACTATTGACAATAATGTTCCCATTGAGTTTGATCCTTTTGGGTTTTTTGTGAAGGACTTGCGGATGGGGAGCAAGCTAGTGAGATGTAATAGCAGTGGCAATCTTTATTCCTTCTTCACTGATTGTCAAGTCCTTTCAAACTCCACTATGTCAGCTTTTGCAATCATTTCTCCTAGTGTGTGGCATTCCCGTCTAGGTCATCTGGTAAATGCGGTTCTTAGTTCATCACGTAGTAATAATTTCATTCAATGTAATAACGCTAAACATGTATGTCATTCTTACCCATTGGGTAAATTAATAAAATCGCCTTTTTATGATTCTATGTCTCATACTACTATGCCTTTTAATATAATACATAGTGATTTGTGGACCTCTCCAGTTTTAGTTCTCTTGGCCATAAATACTATGTCCTCTTTCTTGATGATTACACGAATTTTTTGTGGACTTTTTGTTTGCACATACAGTCATAATCAATCTGAGAGAGAAATAAATCATTTCAATGTGACAATGTTACCGAATTTAAAAATGCTCCATTTGAAAATTTTAGTCACCAACATGGGAGGGTTTTCCGCCTTTCTTATTTTTCACACTTCTCCTCAAAATGGCAAGGCGGAAAGAGAAATCAAAACGATCAATAATATTGTTCGTACTCTTCTTTGTCATGCATCCATGCCACCATCTTTTTGGCATCATGCTCTCGAAATGGCCACTTACCTTCACAATATCTTGCCAACGAAGCTCCTTGGTTAAAATTCTCCGACACAAGTCTTGTATCAAAAACTGAAAGGAATGGTGCAGTGTCCTTCGGACAAGTGTATTATTCTGATAGTGGGTTCAGAATTATTAGAAAGCTAATATATTCAGTAAGGTCAAGTGATCGGAATGCCTGGGTGGAGGCCGCTTCCGATCAGTTATTAATGCATAATTAATATTACAGCTTAATCTTGACTGAACCCTTCGGGTCACACCCAAGCAAATTAACGATCGACTCGACGAATTAATTCAGAAGAAATTAATGAGTCGCCCAAGTATTAAATATTTAGACATCGGAAATTCGAGCTTAGAGCGTCGAAACCGAGCGTCGGAAGTCGAGTCAAAAATAGTAAATGACGAGACAGCAAAACTAGTAATAAATCAACAATGACCAAAATACTCCTAGCATCGGAACCCCGAGTGCTAGGGGATTAGGCAAGCTAGAAGCCCGCACCATGTGCAAGGCTTGCTAGCAAGCTATGTCCAGCAGCCCGCACATAATGCGTGGCTTGCTCACACGCTACAGCTAGCAGCCCGCACATGTGCGAGGCTTGCTAGCAGCAGCCTTCGGCAGCAGCAGCCCGCACAAGTGTGCATGGGCGTGCTGGCCAAAGTGGCTGGCAGCAAGCAGCCCGCATGTGCGGGGCTTGGCTGGGCCGAGTAGTTAGGGCCATGGTCATTAAGGATGCATGTGAGGGAGGCTTCAAGTGTGAGGGACAAGTGGCACAAGGAGAGGAATGAGTGGGGAGCAAGTATGGTTCCCTCCTCCCCAAGTGGTCTTCACTTCCCTTTACATATAATGATGACACTTGTTGATTGATTACTTGCTTGCTTATTTATTTTATTTTAACTTTAAAATAAATTGTGGAATTTCATGATCCCACATTGATGGGATAGAAATTCTCACTCTCACTCCTCCCTGTAGATACCCACCTTGGGTTTTGGGGAAGAGTGCTTGAGTAGGAGTTCAATAGAGCATTACATTAGCAAAAACTCTTAAACTCATATAATACTCGGGTTTCGGTCGGACCTCGCTAACCCCGAGGTAACGGACCTAAAAGTTGGAGTTCGCTTTTGGGTGGATTTTCGTTTGAGGCTCGCGTACTTTCGGAGCAAAACCTTTCAAGTAAGAGCCTATCCGTTAGGGCGAAGCACGCTTCAAAGGTATATTCCTATATTGCCCTTTATGTTTATTTGTTATGCTTTTGTGATTTTATTAATTGCGAGTGGATCCTTGGCTCGGGTTTGCTTCTGCGGTGAGTCGGACTCACCAAACCCCCACAACGGTATCGGAGCCCCGCTCGTTTATTTTTATTATCATGATTTTCAAGGTTATTTATGGCTTATTTTTCTGGTTTAAGTTGTTAATTAGATTAGAGGCTCGGTTTTTTTATTTTTAATCCTGTTTTTAATGCGAATTTTGGCCTAGAACCCAGATTTTCGCCCAAAAATAGTGAATTTTGGGTGGAAAAGACATTCTGAAAACCCCTTTGGGACTGTGATTTTAGCCAAATTCAAACCAGAAATTCCTTTTTCGAGGGATTTTTCGTTTTGATGAAATTTTTTTAAGTGTTCCTTACCTTGAATTTGATGGCATAACATGGTGATTATGTGCTTGATTTATTTGCATTATTTTTCTACAATGCTAATCTCTTTAAAGTATATTTACTTGGTAGTATTTTGTGCTTAAAAGGTTGATTTATTTTCACCTAATTGCAAACTAATTGCATTGTAGTGTTCTTTAATTATGTTATGTGATTGAAACTTTGAAAGTCACTAAATTCCATGAATTTTATGTTAAACTTTGTTGTTTTAATCATTTTGGTTGATTGGAAACATAAAGTTTCAAACTTTGTTATAGAAATTTGGTTATCTTCATGTTGGAAGATAAATAATAGTAGTTGTATTTTTCTTTTGAACATTAAAATTCATATTTTTCCAACTCCCTCTTACTTTGTCAAAATCTCAAGATTAATTTAAATTGCTTAAATTAATAGTGAGGAATGGCCTTATTTATGTTGTTGCACCAAGCAAAACCAAATTAATTAAAGAATGGTTCTTGGAATTATTTTGGTTGAATGCACTTTGATAACTTTATTTTAAGTTAGACTTGTTTAAATTTTCCATTTTTTTTTGCTCATTGAATTAGTTCTAAAATTAATTTAGAATTAATAATAATGCCACGCAAAATTTGGGATTAAAATCCCGAGGCTATGGCATGCAAATCAAGGCGTAAGCACCCTTGGTTAGCCAGGCTACATAGCAGCCCGGATGTGGCTGCTAAGGGGCTGCCATTATGCTGCGTGCATCCAACTCCGTGGCTGGTGCGCACAGCCGCAAGCAGCAGCACGCTGCCATGGCTGGTTCATGCGTGCGTGTTGTGGTGCGTGCTGTGATGGGTGTTGTGGTGCGGCCGTTGGTGCACGTGCATCGTGTGCTTGGGCTTGGTGCATCCGTCATGCGCGGGGGCTATGTCGTGGTACATGCGGCATGGTGCTCATGGCTAGGAAGCTCGTGTTGCCCCGTGGCTCACTTCCTCGCACGCCCCGTAGAAGAGTCAAAGCGTATGTTGTATTCTAAGCTATGGGTGTGACGGTTGGCATGAGTCACGGCCATGCGCACCACCCCTTAATTAGCACATGTATTTTGGCTATCATATTTTGTAAATTTTGCCGTTTTAGTTATTTTAATTAATGTTGTTTATTTTAATTAAAATTTTTGGAGGCTAGGCCTCGGTTTTGAGCGGCATTGACAAAATTTATTTTGACAAGTTTGGGTTCTACCGGCTTAATTAATTGGATTAATTAAGATGGATGCAGAATTTAGTGGGAGCTTCAATTATTAAATACGCAATTACATAATCGGTTAAACAACTTTGACTAGTTTGAATTAGGCGTGTAAATCGATTAAGCACCTAGATTAGTTACTAGTGCGTGCGTTTGTTTAATGCATTATTAATTGTTTATTGTTGTAAAATGCATAGGCCATTCACATATAGTGAATGGATGAATGGAATGTATATTCTCTCACAGGTTTATGAAATGGCAACTAGTGAGACCCGATTAGGATAGAAAATACGGACTACATGCCGTGATGTATTTTTGTAAATCTAAATACGGTCTACGCACCGTTGAGTATTTTTGTACCTTAATATTTAGATTAGTCCTAATTGTAGATACTAGTAGCTGCATAGTTTGGTTAAGTCTTGAAGACAGAGTTTCTTAGAAGACAAAGCCTTGAAGTTGCAAATGAAGATCTTTTGAAGACTTGAAGAATTCAAGGGGTCATGCTAGTTGTCAGTATGCCTCTTATACTTATGCTTTTATATTTATGCTTGTGCTTACATATGAATGATATGTTAAATTCATGTTTAGGTTTTCTTTATGTTGCGATGATTACTTAAATCAACCAACATAGAAATCCTAGGTCCCTAATAATATTGAGTAAAACTTGCCTTGGAAGCGCCTTGAAACTCAGTGTTTGATGCAATTGCCCCGTATAGGTATAGAATTCACCAAAGGCTTTGATTGAATCCCATAAATTTCTATTGAGTTAGAAATAAATCTAAGACTTACAAGAACACTATTAGATAGTAAAGGAATAATGAATTGTAAGATAGCTACGACAAATCCAAATTCCGAATAATGGTTAGAGGCCATGTAAAACCGAAACAGACTCCGTGTTTGAAAATCATGTTTGAAACTTGATTAATTTGCATGAAAGGTGTAAGACCCATCTATTACAAATAAGTACTGCGAAAGTGCATTGCAGCAATTCGGCAGCTGTCTTACGGTTTAGGCGCCGACGCTTGTGACGAGTACATAAGAATAAGCGAAAGTACTGCGAAGTTGGCATTAGAAAACTTTACCAAAGGTGTCATCAACCAATTCGGTGATCAGTACTTGAGACGCCCAAATGCTCAAGATATGGAAAGGCTGCTACGAATAGGAGAGGAGTGTGGATTTCCAGGCATGATCGGAAGCATTGATTGTATGCACTAGGAGTGGAAAAATTGTCCGACGACATGGAAAGGACAATATCAAGGCAGAAAAGGGGTAGCCACTCTTATTTTAGAGGTTGTTGCTGATCGAGACTTGTGGATTTGGCATTCTTTCTTCGGGATGCCGGGTTCTTACAATGACTTAAATGTGCTACACCAATCTCCTGTATTTGAGGATGTGTTGGAGGGGCGTACACCTCCTATGAGCTTTGTTGTTAATGGTCATCAATACAAGAAGGGATATTATCTTACTGACGGTATTTATCCCAAGTGGACTACTTTTGTGAAGTCTATCACTAGTCCACAGACTCAGAAACATAAATTGTTTGCACAACATTAAGAAGCAGTAAGGAAAGATGTTGAGCGAGCTTTTGGAGTTCTACAATCTCGATTCGCTATAATTAGAAAACCATCTCTTGCTTGGGATGTTCAAATACTTCACAAAATTATGTTATCGTGCATCATATTGCACAATATGATCGTTGAAGATGAACGAGATACATATTTGAACAATACTGACACGTTTCACTTCATTGACAACCGAAGTGGTTCTAACAAGGATGCCTTCGAGTATCGTATTGAGCGTGTAGTAGACATCAATATATATTTGCAACGAAGAACAGAGATTGAAGATCAACAAGCTCACTTGCAATAAAAACACGATTTGGTTGAGCGCATTTGGAAGAAATTTAGGCGTAACGAGAACAATAACAATTATATTTCAATTATGTTGTTAAGTATGTGTTATGTCTAATGCACTATGGTTGTTTTTTTTTTATTTTTGCACAGATTTTCTATTAATAAAAAATTTGTATTTTGTATCTTTTAATTAACAAAGTAATTAATAACGCTAATTATGCTAATCGCAGACAATTAACAACGCTAATTACAATAATTTTAGCTAGTTTTGCGCGCAAATTATGCTAATTGTAATTTCATAATACTAAAACGTAACTAATTATGGTAATAACAATGAATTACCAATTTGTCACAACTTGTTAATTTTTATACCAATTTGTCGCAATTTGTTAACTTTTATACTAATATGTCGTCGGTAGCTAACTTTTATACCAATTTGTCACAACTTGCTAACTTTAATATCAATATGTCGCCGGCAATAACTTTTACACCAATATGTCACAAGGGTGCTAACTTTTATACCAATTTGGATAATTAGCCAGGTCAATTAGCCAAATTGGTATAAAAGTTAGCACCCTTGTGACATATTGGTATAAAAGTTATCACCGGCAATAGATTGGTATAAAAGTTAGCAAGTTGTGATATATTGGTATAAAAGTTAATCACCGGCGACATATTGGTATAAAAGTTACCATGTGATGACATATTGGTATAAAAATTTGCTGGTGATGACATTTAACCCTCTTTCTTGTTAGAATAATAAGTGTATATTGTACAAATAATTATTCTTATTGTTGTAGCTCAAATCTATTGTTTTTCTTTTTTTTTTTTTTTTTTTTTTTGCTTCAAATATTTATTGTAAATTTCTTGGACGCTATTAAAAGCCCAAAAGAAGTTAAAGAATAAAAAAGGAAAAAATAAGAAAATATAGAGAAATATTCAAGATTATGCATAAAAATAAATCATGAATTATTACAAGATTAAGCTCTTTGATTAAATGTTTTCAAGATTGTATCGAGCTTTTTTTTTTTTCAATATTCAATTTTATATAAATATATTTGCCCCCTAACTTCTTAAATATTTATTACAACTTATTACATGCCAATTTTAACTTGTGAGACATTAAATCATAAAAATTTCTCTTTTCATTCATTTTTTTTTTAGATTATTTTTTAACTCACAATTTTTTATTTTCTATTTTTTTTATTTTGTCGTTATCTTAGGTGCATGAGCATGGAGGAGAGAATTATTTGGCATAAAATGAGAATTAACAACAAGTAAAATTAATAATTAAAAAAAAAAACTCCTTTGGCAAGAAAAAAAGGGTGAAATGTCACAACTTGTTAATTTTTATACCAATTTGTCGCACTTTATTAACTTTTATACTAATATGTCATCGGTAGCTAACTTTTATACCAATTTGTCACAACTTGCTAACTTTAATACCAATATGTCGCCAGCGATAACTTTTATACCAATATGTCACAAGGGTGCTAACTTTTATACCAATTTGACTAATTAGCCGGGTCATTCTTGGAAAAAGCTACACATACATTCATTGTATGTGGGAGCCACATACATTGTGACATGGCAGCATGTCATAGGTTCTTTGTTTGGGGCCCAAGATCCACTTATTTTTAAATTTCATTCAAATTTGAATGAAAATTCAAAGGTTTGAATTTCAAATTAATTGTCATTTCCAATGCAATTAATTTATTTTTTTTTTGCAAAAAAAAAATAAAAAAAATATTTCTGCAACATTGATGAACATTGCAGAGAGAAAGGACGAAATAGGCGACGAAGGAAGATGAATAAAAAAACCTTGAAGCTGCTTCATTATACTTGTAGATGCTTAAATTTACATCAACCGCAAATATTATTCGATTTAATTGAACAAAATAATTGTTGTTTACATGAGAATATTGAGAAATTTTGAGTTAATTAGGTTTCGAAATTTTCGATTTGGGGGTTTACAAACTGGATTTATTCTAGTTAATTATGTAAATGTATATATATTATTTGCAAAGTTATTGTGTAATTGACTTATTCTTCCTCCATTAATCATATCCAATTCATAAATGGGTATGTTTGCAGAATATACCCATTTTCAATTGATTAGTGAAATGAGTCTTCTCTTCCTATCGATTTCAAATGGATTTGGATTTTTTGTTGGAATACTATAATTGTTAAAGGCACATAAGTAACCGACTGCATATTGAATATTAGATAATTAAGAGATTTGAAGTCCGACAACAGCAATGGTTGAAAAAGGGCTTAGGTCGTCGACGACGGTGGAAAACCCCCCAAAATATTCGAACAATGTTATTAGATATTTTTTTAGTAACTCAGGAGACTATATTTGGTACGAAAAAAATAAATCTGAAAACGTTATAACAATTCATACTATGATTTTTAGTAACATAGGCTAGTATATTTGGTAAGAACATATCGATTCTGAGTTACGTGATTATTTGAAAGCTTTGTCTCTTCCTTTTATTTTATTTTTTTTGTTGTTACCTTTACAGTGATCTTGTGTAATTATTGTTTTGGTAATTATAACTACCAAAGGTTACAAAAAAAGTATTTATAATTTTAAAGTGGCGTTGATCATGTATAATTGTATTTCTTTAATATAAATTCACATTTAGAGGAAAAAAGGCCACCCTATCAAGTAAAGAATATGGATAATTTAGCAATGATGATTTTTTAGCAATTCAAATAATCATTTATTGTGAAAAATGTCAAACGCCAATTCAAAATAATGAAGTAAATACTATAATAAATTTGTTGACGGATCACTTTCAAACAATTAAAAAGTGTATACTTATCAAAGGAACTTTCTATATTACCGAGTATCAAATTGTAATAAATGTCTTTTTTCTTCTCAAATCCTTAATAGACTAGCATCACGATTTGATAAGGTCCCCTAAAAAAAATAATCATTGGCTTGTATTTCATGGTATATATAAAATACTCGATTGAAATGCCTTCATTAGTATATAGTGCTTATTATTATTATTATTATTATTATTAAGCCCCACCCCCCCCCCCCCTCCCCCCCACCCAACTCACCCCATTTTTGTTCAATAAGTTAGTATATTAATTAGTAACCGTATTTTTGTAATAGAAAAACTTTGAGTTAATACTTTCTTAATTATTAACAGGATATGCCGAATCATGAAATTAGTTATAAACAAAATGGAAAATCTTAGCAATAATAAGTTTTTAGCAATTGAAATAATAATTTAGTGTAAGATTTCATTGTGTCATACACGAGCAAAATAATAAAGAAAATAATATAAATCTTGTTGATGGATCACCTTAAAACAATTAAAAAGCGTTAGTTTACTTGCCAAAGGAACTTCTATGTTACGTAGTATAAAATTATAATAAATGTATTATATCTTCTCATATGCTTACTAGAGTAGCATCAAGATATTAATAATTCCGTTGAAAAATTAATCAATGGATTGTGTTTCATTCTTTATAAAAAAATATAACTAAAAAGTCTTCATTTGTATATGTATGCGACATATCTTATGTATAATAATGAAAGACAATTATCCTCTCCTTCTCTTGGAAATACTGTTTAACTTAAGCCATAATGTTTTTGTTAGTAGTATATGATACATATATTATATTCACAGTACGTTACCTATAAAATATCAAAGATAGTTATTACAATGAGTAGTAAGATCAACTAAAACTTAAAACATTTTTCACATTAGTATCTATTGATACTACAATTTTGTACCTCCTTACTAAAATTATATGTAACTTGATAAAATCAACTACAACTTCACACATGTTTTTAATGGGGTACTCTAAACCTTTGTAATCAAATGTTATGTATTAGTAGTTTGTCAAAAACAAATTTATAAATCAAATCTATCTAAATCTATAAGTATTCAAAAACTCTAACCAGTAAAGGCACATGTTCCCATACCATTACATTTATGTAGCTTATTCTCTAACCCAAGTACCAAAGGTTTTATTGCATTTATTAATCTTTTAAGTCTTTCTGTAAGTCTTTCATTAAACTTATACTTCATCTTCACCTCCCTTCTTCAATTCAACTCTTTCCTTTTCTCGTTTTAGTTTTAGCCTTTCCTGGCCACCTCCTTTTTCCTCGATATAACCATCTAACTCTGGATTTGCTGGGGAAGTCGCATACGAAATACATATGCACTTATTGCATAAAATTTTTGTAAGACTAAACTGAACTGAATTATTTTATGAGAGAATTAAATTAAAAACTGAATTGAACTAAACTGAATTTGAAATATGTTGCGGAGAACATCCCCTTAGTAGTTAGTACTATAAATAAATGGGATTGTATAGTTTATTATTCAAAAGATATATAATTAATTTTTATTTAATTTGTAAAAAATCATTTATATAATTCAATTGACAATTTAAGTTAAAGTGGTATACTATAATATTATATTCTCTACCATAAATTATAAATACAAATTATGTAACCTTCTAATATTATTATTATTATTATTATTATATCTCAAAAACAGACAAAGTCATACAACCTACAAAAAGTTAGTGGGTAGCCGAGATACAATTTGGGCCCCCACACCTCTAGCTATAGCAAATCCAATCCTAATTATTATTATTATTATTATTATTATTATTATTATTATTATTATTATTATTATTATTATTATTATTATTATTATTATTATTATTATTATTATTATTATTATTATTATTATTATTATATAGCTATGTCGATTATAGTTGTTGTTTAAGATTATTTTGTTTTTGACATAGTTATTTAGTAGCAACAACTGTTTGATTAGTTTTAATTTTTGTAATTATAACATAACCTAACAAGTCCATTTGTATTCGGGGTTTTAGGGTATAGTGTGCAAATTGCTAATATAAATAGGTAATTCTTCTACTTATACTTAGTATACGCTAATATAAATAGTTAATTTTTTTTCTTAATAAAGGTCGGTATAGGATTCGTTACTGATTTAATTAGTAATTGATTAGTATCTAACACATTTGAATTTGTACATGATCAGTGGAAAAATATGATTTTACTTAAACAATTGTTCTTGTTACTAAATATATATGTATCTATGTATCAGCCAAGAAAGTCGCAAGGACTGAAAATTAATTACTCGTTCAAGTTCAAAATCCAGTTTGGAAATTCGTGGAAATCTTAATACGAGAAATGAATGACAACATTTCAATATAAAGTATATATTGTCTAAATTGATATCATATACTGGAATTTAATTAGCCGTTCACCGTCAATTGTTTAATTGGAAAAGCGAGATAGATAAGTTCACCGTCAGTTATAAGATTTTCTATGCTCGCGAATAGAAAATCTTATAACTTCATCTGAGCAACCATTGTCGGCGCTGGTTTTTGTAATCTTCACCGGCGTCCTGTTCATCTTCTCCGCATCCTTATCATATTAACCTTGTATAATGATTATGATACCATCAATGATAAAGTAATAGAAATTTCAGAAAAAAAAAAAAAACAAAACAAAACAAAATCATTTGTGCATTAAATGTGGTTAGGTGCTAACTTTTTTTGCCAACCATTTTCCCGCTTTAGTAGCTTCCTAGCGCCATTGAGGGTGAAATTTCCCCCCCTAATATTCCCTCTTCTTTTTTTGGCTCTTGTTTATGTGACAACACCTCATTGGGAATATATGTGGGTTCCACACACAGTGAATGTATGTGTATCACCCTCCGACCATTCTAAACTCATACCTCATACTAATCCGTGAACCAAACGCCCCCTAAATACTCCATCGAAGTTTCCTCAAAAAAAAAAAAAAAAAGTTCTCCATTGAAATGCACCCAACATTGCACTTCACGTTCTCCATCGAGGCCCTCTAATACTTGTATCCCCATTGAAGCAGCTTTCTGAGGTAACATTTTGTAATCATCACATCAATTTCACAATTTAGGGTTATATTTATGTAATCTAATATAATCGTCACTGCAGTAAGTGTAGGATTCGAAAATGTGAACCGTTAGTTCTAAATACTAAGATTATGAAATATCATAACCAGCGCTTATGTTGCTAGAAAATATAATTAAGAGCCTCATTTGATAGTTGAATCACATATTCCTAAAATTATGTGATTTTTCGACCCTTGTTTGATAATTGAATCAAATTTGGTTGCTTATGTATTGCAGAACCCTTTAATGTTAGGATTGAACTATGGAATTAGACCTCGCCTTCCTGTGCTTAACGCGGCCGCCCCTCCTGCCCCGTCTCAGGGACGGGCCTGCTCACATAATTCGTGTTAGAGTTAAAAAACCCGGGGTTGTTACATGTGTTGCAACTCCACATATTGGTATGAATATCTTTGATTCTGTAACTTTGATTGTGTCATGATTATTTCAATTTCTGTATTTTGATTTTGTTTTTTGAATGTCAGCTTACACAAGCAATGTATCTCGAAATCCGAATATAGCTAAGCTACAAGCTGGCTATCTCTTCCCTGAGGTCTCTCTCTTTTAAAAATGTTTATATCTATGTCGTTTCGATTTTATACATTGCTCTAAATTGTACTCATAGTAATGTCCACAAAATGACTACTTGATCATGATCATGTAAAAAAACAGGTTGCCCGAAGAAGAGCTGCGCATTTGGACAAATATCCAGATGCTCAAGTGATAAGCCTTGGAATTGGTGACACTACTGAGCCCATTCCTGATGTCATTACATCGGCTATGGCAAAGGTAAACTGTTTCGTATGTTTGGTTATTGTACTATTGCAACTTTACTTGCCTATCAATCTATGATTTCACTCTTGTATTTAATATCTTTCCTCTTTGTTCACATGGTTTTTGTGTGTATAAAACTTGTAGCGAGCACATGATCTTTCAACACTAGAAGGCTATAGCGGTTATGGAGCTGAACAAGGTGAAAAGGTATTTGTTGACATGTGTTTTTTTTGTTTCCTTCATTACTTTGTTCCCTATGTTAATTTGCAAGCTAAATCATGTTTGAGGCTGTTTCGATGTATGAGTATGTTGGATATTTATATGGATTCTGTAACTCAACTTTCACTACCCTATTGGCTCTTGTTGGAGCTGGCCTTGTGAAGGCTAGGGCCTCTGACACAACTTTACATTTATAGAAATACCGAGAGTAAAGAGAAAGAATCTAAATGGCCCTTAGGACAAAGTGTAAAGATAATACCAAAAGGATCTAAATGACCCTTAGGAGAAAGTGTAAAGATGATAAAGAAAATAGGTTATCTACTTTGTGTGGGAAGTCCTGCTCTTCCCATTTATTGTGGAAATTTCACAAGTATTTTTGTTGGGGCAAGAATAATTTGTGGCATGATGCTCTTATGGAAATTATGTGATGATTATGGTTGGGATAGAATGCGTGCATATACAGTCGGCAACTACAATTTGTGAGATATGATAACTTATTTGGCGATTTAGTGGGTTAGGCTGTTATAGTTATAAGTGCTCCTTGATTTTAGTGATTTTGTAATCTCTCCTCCACAAACAGAAGTGGAGCATTGTGGGTTTTGATAGAAACACGAGTAGATAAATTGTCTTATGGCAGGGCTTAACTCAAAGGTGAACCATTCACCATTGATGAAATTTTTTGATCCTAAAGGATTGTACATTTGAAGTTTTGAACCTTAGGTGTTGGAAAGAGGAAGATAATAGTAAAGAAAGGAAATTCAAAAGAAACTAAACAGCCTCATAGTGAGATAACAGATAGAAGGAATCAAGAGATAGGGAGAGAGGGGAAGAGGGAGAGTCATCTTCCTCTCTCAAAGTCAGCCACCATTGATGCTGATATAGCCATTATCATTTCCTTCTCATTCCATTCAACACTACCAATTTTAAATTTATATGCTTTCCTCTCCCTCGTATATGTATATCATATTGTAGAGATACATCTGACTTGTAATTGGAGGTCTGAAATTTGTCAACATGGTTGCTTGACCAATTTTACTGTATCCAATTAACATAGGTCTTTTCTCCAGGTGTAGACTAAAAGAGCAGGAGGGAGAACAAAGAAGTGAGGGAGTTTGAGAGATAGCATGTAGTGTGAACTTTCAGCTATGTTAGCAGGTGGGGTAGGTGTACTTAGGTGGAATGTTGGGGTTCTTAATTAAACATGGCTTCAACTCTTCCAAATATCTTAAGCAGACATGCTAGAAACATGCCATCTCCACAATGGATATGTAATTTAAAAATCAATACTTAATACTTCAATTTTGACCACGACCTCAATTATTTTCGATCCGCTTGTTTTTAAGGTAAAGCTATAGGAAAGCGAAGGGAATAATATGTGATATATGGTAAAAATGTGTGCATATGTATGACTTAATGTAAGCAAACATGCAAAATTATGTATAAAGTCAAGAGTGTGTTTCATGAATGCCATGTCCTTGAATCCATGTCTAATTCTAAGACAGTCTCAGAGAATTTTTAATCTCGACATGTCTGACATTTGGTATACTTGGAAATAGATCAATATAAGTTCAGATAAACCAAAGCATTAATTGCTTGCATTGATGAGCCTGCTAGGCCACCTATCAGATATGCTTCATCGCTTGCTGGGATGCCTTCCTTGTGTCAAATCTTCAGGGCAGCGCATCATCGGCTTCTTGTTGAGGAACCTGAGTTGCTGACTAGCCCTAGTTGCTTAAGACGTTGGTAGGACTAAACAAATGGTACAAATGCAACTACATCTAGGGAGACTAGGGATAGATCATAGATTCATAGATCTCTCTTCTTGGAGGCCACTTTGGTGTTATGACTTTTCTCTTACTTCACACCCATTTAATTTTCATATCCCTAAAGCTTCAAGGTTATGAGACTTTCATGATTTTTGATGATATTATTGCAAATAATATGTTTTTAAAAGCTAAGTGCAAATGGAGTTGATAAGTTTTGTCTGGTGAAGTGTAAAATGCATTACATGATTTTAATACTCCCTTTGTTTTACATTAGATGCATGACTTTCTATATATACAGATGATTCAATTCAGATGAATTACTTTTCTTTTTTGTTAATAAATTCTCTGTGTCTCTCTCATATCACATGGATCCTTTTTTTTCACTCTCGTCTCCAAAAATTGCCTAAGAGTTTTTAATTTCAAAAGTGATGCATTTAAAAAAGGCGGGAAGTAAATTATGAGTTTTATGACTGTCATGTGTTTTATTGGGTTTCAGTTTCTTTATGTAGAAGTTCAAAGTGAACCATTACATAGTATCGTGCATCTTTTTCATAAACTACATTACTGACCGAATATTTTGATGTTGCTTAATTTTCTCGTTGCCTTTGTTATATTTTTATTGTATGTGCAAAGATGACTAACAATGCTTTTGTTTTAGAAAGTAAGAGCTGCGATTGCTGCAGCATTTTATGGTAGCCTTGGTATTGAAGAAGGTGATATATTTGTCTCAGATGGAGCTAAGTGTGATATAGCGCGCCTACAGGTATACTCTATGTAATCATGAGACTGGTTTTTGATGAGTTATCAGATGTGTCTCTCTATAGTACTTATCAGTGTGTATCAATACACCCATTGTCTCAAATTAATTTATTGTCTCAATCCTTATAATCTAGGATTAATCATTATTATACTCCCTTTATATTAGCTGTTTCCACCTCTTTGTTCCGTTTAAGTGAGGGTTTTTTGCAAATCCAATCACAATATATTACTTATTGTAGGAAATGTCAAATGTGATATTTTATTTTTTATTTTTTATTTTTTTGGGAAATGTATATACTTTGGAAACAAGAAGAACAATAAAATGGGAAAACCACTCATATACAACCAATTTATGTGGCACCAAATCTTTTAAGTTCCTTCAATTTTTATGGGTAATTATTTTGTTGGTTGTTATGAAGTTGGAAAAAATTAATGGTTTTGTCTTTTTACGTATAGGTGACATTTGGACTTGTGGATTAGTTTTTTCATTTTTCAATCCCATTGGTGCTCAAATGTTCTTTCCTTTCGCCTTTTGGTTGTGTGGGTTTGGGAAGATTTTGAAGTTTACTGTGTATAGGCCTGAGTAGCCCAAGTTCTCTCCTACTCTTAAATGACTTATGTACCATTACCTTTTATTCAATGGCAGATGCTTTTTGGATCAGATGTCACAATGGCTGTGCAAGACCCATCATACCCGGTAAGTGGCTTATGATTTGGTGAATGATTTTAAGTTTGTATCATCTCTTTTCATGTTGTTGATGAGAATGGCTTGTAAGTGGCTTTTTACTAGTTACTACAGTCATTTGTACTCGTTATTCGTAAGGGTCTATCATATCCCTCTATTTCATAAAAGGTAATAAGGTTTCCGCAGAGGCGCAGAGGAAGGATTATTGTCTCATCAAGTCTCACCATAAATGGCCAGAATCACAGATGTTATTTTTAAGTTAAAATTTTGAGGTTTCAGGGGAATTATTGTCACAATACAGAAGGGCGTCACCTATCCACTCAACATGGGGAAAACCTGAACTTGACATGCTAAGGATTGACTAAGAGCTTATCCTTGATTTTATACTTGGTGGCGTATGGCCATTCTTAATTAAATTAATTTCCTCAATAGATGATACATCTTTCTGTTTATAGCTATGTGGATTTAAACTTTTGGAGAGAGATTCTTAGAGGGATTTTTGGCCTTTTAAACCATGGAAGTTTGAGGCAATAACAGTCTTGTAATGCCCTTAGACGTGTGTGCCGCATGGGCGTTACATTGGTGTATTCATGTCTGCATAGTCTTTGAAATTTTGCTGTGATGGGGATAGTTCAAATTTAGGCCACTCTGATTTTTCTTTTCTTTAGTTTTAGCTGTTATTTTTTTTAATATAAATAATTGACAATCTTTCTTTTTGAAATTGAAGGAAATTCCCCTATATATATGTGTGTGTATATATATATATATATATATATATATATATATATATATATATATATAATATATATATATATATATTTTATTTTTTTTTGAAATGGAAGTAGCTCATTACTACATTAATGTCTCTTAGTTGAATTATGTATGATATTGTGGCTTCATTTTCAGCTGGCGGGTCTTGGCTTCTAATATGGGTTATGGGCTCTTCAGTCACGACCGTGCATTTTTTTTAATTTATGGATAGTGTTTATGAATTCCAGGTTATAAAAACTAAAACAGAAAGAGGAATGTCCTTTGAAACCGAGAAGAACAAAAATGTTTGAATTTACCATCAATGATAGTCCTCTAATTTAATTTTTGTAAGAATTGAAATACAGAAAAAGGTGGGAAAAGTCACAAGAGAGGATGGCTGCCAATGCCATGTGTGAGAAGCTAGTTTCCTGGCAAATTTCTGGCAATTGTGGAATAGATGGAAGTGGTGTATTGTAAAGGGCTGCTGGCTGCAAATCTGACTGTTTCCAATGTGCCTCTTCTAGGGAAGAAGTGTCGTGTTTGATTGATTGTCGTTCTGTAATACCATAATATCCTCTTATTTCTAATTCCATGATTGTACATGTCATTATTTTGTTGTGCCTTTCTTTTTGTGCAAAGTAATGATATATTTATTTAAAGATGAATGTCAGATATTTATTGTGTACTTTGCATATTGCATCCTTTTGGTGCCCCTCTGCCAGGGGGGGCGGGGGGGTGTTCTTCATTCTGATGATAATAAGTGGATTGGCTCTATCATTTTACCAACTAGTCATTTGCAGACTTAAGAATTAAAGTATTCCTTGAGTTTGATCATCTATTAATGCAATCTCCATCCTTAAGTGTAAAGTGTATATCCAAGTTGGTAAAGGGTGAGGTTTAACCAATAGCGTGTTGGTGTGTCAGGATTAGAAATATATGATTGGATAAATTATTTATTTATTATATCTTTCTAAAACTTTTGTCTAGGGACAGAAGGAATTTATTCCTTGATTCATATTTTTAAATTTTAATTAACTCTTATGTACAATTTTTTTTTTTCCTTTGGTTTGCAGGCATATGTGGATTCAAGTGTTATAATGGGCCAGACAGGACAATACCAGAAGGATTCAGAGAAGTATGGTAAAATTGAGTACATGAGGTGTAATCCTGAGAATGGCTTCTTTCCAGATTTGTCTGCTGTTGGAAAGACGGAGATTATTTTCTTTTGTTCACCAAACAATCCTACTGGTGCTTCTGCGACAAGAGAGCAACTTACCAAATTGGTGCAATTTGCCAAGAAGAATGGGTCAATCATTGTCTATGATTCTGCATATGCAATGTATATTTCAGATGACAGCCCACGTTCAATTTACGAAATTCCTGGAGCCAAGGAGGTAGGCATTAACCAGATGTGAAATAAAAGCACCTGTTATAGTGTTATTTAAAAGTTGGTTGCTCTTTTGTTCTCGAAATTAGTATAGGCTTATCATTACTAGTTGATACCAATCTATGCTGCACGAAATGGGAAGCATAGATAAAAATTAACATATTATTTACATGTTTTTATAGTGCTTCCCCTTCACTGAACAACCTTTTATTCAGTATAATGGAGAGCATAATTTATTTATTTATTTATTTATTTATAATATAGGAAAAGTTCAAAATTTTGTAAGCTCAAAGATTGACTTGTGTTTTAAACTTTTGACTCCCTTCACTTTTGGCTATGTCTTGTGCTCTCTGCATTTCCCTGTCATTAGTTTGATTAGGCTTCTTGAATCTTTCTCCTCCTGCCTCCTTTTCTTTCTAACTATATGATGAATTTCTTATGACTTTTTTTTTTCCAAAATCCAAAACTAAAATACTACAATTTCTAAAGAAAAAAACATGAAGTGTAAAAACTTATTGTTTGTAAATATATATATATATATATATATATATATGTATGGTGATTGTTGATTTGTGTTTTCTTTTTAATAGTACTTCATATATAATACATAGGCCAAATTTTATTTTTATTGCTTAGGGCCTCCATAATGATAATGATGGGGACGGCCCTGGTTGAGAGAAATTATTTGTTTTACTTGATTACACCAAAGTGCGGAAATTATATAGAACAATCATTGAATCTTAAGTTATCTTTAAGTCTAAATCTTTTGATGTCTTCGACAGTGAACCAGCTATTACAATGTGAAAAGTCCCATGTACCTGCATTGACTACCCTCCATTTCCTTGCCCATAATCACAATTATCGTAGTTCTAGATCTGATGCAACATTTCAGTTGTTAGAATTGCTAATTAGCCTCTTAATTATAAGTTTCTTGTTCATCTTAACGGAAACAAGTAAAAGGTGTTGATTTGATTACCAATTGAAATTGTTGATGATTTTGTGAAATTTCAGACTTAGGGTAATCTGATTAGTTCAGGTTTTGGGGTGGCTTTCTATTAATCATCTCTGAAAATTAAAATTATCCTCATATTCTAGTGGTTGTTATCCTCTGGCCTTGTCACAAATATTGTACTCTTATTCTATTTCTCTTAGAGAGGATGCAACATGGGAAATTGGGAGAACTGCTTATAAATTTCTTAAATACTTCCTCCATTTCACTAAGATTGCAACACTTTGAATTATGCATTATTCACATACTCAGCTTTAACTCTATATGATTTATGATTAAGGGAAAATTTAGTCATGTGTGTTTTTGTTAGATTTGCCGCTATTTGTACTTTCACATTATCAAATTATTATAATGTTTTTACTTATTATAAATTAAAAAGATAGTAGTGATTGAAATAATATATATTGGCAAACGTGAAATGAGAAGTGGTTGCTATCTTAGTAAAACAGAGGAAGTATAAGTTTTCATGTAAATTTTTGTGTTTGGAAATAGGATAAAGGTGGTCAGATTACAAAAATTGGACTAGGAAAATTTGAACCTAAGATTATGTTCTAATTAGCATGGTTTCTGTTTATTTCTCTTCATTCCCTTCTTCCTAAATTTGTTCTTGAGTCACATAGGATTTTTTTTGAAGGCCTTATAAGATATCTTGTTTCTATGCTTCAATGAAAATGAAGAAGTTAATTCAGGATCTTTCTTCTCATTGTTGCCAAAATAATCCCTTGATGGGTAGAACATCTCTCTTTACACTTCTCCTACATTTAATATGTTTTTGGTAAACGATTTTCATCAGACCAATAGGCTTCTAGCATCTGCATGGTTTTTATGCTCGATTATTACAATCACTGTAGATATCTTAATTTGGACTTGCAAAAATCTTAAATAATTGTTAATATATTTTGCTCATGGCAAGTGTAGGTTGCTATTGAGACAGCATCGTTTTCCAAGTATGCGGGATTCACTGGTGTTCGTCTTGGCTGGACTGTTGTGCCAAAAGAACTTTTATTTTCAGATGGATTTCCCGTGGCAAAGGACTTCAATCGCATTGTCAGTACTTGCTTTAATGGTGCTTCCAACATATCCCAAGCCGGTGGTCTAGCTTGCCTTTCTCCAGAAGGTCTTCAGGTCAGTTTCTTTGCTTTCAATTTACAGTGTACACTGTACAGATTATAGGACTGTTGCTTCAATCTATTTTTTGTAGTAAGATATTCCTACATGTTCTTTAAAACAATCTGGCTAGTTGGCTCATCTTGAGATTTTTCCTGTTTACTAATAGTGCTATGGATAGAATCCCTTTCACTCAATCTTTTCCCTTCACGACAACAATACTCAATGGATAAAATAGTTTATTTCTGCTCCCTCCATCTTTATATAATTGGCCACTTTTCTATTTTTGATCGTCCCAGAAAAACAATCCACTTCCAAAATTTAGTTTAATACTCCCTCCGATCCTATGTCCTTTCCATTTTGACTGTGCATGCTTTGCCAATGCATTACTTTGACCACAAATATCTATAGTTGCACACTAGTTAAAAAAAAAAAAAATAAAATAACAATTGAATACTAATAAATTACTCACTGAGACGAATCAAATAAAATCCAACATTACTATTTTATGTTTAATAGTCTGAGAGTTTTGAGAAACAGAGTAGTTGAACATGTTATAGTTGTGACATAGTGCTTGAACCTAATGAATATGACTGTTCTCTTCATCTTATAAGAATAAAATCAGTAAAAATAAGCTAAGCTCAATATGAATAGGCTTAGTTCATCTAGAGAACAAGATTAATCTTTTTGTAGTTTGTCCTTCACTATTTCTGTTTATATAGCATATAAGATCAATAAATAAAGTCTATAGTGTTCAAACCTGAGGTCGCAGGCTAATTAGCTAAGCTTCTCTTCTCACCATGCTTGTATATTTTTAAGTCTTTGTTTGTAAATGAAGTATATGTAAACCCTTTTACTGCGGAGATCTCCAAACTGTGATAAGTATGTTAGTCTAGAGATATTGCAAGAAGTTCATCCATCCACACACTGCTTGTATATGTGCCTTACACAGCTCAGCTTTCATTGGATGTATTCTTTCAAATTCGCTGGTATTTTTGTAGTTTGTCCTTCATGAAAAAGCCGAGAATTCAAGTTTGAACGTTTTGCAGGCAATGAAGCAAGTCATTGGTTTCTATAAAGAAAATACTAACATAATAGTGGATACATTCAAGTCCCTTGGTTTTAACGTATATGGGGGGACAAATGCGCCATATGTGTGGGTGCACTTTCCTGGTCGAAGTTCTTGGGATGTTTTCAGTGAAATTCTTGAAAAGACTCATGTTGTAACCACGCCTGGTAGTGGATTTGGACCTGGAGGTGAAGGTTTTGTCCGTGTTAGTGCCTTTGGTCACCGGGAAAATATTCTGGAAGCCTGCAGAAGATTCAAACAGTTGTACAAGTGAGTACAATCCGGCCAAAATCTGCGGTTCTTTAAGTGAATGAGCTCTAGGTTTTCTTACTTGCTCTATGCTTGAACCATATTTTTTGCTTATAGGGCTGTTAGTTTGAACAATGTTGGTCATCATATCTTCTATTTAATAACTTAAAAATGTTCTCTTTTTTCCTTGCTGTTTTTTTTCGTTTTCCCATGTTTTTTTGGTTTATTTTGATGAATTTTTGCACATTTCATGATTTAGTAGAAACTAAGGTTGGGGTCAGATCTGCTTGAGTCTAAACAATTTGTAAATTACCTTATTGAATGGTCTCACAAATTAATCATCCTCACACTGAACCCTCTAAAGCTTTGAAATAGAGTTTCTTTGATATAACGTACTCAAGCCTCCGAATCAAGAAAATTCAAATAGAAACAGATGCATTGTCTTTGCAGATCATGCTTGAAACCATGAGCAAAGTTCACCACGAGTTAGCAGCTGTAATTTATGAAGTTGCAAGTGTTATTGCAGAGTTTGATGTGGCTGAACTAACTCACATAGCAAGGGAGAACAACCATATTGCCCACTCTTTGGCTACTTACAGAATGACCATGGCTGTTGGCCACAAAGCGCACTTCCTGGCCTTGATTTCGTCAAACAATTCTATGAGAAGGAAATAATCCCAAACACCTCTCCAACTACAGGTGAGTACAGCTCCAGTTTTTGCTCCATCTGAAGCAGGCCCTTCCACGAAGTAATTCACTGCTGTTTGTTGCTGGAGGGTTCTTCTATGGTCCTTTATACTATAAGCTTTATTCTAAGTCTACTTCCTCTTCTGCAAATCCTTAGGAAAGGTAGTGGTACCATTTTCCTCAATTCAAATAGTATCATGGTGCCTTTTTTGATGCACATCTCTGATATGATGTGTATCCATGTAATTATCAGTAATCGTTCTAACTTTGCTTGCTTATTTCTCGTCATATTTTCAACTTGTATAGGGATGAGGAATTTGATGTTCATTTGATGTATATAGCCTTAATGTAATTAGGTAATGTAATTAAGTAAATTGTCTCTTTCTTGCATAATAATAAAATGTACGCTTTTGAGGGATTATTTTCGTTGTAATCCGAAAGAGCAAGGGAGGAAGAAGACACTGGTTGGTTTGGATTAGAGTGTTTCAAGTTATATCAAGTCAATTAGTTGAATTAATTATTCTGGTCATCTTAGGCTTATACTTGGCAAAGGGTTAGAGCAACTGCAGCGTTACATGGAATGTACCTCTTGCAATTATGCACAAATATAGAGCTATAAGCTTGCTACTGTGGAAGAAATAGTATGTAACTACATAGCTGATTGGAGCTATATGTTGCTTCACGGATGCAAGTGCTAGGAAGCCTAAGAAAACTCTTTTTTCTATTTAAAACAGGTCTTGATTTTTAGTTTTCATATATTTTTAGTTTTATTATTTTTAATAATACATACATCAGTTATTTAATTACTATATTGCATTGAAAAATGCACAATAAAAATGAATGTGTTATAAAATATGTTATTATGGACGGTCATTATAGCTTGTAAATATCTCTTTTATGACTACCTTAAGTATGGTAGTAATAGCATCCTTGTAACCCTCCTTTGTCATTAGTCCACATTAATCCTCTCATGAATGGACTCTTCATTGTCCATATAAGTTACATTGTTCACATCTTGTATATATATAGATGTTCATGAAATGGATGAATATAGACATAACACTAATATTTCTCTACATCTCTCTCTCTCTTATTCTCCCTTTCCCTTTATTTTATAATAGAATGAGACTAAAAACGAATAACCTTAGAGTAACAAAAAAATTATTTTATAACTTATGATCATAACAAGAACAATAATAATTATAATAATTAATAACATCTTTTTTATTTTTTTATTATTTTTTTTTTTTGAGGGATTAAAAAATTAATTGTTTATAAATTTGTAGGAAGGGGGATTTTGAATTTTAAAAAAAAAAATCATTAATTGTTTACAAAGGGTTTTTTTTTTTTTTTGAAAGAAGTCCTAAAGGACATTAAATTTCATTAATAATAGCTATACATTATCTACAATTGACAATTAACGATAATGAAAACGAATTTAACAAAATCAAACAAGAATTAATCGGGGAAGGGCTAAGAATCCAAATACATAAATATAACAATTCGGCACATTCTCGGTTCGTTGTCTCATACAACTTTTTGAGTGGATCTAGAGCTGTCAAAATCGGACCCGACCCGAAAAACCGACCTGAACCGGCAATGATCTGTATCCGATCCGTACCCGAAGAATAGGTGACATAGAACCTGACCCGAACAAACCTGACATTAACTGATAACTTAGTAGACCTGACACTTTATGACCTGAACCCGAACCTGTAATCAACTTGATTATAACCGAAAACCGATTTGACTCGACTTGATTATGATCTGAACCCGATTAGTATCCGACTTGTTTAGAACCTGAAATTGATTATAACCTGTCATAACTTGTTATCGACCTGAATGGATATTGACCGACAACCGATTTGACCCGACTTGTTAATGATCTGAACCCGAAATAAAACTCAACTTAATTAAGTTTTTAATAGTAAACACCTAACATAGCTTTCTACTTACCTGAATTATAGTAATCTGTTTAGTGACCTGTAACCAGATTTTATCCAGGTCGTTAACTAACTTATATTGACCCGCGTATTGATATTATTTTGATTCAAAACTGACATAGATTTAAATTTTGATTAAAAGTTAATTTGAACATGTTATTAAATTTATCATAAATAGAAATAGCGGAATTTTACACTTTTATTTTAAACTACTTGCTTCTATTTTGTATAATACTTTTGAAAATGAAATTGTACTTGTACTAGTACTAAAAATATAATTATGTTTACATACAATAATTACACTAGCTAGTAGCCTAATATTACATGTCTTTGCTACGAAGCGTGGACTTATGGTTGATAAATATCTATACAACATAATAACATATGTTACAAATTTTCAAACAAGTACTTTCTTTGTGTTTTTTTTTTTTTTTTGGAAAAACTATAATAGGCATTAACACACGGTGGATCCAAAGTAAATATAAACAAAGGGCCAAAAATCTAATATAGAATTAAACTTGTAAGTTGTAACACACCAAGGTGGTTTAATGATTTCTCACTGATATACACCATTTCTCAAAAGTTATTCGTAATTTAACAAATACATGCAATAGTTATAGTATCATAGGTCTTAATAAGATAAAAGTTATACATGTATGGTTAAATAAATTTTGCACAATGCTCAAAGTTAAAATATTATTATAGGTCAATGGACATTCATTTATTTTGTTTGTTTATGATGGAAGTCATAACAATAAATATAATAAATAAAAAAGAAATGAAGAAGAAGTATTAAGATGTCTATATGGATATCAACCCAACAGTGGTGACAAAATATGGAATAATAACCCAAAAGACAACCTCTAATCAGAGCCTTAGAGGTACAACAGCAACCAAAACATAGCAATCCAAATAACGTCAAATGTTAAGCACAACATCTTCAACCAGCCATCACTACTCCATCGAATCCTATTTATGAAAAAATAAAAAGAATAATAAGGTGTAGAAAAAAAATTATTAACAAAAATTAGTCAAAATAAATAAAAATTTGTACTTACCATAATTAGGAAGAAAAATCAAGTTTCGACACTAACTTCATTACCTTCAGCCTCTTCTTCACCATCATAACCTTCTAACCAATTTTTAGAAGTAATCAAAACCTCAACATGTGGTGCTGAAAGACAATTTCTCCACTTATTCAAGATTCGACCACCCATACTAAAAGATGATTCGGAAGCAACTGAAGTTATGGGAATGGCTAAAATATCTCTTGCCATTCGGGCGAGGATCGGAAAGGAAACTGATTGTTCTTTCCAATAATTGAGTATATCAAAATTCTCATTTGGAACTCGAGGCCTTAGCGGCAAATTCATGTATGAATCAATTTCAGATGCTTTACCGCCGATTCTATGCTTAGCAACATTTTCATCAAAATGTTGTAAAAATTGAAGATTAAAACTAATTTTTAAAGGAATGTAGTAACGTAAATTGATATTAAATAACGAAAAAAATACCTCATAAATGTTGCTGATCTTAAATGGTGCACGAAATGCAAGAGGCAAAAGGGATGTTGATGTACTTTGTAAGGATGATGACGATGACGAACATGGTGTAGCAAATTTAGCATAGCAATTATACAATGCAACAAATTCCAAATAAACTGCTTGTGCCTTACTTCCAGACCCATCAATACCATCGTCAACATATAATATACCATACAAGGTCTTCACAAAATCAAACTTGTGACGAGGGTCCAACATTACAGCAAAAGACAAAATCATGGAATAATCCAACCAATACTTTTCAAATTTCTTATGCATCTTCATTGCCATTTCCCTTATCTTAAGATTGTCATGAATATGTGCATCAGTTAAAAGCTTCTCAATACTAACAATATTGGCAAAATAATGGTTAGCAGTAGGGTAATCTGAACCAGAAAAGAGTTTAGTAATCTCAAAAAACGGCTCAAGAAAGTCGCATACAGATTGTATGGACTGCCAATCACTTGTTGAAAGATCAAACTCAGAATTATGCTCTCTGGTAGCAAACAAGCTCAAAGGGGTTTTAGCTGCCAATGCTCTTTGAAGCATTAAATAGGTAGAATTCCATCTGGTAGGCGTATCCGTTCTTAACTTCGACTTAAAAAAAGAATTAGATGCTGTAACACATTGTTGAAATTTAATTTTCCTTCCCTCGGAGTATGAAATATACTTCACAAGCTCACGAAGTTTGATAACAGATTTATCAATAACACTCAAACCTTCTTTCACAATTAAATTCAAAATGTGTGCCGAACATCTAATATGAAAGTACTTACCATCCATTGGCAAAGCAGAAAGAGCACCTAAATCATTCCGAAGCTTATCAACCATAACTATCATACTACTGGCATTATCAACTGTGATTGTAAAAATATTCTTGTCAATACCCCATTCTCTAAGAAACGATTGCACAAGCTCATAAATGTCATAGCCATTGTGAGGTGGAGGAAAATGGCGAAAATTTAGAACTTTTGATTGCAATTTCCAAGTATTATCCACGAAATGGGCAGTAAGAGTAAAATATGCATTTATAGTACATGCTTGCCACAAATCACAAGTCAAGCAAACTCTAGAGGTCAATGCTCCTAATATGTCAGTTAATTGTTTCTTTAAGCTACCATACTCTGACACGCAAATTTTAGTCATGGTATTTCTGCAAATTGTCCTCACATCAGGGTTTAGATAAGAAAGCAATTTTCTATGTCTTTCATGCTCAACCATACTCAATGCATATCCATGACCTAGTATAGCTTCAGCAAATAATTTGCAAAAGATTTTATGATCATAAACTCGTTTGGCAGGAACACCATTACTATTTTCTTCCAAATACTTTTTATAAGCATCACATCCTTGGTAGTGCCTTTTAGCATTAGAGGTACCCGCACGACTGACATACTTATATTTTTGTATTTTGCAATACTTACATTGAACGAACAAACCTTGAGACGTGTCAATGAAGTCGTAATGATTCCAAACTGGTGAAGTACGTTTGCCCTCTTTATTCGAGGTTGCTTTCTTTCTTTTCAGAGAAGGTTGGGAATCTTCTACATGATTATTAATATGAGATGTTTCATCTTCATCATCAAGGGCTGCAAAAACATATATTCACATTAATAAGAAACAAAATAGTTACTATATGATTTGAAATACAATTAATCACCATTTCATTACCTCTCTCATATGCATTATCCAAAATTTGCTCTTCATAGTCCATTATAGTAAAAAAAAAATTAGAAAGAAATAAAAGAAAGTCCAACCTGCAAACAATATTAGAATACTAACTATTAGACGATTTCCCACATTGCATACCAAAAAATAGTGAGCCTAATGTAGTTTCACTAAGATCAAATATTAGATGTATAATGTATTATCATCCTCCAAGCTCCAGTAAGGTTACCCACATGTGATAGTACTGTTGCTTAGAGCCAAAATCATTTTAGTCTATATCTTTCATGAAGATACTTTGTAATAAGCAAAAGAGACAAAATGCTTTGCATAATTAATTGCATCATCACAAAGACTACCAATCATATTATTCTAGGCTATGATTTTTAGACTAGAGTCACTAGACTCACTAGAGTGACGCTGCTCATGAATAAGATATTACCCAAGTTGATCTACATACAAGTATAAGATATTCTTTGGCAATTCATGAATATCATGATTCCACGAATATAAATGAACACAAATTACATAGATTATAGATAATTGTCCACTTTTATATGCATGTTTAAGGAAAAATCAGATAATTAAATTGAGAAATCAATGGGAAGGGGAAATAAAATTAGATTTCAAAATATAAGTAAATAAAAATAAATACCTAAGCCGATGATTCAATACACCCAAATCTGATGAATGCAAAATTCATATGGACAATTGGATTTACTGGAATATGACATGTTTATAGGAATAAGGGAAATACTAATGAATTAAAGTGACAATTCATCTACCAGTATAGAATTTAGAGAAGAAACAATGAAACCCTTACCAAAAGTCGGAGGAACCACGAGTTGGAGGCTTGGAGCTGCTGGATAATGGAGATAAGGGGCGTAATTTAAGGAAAATTGAGAAATTAGTTTTAGGTTTTACTTGAGAATTGGAGAATTACTTTTTGGCGGCGCTTTTAGTGTTTTAGGAGTAATCCTGGCGCCAAGCCCATTTTCCTCAAGTCTCACCAAATAATTAAGGGTTAGACTAAATTATTTGATGCTTAATTTATTACACTATTCTCTCTTTATAAAGCTTAAATATTATTACACATAAAAATATGTAATTATAAATGTAAAACATACATTTTCAATTTTTTTAAAGAGAAAATTAGTTACAATTTTTGACATATATTAACAATAGACTTTGACTTATATTACTCCCTTCGTGTTTTTTTATGTGACACAGTTTGACCAACATAGAATTTTAGGAGATTTTATTGACTTTAATAAAATAAGATGTTAGTGGGGTAGGTTGGAGGAGTGAGAAATGATAAAGTAAATGAATGTGAGAGGAAGTGATGACCATGAAAGGAGTGAGAAATGATAAAGTAAGAGATAATGGGGTGATATATTATTAAAATGTAAGGAATTTCTAAAAGATCGAGGAAGTGTGTCACTTAAAAAACACGGCCGGAAATGGAAAGTGTGTCACTTAAGAAAACACGGAGGGAGTAAGTAACAACAAAATTTTGTCATGCATTATGTTATTGAATTAGTTAAAATGTATATTTTCATAATATCAAACATCAATATTTTATGACTTATACAAATACTAAATTGAAGACATTATTGCATTTGCTAAATTGTATACAAATACAATGTTTAGTCAAAATGATGTAATAAATTAACATGAAATAGTCAATTTACATATAAATTTTGTACTTAAAATTAAAATGAATAGCAAACATTACAATATGTTGTTTTCTCATAATAAGAATTGTTTGAATCGAACATTAAATCAATTGAATTATAATATGATTCGATTCAAACTTAATCGTTTCGAAATCATTTTCATCCTAAATTTGAAAAGAATAACTTAGTAAGACATAATTGTGGTTTAGTCTATCCAAAAGTAACATATTTGTGATTTAGTCTATCAAAATTCGATTTGACCCAATCCAGCTCAAGGTGTTCTCATTTTGTTAATGTGTTCCACCCAACCAAACTTCGACTTAATCCGACTCATATTTGACACGAACCTAGAGGTATTAAAACCAAACCCGACCAACCCGATCTGAAACCTACCCGAAAACTATCATTTTCAGATTTTGACTCGTTTGGACCTAACAATTTTACATGACTCAAGTTTGAAATTAGACCCGGCCTAACCCGACCCGACCTGATTTGACCTCACCTTTATAAGCCGAGCCTAAGAATGACCTGACTTGTTTGTGATTTAATTTATCAAAACTGGACTTCACCCAACATGAATAAAGTTTGACCCAAGTCCAAGAATGACCCGACCTGAAGTTCATCCGACCGAAATTAACCTGCTTCAAACTTGTTAGTAACCCGACTTGACACTAATCGAACCCAACACATTACCCGACCCAAAATTGACTCGAATCGAACCCGAACTGTAACTGAAAAGATATAAAGCCTGTTATAACTCGAACTGAACTTGACCCAACCCGATCCGAACCCGACTTGTAAGTCAGAAAAAACCAACGTGATCCGACTTGAACTTGACCTGAAACCTAACATGACCCGACCTGAACCCGACTTGAATACCCGATTTGACACCTCTAAGTGGATCCGTCGCCGCTTCGCAATTTTGTGAGAAAGTAAATTCTTGTGTTGACTCCGTAACCCGAATCCGAGCCATAATCAATAGTAGCCCCGCACAACCAGAGACCAAATTAAGCGCAAATAAAACCTTGTCTTTCGAAGGAGTTCGAAAAACCTTGTCTTTCGAAGGAGATCGAAAAAACCTTGTCTTTCGAAGGAGATAAACCCTTTCTTTCGAGGGAGACATTATTGTAACCTAAGAAGCAAAAAAACTTAAAAGAAAATAAAAATTGGGGCTTTCCACCGGTGAAATCCGATGGAAGCCCCTTCAAAATTGACAATGGAGGCTAAAGTTTAGGAGAGAGAAGAGAGAGGAGGTTAGGGTTTTTAGAGTTTTAAACTGTTTACAAAGTTTATGGTATGTCAATTTAATAAATTTAGGAAAAAAATGTTAGGAATAATCTCACCTTTGTGCCATCCGCTAAAAATAATCCCACCTTTGGATTATTTTTAAATAATCTCACCTTTACCCCCCCGACCTGCTCCCGATGGTCCCAAGTGACTGGTTACCTGTTACAAAGGTACTTTTTTTTTGGGTTTAAAGTACACGCGTCACCAGCGGCGGAGCCAGATATTTCAAATTGGTGGGAGGGGGGGTGGATAAACATTATATACTTTGACAAAAAAGTTCGAGAAAAAAACACCAATACTTCAACACACAGAAAGTTCATCAATAGTTAACGTGTATAGCTAAAAAAATCCAAAATACGGAGTACTTAGTAAAAATGCAATATCATATACCAAATTTTCCTCCAAAATAATTACTTATGAGTTCAGTATTTTTGAAATATTCAAACATTAGATCATGTAGGTTATTAAATGCAATAGTCATAATTTATAATTTCCTATGACAAATGTAATTTAGGGGGTTTTGTTCATGCAAAACCATAACTAAAATTATTATTTAAATATATATAAACTTAGTATATATGTTAATAAAAAAAAAATGGATGGAATACTTCTTAAACATTTTTTAAAAAGTGGATGGAATCTACTACACTAAGGTTCCATGACAATCGTAATTTAGGGGTTTTGTTCATGCAATATTTCAATTACAATTAAAAATATAGAAAAATTAGCTTAAAATAATACCAACTATCTACGGTGTGTGCAAAATAATACGAACTCAACTATTTGCTATTAGCGGTACCACCTTTTATACTATATGTGCAAAATAGTACGCAAGTCACCAAAAACGTATTTTGAGTAATATACCATCTATATTTATTACTATTATATTAATAATTTTGTTTTTTTTTTTTTCAAAATACATATTGTATTAATAATTTCCATTACAATCAAATTAATAATGCATGCCCCACCCCTTTGTTAGGTTTTTTTTAACTGTCAATATGTATTTCAATAATGTATTTCAAAATACATGTAGTGATTATTTCTACTACCAGTCTACTATACAATAGTAAATAGGGTATTTTTGATTTAATTCGTTTCAAAATTTTTTTTAAAAATCCAAAAAATTCCCTACATTATTTTGGTTGGTGAATGTGGGAAAATTTTGGATATTTTGCAACTAATTATATCAACATAATAATAAGGCATTTATATACCTTATTTACTATTGTGTAATGTAGAAATTACTATATCTATTATGAAAAAAAAAAATTAAATACATATTTTTTTTAAAAAAAAAAAAAAAAAAAAATCTTAACAAAAGGGTGGGCATTATTAATTTGGATTGTAAAGAAAATTATTAACATAATACTATGTATGTATTTTAAAAATAAAATAGAAAATTATTATAAAAAATAAATAATTAATTACAAAGATAGACGGAATATTCATCGAAATACATTTTCGGAGATTGGGGTACTATTTTGCACATATAGTATAAAAGGTGGTACCGCTAATAGCAAATAGTTGAGTTCGTATTATTTTGCACACACCGTCGATAGTTGGTATTATTTTAAGCCAATTTTCCTTAAATATATTTACTTAGTACTTGTCAACAAATAAAATGGAAAGATTCTTTATTTAAAAAAGGAAAAATCGAAACTAATAATCCCACCTTTGCCACTTCTGCTCAAAACAATCCCACCTATGAATAATCTAGAAACAATCCCACCTTATACCCCCATCTGCTCAAAACAAGCCTTTTTACCTATAACCTTTTTAACAGGTTAATTTTTAATTTTGTTTCATTTTTTTAAAGTGAGTCTTGTTCCCTCTCAAATCCTTCAACTCCTTTAATGGAACCCAACATAATCGCCACCACCGGTCCTCCATAACCACCACCAGATATCACCCCAAACTCCCAACCTACCCCCACCTAGCCCCCACTAAACCCCCTGAAACAGACCACCTTGTAACCTCCTAAATTCGAAACCCACTAACCTGGCCCACCTGTAAATCGACCCTTATTCTTTGTCACCTAACCGATCTACCATACTGACCTCTCACCTCCACCATCCCGCCACCTCACCGAAAAACCTTAACCGCCTCTCAATTCCACCAAGCCACCTCCATAAATCCTTCAATTCGCGCAATATTCAATCAAAATCCCAAAATAAATTTCCCGATTCCCACAATTATCATTTTAGGGGCTGCAATTATACACCAAGCTAGGTGAGGGAAGCAAACTTAGTTGGGAAATAAGAGGAAATGGAAGATATCCGGCTGGGAGGGTGAAGGCGACATTGGCAGTGAGCCTATGAAGGTGGGACTGGAGCAGATTTCGGGCACGGGGGAGGGAGCAATGTTGCATTGACACTCGCGGCTGGGGAAAGGATGCAAATTCATGTAGGGGATAAGAGGAAAGGGGGAGATTCTGGCAAGGGGGTGAAGGTGACGGTGGTCGGTGGGGGTAGGGGTGGGGGTGGGGCAGATTCAAATGGAGATCGTGATAGGGAAGGAGAAGGGAAAGGGTTTTTTTTAAAAAATTAATTTTCTGATAATTGTTTTATTGTTTTTAAATTATTTAAAAGTAGACCAATCAAAAGGTGACATGTGTCAAGTTACCTCTTGAAACAGGTTACCAATTACACAAACCGGTAAAAGGCTTGGTTTGAGCAGATGGGGCTATAAGGTGGGATTATTTCTAGATTATTCATAGGTGGGATTGTTTTGAGCAGAAATGGCAAAGGTGGGATTATTAGTTTCCATTTTTCCTTTAAAAAATTAAAAAAAAAAAAAAAAAAAAAAAACACGAAAATGCAGCAACAAGGTTCGATCTCAGGTTACTTGTAAACAATTGCACTCTACTCAACACCACACCATCCCATTTGTCTGTTACAATATCTCACACAATAACATATTTAACTGACTTTTTTGCGGAAGTGGGAAGACAGTTGTCCCCCCTTGCACCCTTCTAGCTCTGCCACTGCGTGTCACCATACAATTTGTCTAAAAGTTTAATTTTAAAAAAAATGAATTTAAAAAAAACAAAGAGCAGCCAGCCACCTCCTCCGATCAACCAGACCACCAGCCCTAGCCACCGCAATACTCCACCAGACCATCAAATCGATACTCGCGTGACGGGGAAGGAGAGCGGTAGCCTGAGCGGTCGAAATCGGGGCAAGGGAGAGTGACAGAAGGCCGAAATCGTGGTTTCATGATGAAGGGAGGAGGTTCAGCGACGCCTGGTTTCATGACAGAGGGAGGAGGTTCAGCCACGCCAGGTTTCGTCACGGAGGGAGGAGCTAAGGCTCAAGGGTTGTTGAGGAAAGGGGGTTCAAGTGCGCCTGGTTTCGTCAGGGAGGCATGGGGTTCGACGGTGGTTTAAACTTAAAAGGGAGGCGATCCTGGTTTCGTGAGGGTTTAAGGGTGGTTCAAGGGGGAGGTTTCGTGAGGGGGGGGGGGGGTTCGAAGGTGGTTCAGGGGAGGGGGTTCGGCGGTGGTTCAGGGGAGGGATGGCAGGGGAGGTCGCACGTGCTGGGATCGGTCATCGGTGGCAGGGGAGGTGGTTTGGCTGTTGGGTGGTTTCTAAAATTAAGTACTAACTGTTTTTTTTTTATAATCTTTTTTTAAATTCTTTTTATTTAGTTATTAGACTAATCAGGTGTCAACACGTGTAAAATAACTTGCAATAACAAGTTGATTGATCGGTTGGGACCGTTAAAAAAGATCGGGGGATAAAGGTGGGATTATTTTTAGCGGATGGCCCAAAGGTGGGATTATTTCGACCAGTTTTTCCTAAATTTATTATTTTCAAAAAATTGAAAAAGTTAAAATAACTTTCAATAAATGGGGGGGGGGGGGGGGCGGCGGGGACTACATGCTTGTTAAGCTTTGATCCGTTGACCAAATGCGTTGCACGGAGTTTTAAGCAAAATTAAAATGTTATTGGGACAATGCTTTGACTATAGTACATTAGTAATACAAATAATATACATCATTTTTTTTTTTGACTTTTTTTTTTAGTAAATAACAGTCTTTAACTTAAACACCACAAAATTTAAAACTTTTATTATGATACCAAAAAAATAAAAAATAAAATAAAATAAATAATAATAATAATAATAATAAAAAATAAAAAATCATATTTCACCACCATTTTACCGATGCCATCCAAAATATCATTGGTGGGCCTTACAACGTACATGTGTCACTAATCTAGTAGATAAAAAAAAATAAATAAATAATAAAAATTTTTTAAAAAAAACCATAAACCGTAACCCAGCCACCACCGACAGCCCTACAACCCACCGCCAGCACCATTAGTGCCGCCAAACCCAAGCTGCCGCCGGAACCCTCTCCTTCATTGTCAAGCTTTGATCCGTGGACCAAATGTGTTGCATGGAGTTTTAAGCAAAATTAAAATGTGATTGGGACAATGCTTTGACTATAGTACATTAGTAATACAAATGATATATATCATTTTTTTTTTTACTTTTTTTTTTGAGTAAATAACTGTTTTTTACTTAAACACCACAAAATTTAAAACTTGTTGAGAAACATACAAACATGCATGATTGAAGTAAACATGTAGTAATTTTGAGGTCATTGTAGATTTTACTAAATACAATTATTTGTATGTAGTACAATAATGTATATTATTATATTCATATATTTTGGCTATATAAGTGCAAGTTCATGTATTGTGAACTAAGTTGGAAATAAGAAAGAGTTTTTCTATCATACTACTACTTGTTTCCTATCTTCATCCCTTCACTGATAAATATCTTACCATCAATAAAAATATTTTAACAAAACTTTTATTATGATACCACCCAAAAAAAAAAAAAAAAAAAAAAAAAAAAAAAAAAAAAAAAATCATATTTCACCACCACTTTACTGATGCCATCCAAAATATCATTGGTGGGCCTTACAACGTACATGTGCCACTAATCTAGTAGATAAAAAAAAAACAAAATTTGAAAAAAAAAAAAAACCATAAACCATAACCCAACCACCACTGACAGCCCTACGACCCACCGCCAGCACCCTTAGTGCCGCCAAGCTGCTGCCGGAAACCTCCCCTTCATTGTCAAAACCACCATCCTACCAGCCGTCACCCCCTCCCTTTCCCCAATGGCTATTCAACTCCCAACCCACAACTCCCTAAACCCTAACCTACCAGAAACACACGCAACTCTCATTCCACCACCTAAAGTGCCACTAGTGGTTAAAATCGGTCAGTTAGGGCCTGAGTGGTCTTATTCAGCCCTAAATCAGTCGATTTCGACCGCTAGATGCTCTTTTATTTTGGGGAGTCAGAAAATCGATGGGTGGCTGTTGGTGAAGGAGGGGTTCCGATGAGAAGTGGTGCGGGTTTGGGTTGTTCTGGGTGTGTTGGAGGTAGTGTAGGTTTTTGTGGTTGTGGGAGTATCAGAGGGAAGGTTTCGATGTAAGAGGGGGTGCCAGTGGTGGGGATGGGGTGGCTAGGGTTATTTTTTTAGGGGTTTTTATCTATTTTCTTATTTTTAACTACTAATATGGTGACACATGGCAGTGTAAACTCACTTAACGGATTCTATCCAAGAATCTGTTAAATGGAGGTGAAATCCATTTTTTGGGATTTATGTGGTGCTATAATAAAAGTTATAGGGCTTGTTTGGTAAATGACTTTTCATTGGATTTTTGATTGGCTTTTTCATTTGATCAAACATCCAAAATTTGTGTTTGGTAAATGGCTTTTTCAGCCAGTTGAAAAGCTGGCTTTTAAGCCAAAATGAAAAAGCTACTTGGAGTAGCTTTTGGCTACCTAAGTTACTAATAACATCTAACAGTCAATTTTACCAAACATGTTTTTAGACTAATAAAAAGTCAAACAACCAACAAAGAAGCCAATACAAACAGCCAGTCAAACCGCCAATCAAACCAGCCGATAAACCAGCAACCAATTGCCAAACAAGGCCATAGTTTTTTGTGGTATTAAAATCAATTTTTGTGCTTTTTTGTGATGCTATAAGTCAAAAATCCAAATACATATACTAATATTTTAAAACAACTTGATACTGCCTACTAACCACAATATTGGTATTTAAAAATATATTAATTATTTTTGTTTGGGATGGTGACAATATCGGCATGACAAGAACAAAGTCCAGGTCATCAACTCTTTACCAATTCCGTTATCGGCCTACTACCAATCACAAACAACAAAACACTGAAAACCAAATATTATCCAATACATTTGTAGGTTCACCTGTGCCTGGATTTAGGCAAATTTGACTTGTTTATACTAGTATTTATTTAGGGTTATTTTGCCTGTTAATTTTACTTTGAAAACTCCTGAAAAAAAATGATTATCAAAAACAGCAAAAGCGTAAAAAGAGTAAAAGATACAGTACAAATTTTGACAAATATTTCCAAATTGTTAGCACAATTAAACTAGTGTTAATTTTGGCACAAGAGGAAACCATAAATTTTAAAGTCATTTGACTAAATTCTCATTGCAACATAAAGTATATACCAATCATCAAATACACCCTTGGCGAAATTGGTACAGGTTTAAAGATATAGTTCCCAGGAAGTCAAACAGCACCCTTCACATCCAAGTTAACAGCATCATAACCATCAAGAAACACACCTAGGAAAGAAAGTTTGACCCACATAACCCCCAGCCATAGCTCTTCTCACATTAGATTCAAACATTTTCGGATTATCCCTCAACACAGCAGCGGCATCATGATTTAAAGGGTCTTCATAGTTTGGTTGCTGCACACACAAACAAAATGCCACTATAATGCAATGCATGTAGCAATAAAAGAAAAAACAATATCCAGATAAAGGGAAATGTTAGTACCGTGAAGAGATGATACAACCCATAGATGACAGTGTTTACATTCAAAACAGGTTTCCAGTCTTCTCTTAGAATGTTAAGGCAGACATTGCCTTCTAAATCGATGTTGGGATGGTATACCTGCCAGATGCATACAAAAAGTTAGGGAAAAAAAAATTCAGAAGTGCACATAACTTATAACTTGTCATTTTATGTAGCATAAGATGGTTTTCCATTGAGAATTACTCTATTTACCTTTGTCTTGCACTTAACCTTTGGAGGTTCATGAGGATATACAGATGGAACTTGAAAGGTAAATACAAAGGTGCCGCCTCTGCAATCAAATGTTCCCTTAGTATATCAATACACTATGCAATTATTCCTCCATCTCTTAAAGTTCTATCTATTTTAATGGTGTGACTCACCAAAAAAAAAGAGTCAAGGAGAACTTTTTGAGATGGAGGGAGTTGATAAAATGAAAGAAACAAGTAATGCAAATAAAGCATAGCCAACTGAATTATTAATGAAGTTCAATGATCCAAATAGAAATATACTAATCTAATTCCAGTAATTTCCCTTCGCACTAGTATAATTACTTCTTCGTAACACAATACATGCATTGTTTGGACCTTGGACTGTTGGACACTATTCATTTATTATCTTTGACTATGCTTTTTCTGATACAGTTAATTATATGTGTAATATGTTGTGTGAATAATTTCAATTTATACCATCAAAAGTTTTTTTTTTATATATAATTATTTCATATTATAAATAGTTTTTAGGCAAAGGCAAAAGTCAAAATGATGTGTTCACTGTAAAATGGAGGAAACATAGAGATATAGATTTTGACAAAAACTCCACCCTATCCATACCTCCATAATTGCAAGAAAAAAGAGAACAAAGGAATAAAGCAAAATTGATGGCTAGGAGATTATAATAATAATTAAAAAATACAAAAAATTAAAAATAAAAAGGGAAAGAAACAAAGTCAAGAAACAATGACATAAGTACAAAGACAAGCAAGAACTACGCACTAGTTAGCAATAGCCTATGAATTATGACTGGTATTAATAGAAGATATCAATTATCAGACTCGTGATGCAATCTAGGTGTTGGTATGATTTAGTAGAAGAGACACTTACAAATAGTACCCCTCGTCAGGCCGAATAGTAACTTCAAAATTCATCAGGTCATCCTTCCCATTGGGAAATGATATGGTACACGATTTGGGCAGGTTTAGTTCACTGATATCTAGAAAAAGCCAATAGTTTAGAGCCACAATATGTAAACAGAAGAGGTAACAGTAATGTGAAGCATAATAATATGTTTGATCATACATTTCATAAACACCTTCAATCTCCGAAATGTAGATTTAGTAATTACAAGGAGTCCAGGACCAAATGCAACAGATGGATGATAATAGATTGCCGCATGTAACTATTCTAATTAAGTATAATGTGTTTATTTTATTATGCAGAAAGATCAATTTATAACTGGCAAAAAATTAGGAAAAAAAGCATGAAGCTTGCAAACACTTTTCAGTGCAAATCATGACATAAACAATCAACAATAAATCTGGTCAGAACAGAGCAACTGATGAGCAAGAATCTCACCCAATCCACACAAAAAGAGAGTAAAATCTCCATCCCAATCTCTTACATATAACTAAAGACATGTTCATATATGCATGAGTCTAGGGTAATCGAACAATAGAGTGAGGAACCCCATATAATTCATGCGCAGATAATGAAAATGAAAAAGAATGATACAAAGTCATATAAATTTTTTTCCCCTTCTTGGATCAGCAAATCTCATTCTTTAGTGTGCTCGTCGCCTAAAATAATATTTTTTTTTCATTACTTGTATATGACAAATATGGAGCAACATACAAAAAAGGTTGTGAGCCAAAACTTCTAGTGATGAATTGAACACAACTTACACAAGGACAAGACTACAGCAACATTTATATAACAATATGAGTCCCAATAACAACAGGTTTTTAAAAACGAATACCTTTATGGAGACGTAGTTCTCCAGCTGACTGTTTTTTGACATGGGTCTTTCCATTAAGATTTTCAGCATTTTCCTTTTGTTTTGCTTTCACTCTGAATAAGTTAATCATCTTCTCTGAACAACAAAAGGAAAAGGGTGAATAACAACCTCAATTGACCAGATACCAGAATTCATTATACAAGTACAATTTTGAAGTCTCATTGACATAGTCATAACAAATAAAAGGTACATACAATTGTCATTGGAAACCCTTTAAATCCAAGCAAACATACATCATACTTACTCATCAACTGATTAATGAATTAAAATAAATAAATAATTAAATAAAATAAAAGCAACCAAATTCAACAAATTTGAATTGGGACCGAATTAAGAAACCCAAACGCCAAGATCTTATTGCAGCATCTACAATTTGAGGTTTGTATATGAGATTCGCGTGTTTATATAATCAACTATGTTAAAATTTCAACAACAAATACAATAGCATGAACCCTAACTGATCTTTTTTCCAAAATTCGTCAAATCACCTGATTAAGGGCGTAATTAGAAAACCCCAAAAATTAAATTTACAGAACACTGCACCTGAACTAATTTTATGCAAATTTCGTGAAAACACGACCGTAATTAGAGAAATATGTACAATTTTTAAAAATTACCTGAACGAACAATCCCCAAATCTGCCGGAAAATTCCAATGTCGTCACAAAATTAGCACACTAGCTTAGTTTGTGAAGGAATATTTAGTTTTATAACATTGAATTATAGTCGAGGAGAGAATTGGTGTGATAATTACTCCTTTGATCTAGGGTTCTTTGTGAGGAAACCCAGAATTAGAAAATAAAAGGAGAGAGAATTTTAGAATCTAGAATCCAATCCAAAATCTAATACGGGGTATATATACTTAGGACATGTTCTTTCGATCTTCTAAACATAAAATATTTTTATTTAACAAATTCGAGTTCAATTTGGATTCTTAAAGGCTAAGATGGTCAATTGGATACTAAACCCTTAGAATATTTACATGATGTAAATTGAAAAAAAATAAAATAATTCTCCCTCCGTCCTAAAAATTGACTTTAGGATATGCACATAATAAGAACCCTAGACCAAAAAAGTAATTTCTTTAGATTTTTTTTTATGTGGTTGAAATCGTTTCCAAGAAACAGCGGGTCATGGAAGAGTCTTATACTATACGAATATTTAGTAATGTGCTTGTATTCTAGGACAGATGAAAATGGCAATTGTGTCTCTAATTTTGGGATGGAGGGAGTAATAAGTAGAGAGTAGGCTCTATTAATGCCTTAACGATGATTTTAAAAAATGCAAACTAGTTAACGGCTACATGACAACAATGTCACCGTATAGTTATTAATTGTGCTACAGGGTTAAAAAGAGGGGCACAACTTGGAAAAAGCAATAGTAGAGGGTTACTATATAGAGTTTTCAAACTATATTTATTTCTCATAAGTCATCAACTTTAGTCAAAGTTAATTAGGTAAGTAGTGCAAAAAGTCAAAAACGTTTTACTTCAAAAGAGTATATTAAGTTGATAATTGGAAACTATACATTGATACAATTTTTACAAATATCTACATGAAACATGGTTATATTTAATCTTATATATAATGCACAAATCGAGGTTGATGTGGTCCATATGAATATTTGAAAAGGAAAATTTCACACCAATAATCTAACCTTTCACTCATTCTCCCAAAATAATCCAATCTTTTCGATTAACCTTGAATAATCCTATGTTTACAATTATTTTCTTCTAGTAACCCTAGTAGGTCACCTTACCCTTTATAGTCGGTTACCATCCATGTGGCACTTCTTACTCGGTCAATTTTTTTTAATTAAAAAAATATATATATTTAATTGAAAATTTTTTTAAAAAAAAACAAACAAACAAGCAAAAATTCTTTCTCCTTTCCCCTTCCTGTCTGTTTCTCTCTCCTCTCCCTTCCTCCATTATCACCACCTAAACCACTCACCACCATCCACAGACTATAATACCACCATCTACAATCACCTAAACAACACCAACATCACCACTCAACACAACATCCAACCACTACCAACCCACAATTCAACCGCAAACAACGCCCACAACATCAACTACCACCCTCCATATCAACAATGTACGACCACAACCAATTCAACCCCAAATTAAATTGAGAAAGAGAGAGAAGAGAAGGATAATGGTGCGGGTTGGGGTTTTGGTTTCTGGGCAGGTGGGCTTGGGGTTTCGGGTTTTGGGTGGGACATGGTTTAATGGTTTCAGCTAGGTGATCAGGTTGGTGTTTCGAGTATGGGTAGGAGTGGAGGAAAGGTTTCGGGTCTGGGTTTGGTTGTGGTGGGGTAATGGTGCGAGGGTTGTGGTGGCTGAAAAGGGGGTAGCACGTGGTGGGTTGTTTGATGGAGAGAGGAGAGGGTAATGGAGCGGGCTAGTTGACACCTTGACGGGGTAGGTTGATTGTGATGTGAGGTGGTGGCGGGAAGATTCAGGAAGGTGAGGGAGCCATTGTTAAAGGCTGAAAGCTTGAAATGGAGGTGAAGAGGGGAGGTTGAAGAAGGGAGGGAAAAAATTAAGGAAAAAAAAAAGTTGTCTGAAGTTCAGGCAACCAGTCAAATAGGATCGGTAGAAGAAAATATATACTTCCTCCGTTTTTTTTTAGATGCAACACACCCTTTAGCGTGGTAATTAAGAAAGGTGGGATTTACATGATATAATAAACTTTAAAATAGGATGAGTGGTTGTTAGGAGTGTAATTTAGTAGGCCATGTGCTTTAAATAAGGGAAATAGTATAGTTTTTCCCTAAAGTAACTTTCCTTTTATAGGGTGTTGCAAGTATTGTGACATTTCCTTTTTAGGGAAGTGTTGCAAGTAAAAGAAAACGGAGGAAGTAGTAAACTTAGGATTATTCAAGGTTAATTGAAAGGTTGGATTATTCTAGGAAAACAGGGCAAAGGTTGGATTATACTTGTGAAATTTTCCTAGTGAAAAAGTCAAAGTGTGACATTTATTTTTAAACGAAGGGAGTACCTTGTAAGCTAAAAGATTTATCCCTCTTATATATACATATATATATATATATATATATATATATATATATATATATATATATACATATATATATATATAAAGGGAGTTTTTTCCCGAGTTTTTAAAGAGTCATGTAGGATCTATTTTTCTTAGTGCACCATGTAGGATTATAAATTTTAGTAGTAGCCAATTAAATAAGAGATTATTAAAATATTTTATATTCAAATAATTTAAATGCCACGTAAGCAAAATTGGCGAATGAGATTTTAAAATTAATTAAATATAAATTATTATCTTTCAATATTAGGAATTTAATCTAAATATATAACCAATTTTAGCACATAAATTTTTTAAAAAAATATTTTTAAAAATTCAAACAAACCGTGCATTGCACGGGTTTCACCTAGTTTTATATATTTACTCCCTCCGTATTATTATTACATGCTCCACTTTCCTTTAACGATCATATTTTATTAATTGTTTCATTTTCTTTTTTGGAAATCTTTAACAATATTACACTAATTTCCTTTCAATAGTAGTCCACTCATATCATATTTTGATATTTTTCATATTTTCTCTCCTCCCAACTTATACTTACTTTTGCTTTTTTAGTTTTTTTATTCTTCAACCAACCCCACTTTCATCATATTTTATTACTTTCTACTATTCCTTTTAAAACTCTGCACATGGAAAAATGGACCTAGTAATAAAATCTGAAGGGGGTCTTTTTTGTGGTAAGGAGAAGGGCATTGTCTGTACCTCAACCCTCACGTTTTTTGGGTTCGATATTTACAAGTCATACACTTTGGGAGTTGGGGGGGGGGGAAGGTAAGTAATCCATACCCTCAAAGTGTCTATAGTGGGAATTAACCCCTCCCCCCCCCCCCCCCCCCCCAACCTAAATGTTAGAAGGTGCAATATTTCTCACGACACCAAGTTTGGCTTGAAATCTTATTATTTTCTTTTGATCTTAGTATGGAAGCACATTTTGACTTGTAAGTAGATCGAATCAGGGTCGTCTCCACCAATTCGATGGCCTTGTTCTAACTATAAAAATCGGGCCTTTAATTTTTAAAGGATTATTTTTACAAGGTTTTGGATGAGTTTTTAAAGGGAATTTTAAAAAGGTAAAGTCAAAGATTTAAGATGAATTTTTTTGTTTTAGTTTGGAAATGGTGTTCTTTTAGTTTTACGGGGAAGAAGGTGATAAGGTACTTCAGGTTTTTTTTTTTTTTTTTTTGTATTTTTTTTTAATAATAATAGAGAACGCTTTTTTAAAAATTATGGGCACCTGGATTTTGGGGGCCTTGTTCTGTGGGTGTGGAAAAACATATTCAAAGTCGGGCCTGGATTGAAACCCATGTCCTATCTTATGGCTTCCAAAAATATGTCCAACAATTATAAATATATATGCTTCAAGCTCTTGAATACAGTTAGAGGAATAGGCAATATCTACAATATTAATAGCTCATAAGACAACTGCAATTCGAGTAACAACTTGTAATTTTTTTTCTAATATATATATTTCCTCCATTCACTTTTAGATACAATTTTTGAAACTTTGTAATATTCACGTTTTTTCCTTTGACCACTTTTGTATATGTATTTGTATGTTGGGCAATATGATTTAAATTCATCTTAACATAGTTTTATATATTCAAAACATAGTTTTATATTCACGTTTTTTCCTTTGACCACATTTGTAATAGTTTTACTACCTCCGGTCCAAGTTAGTTGCAACTTTGGAATATTTTATATCTCACAAATAATACCCCAAAGTTGCAACTACCTTTGACCGGAGGTAGTATTTGTTTACACCGTTTGACATTTACACTATTCATACAACACGCTTTGATTTGTTTTTGTGGTTTATAGGTACGATAAAACATATTTATGTGGGATCTTGTTTGAATCGTTTCAAAGTATATTTTAATAATATCCACTTTTTATAATTTTACAATGTTAATAATTGAAGTTATTAAGCGTTAAAAACATGTGTTGGCAAGTGTGATAATAGAAAGGTGTCAACTATAAAAAAAAAACAAAAGAAGTATGATTCAAATAAGATCCCACATGACTATATATATTTTATCGTATCTATAAATCACAAAAACGAGTCAAAGTGTAGTTTGTGAATAGTGTAAAAGTTGAATGGTGTCAACTAAAAAAAACGGAGGAAGTATATCATAAGGCTAACACATCTATATCTACATCTATACTTAATCTATATACTAATATATTAAAAGGCGTTTATAAGAACGTTCACATGTCACACAGACTCCCCTCATTACGGCATGTCACCAACTCAACTAATCATTAAGACATGTCATGCACAAGGTGTTACTAAGAACGTCCACGTGTCACGTAAACTAATCATTACGCCACGTCATGCATTTATAATAAAAAAATGCTCTCCACAAGATTTGAACACGCAACCTCTAAATCTAAAACTAAGTGTTTTACCACCAAACTAAGTTATTTTTTATGTATTCTTTTGAATACAAATTATTAATATGTAACAAATGACAATTTAATATGAACAATAAATTTAATTACAAAAAAATTGAGTACATTAATGATCAATCCTATGTAATAACCCAGGGCATGGACTCAAAAACTAGTTAGTATTTAAAAACGCAAACCACAATCATTCATATGCCAAATGTCCTCACAACTTACTCATATGCCACTTGTCCTTACAACTCACTAGCTCATATGCCACATGTCCTTATAACTCACTCAATTAAATTAAGTGTATTACATAATGTTATAGTCTTTATGCATTCCGTAACTTGCACAAATGAAGTGTTTCATTTGCACCATGATAAAGTAAAGTTGAATTAATTAGTACACATTACATAAACATATGAAGATTAATACTACCTCCGGTCCATTTTACTTGCAACTATTTCCTTTTTGGGCTGGTCCACATTACTTGCAACTTTCTCATTTATTTCCTTTTTAGTAAAGTTTTTTAGGCAAATTTACCATTTTACCCTTACTTTTATAATAATATAACTTTATTAAACTACTAACCTTATCAGATTACAAAACAAAACTGATTAATTAGATTAATCATTCCCACCAAAATTATACCCCAACCCTTTAAATTCAACAACTCCCTAACTACCTCAATTGAATGCTCCTCATTCAATTCATCTGATGAATTGGTTGGAGTTCATTTATTCTGGAGAATTCTCCAGAATAAATCCCTCCCACATAAACCCTAGTTCTTATTTTCTCACTCCTCACTCGCTGAATCCCATCCTCTCTCTCTCTCTCTCTCTCTCTCTCTCTTCTTTGGTTTGGTTTTTCCGAGTTCCTCTCTTCATCCTTTCTATGTTTCAACTTGTGAACTCCGTCAATGGCTTCTCCTACTGACAAAAACCTAGATCTAACTTGCCATGAAACCCTAGAATCCAGTGATTCTAGCCGCCGATCTGGCAGCGTCACCTACAAGCCCCAACGTGGTACGGGTAACATGAAACCCGTTCGCCGTGCTTCTTTGATTGCGAGGAATCGGATTTGGGGGGCAAAACTCGCTGAGTATGTCAGCGATGAGGAGGAGACATCGAAGGTGGTGGTCTCTAAGGCTGTGGCCCATGATGAACCACCATCTGAGGTGGTTCCTACAGCTGAGGGTTTCGTGGTTGCTGTCGGTGTTTCTGCTGGGGTTTCTGGTTATCCAGTGACTGAGATAGAGGTTTCTGCTACCGGATCGCTACTGGGGAGTCTACCCCAATAGATCTGGATGGTTCTGAGGTGGTTAAGCCACCAGAGTCCCAATACCGTGAAGAGGGGCCTTCCTCTGGCGCTAAACGCATCAAATCTGGACCACCGGAAGGCATGACGAGGGAAGAAGTGATTGAGGCTTACCTGCAGATCTACTACCCTCAGTTCAACCCTACTCGTAATTGAATGCGAAGCGTATACTTTATAAACCCTATTTTTTTTTGTGCTACTCTGTTTATGCATCTACTGTGAAATTATTTGTTGCAAACTTGTTTGGTTGGTTGTTGCTGCAGTTGTTTAGCTTACCTAATGATACTTTACATGATTGTTAGATTATTTGTGACTAGTTAATTTTGTGTGGCTGTCTGTTTTGGGATGCTGGTATTTGGTCTTGAACTTGATGTTTGTTTGTGTTAAAAATGGTTTGTTTGGACATGTAGGTTGTTTGCTGGTAATATACTGGTTTGGTTTGCATTTGTTGGTTATGTAGTGTTGGAGAAGTTATGTGATTGAGCTGGAGAATTTAGAAATTTGCCTATATATTTGTTGCATTGGTTGATTTTACAGTTGTTTATTCTACCATGGATGTAGAATCTGAGTCCCCTGATATTTTTGTCTACCTTGACCTAGTTGGAATGGAAGCCCTGGAGGTGTTGAATTTTGTCCCTTGTATTCTGCCATACATGCATTGAGTCCCTTTTTTGTTAATGCATATCCCTTTTTGTTTTCCATATGATGATGGGACTCATCTGATAGCTACTTGGGTGGTCTAGATGCTCCATAAACCTTGTCACGGAGGTTTTTGTTGAGGTACCAACACTCACTAAAGCTTTGACTGAAAATACACTCATTCTGATGGAAATAACAGGTTTTAAAAAATAAACACGGATACACTTTTGATTTTAAATGTTTATCTAATCAAAAGATATGAACTTGACTGATTACATGACTGCCAAATAAATGATCCATTTTTATCTACCAAAAGTACACATAACCTACACAAAATCTAATTCAAAAAGTTGTTTGAAAAGGAAAAGGTTATGTGTGGCAGTCAAATTTAATTTATATAATACTACCCTAACCCTTCCAAAGTGATGCACATGTATCAGTCTGCATCTACTTTCATTTTCCCTTGATCATCTTCTGTAATTGGGACTGTGTCCTAAAAATGGACTACCTGAGCAATGAGATCCCTGTCAACCTGAAGTAGTTGTGGTAGTAGACCTTGGATGTCTAAACTTCTCTTCTTCATGTATGGGGGAGAGAAGTTATTATCACCTTGCTTTTCCAGTATCTTAATCATGCATGATTGAAGTGTGATCCAAGTGTACTTGTTCAATGTAGGATTAAATTGTTGAAAAACTCTAGCAACTTCCTTGATTAAGTCATCTAGATTCCTTGAAAATGATTGATATTGTAATGATTGAATCACACTAAACAAGCCTAAATCTAAAACATTTGTTTCTAGTGATTGAGCTGGTTGGAAAATGAATTGAATGTTGAACCCATGTGCATGACAAGCTGCTTGAAATTCTTCATCCTTTGGCACCTGATGAGGCCTAGCATTATCCCATTGTATGATGATGTACTTTGGTAGCTGTTGTGACCATTTCTCATAGATTGTGGGGGATCACTTTTGTTAGCATCATCTCCCTTATGCACTCTTTTGTGACACTTTGGATTGCATTTGTCTCTAGAGTCCCTACATCTCTGTTCTTGCTTTTCTTTTTGGCCATTTCATACCTAACAAAAGGAAAAATACCATATTTCCCATCATGTATCATGTTTTTTTCATCATCAAACAATGGCTTCCCTATCATTCCTATAAACATTGCTTTGATCTTGAACCTCCTTGATTGTTGTTCCCTGTATGGATCCTCTTCTGTTGGCAGTAGGTAGAAGGTTCTTGTTTCCGGATTAATGTAGAACCATTTCCCATCTTAATGGATCCATTGTTGCAAATCAGTGAATGTTGGGTCCCCTACAGTTGGTACAGGATCTATCAGACTTAAAACCCATTTTAGTCTTGACACTTTGTGCTTCTCTGTCAATGCTGGGTGATTTGTGCTTGTGTGAGTTCTCAGCCTGCCTTGCTGCCTAAGCCTATGCAATGCTGTTTTTGGTATTTTCAGTGTAGCAGCATATCCCCTTTCAGTTTTTGTTTTGTACAATGGTATAGAAGTCAGGAACTCATATGTGTATTCTTTTGCTTTGCGTCATGTCCTGCCTAATTTTTTTTGTATTGACATCAACAACAATAACTTGTGCTAGAGAATGTTCCTTGAAACCATCTTGTTGTTGTAGATTTGTGCACTAAATGTTTTCTTGCCAAATTGGCTAAAAAGCCTCTTGGCAGTGAGTCTCCCTCCATGTGCAACATAATCTCATCAACAATTGCTCTTTTCTATTCTACTATCATCTCTCTGTTTTCTCTGACATAGTGATGTAGCTCTTCTTGGTTTGCATCTTCATCTGCATCATATCCAGCTGCATCATTATCTTCATGTTGTTGGTCTTGAACCTGATCTGAATCTGAGTCCCATTAATAATCTTCTTGGATGAATTGTTCTTCGTTCAATTCATCTTCCATGAGCTGCTGCTGTTGAATAAACTCATCCATAAGTTTGTCTATGAACTCTTCCATGAGTCCCTTCCCTTTTTTTTATTTTTCAGGATTGATCGTTGGTGATGAAGTGGCGGCTGATGGTTTTTTGACGGTCTTCAACGGAGCTTATTTTTGTAAATAATGAAGCTGCATCTACTAACACAACTTTAGGAATTAGGATTTAACTAAACTAAATTTAGGTGGTTGTAATTTGATAGGGCTGCCTGTATTTTGGATTTACTAAACTAATTTGTGATGTAATCGTACTTGAATTTATCCTCCTCCCTCCCTAATTCTCCTGAAACTGATCTTTTGAAAATGGGGAATTGGAAGGGAAGCCCTGCTTTTATATAGGGAATTTTGTTTGAATTGAATTGCTAAATTTGAATTTTGGGGAATTTGATTATAATTTTGAATTTTGGGGAAAATTTGGGAGGGAAACAAGGTGGCCAAAAAATTTCCCACTTCTTTCTTTCACTGCACTGCCAAGAAATAAGGGTGGGAATTTCCCACTCATTTCACAAAAGTACAATAGGTCACAAAAGTCAAAAAGGGGACTACAACAATTCCCTCCAATTTTACTCTCCTAATTACATACCCTTACTTTTTCTAATTCACCCCTAACAGTTTTGCCACGGCCTCCGCAATCACCCTCAAAGTTGCTAGTAAAGTGGACCAGAGGTAGTATAAAAATAGTCTTTTTATCTCTTATACTTAAAATACGGAGTATAACTTAAACTAATTTGCCACAATATCTATTAACTATTACTAAAACAAAAAATTACTGACATAATCCTCTCCTCAAACTGTATACATGTCGCTCTCTCTTAAAAAAAAAATCTTGCCTACTGCACATATGATGTTATATATTTTTTTGTTATTTATTTATTTTATTTATTTTTTTTTGTGGTTATTTTCAATTATTTTCATTTCTATCTTTTGACTGTGTCAGTAAATAAATAAATAATTTTTTATTGATTGGAATAAATAAATCGATATTGAGCTAAAACATTTTAGGTAACTACGACTTTTTTGTTTTTGTTTTTGTTTTTGTTTTTTGTTTTTTGTTTTTTTTTTTTTAAGGTTTTACTGTTATTTGTGTGTGGGTCTAACTAAGATTGTGCAAGCAACCTAGCTATAAAGTCATGTACTAATAATAGACTAATAATAAGGTTATTTAATTTGTTACAAAAATGTACTAATTTATAAATTAGTTCATTTTTGTATAACAAACATCCATATTATATTATTATTAGACTATTAGTACATGACTTTATAGCTAGGTTACTTGCATAATCCTTAGTTATAAATATGCATATGGTTTGACTAGATCATTATGGCTTTCATTTTTATATTTTGTTACTCAGTAATTTATAATGATAGATATATTTTTGTGATCTAATTTATAAGTATGTACGGGAATTAAATAATAGATTCAATTTATTTCATCTCTAATATTTTTTTTAATTCGTGCATCGCACAGGTCTATCTAGTATAATACTAAAACAAATATCAAGAATGACAGGTGTCAGTTTCTGGTGTAATATTTTCCCTTCAAAATTATTCTCCATTCTTTCTTACAAAAATCTTTTTAGATTTTTTTTATTCCGAAAATCTAGCGGAGCCCGATTATGATTAATGCTTAAATTAATTCTTTAAATTCTCTTTGGGTTTAAAGGATTTTGAATAAATTAATAAGGTTTGGAGTTCGTCACATAAGTAGTTGAATGGATGATTAGAAAGATGAATGATATATTTGGGGAATACTCCTCAAATCTGACTGTGTACCATTGATTAATTAATATATGTAATAGCCCGTTGTGTGGCTGGCTACATTGTATGGCCACTTATAGAAGAACAAAGTAACCCCTATAACACTGACGAAGTAACCCCTGTAACACTGACCGATTAACTTCTATAGCACTGACGAAATAATCCAAGTAACCCCTATTACATTAGCGAAGTAACCCTTATTACACTAACGAAGTAACCTCTAAAAGGATTCGCCACACGGTGTGGCTTGCCACATTTGAAACTTTGTGTTAATTTGTATAGGATTACAAGACTAGTCCTAATCATGTTGTATGATAAGTATACAAAATAAATCCTAAATCTGCAACAAATATTATCTTATTATATCTAATAAGCAGTAGTGTCTTTAATGTCCTTAATTTGCATGACTCCACAAAAATAAACTTACTGTGATTAGGGAAGCCATTGATAACTCGAAAAAGACCTTTTGGTACAATCTAGGGATTACTTTTCCTCTTTTTAATTGAATTTATATTTTATCGATTGAACGACTATTGCATCGATTATTGTTCATTTCTGGTGATGCTACTTGATCTTATATGTTTTATAATTTGATTATCTTATTATTCAGATTGAATTTTGTTATTTAGTTAATTAGCTAGTTTTTAATTCTCAATATTTTGTATGGTTACTTACTTAGTAATTGCTTGAATTTGATTTGTCTGTCTACATAATTAGTGATCTACTTGACAATCCTGCAAAAAAGAAGGGCAATAGTACCTTAGGGGTATGTCATTAAAAACTAATCACTTTTGAGTTCGAGGCCTTACTAGTGTACCAGTATGTAATTAATTTATTAATGATAACTTAGACAACAAGAATTTTAAAATCAACAATAAATGATTAAACAAACAGGCTAACGATTAAATTAAACCCGAGGAGGAAAGAATAATTCTATGATTAATCCCAATCAGAAATTACAAACAACTTCAATAGGACCAAAGCATACTGATGCATGCTTTCACAAACTAAATCTAGGGTACGCCTAAAGTGCTAGGAATTGAGAACTAAGAAATCGAAATTAAATTGGAAATGCAAGTATTTGATATAATCATATAATGTGTGATGATGCCGAATTTTGCTGGTTGGTTGTGCACTTGTGCTTTTATAGAGTTTTTTGGGGACAATTTTCTTTCTTTTTTTTTTTTTAAACGATTTGGGGACAGTTTTTCTGATTTTGAGTTTGTATTTTTTCTTGTGACTGTTTTTTTTTTTTTATTTAAATTTTTTTTTTTTGAGACAATTTCTTGTGACTGGTTATATCTTCTTTGGCGCTTTTTCCCTCTTTTTGTTTAATCTAAGGATCTTTTACCAAAATGGCTACCTTGACAAAAATATTTACCAAAACGGCTAATTATAAAATTTAATTCCTAAACTAGCTAAATTTATTAATTTGAAAGGATTATTTATTTTTATATATTCCTTTGAACCGGTTCGGTTTACTTTAAGTTTTTTTTTATTTAAAAAGAAATAGGTTTTTTTTTTAAAAAAATTTGGGTTTATTTAAATTCTAATGCCATAATTTAAAATATCCCATTAATTTGAACAATAACAATCAACATAATTTATATGCAGCAATTCTCAATATTTAAAAAAGTTACACAAAATTAACAACCACTCAAAATATTCATATTAGTCGACATTAATAACAAAGAGTATAATAGACATGAAAAAGATGGACAATACCTTAAAATCCCTTATCGTCGTATATATTTGCGATAGTCCTGATAGAATAATACTACTTGAAATTCCAAATTTTTGTGATTAATATGATCAAGATGAAAAATTAGGGCTTTTAATTAATTAATTTATTTTTTATATCAAAATTAGGGTTTTGCGAGTCTGCAACTGTTTACGTTCTTCGTAGTTTTGTATATTGCTTAAGTTTTCCAACTTAAAAAAAATCTATAAGGAAATAAAAATAAAACAAAAAATAAACAAAATTAAAAAAAAAAAGGTGAACCAAACCGGTTCAAAGGAAATAAGAAATAGATAAATCCCTTCCAAGTTAATAAATTTAGGGATCTTTCAAAAAAAAATAAGTTAACAAATTAGGTAGTTAGGGAATTAAATTTTATAATTGTAATACCCGAATATTTTATGATTTTGTATAATATAGTTTATTAAAAAATTGTTTATTTTTATTTATTATATAATTTTGCTAATCTCATATTTTTATTTTAGAGTTCGAAAAGGTTTAAAACCCTATTTTAATTTTAATCAGACTCCTATTTAATCTATATTAACTATTTTAAACCTTAACTATTATATACGTTATGTTGGTTCATTATTTTTTTTTTCATCCCTTTTGCCGTGTTGTTCCTCTGCGTGGGAACAAGCAGATCTTGTGCCCTTATTATTAAGCTTTCTCATTAATTCATTATTTCATGAAATTAGCATTCCCTTTAATCTGTTTGTCGATCTCATATTATTCTTCAATTATGAGATCACTATATTATCATCAACCCTTTTATTATTCATTCTTGATACAATTTCACAAGAGCACACCATTACCTTTTCCCTTATCAATTGGTCGTGAGTTTCGAGTGGCGTGCAAGATGATTGATTTAATTAATTTTCTAACCATTCCTTCACTGCACAATTGCACAATCTGCTTGCGGTTATCAACTGTGTATTGTCTCATTGTTTTAATATTCGTTGAAAGGTAATATTATTATTATTAATTGCGATCTCAATTAATTTTGTGATTTGTTTGGTTACAAATTGTTATTATTAATTGTACTTCGTATTGTTATGTTTAAATCTTATGATTTGTGAATTATATATGATCATGATTTATATGTATATGATAAGTATGTGGTATTATACGATTTAATTGTCGCATTGATTGATTGTGTTATTCTAGGTTTTTAATGTTGTTTCTATAGGAAGTATTGTTTTATCGAGGTTTTAAGGTTGTTAATGCAGAGTATTATTTTGGGTTGAGATTTGATTATTTTCGGGTGCTAGTATTATTGCCCTAAGAGTTGAGATTTGAGATAGTTATGAATGAATTGTTATATTATTTGGGAACATGTGCCATTGTTGAGAAATTATGAATTAATTTGTGAATGATTATTTGATCAAGTATGAGATCAAAAGGTTAAGAATGATTATTTTGTTTTTGGTTTGAGGCTCGGCGTTATATACCTTAGTCCTTGGTATGTTGGTAAGATGATGATAATCATGAGTTAAGAATGAGGTACAATCTTTATTTTTTTATTTTTTTTATGGTCCCTTACAGTGGGAATTGGCCCATATGTGGTCTGGTTCAAGGTGTTTTCTGGTTATTGAGAGTATTCAAGTTTTTAAACTTGTTGGTTTGTTATTTGAATTACTCATGTCCAAGGCTAGGTATAAAACAAAGAGCGTGGCACACTTATTGGTTAGACGAGTTGATTGAGCAGAGTATCATCTTATTATTTTTGAGGTGGGATTTTATCAAGGTTAGTTATGTGGAGTGTCGTATTTAGTTTGAAATTTTGGTGAATGTAGTTTCGAACTACATAGTCAGTGAGCTAATTATATTATTAAATTTTATATTACTTCATTGTATATTTGATAATTGGTGATGATTACTCAGCTTTTTGCTGACGTGTGTGTTTGTTTGTTGTGCTATTTGTGTTTGCGGCAATGTCTTTTTCTTATGGTGGCCCTGCAACGATCTATTTTGGAATTTGTCCTTAATGGTGAGCAGTCAAGATTGTTTAAGCAGGTTGATCAAGTACGTGATCGTAGCTAAAGGAGGTCAAGTGATCGATTAGTTTGCTATAACGAGTTTGTAAAGTTGTATAAATTAGCTCTCCTAGATTTATTGGGTTGTAATTATTGGGATTTTGTAAGCCTTAACACTCAACAGGTTGTGAGTGTGGCGGTAATACCTCCGATTTAGGTGTATGCTTCCGCAATTTTATTTAAAGGTCGTTAATTTTCCTTTAATTCTTGTTTATTATTAATTAGTAAATCGGGGGTGTTACAATAATTAGCCGTTTTGGTAAATACTTTAATTAAACTAGCCGTTTTGGTAAAAGATCCTTAATCTAACAAGTTAAGAGACACACGCGATGCGTGCATGTGCAATATAAAGAAAACTCTATCAAGCTCGATTTTATTTTTTTTTTTCAGAATGTTATCCACCTTATTTTAATAAAATAAATTGTGTGTTTAAAAATTATTATTAAAAAAAATAGGTAATAAACCATATGTTATCAAAAAAATATATGTATATGAGTTCATGAAGCTTAATAATAGAGTATGAATTATCTAAAAAAAAAGGATGGGTGGTAGTTTTTTTTAAAGGTGGTAGGTTTTTTTTAATAAAAAAAAGAAAAGAAAAAGAAAATGAGAAGGGTAATTTGGGAAAGTGAAATTTATCGCCCAAAACCCCTTCTCACTTTATATATTACTATAGATTGGGTTTCTTATATACAAGTAGGGATGAGCAAACCGGGTACCCGGTCAAAATTTTAGGACCCGGATTTGGAATTGGTTGGAACCGGGTCCTAAAATTCAGAACCGGAATTGGAATTGGTTTGACCGGGTCCTAAAATTTAGGAATTGGAATTGGAACCACCGGGTACCCACTTATGTATGTAATTGTTAAAATATAATACAAATTATAATTTTTATTATAGTTAGTATCATTATTAGCGTTTAGTACTTATATTTATATATACATTAAGCTATTTGTATTCATGTTAGGTATTAATAATACTTTTTTATTTTTCAAATTAGATACATTTAACATATTTTTATTATTTAAAATTTATTTAGTTTAGGATATATTGGGTAACCGGGTACCCAACCGGTTCCAAAAAGTTGAGAATTGGAATTGGAATTGGTTATAACCGGGTCCTTAATTTATTACCCGAAATTGAAACCACCGGGCCAATCTCGGTTCCGGACCCGCCGGTTCCTAACCGGTTCCAATTCCGGGTACCCGGAATTTTTGCTCACCCCTATATACAAGTATTAAATTCATTGACTTTACTCTTCCGGGCCTCTTTGACTTGTTTTTATGTAATTGCGCCATTGGGGTTGGACGTTGGTCCATTCTCTCAATCCATTGATCCTTCAAAATTGGGTCCAGACCTTTAAAAGTCAACCAAAGTGAAAATTGTTTCTTTTCTCAAAAAAAAAAAAAAAAAAAAAAAAAAAAAAAAAAAAAAAAAAAAAAAAAAGAGAAAATTGTTTCTAACATCGAAAAATTAGGGGGTGTTTGGTACGAAAATTTGTTATGTAGGAAACGTAAAATAAATAAGTGTTTCCATTTCTATTAGTTTAATATAAGCTACAAGTAACAAATACCGTTTTTTCAAAGGGTAACAAAATCCCCAAATTGTAAACCTTATCCAACTAGTGGAAACAAAATGTGTTTTCTTCTCAATCATAAACTCCTCAATTTACGTAGTATTTCCATTCCATAAAGATACTAAACATATATCAAAGGTAACGTGTATTATTACCCTTTCCTTAACTTATATAAATCCTTTCCATTCCATTTACGGAATTTATACCAAACGCCCCCTAAAGTGTTACCTCCATTAATTTTTAGTTGCCGACAAAGGAATTTTAATGTCTCACAAAGGAGTATCCTTTTATTGCAACTAAAAAATAACGGAGATTAGTATGTAAATTTCTAAAACAGATGAATTACTGGAATGCACTATAATTTTAAGTGAACCCCTCACGGCCTCACATGCCCGTAGCTGGAAGTTCACATGACGTAGGGTACATAGCTTCTTGGCCGGTTGCCATTTTTCAAATATGTACTCATATTATTATTATATGTCACAACTCACTACTTTGATCAGTCATCATTTTTGCTAGTATCCACCACAAGCAGACCAATCCAGCCTTCCAGGTGCTACATATTGACAGAAAGGACCAATTAATATTCTTTCATCCACTAAAAAATAAGAGGTTATCCAATCAAACTACAAAAAAATGGCATGTTAGCACGATATATTAGGAATTTAGGAGTACTCGTAATTATTGACTAGAAAAATAATAACAATAATAATTATAATTATTTAGCTGGCCATGTGTGAAGCTTAAACCTATATATATAAACTCCCTTTAACCCGTGTGTTACTCTCCATCATTCCAAACAACTAATGCCATAAAATTACATCCTTAAATCTAGCTAACAACCAAATTTTATGTACATGTACGTGTACCATCAATTAAAGATCTAGTGTTTACAACAATATATTTCATTTTTATGATTTATATCAACTTCGTCGATAATTAATCTTTCTTTTGTTTCCTCGCAACCACCCTTAATTCCCCCCTCCCTCTAGTGGGGGGTAAGGGTGATCCGTAGGTGCAAAAGTGAGAACGTTCATATTGATATTGGTATTGATATTCGTATACCTTTCGTGCAATGGAAACGATGATGCAATGGGAAAATGGTATGATGATAAAGAACAAGCCGACATCGATATCATCCTCATATTCATATATGGAGTCTGAAGTCATAATGTCTAAGTTTTGTCAAGGGATATCGAGGGTCCTCTCCAAATGGAATGGCTTGCAAATGGCCATCCAAAATGAATGGGGTGGCCATGATTCTAACCAAAAGTCCCAACAACTTGTTTTTGATATCTTCTCTTGGTTTTGTCAGTCTAAAGGTATTTATTTAATTTTTGTCTATTATTTCTTCAATTTATTTTATTTTTATGTGTCTCATTTATGTTTTCCCATAATTTTCAATTGACGTAATTTATCATCATCAATATGCTTAACAATGAATTTCACGGAGTAATTAGTTATCAAGTTAATATTTAAAAAATACACGCCGAGATAAATCTAATAATACGTAAAAGTTTACATAAATTTATGTATTTCGTAATTTTTTAATATTGTTATTAATTTTATTTTGCTTGTCAAATTGAGAATAAAACAACTAGAGAATAAAACAACTAGAGATACAAAAGGAATTGAAGGGAGTATTTAATTAATGATATAATTTACTCATTTTTCAAATATATATATATATATATATATATATATTGAAATTTTAATGCATTTTCCCCTGTTTTTCTCCTTTTAATAGGTATCATTTGTTACAATTTCAGGTTCATTAAGTGTAGAAGAATTAGAAAATTTTCTACATGAAACTATGTTATTTACTTTCAACACAGACATTGAAGATGGAAGCATTGAAGAGGTATATTAATTTTATGAGATTTCCTTAACATAAAAAAAAAAAATATATATATATATTCTTATAAGAAATAGGTCAAATTAAAATTAAAATGGTTGATTACAGGTTGCAGAGCAATTGATGAACATGCATGAAGGATGCTTGAATGGGTGCTATACATAAATTGCAACTTTCAAGCCAAGTCATCATATCTACTAATTACTTCAACTTGAAGATCAACTAGTATAGTAGGGTGCTCAAAGCTAAGGTAAACAATTAATTAACCTTTTTAATTATGCATTTTCAAGTAGTTTATAAAATGATCTTTTCCGTTCATTCAAATAAAATTATTCTTGAATTCTACTACTACGTACATCATAACAACTTCTCTCAAAATGAATATGAATAATAACATTTTTCACAAGTACATAATGATTGTTTTAGACCCTTTATTTAAATTTCTTAATGCGTTCACAGATTGCAGGCCATAATGATGATGACTTGATGAGGACCTATTCGTTGAAAACTTGGAAAAAGGGCAAGAAACAATTAAGGAGTACTCCCTCCAATCTTTTTGGTTTCTTAGAGTCGTATTATTTTTGATAGGTGCATCAAGATCGGTATCCATGTATTGTGTAGGGTAGCCTACACAAATTATAGAGTTTGTAAAATTGTAATATTGTCATGTATGATGTCATGGTACTCGAAATTCAATCGAGTGCTAGACTGATCTCAAGTTTTAGCAATTTGCACTAATGATTTTAGTTCATTAAATTCAATGTTTTCTCGTTTGGACTTTTATTTTTTACTCCATCCGTCCCTAAATTTCATTCCTCTTTGAAAATTTACACAGGAATTAAGGAGGGAAGAATAAGACAAATAACAATAATTAGATAATGCAATGGCAAGTACAAAGATAGATTAGATTTTCCTCATGACAAGTCATCAATCCTTTGCAAAAAAAAAAAAAAAAAAAAAAAGGATCAATCACATACTCCTAATCAAATAAATTTAACCAATCATATTCATTGTAATTTGGCACAATTATGAGTGAGATTAGGTAAGGGTGAGTGAGAAAGCATTAAATATAAAACAAAAAAAGAGAGTTGATTTACTAAAAAAACTTACCAAAAATAAAAAGGAGAATGTAATTTTAGAATACCAAAAATAGAAAGGAGGAACGTAATTTAGGGACGGATGGAGGTTCTCTTTTCTTTTTCGAAGTCATCAACTAATCATCTAACCAATTTCAATTATATTATTGCATGCCTAACTTATTGTTGATCGATCATTTCATACAATCAATCCGGCAATCCACCAAGTTTTATTAAATAAAAGTGTTTTAGAAGAATCTTAGATTAAATGGTGTGTATTTAACTTCTAAGAGTTTTAAATTTTAATTGATTACTTAAATATACATTAATTTTATACCTATGTTTTACAAGTTTATATAAGTGATAGTTTAATATATTTGATCTTATGAAATCCATTAGAGTATTAGACAAGTCAATTACTAGAAAAATAACTTTTATCTATAGTAATCACCTCACTAGGTGTTGCACATAATTTTAGGAAAATTATAGGGTGAGACTAGACCTGAAATCCTGACCCATGACCAGAAATCAACCCGAGTCTGAATCTTACCAGACCTGACCCAAAGTGGAGTTGAACTGAATTTGACCCGATACTCGAAGTTGACCCGACCCTAAATTGACCCTATACCTGAAGTGGCCCGACCTGAAGGTGGCCTAATACTCAACCCAAAGTGATTTGATACCCGAATTGACCCAAATTTAGTTTAGCCCAAATTTACCTGATACCCAAAATAACCCAAATCTATACTAATCTATACTTAATATATTAACAGGTGTTACTAAAAACGTCTCTACGCCACGTAGGCCCCCTCACTACGCCACCTCACTCACTTAACTCCATATTGTGCCACGTCATCCACTCAATTCCTCAATATGCAACATCATTCGCACTACCAACAAGGTAACAACACTTCACGTTGCCTCAACTTTTTTAAAAAGAAATACATGGATGAGAAGATTCGAACACCTGACCTTTTTGAAGAAATGTTATTGTTTAACCATCTAGGCAGATAGTCAATTATGCAATGATGTTACACACTAAACAATATTATACTATAAAAGTATTGAAAATACATATTACTTACACACTATAAAATGCTTTTAAAAATTAACAGTTGCACAAATACAAAAATAGTATTCGGGGCAATGCCCGGGCTACTCACTAGTTATAATTACCTTATAAACGAAAGTATTAGGGAGAAAATGAAAAAAGATGATTATGTGTGTTAATGTCTGGAACACATAAATGAGCCTTCTATTTATAGGCAAAAATGAAAAATGAAGTCCTGAACACTAAAAATGAACAATAAAGATTGAAGCGTTTTACAGAAATTTCGAAAATAAAAGTACCGTGTCACAATACACGTAACGGAGTTTGGTTGTTCATTTAATTATTCTACGCGGGGAATGATCCGGAAATAAATGTACCGCGTCACGGTGTGTGGTCCGTACTACCATTGTACGATACTTTATAATGTCGTACGGTACAATGTATCGTGTAACGGTACAATGTACCGTGTCACGGACTCGCGGTAGTTGTATCGTGGCGCGGCACATTTGACTGATTTTAGAAGGTTTAAAATATTTATAACTTTTGATCCGTAACTTGAAATTGGGTTTATGATATATCGTTGGAAAGTTTTTTCAAGGATTATCCTTCAAAATAATATTTGGATTAAAGTTAGGATTTTATTTAAAATAACACCACATATTTTGAAAAAAGTGGATTATAACACCACCTTTTTTTTCAAATTTTTATTATAACACCACATAAAAACCCAAAAATTGGATTTGACCACCATCTAACGGTATCTTTGAATGGAATCCATTAGTGGGACCCACTAAGTACACGTGTCATTCATTGATTGGTTTTTTTTTTTAAAAAAAAACCTAATCCCTAACCCAACCCCACCACCGGCAGCCCTGAAACCCTAATCCCTAACCCCGCTCCCGCCTCCGCCACCCCTTTAGCCCAGTAGTCAGCACACCCTGCCCTCACCAAAACCAGCCCCCCTCCCCGATAACCACCCCAGTTCCGCCTAGCTTCATAGATCCAAAAGCACCAACCACGAAATTTGCACCAAGCAACTCCCGCAACCACCTCTGCCACTACACACAACCAATTCACACCCCTCCAAACCACCGAAAATATCGATTCGCATTAATCTAGTGGACTGTGGTTGGTATATGCGGTGGTTCGAAGGGGCTGAGGTTCGAAAATTTGGTTGAGATTTGCGGTGGTTAGCGTCGATTGCAACCTCGATTCTGGGGGGAAGGGGTGGTTTTTGGGGAGGGGGAAAAGGGGTAGGGATAGTTGGGCTGTTTCGCAGGTTTTAGCGGGGGAATGGGGTGCTCGCGACTGGGCAGTTGGTGCCGGTGGTGGAGCTTGGCTGGGCTAAGGTTTTGCATTTTTTTTAATTTTTCTATTTTTTTTGAAAATTTTCTAAACCAATAAATTTATGACACATGTCTATTGTGGTCCCACTAATGGATTCCATCCAAGAATCCGTTAAGTGGTGGTGAAATCCAATTTTTGGGTTTTTATGTGGTTGTAGGCGTCGTTTGAAGTGCGCCTACGTTAAATCATGTATGAATATGCTTGGCACTCATAGGAAGTGGGAATTGACATACGATTAGGGACAACTATTAGGGACAAGGAAAGTAGGGAGCCGCCAACAAGTTTTTAAGGAACTTGTAAACCATTCACGGATCATTAAAGACAACCATGAAAAGGGACAACGATAGGCAGCAACGATTGACCCGTGAAGGTTACACCCCATGAGATTACTAACTCCATATGGTTCGGAACCATGAAAGGAGGATCGGGGATGATGGTACGATGTGAGTCATGGAGTCACATTCGCCCGTATTGGCCTCTACTCGATTCTAATAGTGAAAAGTATTCATGTAATCTCAAAGCCATACAAACAAAGATTCAATTTGCCCCAAACTATTATTATGCTAAATTGGTTGAATATTAATGCACACATAATTCTAAAATATTGTGATCACTTGATTTTAATAATAAGATTAAAGGAACCTAAACCGATTGTCCAAATTATCTTATTAGTCGTGATTTTCAATTGGAATATTTGCCAAGAATAATATGACCTTTCACCGGTCTTCTAATAATGGAACTACCTTTTGATTATCTCAAAATAACACGACCTTTGACATGTATCTTCTCAAAATGGAACAAAAAACCGGTAACCTCTTTAGAAGGTTAAGACCGGACACGTGTCTTTTAATGATTGGTTAGGATTTAAATTATTTTTTTTTTAATAATTTTCATTTTACAAAAATTGATTTTTAATTATTTTTTGTAAAAAAGTCTTAAAAAAAAAAATTTCTCTCTCCTCCCTTCTCTTTTTTCGACTACCTGAACCTCACCACCACCTCTCAGCTCCGTCCCCTTCACATAACCATCAAGTCGACAAGTCGCCGCCCACACCCTCCCCTTTTACCGTTAACGCCTTCCTTCCTCTCCCCACCTCCCATGTCATTCTCCAACTAGACCCCTAATTGACAGTCGCGAGAACCCTTTAAAATTAACCCATCCGAAACCCTCTTCTCCACCCAAACCAAGGAAGGGGTGCGTTTCGGGGAGGAGGACGTGTTTCGAGGTGGGCGAAATGGATAAGTGGCACTTTGGGAGTGACTTGTGGGTATAAGGAGGTGGTTGCAGGGTAGGTTTCGGGTGGCTAAGAGGTGGGTTTGGGGGACAAAGGTGAGTTTGGGGGTTGCTAATTGGGTTTCGGGGCTAGGAGGGAGGTGGGGCAGGGAGGATAGCCAAATACAGGGACGGAAAGGGAACAAGAGGTCGGATGATGGTGGTTTCCGGTGGGGGAGGTGATCTAGTAAAGGAGGGTCTGTATTGGGATTTTTTTAAAGGTTTTTATTTTAATGTTTTATTTTTTATTTTAAGGTTTTTTTTTTTTTTTTTTTTTTTTTTTTTTTTTTTTTTTTTTATATAAAAACATTGTTAAAAAAAAATTGCCAATGACATTATTAAATAGGTTACCAACAGGTCACGTTCCTTTTATAGAAAATTTGTGTCAAAGGTCGTATTATTCTGAGATAATCAAAAGGTCGTTCTATTTTTGGAAGATCGTTGAAAGGTCGTATTATTCTTGACAAATTTGCCTTTTCAATCATATATTCCCTTTAACATGCAATATGGTGATCATAATAACAATATAATATACATTAAATTGGAAGCAATTCAACAATAAATCCAACAATATAAAATCGTTAGAAAAATAATAGAAATAAAAGGAACATGATTCCTTACTTTGATTTTGCTTGCTTGCAACTATAAAAACAATAAACGCGTTAGTAACTTCAAGGAAAATTAATAAAACAATAATTAAAATGAAATTAAATAAAGTTGATTTGGGGCCAAGCCCTCAAACAGTTCTACCTTTCACGCCTTGGTTTAAGGACAGAACCTCGGGTCAATTATGGACTCCTTGGAGTGCTTAGGGGAATTATATTGGAAGAATAAGGAGGCTAGAAATTAGGCTAAAGAGGGAGAAGATAATGATTTTTGGTGTAGGGAGAGAGAGAATGATTTGATGATCAAGCTTGTTAATGATTGAAAAAGGGGTGATATGACCTCTATTTATAGGGAAAAAAGAGGATCGAAGAATCAAGAAAAGATCGAGTTCGAATCGGAATAATTCTCTTGCGATAGACAACAGTTTTTGCGGTTTTTATTTTTATCATATCTTTTGATCTAGAAATCAGAATAAGATAAATAATATATCGTTGAAAATATTTTGAATTCTACTTTCTAACCCAATTAGAATTAGATTAAAATATTTTGTAGAATAAAAGATATGACCAAAATTGTGAGACGGTGTCAGTTTTGGATAGAGTCTCGTATTTCATTCATATCTTTTTTGTTATAACTCGGAATTAATATTATAATATATCATTGGAAAGATAATTTCAACGGATATCCAACCATATAAGATTTAGATAAAAAAATATGACGCACAAAAATAATATCTGACTATCTTTGAACGTCTTTCAATTCGAATAGAATTTGGACTTTCAAAAAGGAAGGTTTTATTTAATTTTAAACTCTTTTATCTTATCTTTTCAAAAAAGATAATTAAGATATTTTAGAAACTTATAGAAGCTTCTAATTAATCCTAATTGGATTAGGAGTGGGATTAAAGCCTTTGGACCCTCCACATGATCATTGGGTCGTAGGTAAGGTGGGCTTATGTTCGATTTGGACTCGGTTTAGTATTTTGGCTATAACTTATTCGTTATAACTTGAATTTGGGCTTATAATATACCGTTGGAAAGCTCTTTTCAAACCACATACAAATGTTTAATAGGACCCATATTATGGACCAAAATAAACTAGTCTAAACGTTTTATAAAAAAGACACGAAATGAATGTTTTTAATGGACATGAAATGAATTATTTTGGGTTTAAAGGCACGAAAAGAGGAAAATAAGTTATGGTTTGGGAAAATGGGCTATGAATTGGATTGGTTTATGAAATGTATTGAATGAAGCATGGATTTAAGCACCCTAAAGATTACATACTCAAACCGACCAATAACGGCGGTGAAAGGTTGTTCATCATCGGGTTTGGTTTTGGGGGGACATTTTTAGGTGTCTACAGTGGTGTTATAATAAAAATTTGAAAAAAGGTGGTGTTATAATCCATTTTTTTTTTCAAAATATGTATGTGGTGTTATTTTTAAAAAAAAAATCCTTAAAGTTATGGGGTGAAAAAATTAGTTTTGCTCAGTTTTGGGTTGTGGTCACAAAAACAGAAAAATGGGTTGTGATTTGTGTATGTATTTTTATTGTTTGTGGATTTAGGCTAAGAATTGGGTTGGTTTAGGACAATGTGTTAGCTAAGGCTATGATTTAAAGCACTCCGCATATTCAAAACATAACCTGATCAATAACGGTGATGAAAGGTTGTTAATCATCGGATTTGGATTTAGGGAGACATTTAGGGGTCTACACAATAGGGACTAAGAGAAAATTGTAGGAGATGAGAAAAAGAAAAGAAAAAATAAAAAAAAAACAAAAGTCGTTATTGGCCTCACTTGGACAGAAAATGGACGGTAACCATTTTATTGTGGTGACTGGTGAGCTCATAGCATATGGAATATATAAGTGAAAAATTACAAAAATATAAATAAATTATTGTATACTGTAGTAAAGGCTTGTTTAGTTGAGCTTGTTTAGTTGACCTTTTTTTTCTTATATAATTTGATCTCAACTAATCTAGTCTGATCTGATAAACTGGCCTAATATGATATAATCTGGTCTAATTGTCTAATTCAACCAAATTTCGACCTTATGTAAGAAAATCTATTAATAAAATTTATATCAAGTTTGATCTTATTAGATTCGTACGTAATTAATAATATGTATTTTTATTAACATTTTATTTTTATAATTTTTAATATTACAAAATTAAAGATATTTAGCGATAAAAAATCACACATAAAACGATAAAACATGCATAATAGATCATAACTTATCTTTTCTTATCTGATCTAATCTAAACTTATTTTTTTCGATCTGATATGAAATAAGTAGGGGTGTGAATTCGGGTAAACAATTCAGTTTTGGGTTGAGTTTATCAGTTTTGGGTTATAACGGGTCTACTAATAACGGGTTGAAATGATTAATTAGTGGGTCGGTTTATGTCGGTTTTGAAAATTTTCAGGTTAGTTCGGGTTTTTTTTTTTTTTAATTACGGGTTCTAGTCGGGTTGGGTCCTAATCACATCAGGTAGTAATCGGTTCGAGTCATAATCAGTTTGGGTTGGGTTTCGACTCAAAACGGATCAGATGAAATTAGGTCGGGTTATAATTGATTCAGGTCATAATAGGTTTGGATTGAACTGGGTCGGTTTGAAACGGGTTTACCAAAAATTAAGCGGGTTTTAGGTCAAATCATCTCTTAAAATCGAGTAGGATCATTATCGAGTTAGGTTAATCAGATAATGGGTAGGATCGGGTCAGGTTATAACCGAGGTAAGTCTTAAAAAGTTGGATTATTGAGTAATTAGTTGAAACAGATCATATCATAAACATATTGGGTTACGGGTTGTAAACGGCTCATTCATATTGGGTTACAAGTTGTAAGCGGTTCGGTCTCAATGGATTATGGGTTGTAAATGGTTGAGTCTTTGAGGGTTACGGGTTGAAAACGGTTCTTTCATAACCTGTTTCGGGTTAAAATCGGTTCGGTCACAGCGGATTACAGGTTGGAATGGTTCAAGTTTATTAGATATTTATCAATTTTTGGTTTAAAATGGGTCAGGTTACTATCGGGTTCGGATGTTATAGGCTCGGTTTGTTTTCGGTTTCGGGTTGTAACAATTTGGCTTGATAACAAGTCGGGTCATTAATGGTTTGTACAAATTCGATTCAGTTCACTTTTGGGTTAGAAAAATTGGGTGAGGTCGATTTTCAATTTTCAATAAAGGATTTTTAATGATTCGGTTTCTCTTCGGATCAGTTCCAAACAGTCGAGTGTAACTATTCGTATTAGAAACTGACAGAATTACAAGTAAGTAAATATAAGGTGAACTATAGTACTTAACATGTCCTAAGTATTAAAGTTTGATAAAGAAATAGTGGTAAAAAAAGGAAAATTTATAAGTAATAATACAACCTTTAGCTGGTTCTTTTTAATAATACAACCTTTGAATTATACTTAAAATATTACAACCTTTGGATTATACTTAAAATATTACAACCTTTGGGGTGTTCATTTTCATTAGGAAAAAAACTTGTAACTTGTTGAATAAGTTACCCATGACACATGTAATTGGTCTAAATATATTATGATTTATTTTGATAGTTATTTAACCTTTAATTAAGTTTTTAATATTCTTATTTATAACAAATAAAATATTAAAAAAAACAACCAACCCCACCCTGACAGCCGATCGCCGGCGATTAGCCTCCCCCAATGCTGACCGACCCCAAAATTTACACCCATTCCCACACCTTATAAGCTGAATCCCCCACCATAAACCCGTATAACCCTGAACATCCGTTTCCTAGGGTTATAAGTTTTCTTGGTTGAACGGACTGTTGGTGGTTTTGGGTGGGGGCATATGGTTTATGGGCCCAAATAACAGGGGAGGGGGTGGTTTCAGAGCTGAGGTAGGTGGTGGAGAAGAGGTGGAATCGGTACCGTTGTTTGTGAAGGTGGAGGTTGGTTGCTTTTTTTGCGGGTTAAGATTTCGTTTAGATGTGTGGCGCGGGTAAGGTGATGGAGGTCGGGGTAACAGGGGGTGGGATGGCCGACGGTGGGTGAGATGGACGCCAATTGGCCGGAATTTGGGCTCGAGGAGAGGGGAACTGCGTAGGGGGGGGGGAAGGAATGGTGGGAGGATGGTAGGGAAGGTGGTGGCAGGGGAGGATTTTACATATTTTAAAAATTAAAAATGAATTTTAAAAACTCAAATTTAATTAACTAAACCAATAAAATAATATCACGTGTCACTGTAACTTGTTAAAAAAAACTTAAAACATGTTATCAACTGGTTTTTGCATGTTACAAAAGAACATTTTCCAAAAATTGTAATATTAATGTATAATCCAAAAGTTGTAAAAAAGAACTGAACAAATAAAGATTATATTATTATTAATTTATTTATCCTACTTTTAGTAATCATTTTAGTGTAGTAATTGGTTGTACGTGTTGATATCTCATGAATTTTTGCAGTGTATTGAATGAAATCTGAATCATTGAAAAATGAATAAGGACAATGCCACAATGGTGGTAAATAGTGATATTACCTAACGAATGGAAAACGGACATGTTCTGCTACAGTACTATGAGATTCACTTATATTGAAATCATGAAATGTATTGTAATTTATGATTGGCCTCATGCCCGCTGCCCATATTGTGTGGCTTGGACGTAATAGACGCATGAAAAACCAAAATTATGATGCAAAAAACAATCAAACTTTGTCAACTATATAGCTTACAATCCAACTGATTTTGTGATTCTTGTTATTTCTTATCTATGGAAGACGTACATCTTTGTTGCTATATAGTGTGTAATAAATAATAATACCAAAATACAAAGACACCACTGCGGTATTAATAGACAGCTGATTGTGTTGATTTCATGACCCTGTAAAAACAAAGATTTGGGCATGGATAATTAAAGAAAGAGGCGTTAAAAAATAAAAATTGACCCAATTTTTTTTTTTTTTTTTTAAAAAAAAAAAAAAAAAAAAAAAAAATCAGATTTCGATTATACTGGAGACAATAAGTTAGCATGACTCAATATTGAAATAAATCGGACTTGATCCCACATGACCTTATCAAACCTGACTTGGGATCTATTTTCTTCAGCTTATTTTCAATTCAGATCAGTTTAGCTCCAATAAGTTCAGTTCAATTCAGTTTTTATCTTAATTTCCTTCTCTCATAAAATATTCAATTAAGTTCAGCTCCAATAAGTTCTGTTCAGCTTAGTTCAGTAATAGACCCTTAGTATTTTAAATTGACACCTCAGTCATGAGCATGAACAACAATGAGGGTTGTTGCTAGGATTTTGTGATATAAGGGACCTTAAATTGTTAGCTACATGTAGTATTTCTACAAATGTTAAAAAAAAATGGATACACCTCAGCATATTTTCTGCACATTTACTAATTTGCTCATTTTAGAATCTTTAAATGAGGAAAAAACTACTTGGATGTACTTATCTATATGTGCACCTGGGTATATAAAAGTTGATGTATCAACATAAACTATTGTATATATTAATGCTTTTTACCTCTGTATATCTTTGAACAAATATTACAATATATACTACCTCCGTTACATATTAGTTGCAACTTTGGGGATTATTTGTGAGAGATAAAATATTTCAAAGTTGCAACTAATATGTGACGGAGGTAGTACTAAGAATATATGTTCAAAATTAATACCACTATTTGAATGTCATAATATAACCAATAGAAGATATAAATATTATAACTAGTTAAACTTGTGCATTAACTCATATACCAATCAAATTTTAGATGTGTCTTGAACGTATAGAGTTTTAAAAAAAAAAAAATAATACAAAGTAGAATTTATAAAACAAATAAACTAATAGAACAGTTCCACTAACATCATACTCCGTATAAAAAGCCGAGCGTCCGGAAACACCCACATAAAATAAACCCTGTTTACAAACTCTATAAACCCATTCATTCCCTTCTTCCTGGAATAACCCACAACACACCAGACACCACCAACCCAAAACTATCACCAAAATGCCGAGTATTTTCAGGAATCACTTCCACCTTTGCTTCTCCAAAATCAAGTGTTTACCAACCTCTCTCTCCCCTCCATTAACCCTCGACGACGACGACGACAACGACGACGAATACTTTGATCACATTCCTAACAACCTCATTACCATCAACACCAATCTTCAATCAACATCATCCATATTTAACAACTTCAATATCATCTACGACAACCCCTCCACCTCCTCATCGTCGAGTGCCGCTACTACAGCCTTCTTTCTAGATAATAATATATCCTCCTCTTTCTCCAGCTCTACAGCCACTGCCACTGACGAATGTCCTGATCTTTCTGCTATTTTCGCCTCCCAACGGCTGTTTGTCTCCACCCCCGGCCTTTCCAACTCTATTTTGGAGTTCCCTTCTTCCGACGATGATGACCATCAGATGAAGGAGGGGAAACTGGTGGGCGGGGGAGTCCCGATAAAAAAGGACTCTCCCAACCCTTACATTGACTTCCGAAGGTCGATGCAGGAGATGATTGAGGCTAGAAAAATTGAAATCAACAGAAATAATCAACATAATAATCTAGTAGATGCTAATGATGAAAGTGATGATTTGTCGGAGTATTTACGGGAGCTTCTCCTTTGTTATCTCAACTTAAATCCTAAACATACTCATAAGTTCATTATTGAAGCTTTTGCTGATCTTCTTGTGTCTCTAATGCCGCCCACGCCCCTGCCCCACCGCAACTATACGAGTTAGAGCTCCATGCTGCTGTTGCAAAGCTTGTTACTTCAGGGAATTGAATTTCCATTTTTTTTTTTTTTTTTTTTTTTTTTTTTTTTGTAGTAGTAGTAGTAGTAGTAAACTAGATAAGTAAGCTACTAGATAGAGTTTGCTCGTCAAATCCCCAAAGCGTTCACTTATATTCTATGTTACTCGTGCTCTTTATTTTACCACAAGTCTTCGTGTCGGATCCTCAACACTCGGACTTGGGTATGACACTTGGACACATTATTTTTCACAAAATAGCCGAGTCGGACACTTGGACACACAAGTATGTCGGACATGGGTACCCGAGTCCTAGTAATATAGCTTATATTAATATATGTGTACATTGATTGGTTAGAGAATATTATGTTTCAAGCATTTTTGTATGGTATTGTATAATTTAATGATGGAAAATCCATGTTAATCTTCTTGTATGTTGGAGAAATGAAATTTAGACATTGTAGAAATTGACATGATTTCTAGCAACTACACATGAAATTAATTCGTTGATGATTGAGCTTTGTCATTAGATTGCGATCAACAATTTTCATTATTGACAAGGTTACTTCGTCAGATAGATTTCATTAGTACCCGAATTAGGATCCATTTTCATGCGAAACTATTTAAAATAGATACAAGAAAACGAAACTGTTTTAGATTACGAAGTTTTCTTTTTTTCTTTTTTTTTTTTATTTTTTTTTTAATTTTTTTTTTATGACAAGAATTTTGGGTGTGATGAAATTTCTGTAGGGACTGAACAAGTATCATCTCATTGGTGAAATTACTTTTATTTGTTTCATTTCTCTTTTGGTACAAATTTTTGATACACATAGCTGAGCATTTATATCATCTACTATGTTACTACATAAATGAGGGTAAAGGATAACTCAAATGGTTAGAATTTCTCTCATGATTCCAAAAAATCAAGGATCGATTCTCACTCCTGTCCTTGTGTCTCTCTAAAAAAATAATAATAACAATAATAAATACATATGTCCCTAAATACTTGTCCCACTTTTTTTTAATCTGTACCTTTAACTTTGCTTCCTACTCTTTTAATGTGTAAGGACAACTATACTTTTACTCTCACAACCAAAATATTAAACCCACCACTTTTCTATTTCATCAACTCCCTTCAATCAGATATTAAAAATCTCACCTGGCCTGCAAAAAATAAAAGACAAACGGAGTAAAGTAATATATAAATTTGTTTAAGTAATATGAGAGTGACGGATAACTCAAGTGGTTAGAGCTTTCCTCCCGATTTCAAGAGATTTTGGATTCGATTCTCATCAACCCCTGCCCTTGTGGCTCTCTAAGCATAAAATAAATAAATAAAATTGTTTAAGTAATATAGTTGTAACAAAGGAATTTTTTATATGTCTCATCAACTTATTAAATTTTGACTATTAACAAACAATTTCGAGCCAGAAATAGCATGAAAATCTCTCATTATCACAGTACGTAGTTCACAAGGCTCAAAATTTGGGATCTCTAATTATTTTGGAACCATATCCCTAATATGATATCTTATCTTGAACTATAATATAATGTACTAAAGATATAGTAAAGAAATAAAGATAACATTTCGAAACTAGTAGAAAGTTTGACGACAGTATCACCTAGTTTAGCGTAATTTTGCTTAAATGACCAATCCCAATTGAAGTAGCTCATCCGTTGCATGTGTTGATGGAAAAGATCACAATTGAAGAGGGGGTCGAATTGATGTTTGTTAGCATAAAACAAATATAATGTTGTCTTTAAAAGCAAGGGATGTTGGCGTCTCTATGTAATGTGTCACCTAATGGCGTGCTCGATCTTATCAATTGTTTTATTGAATTTCTATGTTGGTATATATGTTTTGTGCTTTTAAGATGTCATTAACCTTAATGACAAACTTTATTCATTTAGTTAAATCATATATTCCAAATTCCTATTTGGATTTAGTTTCATTAAACTATTTGGCACATAGAAAGTAAAAGAAATCAATGTAATTCTTCCTTGATCTAGATACATTAGCATAATTATTGATTCAAATTCTTGATCACTTTTTCATTACATTGTATAACTATTGGCATAAATGGCTTTGGGGACATTTTTAATATTGTGTAACAAATACATATTACTTATATAGTTTTTTTTTTTTTTTTTTTGACAAGATATTACTTATATAGTTACATAGTAGTGTCTTATTAGTTATTATGTAGGTTTCTTTGCATAATATAAATAATTATTTCACGTGTAACCATCTAATGAACTTAATTTGTCTTGAACTTGGTAAGCCAATGGCTTATTATAATCAGTTGTTGCGTGTCAAAAGTTAGATGTTCACCTTGTCTTAGTCAGTTGTTCACCTTGGCTTAGTTGATTGTAAAGACGGGTTGTTTATCTTTAATTTGTTGTATGTGTTAGCGGTTTTGTTACTATTTGATGTTTATAAAGGTCTTTGTAAATGTATGTACATATAACTCTAAATTCCTACTCATTTAATCAGTTCAGATATGCTAAATAGGGTCTGTTCTCATTAACTGAACTCAGCTGAACTGAACTGAACTGAACTGAACTGAACTGAATATTTTAAAGAGAAAGAAATTAGAAGCTGAACTGAACTGAACTGAGCTATACTAAACTGAACTGAACTGAATTTCAACGTATGAGAACAGGCCCTATCAATTTTAAATACGTTAAACAACATCCATAGAATAAAATAAATAGATTGATAAATAAATGAATAAATAAGACCTTTAACTTCCTGCATGAGAATGACTCGTAGAACAATGTTTTGATAATCTAAAATTAAGTTCTCCGTAGTTTAATACGTCCACGGATTGCGATCCGACAAATTAACCGTCAACGAATACTTATTTTAGATTCCGGCATTGCAAAAAGCCTCGTCAATAAGCTATAAGCCAAACAACTTTTTTATCACTAATTACTAGAAATTATTAAAATATAATTGGCTTTATTAAACTTTTTGGTTTAATATATGTGTTAGATAGACCAAATTAATGGGGATCCAAAAAATGTTACCAACTATTCCTTATTCTTTCTTAAAAAAATAAATAAATAAATAAATAAAATATTCCTTATTCTTGAATGGCTTTATCCCAACATCTTGTGACTATTCTATTGTACATTGTTTAGATTCTCGATCTCAACTAATAAGAATTTATTTACTACTATCTCTCTATTATTATAAAGTACTAGATGAAAGCCTATGCGATGCACGGTTTTTTCGTTCATAAATTTTATAAAAGAATAACTTATCATTAATAACTAAATTATAAATATGATACATTATTTATCGGATATTAGAATAAAAAATTTATTGTTAAAAGGTATTTTATAAAATAATTTAAATCCTTAATCATAAGGAGTAGTTTTTCACCCCGACACTTGAAATTTCATTCATTAATATATATTATTTATATGACCATTGATTTTATTAATACAAAAAAGTTGTAAATATTTTTTTCAATGGTTATTGATAGAAAATTTTTTTATGATCCAACATATTTAAAATTTCATTCGTTATTTCTCTATATTTCAATTCTTGATTAAATAGTAATTCTTTACTTAATTTAAGATTTTGTACATTTATAGAGCTCATTTATTGGATATTTGGATAAAATTTCTAATATAATAAGATATTTTCATTTTAACCGTTGTTTCATTAATTTTAACCGTTGTATTTAAAATCTTAAATCTTATTCGTTAATTTTTCTTATGTGAAAATTTTAGATTTTAATTCAAAAATAAATTATAAATTTCTGTTTTATTGGTTGAAATAGGTTTTCTGCTTATGCATTTTTTTTTATATATACTCCTTCATTTTCAAAATGTTATTCTCAATTTGAATCGTTTGTTTATATATTAAAAAATATAATCCATGTTCTAAATTTCTCTCTATATATGTTGTTATTATGAAAAAAAATAATGTAAAGATTAATGAATTTTTTTTGTTTTATAAATTATTTTAACAAATCACTATTTATAGTTTTTCTTTAACCGGCATATATTTTTTAACTATCAAATCTCGTCCGTTAAATTTTCTTACGTGGCGATTAATTTTTTTTAATTCTAAAGTAAAACACAAATCTCTTTTTCATTGGTTGAAATAATGTCTTGCTTATTTGGCACGCCGGATGCTTCTGAAAAATGCCTCCTTCGTGCTAGTTAGATTCCAAGTTTTTTTTTATTATTTTATTCATTTTACTATTTAATACGAAGTACTTTGTAGTTATAAACATAAAATACCAAATAATAATTTAATAATTAAACTTCTATTGCATATTCAAAAGTTTAACTTTATTTTTGTAAATAATGCGACCTAATTCGTTTTTAATTATGTGGCAATTGAATTTATTAAATATAAATAAATTTTAGATGTGTTCGTGACATATTAGGATAATAGCTTTTGTGATAAAATAATTTTTTTTAAAAAAATAATTTCAATCCTAAATCAAGCATTGTTTTATACGTTTTAAATTGTATTAATGTGATGCACAATTATTGGATCGATGTCCTCACCAAAGTCATTGAGTAGTTATGTTTCTAACTTTGAAATTATATATTTTCCTAAAATGTTATGGAAATGCTAAATTGTCGGCCTGTTGCGGGTCTTACATGGAAATATGCAAAGGTTGGTAATGCCTCGATATAGTGATTTGTTCAATAAACTTGGCTTCGGATATGGCTCTGCATGACTAAATCACCTTTGTGGTATGTCAGTGTGCGCAACAAGACAATGGAGTTGATTGGGACTATACGTGATGAGGTTTATGTTTGACATAATCAATAGTTGCACGAAAACTCAACACCTTGATGAGATATGCTTTTATTTCCTTCCTTCTATTACTTTCTTCCATTATTGCACCGAACAAACACACAATCATATCATAGCTAAAATTTGCATCAAGCAACATGAAAGGAGTTGCCCAGGAATCTGTAGTAGCCCAGGCAGCTGCCCAGGTATTTGCAGCAGCCCAGGCAGGTGCAACAACCCATGGAGCTTCACAAGCAGCAACAACAGTGCCCAAGCAGCAGCGTAGACAACTGTAGTAGCCCAGGAAGGTAGCCCATGCCATTAGGTGACTTAGTGTATGTGATTTTTGGTGAACTTAGTGCCTAATTGATTTTGAATTTTGGTGCCTAAGTGTTTGTGAATCTTGTTCATTTTGGTGCTCAAGTGTTTGCGAATTTTGGCGACTAAGTGTTTGTGTTCTTAAACTTTATCTACTTATCACATCTATGTCATATTTAACTATAAAAATTCACAAACATGCTTGTATATGATGTAAACCAAGTGTTTTTCCTTCATTTGTAAGTTAGACAAAACAACGGGAATGTTGAAGCCGATTCCACTCAAATACCCTATTTATTGTTCTAACTTGTACTTAAACTTGTCATATTTGCTCATTTATGTAAATAAAGTCTTCTAATCACAAAAGTAATGATAGTTGATGTCACGCATTACTCCATTTAGTTCAATAAAGAACACATAAAGGGGGAGAGAGAAGCCATTTTAGGTTTGTTTTGGTGCTTTTTTGTTCTAGATTGTCCTAAATTTTGTCAATGGAGGACTTTTAAATCATATATACAAGGCCTCCTGAACACAAATCTTATGTTGTTTGACATGATAAAGGTGTTCATTCACCCATTTCACTATTTGATACAAAAATGGGAAAGGAACAAGACATTGTTGGCCTTTATGGCTCTCTCTTGTTCTAAAACTTATCTACTTATCACATCTATGTCATGTTTAGCTATAAACTCACAAAAATTCGAGTATATGATGTAACCAAGTGTTTGTTCCTTTATTTGTACACTAGATTAAAAAAAAATTAAATAAATTAAATAAAAAAATAAAAAAAAAAAGAAGAGAGAGAGAGAGAGAGAAGCCAATTTCGCCCAAAAAAACTTATTTATTGTTCTTTTTTTTTTTTGACAACACTATTTATTGTTCTTACTTGTACTTTAACTTGTCCTATTTGGTCATTTATGTGAAATAAAGGTCTTACTTTAGCTTTCTATATTTTTCAATGACATACAAGTTTGCGAAAGAAACAAGCCTATGGCACAAATTATTTAACATTTTTTAAATTTTTAGTAATTAGAATATAATGTTTGTTTTTTTTCTAAGGTTTGCAAGATTCAAAGGGAAGGCCCGTTAAGAAGCAACGAAATTAATGAATTTCGCGACATGCGGGCTTTTTCTTGTTATTTGATGGCTTGTAGAGTTGTCAAAGTAGGTGCCCCGTACCAAATTAGTGAGCTTATTTGTGGAGTTTAGTAATGAACTTTAATTATTAATTAAAGTCTTTTCGTAATGGATGACCCTCAAACCCATAATCTGTTAATATACGGCGTAGATTCGGATGATTGATGGAAGAAACACCAAACATATCCCAAACTTCTCGCTCCCACCGGCCGGCTGATGGAAATAGACTGACTACCGGAGATATTCGTGTTACTTCGTCTGCACTGGTTTGTACGCGAATACGCGAATTATACCGAGTACTCAGTAAATTATAAGCTAAGTTTTCATATATTAACATAAATTATTAGTAGTATTTGTGAATGTTATCTTTATATATTTTGGCGTAATTATTACACATTAATGTATTATTGTTATTTGAGAGTAGTGTTGTTAATAAATATATTAATAGTGTTACTTTTAATATAATTATTTCTTGTTATTATTGTATTATTATGTTGTAATATTAATTTTATTATTAATTATTAATTTTAATATTATTATGACAAGTCACTATTAAATATTATGACAGGTCTTTCTTGTTCTAGTTGTTGTTTTTTGTATTGTTATTGTTTTTATTATTGTTATTATCAATATTAATTATAATTTTGAGAGGAAAAAAAATTTAAATGGGAAGCGATTTGGACTATTGAACCGCTCCCTATAATACTTTACTTATCAACTGTGAAATGCAAATAGGAAGTGGTTTGGCACCAAAACCGCTTCCCATTACCTTCAAATGGGAAGCGGTTTGAACCGCTCTCAATTTAAATAGGCAATGGGATGCCCCCCCCCCCCCCCCCAAGCCCAAGCGGTTCAAAATTGCTTTCCCATTAAGGGGTTTGAACCACTTCCCAAATGGCTTTTTCTAATAATGACAACTGAATTTTGAAAAATGAGATTTGACTTATCCTGTGCTTTTTCTATGTGGCCTGGGTTATGTAGACACCTATAAGTGTCTCCCCAAAACCAAACCCGATGATGAACAACCTTTCACCGCCATTATTGGTCGGGATGAGTATTTAATGTTAGGAGTGCTTAAATCCATGTTCAATCCCAGTACATTTTATAAACCAACCCAATTCCTAGCCCATTTCCCCAAACCATAACTTATTTTCCTCTCCTCAATCCTTTAAATCTAAAATAATTCATTTTGTATCCCTTAAAATTATTCATTTCGTGTCCTTTTTATATTAACTTTTAAACCAGTTTATTTTGGTCTACAATCTAGGTCCAATGACTGAATAGTTGTATGGGGTTGAAAAGAGCTTTCCAACAATATTTTATAAGCCCAAATCCGAGTTATAATGAATAAGTTATGGCCAAAATACTAAACTGAGCCCAAACCGAACCTAAGCCCACCTTACCAACGACCTAATGATCACGTGGAGGGTCCAAAGGATTTAATGCCATTCCTAAACCAATTAGGATTAATTGGAAGCTTCTATAAGTTTCTAAAATATCTTAATTATCCTTTTTGAAAAGATAAAATAAAAAATTTGAAATTGAATAAAAAATTTCTTTTTAAAAGTCCTAATTCTCTTCGAATTGAAAGTCATTTAAAGACAGTCAGATATTATTTTTGTGACTCATAGTTTTTATCCAAATCTTAAATGGTTGTATAGCCCTTAAAATTATCCTTCCAATGATATATTATAATATTAATTCCGAGCTATATCGAAAAAGAAATGTGAAATACGAAACTCTATCAAAAACTAAAATCGTCCCACTATTTTGGCCATATCTTTTATTCTACAATATATCTTAATCCCATTTTAATTGGTTTAGAAATTAGACTTCAAGGGCTTTCCAACGACATATTATTTATCTTATTCCAATTTTTGGATCAAAAGATATGATAAAAACAAAAACCGCAAAAATTGTTGTCTATCACAAGAGTTTTATTCCAATTCGAATTCGGATCTTTTCTTGATTCTTCAACCCTTTTTTTCTTTATAAATAGAGGTCATATCACCCCTTTTTAAATCATCAACAAACTTGATCACAAAATCACTCTCTTCTCCCTCTTTAGCCTAATTTCTAGCCTTCTTATTCTTATATTATACTTCCCTTAAGCACCCCAAGGTGTCCATACTTGACCTGAAGTTCTATACTTTAACCAAGGCGTGAAAAGTATAGTTAACCGAGGGTTTGGACTAAATCAACTCTAATTTAATTTAATTTAATTTCAATTTCAATTTTTTTTTTTTGACAAACGCTGCAAGCTTTATTAAAAGGAAGAAACCATCAGTGTACATCAAAATCTACAGCAGCAGCTACACTAGGAAGGACCTCCTCAATCTACACCCTTAACTCATTATAAACTCTACTAACATTAGCCAATTTGTGTGCAACCTCATTACCGATCTTCTCCTCACATGAGAAAACTCAAAAGAAGAACAAAGGCTGCCAAGATACAATATCTCAGAAACAATACTACCCAGCGTTGAGTTCTCTCGAATGCTGTTCTTCAGCTTATGAAAGAGTATTGAGTTATCCACTTCCAGCACAACATGTAGTAGTCTAGCTTCCATAGCAATAGTCAAAGCATGTCTAGCCGCAAGCACTTCTGCCACAAAAATCTCGAACTGACCTTTCATCGTGCAGCAGGTCGCAGCCATCACATCCCCTAACAAATCTCTCATAACAGCCCCCAAACCCACCACATTATCATTAAAGCAAGCTACATCAGCATTAATTTTGAAGAAACCAGGTCTTGGAGGAGACCATGTTTGGATAATTTGACCAGAGTTAGCCACAACGCCACGCTTTTCATTAGCCTTCGCAAACTCACTAACTGGCCCATTTGCCTTCAACACAACATCAGCAATTTCAATCTTGCGTTTCACAAAGAGAAAAGCATTTCTTTTAAGCCATATGCCCCATATGCCCCACAAAATACACCAAAATAGATCCCACCAGGTTTTCTCTTTGAAATTAATCACAAGAGATTGATACCACTCAAAGAAAAAGATCAATGAGGAGCAGGGGATATCAAGCCTAAGAGGGGAAACATACCATACAATACGAGCCTCATGGCATTGAGCTAAGCGTGCATCAGTGATTCATCCATCTCCCCATAGCAAGGACAAATGCTGTCAACATTCATGCATGCCACGCTTCGCAAGGGCACCCCTTACAGCAATACTATTGTGAAGAACTCTCCACCTAAACAGCTTTATCTTGGATGGAACCTTCGCATTCCAGAGATTATTCCAAATTTTAGGACTAGGAGCAGATGATGTCACAGCATGATCCATCGACTTTGCTTTCATCTCAACATAATAGGCACAACGGACAGAGAAATCCACGTTTTTTTAGTGTTGCCACATCCAAACATCATCACCACCATAACAAGCAACCGAGATTTTCAGAATCTCCTCAATTTACCAAGGCAAAAAATTAGCTTGTAAAGCTTCCATATTCCACTCACCCGGGTTGAAAAGTTGTCCCACAAGTTCTGTTTTGTCACTCAGTCTGATATGCGAAGACAGAATTCAGAATGAAGGGAGCGTTGGCACCCACGGATCAGACCAGATTGCAGTAGTCATCCCATCACCCACCAGCTTTCTAGCACCCCTTTCTACAAGGTCCCTGGCAGAAAGAATAGATCTCCAAGTGAAGCTCGAATTTGAGGTAACTTTCACTGTCAGAAAATCAGCTTTCGGGAACTAATTCCGCTTCAATATTCTCACCATCAGAGAGGACGTATTACTTAGGATCCTCAAAGCTTGCTTAGCAAGCAAAGCTTTATTGAAAGCTTGTAAATTCCTCATCCCAAGGCCACCTTCATTTTTAGAGATAAAGGTACGTTCCCATGCAATCCAAGAAATCTTACGTTCCTCCTTTCGTTATCCCCAGAAAAAATTCCGACACAATCTATCAATCTCATTCAAAATGCTTGTCGGGATTTTAAAACATTGCATCGCATAAGTAGGAATTTCTTGAGCCACCGCTTTGATAAGGACCTTCCTCCCAGCTTGAGAGATAAATCCCCCCTTCCACCCCTTCAATTTTTTCCAAACCCGATCTGGAATTGTAGAAAAAAACCCTTTTCTTAGAGCTACCAAGATAAGTCGGAAGCCCAAGATTTTTGTCATGTCCCTCAATCACCTTATAAGATAGCTTCATCTGAAGGATATTTTGCTATTCTAGCTCAATGTTTCGGCTAAAAGAGATTTCGGATTTTTCCATGTTCAATTTCTGGCCCAAGGCAATTTCGTAGGTGGAGAAGATATCCCAAATGTTATCTACCTCATATTTTCTATTTTTTAAAAAAATGAGGCTATCATCTGCAAAAAATAAGTGGGATATTGGATCAATATGTTTGTCAATTTTGACCCCATGAATCTTCTTTTTTGACTCTGCATCTCTCAAAAGTGAAGACAACCCCTCCGCACATAAAATGAACAAAAAGGGGGAGAGAGGGTCCCCTTTCCTTAGACCCCTCGACGGAAGAAACTCACGAGACGGCTGCCCATTAACCGATATGGAAAAAGAGGCGGAGCTAACACAGTACAAGCCATAATAGATGTCACAAAAAAGCTCGAGAATCCCAATTTCAATATTATGCGTTCCAAGAAGACCCATTCTACTTTATCGTACGCCTTGCTCATATCCAGTTTAAGGCCAAGATACCCTGTTTTCCCCTTTTTCTTTTTTCCTCAAAAAATGGAAACACTCATAGCCCACAAGAATATTGTCAGTGATGAGACAGTCAAGGACAAAACCACTCTGAGATTCATGACTAATATCATGGAGCACTTTTTTTAATCTGTTAGCAAGGGTATTAGCCATACACATTACATAAGCTAATTGGACTAAAATCAACAAGAGACTCACATATATCTTTTTTCGGGATAAGGGCAATATGAGTCTGATTAATAGAACCAATTTCCTCTCCATTATTCAAAATATAAAGCACACTATTAATCACATCATTCCCAACAATATTACAGAAATTCTGATAAAACATAGCACACATACCATCGAGGTCAGGAGCTTTAGTAGGATGCTTGTGCTTAATAGCTTCGACCACCTCCTTGCTTTCAAATAGAGCTTCAAGCATTTTTTTTTTCATATCATCCGTGAGCATAGGACATACTCTGTCAATAACAGGGGTTGTGTCAACCAAATTAGCCGAGCTAAAAAGGTTCTCAAAATGTCAAACAAGCAGCTCTGAAATCTGGTCTTCAGAGTCATAAGTATTACTAGCTTCATCTTGTAATTTTTCAATGTAATTCCTCTTCATACGTTGCTTAGTTTTAGCATGAAAAAAATTTGTGTTTTTGTTCCCACCTTGAAGCCAATCTTGTCTACTTCGTTGACGCCAATACCTTTCTTCCCGCTCCTCGAGCTCATCCATTCTCTCATCTAGGCCCTCATCTGATTAAGAACTTCATGAGTCTGACTACACTCCATAAGAACCGCCATTTGCTGCTTGCAATCTTTCATTTCTCTTCCAAAATCACCAAACATTTCCTTACTCCATGATCCGAGTAAGCTGACAGTTCTAGCAATATTAGCAGAGATATTGCCCCAAGCATTCCCGACCACATCAGCACACCCATCATCACATAGCCACATCTCTTCGAATCTATAAATTTTCCTTGGCTTTTTCTTCTTCGTGGCATGTATGCAATCCTTCAAGCAAAGCAAGAGAGGTAAGTGGTCTGAATTTCTTTTCTTAAGGTGTGAGACAAAGGAACCCGAGTATAATTCCTTCCACTCTTGGGTAGCAAAAAATCTGTCAAGACGTTCTTGTATATTCTCATCACTTCCCCTATTACTATTCCATGTAAATTGGTGACTCTCAAAGCCAAGGTCATCAATTCTACATGAATCAACATCTTGGCGCAAAATTGAAGCATCACCAAAGTTGAAATTCGCACCCCCTTGATTCTACAAGAACCAGAACATCAAGTTGAAATCACCACCACACAACCACAGCAAATTATTGGTATCTTGAAGAGATTCAATTAAGTTGCCACTTAGGATTTTTTTTATCATCTTCCGGGTGGCCGTAAATTCCAGTAAACCTCCACACCTTGTCACCATCTTCAATAATTGTATCAATGTGAATTTTTGAGAAAGAACAAACGTCGACTTTCCACCCCTTCTTCCATAATAAAGCCACACCACCACTTATTTTCCTCCCCCCTCCAGTACAACCAACAGCAAGCATATTACTCATTTTTATTTTTGTTTTTACTCTCTCTATTTCACCTTGGCTCAACTTTGTTTCTTATAAGAACACCATGTCGGGATTTTCAGTAATCACAACACGCCTGAGCGCATTGACTGCCCGGGGACTCCCCAAATCTCGGCAGTTCCAAGAGAGGATGTCCTTCATTGACCACCGAGAGCCCATTGAGTGGGGCTCACCACCTCTTCCGAACTTTTCACATTATCACCTTTGATCTCATGCACTCTTTTTTTTCAAATTTAAAGAGATATCCATTTTGACAGGATCATCATCATTTCTCCCCCCTTCCCTCTCTTTCCTGACCTTACCAATCAAACATTCCCCTTCATGCACATTACTCCCATCACCACGAGGCTTTCTTTTAAATTTTTTCTAGACTACATTACTATTATTTGCATTTTTTGCCATGCCTTTGCTCTTTACTCCTCCTTTCCAACAGTCTGCGAGTCAAAGACATCATCACTACCAGTCACTGACTTCTGCCTAGGGGAGGTAACACAATCAGAAAGTTTGTTTACAACCTCTCCAAATTTTTTCTTCGACAAAACATCAGATGTAGGCTTAATTTTGGTAATAAAAAGGGATTAGCACATGTTACTTGTGGTTTCACATACACCTCATTGCTCTCATCTCTAGCTTGCTTCCAAGGAAACACTTTTAACCAGCCCCCGAAAGGTAATATTGGATCATCCTCATCTTTATATTCATCACAATCTTTAACACCATGTCCCATTCTACAACAACAAAAGCAAAAAAGAGGCGGCTTTTTGTATTTTACCTCAAAGTAGTCCTCTACTCCTCACATTTTAACCTTGATTTTCTTAATTAGGGGTTTAGTGACATTCACCCTAACCCTTAATCTGATGGATTTGTCGATTCCACTCATCCCATTATTATCCATCCTAACAAAAGTGCCAATTTTGTTGCCGATTGATTCTACATTTGCAATGTTTAGCCTACCTTTAAAAGGTAGTTATAAACCTAACCCACATAGGAATTTCTTCCAAAATTACATCCAAGGGTTTCACCGAACCTTCCATTTCATCCGGTATAATTACGTACCTATCAAAATGCCACGGTTGGCCCTCAAGGACCTTGTGCTTGTCCTTCCAATGATGAAATTGGAAAACAAACATGTTCTTCCCGATACTACTAACTTCCATACCATGCCTAGGTTGCCAGACATTTTTAATTGTGTTTGTAAAAGCATTCGCGTTTATATGACGATCAGTTTAAATCTTTCCCACAAGCCCTAACTCAATTCTTGCTTCATCTTCATCCTCTTCGTCTACAACCCACTCAACTGCTTCATCGTTATTGAATTTTTCCTCACTATCAATTCTTTGAATTTCCAGAGAGTTATTTGGGGAATTCGCCTTGTCACTTTCTTGTGTATCAATTAGTTCACAAACTGTAGTATTCTCCATGGGGATTGTTGTCATTGATTAGGAAGAGATCGAAAGGGCCAGAACAAAGAATGAACAGTCCAAAGAAGGAAAACCTAGGATTCTAGAAAAACCCTCCCAAGGCAAACCTAAAGGGAACTTTTTTTAGCAACTTTTTTTTTAATTTATTTTATATTTTTATTGAAGTTACTAACAATTTATTCATGATGTAGCAATTCGAGGAAACGCGGAAAGTGAGTAATTAATTCACTTAATCACTCTTATTATTCTATATTGCTAGTATATGATCAGTGTTATTATTATTATTTGATTTAACTAAAGATATTATGGTTAAATTGCTTCCAATATTAACGTTTATTCTACTATATTTATTGATCACCATTTTACATGTTAAAGGGAATATGTAATTGAATATCACGCCTAATAAGATAATTTGGACGACCAGTTTAGGTTCTTTTTTAATCTTGTTGTTTAATCAAGTGCTCACAATATATTAAAATTATGTGTTGCATTAATATTCAACCAATTTAGCCTGTTGTTAGTTTGGAGCGAATTGAATATTTTGTTTGCATGCCTTTGAGATCGCAGGAATCACTTTTCATTATAAGAATCGAGTAGAGGCCAATACGGGCGACTGTGACTCCATGACTCACTTCGTACCATCATCCTCGATCCTCCTTTCGTGGTGCCGAACCATATGGAGTTAGTAATCTCATGGATTATGAATGGGCTGTAACCTTTACGGGTCAATCGTTGTTGCCTATCGTTGTCCCTTTATCGTGGTTGCCTTTTATGATCCGTGAACAGTTTATAAGTTCCTTAAAAACTTGTTGGCGGCTCCCTACTTTATTTGTCTCTAATCGTATACATCAATTCCCACTTCCTATGATTGCCAAGCATATTCACACATGCTCAATGTAGACACACTTCAAACGACGTTTACAGGTTACTTATTCGTGGATTAGTTATTCAAGGAAAACTCAGTCGGTCAAGGATTACTTAATTTGGATTTATTGAGTTGATTAACGTGTTTTCAGCGGGGTTACTTATTTAGGATTCACTCAGTCGGTCATGGGATACAATCTGATCTTGTATAAGAAGCATTGTAAGGATTATAATTGTTTTTCTTTTAAAAAGTAAAATAAAAAAATAAAAGTGAAATTCTCTTAGGTAGACCTCTTATAATAAAAATTCTCAATGGTAAAATGCAAAAAAAGTTATTATTCTTGGTGAACCATATTTTAAAAAGTTTAGTCATTGGTAACATTATGAAGGTAATTGGGCATTTTAAGCGTAACTATGGTTAACCATGGTTAAGAACCACCACCTCTATCCCTCCCTTGAACGCAGCCCCCCACCCCAGAACCCGCCCACCACCTGAAAACTGCCGCCTAAACCTCCTAGAAGAACGCCCAAAAATCGCATCAAAGACACCCAACTGCACCAATAATTGAAAGGAATAACCTAAATTTTCGCCTAAAACAGGCTGAGTTTTTGCCTGAATTACTCGCCTGAGAATCTGCCCAAATATTCACCTAAACCTCTTGAAAATGTTCGCCTGAATTGTCGCCTGAAACCGCCCCAAAACCTCCCTAAATCTAAAGAAGCGTGGTCATTTTTCCTGCAATAGGCAGACGTTGACTCCATCTTCTCCCTTCGATTACAAATTGTAACACAATTCCGCCATTGAATAAATCTCATAGCTTATATGAAGTACTCTGCTTCAATCTCAACGCTTCCGGCGTTGAATTTAAGGCGGCGTAGTAAACTCTTCCTAGTCATGTTGCTCCTGATTGTTAGAATTAGAAATTGGGGGCTACGGGGATAGGGCGATTGGGGGTGGTGGTTCAATGGGGAAGGGGGAGGGGCGACGGAACAGGAGGAGGGCGGCTAGCCGACAGTAGGAAGGGATGTGGTGGCAGTGGCTGGGGTTCTGGTGTAAAAGAGGATTGGGGTGGTTGGGTTCCAATGGGCGGTCAGGCTGGGGTGGTCAGGAAGGGGTTGAATTGGGGCTGCGTGGGAGTTTCGGTCTGGTCAGGGAATGGGGGTGGGTCGGCTCAACGCCATCCGTCCGATCTGGTCTGGTCAGGGAATAGGGGCTGGGGGAGGGGAGCTCCGAGCAGAGGAGGGGGAGGGGGAGAGGGAATGGTGGCAGGATGGTGGGGAAGGTGGTGGCTTTTATTTTTTATTTTTTTTTAATTAATTTTAGAATGGGGGTATTTTAGGCATCACAACTTTTTTTTTGCTTAGAATGGTTAACCATGGTTAAGAAATGTCTAATTACTTTGCTTAATGTTACCAATGACTAAACTTTTTAAAATATGGTTCACCAAGGATAATAACTTTTTTTTTATTTTACCACTGAAAAGTTTTATTATTAGAGGTCTACCAAAGAGAATTTCCCAAAATAAAAAGTAAAAAAAAAAAGAAAAAAAAAAGCAAAGCATTAAAGAATCTTTTGCTTTTAATATATACTAGTTGTTGGCCCACGCGCTACGTGCGCGGTCCCCCAATTTGGTGATTTTTGCCTCGGTGATTAATGTATAATTAGTCGTTGTTTATGTGATAATGTAATTGGTCGCATTTTAATTGTTGAATTTCTTTGCTTTTAATATATACTAGTTGTTGGCCCACGCGCTACGTGCGCGGTCCCCCAATTTGGTATTTTTGCCTCGGTGATTTTTAATTATTTTAATTTTGTTTTGGTAACGGAGTCAGGTAATATGATTCATCTTTAATAAAACTCCCTATCTACTATAACATCTCTTCATTCTCTTTAATTTTGTCATTTGAGAAGTATATATATGATGATAAGAGTACATAAATAATGTTTATTTATTAATTAATAATTTATAATCAAAAGTTTTTTGATCAAAATATTTTTATTTTTTGTAAATATCATATTTTAGGAAGGATTTCGAGCTTTTTACGAGCTTTCGAGTCGAGTAATGAGCAACTTGACTCATTAACATTTCGAGCCAATCTCGAGTTCAAGTCAAGCTCACTCAAGTCGAGATTTGACCTCGTTAACATTTCGAGCCAATTTCGAGTTCGAGTCAAGCTCACTCGAGTTGAGTTTTGACCGAGTCAAACTCGAGTAGCTCGCGAGTTGTCTCGTCTCATAAGCACCCCTTTGAATTAGAATCGAATTTAAAAGCTTTGCTTTAAATGAATTAAAATAAATCACTTGGGGCATCAAATGTTAAAAGGAATTTTTAACTCAAGTGGAAAAACTATATACATACAAGATGAATTTGTTAACAAATTTGCATCATCATAAATAATGGCGCGTAATCCCTCAATTTGATGATCTCTAATTGATTATTATCACTTGTTTTTAGGGAGTTATTATCATTTAATTAGCTTATGTTTTATGTTACATTATTTTATCTGTTTACTTATAATTAAGTTATGTGTATTTATAAGTGTGACAATTTTGATTAGCTTTGTTTTATGTTAATCATCGAACATATAATTCTGGATAATGTGAACGGCATTTAATGTGTATATATATATACAATTTTTCTAAACAAATTGATTTAGTAACTTTTAGGATTATACAATACAGTTATGTAGACATAGACTTCATTGTCTAGCTTTCAAAAAAAAAGACTTCATTGTCTATATATTTTAAACAATTAGTCTTGCATAATAAAAGTATTAATTCTGGAATCCTTTCATAATGAAGAATGCACTTCAATTTCAATACGTTAACGAATTTCTTATAGCCATATAGAAGGAAAAAAAAAAGGGGGATAATTCATGAAAAATTGCACATGTCCAAATGCAATTTCTACTTAAGGTGTAAATTATAAGATTTGATAGCAGCACACCCCACAAAAGAGTGAAGAGCCTGAACTCTTTCATATATTCAGAAAATTTTTGAGCTTGAATTTGGTAAAGAGCCTCCTCGATCTCCTCCTCAGTTGCCGTAAAATTAATCAAAGTAGACAAAGAACAAGAAGTATGATCATTCTCATACTCGGCTATAAACCTATCGAAATCAACTGTCCTTACCCCGGGATCAAATCTCATGCCTGAATCATTTACTTTATTTTGTTTCAAAATGTCAGCTAACATGAAGCCAAACTCATCATTCCGATACACCACCTAATTTTATAAAGGAGAAACCCATAATCAGAACAAAATATTTATATTAATGCCCACATTAATTATCTTTAATCAAAATATAAAGTAGCAAAATTCCTACAAAATCAGAAAAGCATAAGCAAATAAATTAGCAGCTCAAAATCCTCGGATATTGTTTGAAGCCACATGTACACACACTGGAATAGACCTAAAAAATTAGTGTTGAGACTTGAGAGTAATAAATCATCTTAAAATACTTCTTATTACTACCATTTCCCTTAAAGGAACTCAAGACTAATCACACAAAGTATTGATTTTAGTGACATCTTTCACAGTGATAAGCTTGTGGTGATCATTTCACTATTGCTGGAAGAAGACAAAGCTAAGAAACTTTTCCTAATTAACATAATTTTAAACTCTAAATAGTCCTCTAAGTGCTTTAAAATGAACATCAAACACAGCAAATTAAAATGAATTTAGTAGCATAAATCCGAATTATAAGGATTATAGATGCAAGCATAATCTCATAATTCCCTTATTTTTTGAGATATATGTTATTATGGACATAGTATGATCTAAGAAAATAATCATAAGGCTGAATTCCCTCTTGATGTATATAATAGCTCCTACATCAACATCAAACATGATCTCTAACTCTCATAATTCAAGTATATGTTGTTCCAATTCCAAAATCAAATACTATGACAAATCAGACAAACATTCAACAAAAATTCTTCTCAATTATAATTTAAATCAGCAAAAGAACTAAAATGAAAGAATATATACATACCTGCAATAGTGGCGTTGTCCCACCTTTGCAACTACCCATTGTAGCAGTTTATGCTGCAAATACAGCCCCTCTCATCTTGCTAGATATAATTTACCACCCTATAAACCTAAATTATTTCATCACATCAGAATCATAATTAAATATTGCTAATCATACTTTCAAATTTTAAAAATAACATCTTTCAGCATCAAATCACATAACTTAAAACCTTAATTCAACATCAATACATCAATAACGATAGCTAAATATTCCTCCCATTACAAAATTTCATTCACAGTATAATTTTACCTTAAATTCCACATCAAATTTTATACATTACAGTAAATTACCACCAGCCAAGTTTTTTTTTAGTGAGGTAATACCACAAATCAAAGTTACAAATACAACTAAACACACTACGGAATAAACATATTAATAGACCTCATATGTCATATCCAATCAAATAAAGATCTAAACAAATAAATAAATTAATAAAAGTTACCTTTTGCAAATATTGTAATGGGCAAATCAAACCCCTAAAAAAAACAGAAATAAAGTCTTTCATTATTGTCAAGAGATCTAATTTCAATCTATACAAAATTATTTTCATGACCCCTAATTATAAGCATAATTCTATAAACAGATTGAATATTGAAAGCCAAGATTAGTGATAGCTTAATAGTCATGGGCAAACCTCAATGATTTTGCAAAAAAAAAAAAAAAAAAAAAAAAAAAAAAAAAAAAATGCAGAGCTTCTAAATACTAATCAGGCAAAGTACCTATATATGATAATATGTTCGGGCTCTTTTTTTTTATTCCAAGAATTGGCATAGAAATCAAGCAGAGCCTCCATGATGAAATATAATAACCCATATAAGAATTGCTTAAGCTTAAGACAACATGTACACAACATCTTCCTCAAACATACCTCATGATACCTTCATCTTATACACATATTTGAATAAATTGTCAATCATTTTGACCTTAGGAGACTGAGTCCTTACTGATGCCTTGTATCGTGAAATCACTGGCCATTCCTTGGAGTCAACAACCTAAAGAGCGTAAAAACAAACATCAGGTAATATGTTAGGAAATTTTCCTTAGTCAATTTTTTGGAAATGACAAGGAAGGGTGACTGTAGAAAGTTTCAGCAGCCATTGATGGCACATCAGAATGCTCCGGTGATCCGTGAGATACATCCATCCCAAGAATTATTGTGGGCATTTTGGAAATCAGAGATATAGAAGAAGTATGCTCAACAGCGAACATGGTGTTCAACCCACCAAGCTGCATAAAGAATAGAAAAATATGAGAAGCCATGCATATTTAATAGAAATAAGACCATTCAGATTATTGAACAGCTGTTTTCTACTTTACACTTTCCACTAAGTATCTTAACACATTAAACCTCAGCCTTGCATTTATCTTCAAAATCAACACATTAAACCTCAACCTTGCATTTATCTCCTAGTAAAATAAACTCTAAGCTCATTATAATGGTTATATAGGTATTGCACCAAAAATAAAAGGTCATATGTAAATTGAGGGACCTATATTATATAGATAAATGGAATACCACTGCGCAAGACTAACAAGTATGCCATCTTAAATACACATTGCGAACAAGACAAGCAAAAGACATTGTTGATTGATGAAACAAAGGGTAAAAAAAAATAAAAACACGCTAGTTTTTACACAGAAATTTGTTAAGACTTTACCAGACTTGCTAGTGAAGAAGTGAATAGACCTGGCAGGCATCTGACAGAGATATAGCCCTTTTTTCAAGCCTTAGTAAGCAACTCAGCAGCTTTAAGATATAATTCTTTTCCTTTTAGATCTTCTGTAACCTAGAGAAGCTATAAAAATATCAAATTGGAGTTACATGATGAGGTTCTGTCTATGGTTGCTGAGGTAGTGCCGGAGGTTCTGTCTATGGTTGCTGAGGTGGTGCCGGAGGTTCTGTCTTTGGTTGTTGAGGTGGAGTCGAAGGTCCTACGGTTCTACCTTTGGTTGCTCTTGTGGAGTCGGAGGTTCTGCCTTTGGTTGCTCAGGTTTTGTAACTTGGTGCCCCCTTTGAACCACCTAAGTATTCTCAATGCTACTCGGGTCTCTGACAAAAGGCTAACCCGACTGAAAGACTGCAATAGGAGGACCAAACACATAAAAACAATAAGCATATAATGAATATCAGACCTTGTTTTAAGTAAAGCTCAACCAATAAAACCTTCCAATCCACCCATCTTCTTCCCCTAACCTAACATGATTAGATTGAATATTGTTTATAGTATAGTTCAGAATCATCCTTGAACTTTGGCCATTACTAACCAGTATCATTACACTCAAAGAAATAATTTCAGCATGAAATTAAGATAACGTGGCCCAATATGCAGCATGATTCCCCCCCCCCCCCCCCCTCTCTCTCTCTCTCTCCCTCTCTCCTCCTACGAATTAAGTAAAGGATTCCCAGTGATTCAGATCCTAATAGTTGGGATAATGAGTCAACACTAACATGCTAAATATATATACGGATTACTGACCTCTATTCACACCTAATCAGATTTTTAACATAACGGAAGCTAGAGAAGTATCAACTGAACAAAGTAAACATCCCTTAGCTCATAAATCATAGAGTAGTAGTCTTTCCACTTTCCTGCACTTATTTAAATTACCCCACTTCATCCTGAATAAAGAACCCTTCCCGTTGTTATTCTCACTACTTATAAGACCTCAATTGATATACAATAACGATTCGATAACTTCACATTCATTCTATTCAATATTGAATTGCTTAACGCTTCCCCCAATAATCCCCATGCCTATTACAATTCATGTTGCTCGTCAAGATATTACTGATTAACTAATCTTTAGATATACTACATGCATCACAATTAAAGAGGAAATATACAAAGTGCATAGATGAGTGATTATCAGAAGAATATTCGATTTCAACTGATCAAATAGAAGCCAAACCTGAAAATATACAAAATAAATCATTTCCACTTATTTGGGATAATCTAAAGACCACGTATAATGGTAGAAGATATAGGAATCTGCAGTATCACACTATCACATGCTCATATTCTTAAGCCTTAATAGTCACTTAGATAAAGCAGACAATCAAAACCTATATTTAGAACAATGCACCTAAGGTTCCAATGTAGCTAAATATAAAAAACTAACATCTCATTCAAATCAAGAGATCAATCAAGTAAATGTTTCATCAAAGGCAAAAAGAGGATTCGTCCAGCTTGAGTATATTATTAACTAATTACCAAGATAGAGAAGTCATGCCTTGACAGAGCTCGTCAAGGGGAGAATGGCTAACATTGCTCTTGACAAAATTCAGTTCTTCCTGTGTGCATCCAAAGACTGATGCTAAGTGATCCTCACTCTCAGACTAGATTCAATAATATTAACTTTGACATTATTCTAGTGTTCATGCTAGGTGATCCTCACAGCATATATTTGCTGGGTGGTTTAGTCTTGCTGAATTTGAGGTCAGTGACGGCAACATTTTAAGGTTACCACACACATTTATAATTCTATGCTAGGTTAGTTTGATAATACTTTCAAATTTCAAATTCTGAAGCAGCACAACTATATAAGTTTCCTCAACAGTGTACAAGAATTTGTTTTCTGTAGATTATGGTTTAGGGTACGGTGTACGTCTGAACTATGAAGTATGAGCAGTGCTGTCTATTTATCAAATGAAAATTAAATCCTATGAATAATTCCAATTTATTAAACTAAAATAAAACAAATAATCAATTTATTTGCAAAAAAATACAGAAAATCTCACCCATATCCATGCTCATAATAAGGTAAATTAAAGGAAGGGTTTCAACACCATCGAAAACCCAAGCATCCTTTTCTTCGCCGCAAACATTAGCGGACTTCGCGGATTCCAACTCATCTCCGGCGACAACTTCCGAATTCAAAAGTAACGGTCACTGGTTAAAAAAAACAACAATAGATTAGAGAATCATCTAATTAAACACAACAAAAATCTAAAGAGAAAGAACCTAGATAATCAAGTTTCGGGTTATAATGAGAGAAATATACACACACACTGAATTTTACTATGCAACCTATCAAAACATACTCCCACATGTATAATACCAAGCATTTGATTTCACACGACCAGTAGCTATTCATACAAATACACATGGCCTAAAACTTCAACCCATAAGCTGTACACTTGAAATTAAACAGGAGAAATGTTATAGCAGACAATAAATGAAATATATGAGAGGTCTGCAATATCAAAATTCATGGTTTTATCATCCATTGCTGTACAAACTTGTAAACCACACGATGCTATCAGCATCACATTGGAAAGAAGAGTCAACAATCTAGTTCTGCTTGTTGGCTAGTTTAAGGCATTCGTTTCAAATTTAAAGTTATCAGAAATAAAAAAAAGTTATCCTCATATTTGGTAAAAAAAAAAAAAAAATCAAATTTAATTATGAACATTCAGTTTTCATAATACACTGTGAATACACTGTGAGCCTTGCTTGAGGTATCACCAAGTCTCGATCTGCAGCAAAAAAGAAAAATGCAGCACAATGACACACCACACAAACCCACATAAATCAAATTATATCAATCTAGCTAGACTTGTGTGGGTTTGTGTGGTGTGTCATTTAGATTGATATAATTTGATTTCTGATAAATTATTCTGATATGAAATCAAACAAATGAGGGAAGGCTACCTATAGGAACAGCAAGAAATGTGGGTCTTGCGAATTAGCGACCCAGCGAAAATTGAAGGACAACCCGAACCCGATCAATAATTGTCGATGAGCACCATCAATTAATCTGAAGAAAACAACAAAGATTAGAAATACTGATGAAGAATGAACAAGAAAGAACTAAAAAAATCAACATTAATTATTTAAAAATTAAGGATTTAAACAAATAAAAAAAAAAAGCAATTACCTTCCCTAAATCAGCATTCCGCCTCGGTGAGACTCGCAAGTAAAATCGGCTTACCTCTGAGAAGTGAAAACTCAAAGTAGGCTTCAATTGAGAACTCAGAGTGCGCTTCAATGGAGGAAAGAGAGAGAGAGAAATTTGAGGATGCTTAGGAGAAGAGTGAGGATGAGAGGAGCAAAAGCAAGAGAGAGAAATGGACAACCCGAAAAGACCAAAATAGCCCTGTCAATCTGGTCAATCAAGGAAGGGTGCTAAGGGCAGGGGAGGTCAGAGACGTCAATCTCTTGTTCATAAGGAACAGTAAATGTGAAACAGTAAGGATGGTTGGGGCTTTTACGAGGGTTATATATAACAATTATAACGTGAGTATCTAAGTGAGGTTTACGTTAATTCACCTTAAACTTTTTTTTCTCCTCAATTATTTTGTAGCACCGTTTCTATGACATGTTTATACCTTTCAACTCTATAGACATAGCCTTAGAAGACATAGAAGTTCGAGAGTATCTTACCTCCGAATTAACAGGCGTTGACGGACTACGCCAATATAATCATTGACGTGAAAAAGAGGCTATTACATCAATCGGCATACACTCGTAATAGTCATTGGTTATTCTTACTTCGAAAGTAAGTTAATTTTACATTTAAAAATTTTATTTATTTATTTTTAATGTTTTAACGCATATAGTTCGTATAATATAAGTCATTGATAATATATATCGCTGTTTTTTTTTTTTTTTGGAAGTGTTGGTTGTCTGGTTTAGGCTCATGTAACCCCATATTATTATCGGGGTACTAGCCTCCTCTGCACCCATATTCTATTTCGACATAGAAAAGTCATGGGCGTATTTATACTATTTAGTATTTAGCCGTGATTACAAGGTATGTAACACAATGTTTATTATGTTTTCTTCTTGACAAATAATACTGATTATATTGATGGGTAATACAATATAGTATAACTTTTTTTTTGTAAATTTTCAATGAAAAGTGTTACGAGCGGATCGGAAAATCATGAGACATGCATTATCAACAACATCAATTTACAAAGAGTCAGCGGATCGAGCAAAGTTGGGATTAATCATGACAATTTTTCCTATTATATATTATACACTATATATTATATATTATATATTGCACATATACATACATACAAATATATATGTGTGTTTCATTTAGACTTTATTTAATCTACAATTTTGTATTATTCGTTTTAAACTTTTAATAAACTTAAAACTGGACAAATTTGTATTTTCTTTTGTGCAGTACGTTATTGTTTGTTGAGGAGTTTAAATCAACCTTAGTTAATATTTTCTCATATGCCGTACAATTTAACAGATGTTTTAACGGCCGAATCAATTCGATTTGCGATAAGTAGTACGAACCGCCGATGATGGACATTTTAGAAGGTATAGCTTGTTCCGTCACTAGGGGATCACCATGCCTTAACGCAAACATTCTTATGGATTTCAACTCGACCGGAAATCTATTCGATCCAAATACATCAAAGGCGTGAAACTAGAAGGTAAGATAATGTAAATGTACTATTCTCAATTTTTTATTTTCAATTTTTATACACTTATATATGAAGAGAGGAGTAAATATATTGCATGCATGTCCCAATTATAACCAATTTAGGGTACCATGATTTTTTGCTCACCCCTAGCAATATGATACAGGAGAAATAAGAAGAAAAGATATTTTAGTTGGTTTTAGTGGGTAATTCTACTATTAGCAAAGTTGTTATTTTAATCTTTTGTCCTTTTGTGATTAGAGAGAATCTTTCTGTTAGAGGTCATACCTTATTAATGCACCTTAGGTTGTAATTGAAGATTTATGAAATGAATTACAATTTTCCTCTCTAATCTTCTATTTCTCTCTCTACTCTTCTCTCTCCTTTCCGTTACTCCTCTATTCTATTTCTTCTTCGTTTCTTTTGTTTTCCCTCAAATCCTCTGTATTTCTGGGTTGTTAATCTCATCAGATTTCCACTCTTATCAGTGGTATTCAGAGCCAACCGCTGCCCTCCTCGTCTGTCCGACTGTCCTTCTCTTCCATGGCGGAGCATTGTGGGATTCTTCGGGTTGACGAACGTTGTCAATATTTGATGAAAAAGATTGATGATCGGAACACGAGGTATGGTGAATTGATGACTTTGATGCGTTCTATCCTAGCTGATATGCGCAATTGCTCGGATTCTTCACCTAATTCGGCTCCTCAATCTTCGATTCATGATGTCGAATCACCTCCTAACGTGACCTTAGGTATGAAACCCGAACTCCAAATCCCTAAATTTGATGGTTCTAATCCTAGATTATGGATTAAGAAATGTTGCAAATATTTTACTCTCTATAAGATTCCAGATTATCAGAAGGTTATTTTGGCTTCCCTTAATATGATTGATAGAGCTACAAATTGGGTTTCTAGTTATTTGTCTATTCGTGCTATTGTAGATTGGAACAATTTTATTATTGATGTGTGTAGGGAATATTTCAAGCATTATGATCCCAAACTTGAACCCCACTGTGATCATACATTTAAGTATGGCGGCATTCTAAAGGGAAAGAAAAGAGAGCAAAAGAGTCGCCAACAAGTTTTAGGAACTTGTAAACCCAAAAGACAATCCAAAAGGACCATCAACTCCATAAGTCTTGAACCAAACAGGGTTCGGGGATGAGGGTACGAATCCAATCTACAAAAGAAAGGACCCGCCCTATAAAATAGGCCTCTACTTTGTTCTGCTCGTATTCATGTGCGCTTTTCGAATAACATACAAACATTATATTAAACCTAACCTGTTTATCTATGTTGGTTGAATATTAATGCACAAATAAATCTATTATTGGCGATCACTTGAATTAAAATCACATTAGCCTAAAACCAAATTATTAATTATCTTATTAAGCGTGATTTCAAGTACAAATTCCCTTTAACAAGCATAAAAGGTGTGATCAAGCAATAACAATGAATAAATAATATCAAGCAACATAATAATAAACAATAATCATAATAACAATGATAATAACATGATAAGGCATAATAAAGCTTAATAATAATAGCAAGATCCTAGGCATGATACTAACAAGATTAATAACAAATCCTAACATGTCACTAAGCAATAAAGATCAAAGCTTTAAACCTAACATGGCACTAACATGAGATTATAATATTAGAAATAGATAAAGGCATCCTAAACATGACCTAGAAAGCATAAAGAACATCCTAACATGATACTAGGAATTAAATACAATGATAAACATGCTTTCTACATTGAAAGAGAGTAATAAGATTACATTCTTTGAAGCCTCGTACCTTTTTCTAATAACAAAATACACGAGTTAGTAAACTTCAATGAAAATAATAAAATCAAAGAATTAAATTAAATAAATTGAAAGAAAGAGTTAAAAAGTTTAGACTGGATTTGGGACCAAACCCTCAGAAAATATTAAACCTTGCACGTCTAGGGCGAAGGCAACTTCGAACTTGGCTAGGTGATTCTAAGTCTTGTGAATGCGGTATATTTTTTTTGTAAAAAGGTTGGTTTAGAAAGAGAGAGAGAGAAAGAATAAGAATTAAGTAATTCTTTATGAGAGTTGATGGAGAGAATTGATTGTTGATGAATAAAAACGGAGGTTTGAGACCCTATTTATAAGAAAATAGTTCGGAAAATCATAGAATTTGATAAGGAATAAAACTCCACTCTATCGCCAGAAAACTAGACCTGTCGCCAGAAATTTATCTTGTCGAGAGGCGACAGGCTTGTCGTTTCGCGACAAGACAGTTTTTTGCGGATTTTGTTTTTATCATATCTTTTGATCTAGAAGTCCAAATAAGTCATATAATATGTCTTTGGAAATCTCTTGAAGTCTACTTTCTAATGAAATTGGAATCAGATTAAAATCTTTTGTAAATAAAAAGATATGGCCGAAATAGTAAAAGGGTGTCAGTTTTGGATAGAGTTTCGTATATCTTTAATATCTTTTTCGTTATAGCTCGGAATTAATATTATAATATATCATTGGAAAGATAATTTAAAGATCTATCCAACCATATAAAATTTGGATAAATTATATGAGGCACAAAAATAATATCTGACTATTTTTGAACATCTTTAAATCCGAATAGAATTAGGAAAGTTTTAAAAAAGGAAAGTTTATATTTAAATCAAATTCTATGATCTTATCTTTTCAAAAAGGATAATTAAGATATTTTAGAAACTTATAGAATATTCTAATCAATCCTAATTAGTTTAGGAATAGGATTAAACCTTTGGACCCTCCTCATGATCATTGGGTCGTAGGTAAAATCCGATTTGGGCCCAGTTTAGTATTTTGGCCATAACTTCCTCATTATTCATCGGAATTGGGCTTATAATATATCGTTATACAGGTCTTTTAAAGTCCCATCCAACTACACCATTATTGGACCCTTATCATGGACCAAAGTAAACTGGATTGGACGTTTTCATAAAATAGAGTGGGTTTTCGAAAACAGAAAGAAAGATTTTTAATAAAAACTAACCGCAACACTTGACTTTTCACACTTTCACCTCATTCAATTATGGTTCGACGTGAAAGGTATTCATCACTGGGTTTGGTTTTGGGGAGACACAACTGGGTGTCTACAATGTGCACGACAGGTTTCAAGATTTTACTATGGTTGAGGATTTTAATAAACTTCAACAGGCTAGTAATATTGAGTCCTACATTGATGAATTTGAGAACGTTGATAAATTCACACACCTTGATTCTGATTTTGATGATAAATTTAATCTGGTTGTAGTTGAGAAAATTGAGAGAGTGAAACAACTTGATTCCATTATGAATGATTGTGTTGATAATTCTGGGAAATTGCAGTCTGTAATGTTGACTAGCAATGTTTCACTTGATACTCAAATTTTTGGGTATTTTATGGGAGGGGTGAAGTCGGTGGTGTCACCAGATATACAGGATGTGATGCTACCTGCTAGTCCAACTTCAATTGAATTTACAAAACCACATAAGCAATTTCTAAACCCTTTGAATGCCTTTGAACCTGATATAGCTAATTCTTCTCGGACTACACCTAAACCAAACCCACACTCTTGATGTCTTACTCTAAGGCACCCCTGCTACCTACCCCTACTATACACCCTACCAAATTTCCCATGACCAGAACACTGCTAGTAGGTTTCTCTAAGTCAGTAGGGAGGAGTCTTGTTGCAGATTTCAATAGAAGGATGTTTGGGAAAGAGTTATTGGTTGCTACTCTTAAGTCTCGGTTGGTATTTGCTCACCCTCGACTTGAGGCTATTAGACACAGGTCTGAACGAGTTTTTCGAGTTGGGGAGGGTATGTGGTTGAAATTCTTACAGAAACTAGACGGCTTCTATGCTTCTCTTGTTGTCAACACTTTTTGGAATAATTACCTGCTTGTGTATTCTCTTCTGATGGCTGGGGATTGGCCACAAAGTTCATCTGTGTATTTTCTATACACTACCTATGGTCTTGGTAAGAAAGTGATTGGTGCACTACACAGCTGTTGCTGCTGCTGCTGCTGCTGGTTGGTGCAGCGAGGGGAAGCGTGTGCAGCGTGGCAGTCTTGTGCAAGCAGCTTGCTCGGGCTAGTGCTTGGTACGAGGCTTGCTACTTGTGCTTGTGCTAGCTCGGAGCTTGGGCAGGAAGATGTGCTTGGCCAAGCAAAATGGCTTGACCAAGACAGAAATTTAGCCTTCAAATTCTTTGTATAAAATTTGCAATTGCTTGGACAAACATATGAACTTGCCCAAGCTACTACGCTTTGCCCAAGCCACTATGCCTTGAGTTCTAACTTGAGTTGCTTGTACTCTAGCTTCCCGTACTCGGTTTTGTTGACTTCCGAAACTCGTGTAAGGCTTCTCCTCGACATTTGAGCCTCGGGAAATCCCGACACACCTACAAAACAAGCCAAACAAACCGGAAAGCGAGAGAATATTAAAGTAATGCGTAAAATAATAAGAAAACCGTTAAGAGCACGCATTTCTCTAAAATAATACAAAAGCACACAAATCAAGCTTTATTAAGTAAAAACACGAAATAAAAGGCTAAAAACATGCATAAAACTACGAAGAAACCTACCATATGAGTGCCATAAATGGCACGTATCAATTGGACAGCTCCCTATTGCTGAGTTTGGATCTTCCTTATTGTTTGGGATTGTTGTGGGATATCTGACTGACAATCAGGGTAGGAAGAGGGCATATGCGACTTATTTCTTCACCTACATCTTGAGTTGCATCACCATACACTCTTCTCAATACAATGTCCTGATGCTAGGACAAATACTAGGTGGTATCGTCACATCCCTACTATTTTCTGGAAGTGAGGCATGGCTGGTGGTAGTTATAGAGGGGCTTGATAAACCTATATTGGTAATGAAGAAAAGAGAAATGGCTTTACTAACAATGGCACCAGAATATGCCCTTGGCTATGTGGAATTAAGGCAGAACTTGGATGTCGTTCCTCCCATTTTTACAATGTTTAATGATGTTGAATTGGTTTTATTTGAAAAAGAAAAGGAGACATGGGATTCGAATGATGCAATAGGCAAAAGGAAGGAAGAAGTAAATGCATTATTCAAGGCAGGCCACTATGTTAGAACATCAAAGAGATATGTGAAGGCTGTCAAATCAAATAATGCAGCCTGTATGCCGAAGTTGACAGACTATGAGCAAGCAGAGAAACTTTGCTCCAAGGTGTTGGATATCAAAAGCATGAATGTCGTAGCACTCTATAGAAGAGCTCAGGCATATTTACAGTTAGCAGATCTTGAGTGGGCAGATTTGGTTGTTATGACAGGCTACGAGGTCCTTTACATTTTTAATAATTATGTGTTCAGTGCTGCTGTTGGTATTGCTTCTGCTGAGAAGTTTGTGTGGCTGGGGAGAAGGCAATCCTTGTTTGATGCATTCTTGTTGCTCTCAATGTTGGGATGCTTCCTTGCATCACATTTGCTAGGCCGTTCTGCCAAAGGCTTCATTAAGCTCCGTGATTTCTGTGTATTTGAGGTTTGTGTGGGGTTCTTCTGGCCATCAATTATGAAGTTGATGCTCAATTTCGTTGCTATTATTTTCTCTAGACTTGAGGACAAGTCTTTTTGAAGGGGAAGGGTATGATACAGGAGAAATAAGAAGAAAAGATATTTTAGTTGGTTTTAGTGGGTAACTCTACTAATTAGCAAAGTTGTTATTTTAATCTTTTGTCCTTTTGTGATTAGAGAGAATCTTTCTGTTAGAGGTCATACCTTATTAATGCACCTTAGGTTGTAATTGAAGATTTATGAAATGAATTACAATTTTCCTCTCTAATCTTCTCTTTCTCTCTCTACTCTTCTCTCTCCTTTCCGTTACTCCTCTATTCAATTTCTTCTTCGTTTCTTCTGTTTTCCCTCAAATCCTCTGTATTTCTGGGTTGTTAATCTCATCAGATTTCCACCCTTATCACAATAACCTTTGCCATTTCCCTATGCTATAAAACATACAACATCTACATCAACCCATGAACATCATAAACCAATTACAACCCTCCTCCCCACTCCCTCTACATTATGTACCCTCCTCCTTTACCTCCTTTTTTTGGTAACCCTTCTAATAATAAGAAGAAGAAATCTCATCAGTCGTCTATTAAGTTTAAAACTACAACCTCTGACTTAAATCCTAGCCATCCAAATCCCACTTTCGTGGAATGGCTTAACTCAACCCAAACCCAAACCCAAACCCAAAATCATCAAAATATAATCAACGACTATGATGAAGGTATTAAAACTTTCGTTTTAGAAGTTTTGGTGGTAAAAATCAATTTTTTGAATTTTTTTGGTGATAAAAGTCAAAAAAAGTTACATTAAATGTTTATTTTATAAAATAAGGGATCACTTGGGATCAGCTTCAGATTTGCGATTTGTCAAAGATGGAACAAATTCGAATTTGAGAAATGTCTAGATCCATTGTCCACCAGGAATAACCTAGATCCAATTTGCAAGTCCAAATTCTATAAAAATGGATTTGGATCTATAGGCCCCAAGCCATTTCTACATCATACCAACAAATTGTTCCAATCTATCCAAATGACCAAACACAATGATTAATTAACCAAACCCAAATCCAACCCCATTCAATTGATTCAAATCCTTATCCCAAAAAAAAAATTAAAAAATAAATAAAAAATAAAATTAAAAAAAAAAAAAAAAAAAAAAACCTCAAAACATTCAATCTTGTTCACCCACATACAAGTCACACAAAATGGCAACACTCCGCCAATCCCTTCACCTCCCCTTCTCTTCCTTCCACCCATCTTCCAACCCCTCTAAACCCCATCTCACTAACCTCCATTTACCAATCAACAACCCTAAATACCCCATCATCTCCCTGACCCGAACCCGGTTCATCCTCAAAGCAGCCGAAAATGGTGCTCAAACCGACAAAGAACAGGAAAATTCCGCCATTACAGATCAACAGCAGAGCTCTGAAGAACAACTATCGGAATTAGGGACGGAAATCAAGAAAGCAATGAAGGAGAGAGAAAAGGTTGAAGAAGAAGATTCTGGGTTTTTGAGCGGATTTTTGGAGGAAATTGGGCAGATTGAATGGCCAGATTTTGGGAAAGTGATTGGAACAACCGGTGTCGTTTTGGGTGTTATTGCTGGTTCTAGTGTCGTTTTGCTTACTGTTAATGCCGTTTTGGCTGAGCTTTCTGATAAGGTTTTTGCTGGGAAAGGTGTTCAGGATTTCTTTGGTGGGTAAAAATTTGTTATTCGGGTCGGGTTGAACCCGATTAGAATGTTGGGGAAAAGATTCAAAGATTATCTGTAATTTTGTGGTGGTATTCACGTGTTGTGTTGTATACTTTTGAGTAAGAGTAGAATTTACTCTACTTTGTGTAAAAGCTGACAATTTTGATTTATGAAAAGAATAGATTTCATGATATGATAATGTGGGATTGTAGAAGGTCCCTCCGTTCCTAAATTACATTCGTGTTTGCAAATTTACACGGGAATTAAGGAGGGAAGAATAAGATAAATAACAATAATTAGATAATGTAATGGGAAGTACAAAGATAGATTAATTATTACTCATGACATGTCATCAATCCTTTGTAAAAACAAAAGGACCAATCACATGCTCCTAATTGAAAATTTCTAACCAATCATATTCGTTATAATTTGGCACAAAGATTATGAATGAGATTGGGAAAGGATGAGTGAGAAAGCGTTAAATATAAAACAGAAAAAGAGAGTTGATTTACTAAAAAAAACTTACCAAAAATAGAAATGAGGAATGTAATTTTGGAATACCAAAAATAAAAAGGAGGAATGTAATTTAGGGACGGAGGGAGTAGTTCTTTCTACCATTTGGAGTCATCAATGTTACCAATTTATTAACTGAATGTAAAAGAACGTTCAAGCTAGTGAAGTTCGGAAATGGATTAAATTTCGTTGACTATAATTATTGTAAAGTTCTTGTACTCTTGTGAAAAAGGGTACAACTACGCATAAATCACATAAAAATACTCTCTTTAGAATTTCGGCCAATTGAACACATTGGTATAAAGGTTAACGCTCTTGTGACAGATTGGTATAAAATTTATTGTCGACGACATAATGGTATTAAAGTTAATAGTTGGTGACATATGGGTATACAAGTTAACTAGTAGTGACACTTTCCCCTATTATATCGTCGGAGTATATGCGTAGTTTACACGCGCTTATTTTTAGTGTTAAAAACTACTCCCTCCATCCTTGATTGATAGTCACTTTTGGTAGAAAAATCACGTGAATTGATAAACATAAATAAGAAGTAGCAAAAGTACATTGAAAAAGTAAATTTACATTGGGTATGGAAAAAAGTAGAGAGAGAAAGTAATTAAAGTACGGAAATTTTGTGTAAAACTACCCTAAAGATAGGGTCATTTGTGAACAACTACCCATTTTTTTTTTATTTGTTTAGAACTATCCGCAAGTTTAGTAACGTTTGGGTAGCACTACCCACTAACGTTTTCCGTCTAATTAAATTGTTAATTTGGCCTAATTTTTTTTACTGTTATCAATTACAATGGCCAATTAATGCTAAAATAAGCAAAAACCCCAATTCAATTAAACCCCCAAACCTTAGAAATCAAAATCCCCAAATAATTTTAAACTCATGAACCCTAAAATGAATTCTAATTAAACCCTAATTAGATAAATTAAGGTGAATTAAAACCTTTAAACAAATTCCGAGAGTTAATTGGGTGGCAAAAGTAAAAAAAGTGGGCTCCGATAACGTCTTAATTGGACGGGAAATGTTCATGGGTAGTGCTACCCAAACGTTTTCAAACTTGTGAATAGTTCTAAACAAATAAAAAAAAAGGGTAGTTGTTCACAAATATCCTTAAAGTACATGGGAAAGTTAAATTTGCACAAATATTTTTGCAAATGGAAGATTTTTTTGGTGAAAAAATAATATTAATGGTACTTGAAAAAAGCAAATGTGACTAATATTTTGGGTCACCAAAAATGGCAAAAGTGACTATCATTCGGGGACTCTCAGAGGGAGTATTATCTGACATTTCTTTTCCCTGTTCACTACTTTTTAAATTAATTTTTAAAGATCATGAAGTAATATCCAAAAAAAATATGATAAGTCAATAGTGAAAAAGAAGGGGAAAACGAACAAAAATAGCCAATATGAAGTAACTAGTACCTTTTGTGTGTATTTTTTGTTTAACACCTTCTTAATAAGAAGTAATTGCTATTTTAAGGTGTTGGTTGAACTAGTAACTTAGTAAGACTTGGCAATAACTTATTAATATGATATGTTCTCTTTTGCATCTAATATAAAATTATGGATGCAGGTAAGGATTGAATCATCAAAGTTATTGTATCTAATTAATATTTTTTACTGATACTTTTTTAATGGTATAATTTAATTTAAGATGATATAACTATTCATAAAATTTTTGATAATTTTTTTAAACGCAATAGAAAAGAAGAAATAATTATTTATAATATTATGTGGGAGGGTGGAGGGAAAAAGGATATTCTGGTAATAAAAAGTTATGAGAGTAATTTTAAAAACAACATATGAAGTATATATAAACAAAGTGTATAACACGCGCTATCATCCAACGAGAAAATAGTGGTAAATGTCACACCTTGTTAACTTATATATCAATATGTCGCCACATGTTAACTTTTATACCAATCTGTCACCACATGTTAACTTTTATACCAATCTGTCGCCGGAAATAATTTTTATACCAATCTGTCACAAGGGTGTTAACTTTTATATATACCAATATGGTCAATTGACCTTAGAATTTATCTATAAGTTAGACGTAGTAAGCTAGTTCAGACAATTTAAGTAATGCAACTAGGTCAGTTATATACGAAGTAGATTATTAATTAATAAGTCTTGTCAAAAAAAATTATTAATTAATAAGTATTATAATCATAAATTAGGTCCTGTTCATTTCACCTTAAAAAAAAATATTAAGTAAAAATAAATTCAGTTTAGTAAAATTAATATCAGTTCAGTAAAAGCAATTTCAGTTCAGTAAAAATAACATATAAAAGAAAATTAGTAAAAATAATTTCAGTTCAGTAAAAATAATTTCAGTTTAATAAAATTAATTTAAGTTTAGTAAAAAATAATTTAAGTCAACAAATATAATTTTGTTTCAATAAAAATAATTTCAGTTTAGCAAAAATAAGGTGAAGTGAACAGGGCCTAAGTCTATATATGATAAAAATATGTGATAGTATTTGCATTTTTTAATATTATTATATTAGCTTACGAGTAGTTTATATATCTATGTACAAGCGCCTTAATGTGAGACTGATAAACATCGCTATATGATTCGATGTCTTATATGTATTACTTCCCTACCTAAAAAGTAGAAAGTTGCTCTTATGAATAGTGCACGGACTTTTAAACCCTTCAAAATGTTATTTTTACCTTTGTACCCCTATATACCCTTCAAAATGTGTTTTACCTTTCTAACCCTATTTGAAATTTTGTACTCCAACCGTCCAACTTCAAATTGTTCTTACCCGTCTACATACATTTCTTTACACATTTGAGCTTTCTCTCCTCTCCATCTCTTGAAAGCTTTTAACTTTCTCTCTCCACACTATCTTTGCCATTTTCAAGTACATCTTTGTTCACCACCTTCCCAAAATTTCCAAATCAAATTGTGGCCAAAAAAAAGTTGACAGTACCAAGATATAGCGGAAAAGGAATAAATAACATCAGGTCAGTTTTCAAGTCCAATAATAATAATAAGTAAATAAATAAATCATAATCAAGTGATATTTTTTGTGACTTGCAAAATTACACATTATTTATCATACCGTTGTTACCTTAGAAACACTATATGATTTGAATAGTTAAACAACAAATTCGAGTCTATTCGGATAAATCAATTTGAGTTAAAATCGAGTCAGGTCAATTCGAGTTTAGATGAACCGGGTCAATTCGGGTATCGTGTCGGTTTAGGTATTACCTTATTACATTTTTGGCATAAATTCTCAACTGTATACCATTTTAGAAAATCCATTTTAAAATGGCTAATATGGAAATACTTGTAACTTTTAAGACTTGTCGGTCTTGAGTTCAAGTCTTGTTATAAGAATTTTTTAGATGCAAATCATATTGTGAAGATAACATGTCATGTTTATAGTGACATGTGGCACATATTGCTGACATGTCGAACTTAAAAAAGGTGACACGTGGAACATATTCTGTTTTAGGAACGCTTTTTAATATATAAAATATAGATATAGATATAGATTAGTTAACTAGTGTGTGACCCAGGCTTTGCTTCAGGTGATAATTTGAGTATTTTTTTAATTTTTTTTTATATTTATTAGATGCTTTAAAATAAAGTCATGTTGAGTTTCTTTAATTTTATTTATTTTTTTTATAAGTAAATTAGAATTTAATGACAACAATAATAACTTATATTAGATTTTTTTGTTTGTTTTACATTTAAATATATATGTGTATTAATAGAGCATGATTTATTTCTAACTAAAATGGTAATACATATGGTTTACATTTAATGAAGTTTGGGGTTCAAATCTCTTTGTATCTTTTAGAGAATATAAATAGACAATAAACAAGGGATAAACTATTTCATTAAATAATAAAAGTTATTCGAAAATTAAAACTTTTTTTTTCTTACAATGGGTAAAGAAGGACTACCCCCCCACCCCACACACACACTCACACAAGACAATAAGCAAAAACGCAGCCACATAGTGAGTACAAAGCGAACTATTCTTTATATTTGACACTTAAAACCATCCTTTATGAGATCTAAATTGTTAATGCAAATTAGTATCGCTTTCGGTGGAACTACTCTTCAATACTTTTAGATGTCTTTGCATTGTGTTTTCAAAAAAAGATGTCTTTGCATTGTGTTATTTTTTTTGAAATTTTTTTTGGGAAGTATTTGCTGCATCATTTTTGATAAAGCTCCATTAATATGTTGTCGCGAACATGAAATAACTTGATAGGTTCTCAAAGTTGGCAAATTTGCAAGATGAGTCTTTCAAATCTACAAGCTACAACCATATTACACACGATCTATTGTACAAATGTGTAAGATGAATCTTTCAAAATTTTGCATCCTTGCACACTCGAAAAACAAATCAATAACTAAAATCCCCATTATACCATGACGAAACCGAATAAATACTACATAAAGGTATTGAGTGTAATCACTTTACTATTGGGATCTTTTTAACCCATGTTATTAATGAAAATACAATGTTATTTTCCATTTAGTATACGGAATAATAATTATAATAATAAAAAATTAAAAAAATAAGAAAAAAAATAAATAAAACCGTTAGCAAAAGCTTTCAAAGAAGGATAGAGAAAACCTTATCCTAGCACCAACCACACAATCCTCCTAGACCCTCAACCCTTCCAAACAACCCACACTCCCTTCTTCCCCACTTTAGCCATAACCATGACAACCCTCCGCTTCACCACACCATCATTCCTCACTCTCACAAACCAACCACAACCACACCCGAAACCCGCGAAACACATCACACCACACCCCCCATCATCCCAACCACCTCGACGACTACAATCCCTCATTTGTACCGCATACAAAGTGGTAGTAGAGCACGAAGGTCAATCAACCGAACTCGAAGTGGAACCCGACGAGAGCATTCTTTCGAAGGCGCTCGATAGCGGGCTAGACATCCCGCACGACTGCAAACTCGGGGTTTGCATGACATGCCCTGCTAAGCTTATAAGTGGAAAAGTTGATCAAAGTGAAGGGATGCTTAGTGATGATGTTATTGAACGTGGGTTTGCACTTTTGTGTGTTGCTTATCCACGTTCAGATTGTAGTATTAAAACTATTCCTGAAGAAGAATTGTTGTCTCTTCAATTAGCTACTGCTAATGACTAATTTTGTTTTGAATTTTGTGTCATTAGCTTTGCAGAAATATTAAATTACAGTGTTTGTACTTTAATTATTAAGTTATAGGAGGATCTTAATTATTACACTCACTTGGTTTAATTATTTGATTGTGTTACTCTTCTTTTTTTTACCTGTTCTAGAGATTGTTTTTTATGCTAATGTTGTTGTAGAAATGAGTGTGTTTGTGTGTGTTATCCTTTTTAATTATCTGATTGTGTTACGCAATTTTTGGTGCCCAGATTTAGCTTGGATAATTCAACTTTGGAAGCCTACGGTTTACTAGTTGTTCTGTTTTCAGTGCCTAATGTTTGACATAATTTCATGTCAAGTACCTTTGTTTAGGGAGTAACGTTTATACACAATCAATGTAGGTTACTTTTATTAAATTTAGGGTCACTTTTTCAAATTTTTGGGTAACTTTTTATCAATAAAGCAAAAATACTTTGTAACTTTTATTTATATCAGGGTAACTTTTATTTCTATTAGGGTATTTTTTGCTCATTTTAAGGTAACTTTATAACGGATATTGTACATCCGATTATGAAAAAGTTTGTCTGGTTTTGGATAACCCTGTTCTGTGTGTTTGATTTACAAAGTTGGTCAATATGTTTTTTTTTGTTTTAGATACCTTATCATAATACATTATTGTTTGGAATAAAAAGACTTTATTCTCCCTATGTCCTTATTTACTTGATACACTTTGACCTATGCGTTGTTATACACATACATGACTTTGACTATATTCTTTTGCTAAGAAATAAAATTATTAGATATTAGTATTTGGATGTAAGATATTGTAAAGTTTGTACTGTAGCAAACATTTCTAGTTGAAGTGTGTCAAATAAATGGTGATAAATGGATTGATTTCAAAGCATACAATAAAAAGAAAGCACAATATATTTGCTAGAGCCTTAAGATAAGAACTTGAAATTAATATTAATATTATAGAAAAAATAATTACAACACCCCACAAAATTTTAGAAATATTGATGATATTTTAATACGGCAGAGCAAATGAGCAATGTAAATGAAAGAAAAGTAAATCAGAGTGCAAGTACATGTACTATCAATTTCGGTGCCTAGGTTGGGTTTGGTTTTAAATTTGAGTCATGTTGAATTATTATATTCATACAAGTCAAAATTTAAATTTAATTTTTTAAAATTATTTTCGAATCAGATTAGTTTTTTTACAGCACTAACTATACAAGTATTTTGAAAAGACTTAAAAGCACTCAAAGTGAAATAAAACCAAACATAAGAAGTTCCTTTGATTTGAAGAGAATTATTTGGACAAAAAATTCAGATATAGCACGAGAGAATAGCATACTCTACAATGCAAGTGAGAGACACCCTGTTACACTTTAGCTATTGGCTCAATGTAGTCTTTACTTTTTTTGTTATTAAAACGACTTAACCCAAACCCACTCCCCTCATTTTCCGTACGTGTCACTGTCACATCATCACACGTCATCCCCCATCCCACCACCTTTGCTTTTTTAAGACACCAACACCCCCTTTCTTTTTCTCTGTTTTCCCTCTCTTTAATCACATTCCTCCCCTTTTTACCCATTCTTAGGGTTTCATTCCATCATTTGGTACATCCAAGCAAACATCAACTGCTGCACAAGTTCAAGTCACTGACTCAGCGAGTGAGTGAGAGAGCGAAAAAAAGGAGGGATAATGGGTTCGGTACCCGACCCGGGCGAGCCGGCTCAGTACAGCTCGCCTAGTTTTGAGGATTTCCAGAAGCAGACGTCGTTGATGACGTCATGTACTCTGCTATGGAAGGAGCTCTCAGATCACTTCAACACCCTTGAAGAAGACATTCGTCGCAAATCGGAGGCATTGAAGAGGAAAATTCGAACCCTAGATGATCAAACCAAGCAATCTCTCGAGGTTTTGAAGAAGAGGGAAGTTACCATTGAAGGTTCTGTTGAGATCGCAATTGGTCGAGCTGAGGAATCCAAGAAGGTCGCATTGAGTCTCGGAGTTGAGGAGAGAGAAAATGAGGATAATGTTTTGATTGGGGAGGTTGATGATGGTGAAGGGTTGTTGATGAAATTGAAGGGTTTTTGTATTTGGATGGATTATGATGGGTTTTGGAGGTTTGTTACTGTGAGGAAGAAGGAGCTTGATTTGCTTAGAGCTAAGATTCCTCTAGCTTTAGCTGATTGTGTGGATCCGCCTAAGTTCGTGCTCGAAGCGATTTCCGAGGTTTTTCCGGTGGATAAGAGGGCGGATAAGATTGAAAGTGTGAATGATTTGGGTTGGGCTTGTGTTCTCTTATTGGAGTCTCTTATACCTGTTGTGGTTGATCCAGTTGTTGGGAAAGATCGTTTGATTGTTACTCCTAGTGTGAGGAAGAAGGCGGAGGGTATCGCCGAGACGTGGAAGCGTAGCTTGGAGGAACGCGGCGGGATCGAGAATGTTAAGACCCCTGATGTGCATACATTTCTGCAGCACTTGGTTACTTTTGGTATTGTGAAGAAGCAGGATGTTGGTCTGTATCGGAAGCTTGTTGTTGGGTCTGCTTGGAGGAAGCAGATGCCTAAGCTTGCTGTTTCTCTTGGCTTAGGTGATAACATGCCTGGTAAGAAATGTTTCTATCTTTGTTTATTTGGTATTAGAATTATATAAATTTTTTTTATTTGGTGTTGAATTTTATTTTATGTTTATGTCAAGGTTATATTTTTAAAGAGGAATTTATGTTTCATTATCATTCTTACTAATGAAATTTGTCTGTATATAAAATGCACATGGTTTTGATTTATATTATTTTTATTTTAGGGAATAATATTGTTTCTCTTTAGGTTTTGTGCAGACAAGTTGGATTTGGTTGCATGTATGAGCTACATTATTTATGGATCCAAGAATTTGTAGTTTTATGTCATTAATTGTGTTTAATTTAAGTTTTAGGTTTTCAGGCATAATAAGATCTAGAAGGGTGTAATAAGCCGTACTTTTTTTCATGTTTTGGAAAATTAAAATAAAGGAGGATTTAATTACACTATGTCCTTGGCCACCCATACATGAGACGGAGGGGGTGGGGGGAGGGGGAGGAGTGGGGATAGGGCGGAGGATGAAATTTTTTCTAGGAGTGTCCATAGTGGAGAAGGTGTTGTATTGATGAATAATAATTCTTTTCCCTTCAACGTTCCAAATGATAAGCTGATTGTGTGTGTTTCTGCAATGGAAGATAAAGTCGGGACTTCAAGTTTAGGTTGTGAAGAAGTTTAAAGTATACAATAATTGATATGTGGGATTTATTGAATAATTTGTGGGTTTTTTTATTTTTTTTATTTTATTTTTTTTTATATATTGCTTTCTCTGTGATTTGAGGCTGCATTTACTAAAGATTTGAGTGGAATGATTTGTTAATAATCTGAGGGTGTGGTAGTGATGAATTCCCTTGCAACAAATTTTCAGAATGTTGGAAGGATGTAAATAGATATATGAACTCACAAATCTATGATATATTAGACTATAATTTTTTATCTTTTCTTTGCTTTCCTCCCTGTAGACACATGTGTTGAAGATGCTCTGCGGACTTAATTTCCTCTGTAGTAGGTCAATATTTGTGCAGCATTTTGCCTATAAACTCCCCTGAAAAATGCTAATTCTGAAGTACTTGACAAAATACATCTTGAGCAACAAAATTAGGCCTTGTGTTGAATATACTAGAATATGCGTGTGTTTCTGGCATTCTCTGTCTTAGAAGCTAGCATGTGAGAATTTTATTGACGCTGCACTGCATATTTATCCCATCCTTGTACTCCAAAAGTTTATTAATCAAAACCGGTTGGAAATTTAGTTTGTTGCTTTTCGTCAACCACATGTTAATCTTTGAGAAGAACCAGAAATGAGATGGTAGGCTCTCCATCCCTGCCTGTTTTTGCTAGGCATGTTCCTGAAAAAAAAATAAAAAAATAAAAAAATAAAAAAAATAAAAAATAAATCTATTGATTCTTCGATGTGCCTCCAAAAATGCAGATATAAGTCTCTTTTATTAATTATTTTCTCTCTGTTTTGGATTGTTAGCCTCATTTTATACTTTTCTATAAGATAGCAACATCATTTGCTTGAAAGAAAAACTGTTGTGCTATTTTCAGAAAAAAGAAAGTGATTAGGCAAGGATGGTATAGATTATAGAAGGGCAATTTTTCCCCACAGAATGCTCTAAGTACAATCTCTTGGCTGATACCAAATGCCACTTTCTCTTGGCAATCTTTCAATAATACTCTTACACTTATTTTGTGTTTTTGGAAGCATATAGTTGTATCCTTGTAACAAATACTTTTCTAAAGAGAGTTCTGCCTTAACTTTAGCCGGTGTGGCAGGGGGGGGGGGGGGGGGGTTATCAGCTATTAATAAAATGCATATCAATCTTGCCTTAATTGGCCAGTTGGTTGGTGGTTACAGATGGTTGTATGGTAATGTTTTCGTCCTTTACTACCTTTTCTTGTATCTTAGTGGTCTAGGGGTGTTGCACTGAAAGTTCATGAAGGTCATCTCTCTTTTTCAAACATTCTTGTTTCATATACTCATAGAAAAGCTGGAGTTAAATCTCACCATTATGTTTCCGAGCATTACCTTTCCTAATTCCTTTTCTAAATCCTTATTTTCATTAGTATTATGTACTATAATAGGTTTTTTAAGATGTTTGCATCCCTTGTGTTTTTGGAAATGCCATTTTTATTTACATTTCACACGCAGGGAAGAACTATAGCTTTTATTGCCTGGACTATGGTGTGTTTTGCTTCTAGTCTATAGAGATTGCTTTCTGCTTTCTTTTTCATAATAAATTGTAACCGGCTTTTATTAGTTGGATACTGATACAATATTTTGTTATTTTCAGAGATGATTGAAGAATTAATAAGCAGGGGACAACAAGTTGATGCTGTTCATTTTACCTTTGAAGTTGGCCTTGTAGATAAGTTTCCACCTGTCCCATTACTGAAGTCATTCCTCAAGGATGCAAAAAAAGCTGCTGCTGCGATTTTAGAGGACCCAAATCATGGTGGACGTGCTGCGGTATTTCTCTATTTTCCCGCTGATAGTTTCTTATTTAGCTTTTTATATTTTGTACTTTATTTCTTTCATTGCCCTTTACTATCTTTAACTTTTAAGGACCATTCCAAGATCATAAATTAATTTCTACTCCCTCTTTAAGTTTTCCATATTAGAATTTGGCTACATTTTTTATTTTTTGGTTGGGGGGGAACTAAATGTAGTGAATGTCAAAGCTAGTTAGTGGTCCCTTGTGGTTATTTTCAGTACGGGGCAAAAAAGGGAGTATGTGTCCCTGTTCATCCTCCCCCCCCCCCCCCCCCCCCCAAACCTCTCCACAAAAGAAGAAAAAAAAAAAGCCCCCTCTCTTATTGTCCCTTTTACTAAGTTGGGAGCCTACTATCCACGAGTATGATTTGCTTCAGCTTTATCTCCTTATTGCTTCTACACTTTAGTACTGTACTATGCTTCCTTCTATATAACGAGCTTTTAAATTATAATTGACGCCCAAGAGAACTAAAAAAGGGACTTGGATTAGTGATTTATGTTTGGTAATGTTTCCGTTTTTCTTGTATGCACATTCATGGCACACTCCTTTAGCAAGTTAGCTATATGCCCTCAACTTCTCAAGGTCGTGATTGCTCTTTTTGGAGCTTTATCTTAAAGGTTAGGCAGTTAGCCATTAATGGCAGCTATGTCCTTTGTTTGCAGTGCTTCACAGCAAAGTATTTTTTCCTTGATGGTAGTTCTTTAATGTTGCTTGCCAAAAGGAATAATTTCTCTATCCTCTTGCCCAATGTAAATAGGTTTCCATATCTTTAACAGTCTTGTTTATTGACCTAGATCATAGGAATTACAATTATTATGAAGTTTATATAAGCACAAGAAGTAGAAGTAGTTCTACTTAGCACAAAATAAAGAATAATGCCCCCCCCCCCCCCCCCCCCCCCCCTTTCTCCCCAGCACACATCGTTCTGTTTTATGCAGTCAAGCAAATCGCTTTGAAACTTCTCTATTCATAATCATACGAGTCTCTTTTCTGTTAGCCAGTGGTTAGAGATGTTCTTTTTCTTTGTTGTAGGGAATGTTTATGATCATTCCCTTAATATACTGTTTTCTTTTTGTGGTCGGGAGTGGGTATTTTTAAGGGTAGATTTGGGATGCTCTCCAAAGTGAAAACTGCATTAGTATGTTGTAATTGTGCTGACTAATTTGGAGTTTGTGTCCTGTAGCAACTAGCTAATCGGAAAGAGCAGTCTGCTCTCCGTGCAGTACTCAAGTGCATCGAAGAATACAAGCTGGAAGATGAATTCCCCCCAGAGAACCTCAAGAAGAGGCTTGAGCAGTTGGAAAAGTTCAAAACTGACAAGAAGAAAACCGCATCAGTACCTGCAAATAAGAGAACCAGGGTCTGCAACAATGGTTATATGCCTCCAGCCAAAGCTGGTCGTTCAACAAATGCTTATGTATCATCATTTCCACCTGCTCCTGCTTATGTCAGGTCTCCTTCGCACCCCCAGTACCCAGCTGGGGTTGCACCTTATCCTTATGATAGACCTGCACCTGCGATGTATGGAAGCAGCAGCCCTCCGTATCCTTACTCACCAGAGGCTGCCCCTCCTGCTATGGCTGGTCCATACTCTGGAGCACCTATTAGTTACCCAGCATATGGCTACAGCAACGGAATGGCACCATCATATCCACAGGTTTACTACTGATAGGTGACTGGTCTTCGTTAACCATGAGACTGGTATGGTAACCACAATGACCACCTGATATTAAGAATGGTTTGTCTGTAATCACTAACCTTATAATGGTAGCGATGTGTGTGTTTATTACAAAATATTCTGTATTTTCTAATGTTAATCAAACTGATAGCTCTAGGTGTTGTGAAAAAGTAACTAGGATGAAGTTTTAATGTTATCAAAGGGTGTAGGTGAACCCTTAATTTAGTAGATAGATAACTCTGCTGATGCTTGTGTCTTGTGAGGTAAATCGCAATCTTGGAAAATATGGTCATGCAGGTACGTTTTCTTGTACAGCAGGCGTGCCTTTATATTTGCATATCAACATTGGTAGAAGGATAGTGTATATGCCATAAATTGTAAACCTAGAGCAATTATTAAGGGGTCGTTTGGTTCATATAAAGGAAAGAGAATTACTTATAGGGAAATGAGAAGAATATAATGTAATTGTCTTTGATTTACAATGTTTGTTTTAAACAAGAAAAGAAATCTTTCCTCAAAAAAAAAAAAAAAAAAAACAACCATTAACTTATTAGAAGGAAAGTGTGAGAGATTACCTGTAGTTGTCTTCAATTGCTTGAATTCTTCAATCGGATTTTTGATTGTTATTGGAGGGAAAGGAATTAAAGAGGAGAGAGGAGAGAGAAAAGTAGTTGGGGGGAGTAAATTTGGTGGGAAAGGTTAATGGTGGGCCCCATTAACGTGAAAATTGGACGGAAAACGTTAATGGGTAGTGCTACCCAAACGTTTTCCATCTTGCGGGTAGTTGTAAACAATTAAAAAAAATGGGTAGTTGTTAACAAAACATCCTATCTTACGGGTAGTTCTAGACAAATTTTCCAAAAAAAAAGGTGAGATTTTTGTTCCTATATACCCCCACTGAAAAATACTCTTTTGTCCCTCAATTTTAATTGGAAATTATACAATCTAATATCCTATCACATCATATTATATTACTACGGTAGAACCCGTGCGAAGCACGATTTATATTAAGCCTATTCTTAATTTGTACGCTTTAAAAATAAATCGCATATATACATGAATATGAATAAGAATTACATATATTTTTGTAATTTTAAAAATTTTTATTTTAATCTAAATTATGATATATTATCTGTTCAACGTTGTCTAATTTACAGTTCAATGTATGAGGTCATGTATTAGTGTGCTATTTAAAATTGTTTCAATTTCCTACGATAAATGGATAGGTTTTAGTTGTAATGTATAAGCTTCCAATATTAAAATTTAAAAATGTTAAATATGATAACTCTACAACAAAATAAATAAATAAATAAATAAAATAAAATAATAAAAAATGCAACGTCTGTTTTAGTAATAGTGAATAGATATCATATCATATATCACTAATACATAAAGCCAGTTGACTGCGAGACAACGACACTTGGCATTCCAGTTTTTTGCCAAGTGTTACGCCACACAAGCGACAACTATACATAAACATGTCACAAAAGATTAAGATTATTAGATAGATTTGTTTAGTATGAAAAATGAATCATTGAATTTTAATTTTGATAGACTTTTAATCTTTTTTTAGTTTAAACTAGTATAATGACACAGTATAATAAGTTCATTTACTAAATATTACTCTAATTATCAAGGTTATTTTAGAATTAATCATATTGAACCGTCTAGCAAATCATATTTTATCTGTTAATTCCCTTTTATTTATCGTTGGACAATTATAATTTCGTAGTTTAAAAAATGGGGATATTTCTGTGTGCGTGGGCTGACCACACCGTTTGGCCGAGGTTTCTTGAGTTACTTGGTTATGGATTACTCGAGTTACTCAGTTATGGGTTATTAATCCTGACCGAGTAACCTCTCAAGTAACCCCTGACCGAGTAACCTTTCGAATAACCCCTGACCGAATCCCTCAAGTAACTCGTGATCGAGTAATTCGAGTAAACCTGACCGGCTGAATAACCCCTGATAACCGAGTAACCCCTAACCAAGTAAAACCTCGAGTAACCTCTGACCGAATCCTACAAGTAACCTCTCAAGTAAGATAAGTTGTGGGATGATAGGATGAAAGCATGTTAGTGTGTTTTATTTACGCTTATGTATTCAGCATAGCTGATTGTGTGTTTGTGTGTTTTGTTGGGCTTGCTTTTATCTTGGCCCTACGACGACCCATTTCTAATGGCGAGTAGTGGGAACAAGTAGAGAGGAGAGTTCAGGTGATGAAGCATATTCATGATGGGCATAAATGAAGAGCGAATCATGCTTAGTTTCCATAAGATTATGAGGTGGTTTATTGCTTTAATTATTATATTATATTATGCTTGTGAGACTAACGCAAAGGTTTTTAAGTATTGTTCGGTTTTAATAAGGGCCTACAATGGTTCCAAGCTGTAAGTTGACTTCGTTTGAATTTGTTTTGACTTTACTTTCGTTTGGTTGACTTTTTAAGTTCACTAGTTTTGAATGGTTTTAAAGATAGTATTCCGGTGTGTGTCTTTGATAATTGCCTTAGTCGTTTTCACAGTGGCGATAATGCCTTAGATTTTCCTATTTCGTGTTTGAAAAAGGGCAAAACAGGTATTTTAATAGAAAGGTATTCCTAGGGTGTTAGAGTAGGTGAGGGAAGATTTTCTTGTGGTTAGCGTATTTTTGAGGATATTGACCCTATTCATTCCCGTTTTGAGCTTGAGTGTCATACTTCCCTTATTCCTCCCCCTATGAGAGATACCTTTGGTGAGGATGTGAGTGAACCATCTTCAATATTGTTTGAGGGAGTTGAAAACCTAACAATGGACTTGAAAACCTATTTCATTTAGGACCTGTTTTTTTGAGTTGCTCTGCTCTGCTTTAAAATAATAAATAATAATAATAATAATCAATATTTAATAATAGTAATTAATATTTGATAATAATTACTAATATTTAAAGTGGAAAGCTAAACGTCGCCCTCGAATATCTAACTAACGCCCGCAAAATAAACTAAAAATACAAATTTACCCTTTTTTTATCAAAAAAGTTACCCCCTCAATTTACCCCATCTTCATACTACCCACCACCACCACCACCTCCTTCTCCTCCTCCTCTTTTAACCACCAACTCCTTACCTCCGGTTTCACGATCTACACAGTTGCGGTAATGACAAGTAAGGACGGAGGGAAGTCGGTCGCCAACGGAGAAAATATTTTTTTTTCTGAATTCACGGCTAACGCCTTGATTTTTCGCACGTCCTAGGCTCAAATGCCTAGTTCCTATGAACAATCGTGTGGTTGTATGAAAAATTTGGGTGTTTGAGGTGAAACGCCTAGTTTTTTATAATACCCTAGGCTGAAACGCCTAGTTTTTTATAATACCCTGGGCTGAAACGCCTAGTTTTTTCGAATAACCTAGGATGTTTCGAAAAAACTAGGCGTTCAAGCCCAGGGTATTGTAAAAAACTAGGCATTTCAACCTAGGGCATTCTAAAAAACTAGGCGTTTCCTGGATTTCAATTTTTTTAAAAAAATTTATCGCGACGCACCAATTCCATACGGTTCGACGAGCCTTCTATGAGCGTCTAAGGTTGTGTTAGTTTCTTGTACTTCGTCGTTGTCCATAAGATCTAACGAAATTGATTTTGCAAAATTTAAATAATTTGTTTGATTTTGAAACTCACGGTGGTTGGAGTGCTTGTTCGATGACCGTTGGTGGCCGTTGACCACTAGAGAGAACGGTAAAAAGTTTTGTGTACAATAAAAGTGTAAAATTGAGGTAAAAATAATTATTTTTATAATCGTTATTATAAGGATAAATACGTAATTTTATTTTATTTTGCGGGCGTTAGTTAGATATTTGAGGGCAATATTTAACAACCCCCTATTTAAAATAATAATAATTAATATTTTATAATAATATTAATAATTATAGTATTTTATATTTTATATTTATAATAATAATAATTAATATTTAATAATAATTAATATTTAATAATAATAATTAACAATTAATAATAATAATTGATATTTCAAGCAATTTCAGTTACTCTTCAAGCATCGCCTCTAATATCCAACCTCGAAACTGAGGAAGTTTGGGAAGGGGTAGAACTGTAGAAGCATAATGCAAATTGTAAACTATGTTGTCTCTGCCACTGAAACCACCATGCATGTTCCGTATAAATGCGCTAGAGCAAGGTTAGTTTAGAATACAAGAAAATAAAAAAGATGTGGATTTTTTAAAGTATCCAAACAAAGATCAAACAATCTCATGGCCTTTCTAGTTTCCCTTTTATTCGTTGGGGTACATCAAAGGGAAGAAACAAATGGAAATCCAAGGAGTTGCATAATACCAAGGCCTTATTCAAAGTCAAATGAAACTCCAGATTTAGGAGACATAAACATTTATGTGGATGTCGATCAATGTTGGAATGGTTTCGATCATGAGCATCTTCCTATGCATCAAAGCAACTATGACTAACGGAAGCTGAAATTCTAGCCATCTATACTGTTCATTGTGCCATGAAAAATAAATGTCAAATCCCAGTTGAATCTACTCCATATCCTATCTTCTGAAATCTCACTTATCTGCCTACTTCACCTGATACATTCCCATTCATTAAATAAACCTTTGAAAATAAGTTTTTTTATCAAGTACAAATTTTAAAATTAATGCATCTTACAGTATGACGAAAGCTCAATGAACTCAACTTTTACTAGTAATTTTGTAAATTAATCACAGGCACAAATGGACGGACCTACGCATCACCAATCACCATAATAACCACTTGCCAATTGCAATAAATTAAGGTTTAATACAATGCCCATGGATAACGCTGTGCAAATTCACAGGCATACCTATTTGAAGGTATAATTAGCCTACGTTTCTTTCTATTCTCCCAATTTACTAGCAATTTCCAATCAACATACAAGAACAGCAGGTCATTCATCACCCTTGCAGGCTTTCGCATGAACTTTAAAAGGAAAAAAAGAAGAAAAAAAAAGGGTAAGGGGAACTAAAAGAACACCCTCTCTTCAGCATTCCCACAAAATCAAGATAATGCCAAGTTGATCAAGTAACCAGGCCATCTTTACCACATTTATCATAGATTGCAAGTTGCCAATTCTCAAGAGCTAGCAAAGTCGTGACTCAACCTATACTGCAACCATTGGTGGTGTGGATGGAAGCTGCTATCAAAGACTTGATACCTACTTGATTTCTTTAACCAGAGAAAAAACAAATCACTGCATGACAATTACAAAGTGTCAGCTATTCTTAAGAAAGGGGATATCTAAACAACTCAAAGATTATAAAAATAATGAGCAAAATCTAAATTTGGCAGTCAATACTCACGCCTACTTTGACAATCAACAATATGAAATTATTGTTGGTTTACATGGTAGAAAAATAAAAGGATTAAAAATTACTTTCTTGATCACAATCAGAGAAATATTTTAGTCAATATTGACATCTGAAAACAAAAAATGAACATTTTTACACTAATAATAGTATATGTCACAGCCACAGTTCAACAATGTTACATCTAATGTTCATGCATAGATGGATCAACCAGACCTCCAGATAACAAGAACCCTATGAATGATGTTACAAGGGGATCCCAAATTTCTACCACAAATAATTTCATTAAACAGGGGGCATGATGTGCGAATGAACATACGGTACAAAGGTAAGAGATCATATCTCATCTCATCTTTGTTGATAAAAGAACATACAGTTCAAAATAAAAGAATATACTGACCAAAATAAATAAACATACCACTCACAGTAATAAATGAACATGGAAGTATGATAAAAAGAAATGAATGCATAATAAAAAGAACAACAATCTGTATGGTAACCCAAGCTGTTTTTTTCATACGGTAACCTAAATTGCTTAACTCATATGATGACTAAAAATTACATAGGAAAAATAGAGGCTTACCTAAAATCACTTGGATGGTTGAAGTTTCTCAAACTTGCTTTCTATGACAACCTTCTTTCGAGTTTCAAAATCCACTTTGTCTAGGTCAGAGGCTAGAGCAAGATATCCATACAGTATTCTTCTCCTTTCACCTGTCCTCTGATCTACCATCACAAGATTTGGATTGTTCTCCTCATTCTTATCAGTAGTAATCGATTGTACACGGGTCCAATCTCTACGACCATGGTGATCCTTCTCAAAGTGGTCAGCCAATCGCATGGCCTCCTTCAGGCCTGACTGGTCACTTGCAAACTTAATAAGAGTAATGCCAAGATGGCCATCTCTACTGTATAAGGACTTCGACTTGCCACCAGAGAAGCCAAGATCTGTATAGAGGCAGTAAACCATTAACAAATATGATATAACAATAACAGTGAAAACAGAATGACCACGTGATAATTTCATATTCTTGTATGTAATATACCAAATGTTGTGTACACATCAAAGTTCAAGCTAACAGATTATAAATTGTATCAAATAAAAAGGTCTATAGTGTTATAGCAGACAGCATACCACATTGAAACAGTAGGCCATAATCAGAAACACAGTCTACATGTTAAGTTCTCAGTAATGATAGGGGTGTGCACTACTTGGATTAACACTAATACATAGGTAGGCTATATGGAGAATCAAAATTAATTATGGGAAGTAACGATATAAGTACCCTAGTGTACATATTTGCTTAAACAAATTCCTTCAAATTTTCTTTTAATACCAAAAAACAGCTGTATGCGTTAGTAATTTTTTTTTTGACCCAAAGTCCACAAAAACACTACTTGTGGGGCATTACAAGCAAATGCATGTCATCTTTTGATTTGTATTTGCCTCTGATAAAGTCAAATAGGGCTTCAATTATTGGGAAAAAAAAATAATAAGGTGCTCTACAAAATGACCGCGAAAATTAAACCAAAGCAGAAACTATACACAGCTGCTACTGCACCCAGGAACAAAAGTTCTTTGTGAGAGCCATGGACACTGGACCAAGTTACCAGAATCATAAAACTGGATCAATACAACATATATCAATCCCTAGCTAACATTGCACATTCACTGATGCCAAAAATATTTAAAATATATGAATGGCCACTTCTTAATACAGAATGCAGACCTCATTCACCTCAAGCAATTACCAAAGACAACCCTTGTTGCAATCTTTTTTGTTCTACTAAGATTGTACCTTGGAAGGAGACAAATCAAAGGCTAAACAACCTGCAGGAAAGCTAACCTTATACCCAATTCTCACAACTAAGGAGAAACGACCAAAAGTATGGTCACCCTCAGGGACATCAAAAATGAATACTCTAACCATACATGGCCCTGTCGTAATAGGAAAAGCTATGTTACTTGGACTCGGATACCCATGTCCGACACGGATACATGTCTAAGTGCCCGACTCGCCTATTTTTTGAAAATTTTCCATGATTTTGAACTAATACGAAGTGCCTAAGTGTCCTACCCATGTCTGAGTGTTGAGGGTCCGACATGGGTACTTGAGGTGAGATAAAGAGTCCGAGGAAAAGGCAACCATCTTCAAGTAACATAATTTTATCTCCTAACAGCCAATACGATGAATAGAAGTAGGTTCTATTCTCCCGTTTTCTCCAAATGAAGACTCAAATACGAGAGTGATCCATTACTTCATATAATTACAATCAGATCACTCACACGCAAAATAAACAGTACATTGAGACCAAAAGATGCCTCAAAAATTAGTTTTCTCATGTTAAGGACCAAATTGTAACAGACCCAAACAGAATATCCAAGGTGTGTAAGAACAACAAAGATAACATGAGGTGCAGGACTAATAAAATGAATCAAAATTACCTAATTAATCAAGAAACATACAAAACTCACAAATTGCAATCACAAAAATGTATAATTCACTAATCTAGATAAGACTTCACTTATCCAACTCAAGGCAATACAGAGCAGTTGCAATTAAGACAGTCAAAGCCCTTAACACACCCAAACACCCCTACCCCACCCCTCGCCCCCACCAAAAAAGTGGGAGAGGGGGGATGGATAGGAAAATAGAGAGTAGGCACTGAAGGAAAAGACGGGAGATAAAAACCCATAGTTTTGATAAGTAAATCAGTTAACACTCTTGCCAGTCAGGCAGTCATCAAGAAGGAAATCCAACCTCTAGGTTGAACTTTATTCAAAGCGACAAAACAAAGTATTTCAACTTGATTTCATATTCACTTTATAGAACCATAATTTCTCTCAAGCAATATGTCTCAAGCAAAATGCTATCAATAGCTCACTTTTAACAGAGAGTGTTGGTGATAGGGAGGGAGACAGAGAAGGGTTTCATTCCAACACAAAGGATCAGAAGGATTCAGAAACTTATTCACCAGAGTTGAAGGACAACAGCATTAATAAGAGCAACCTCTAGTCCTATGATGACTTAAAAAACAACACGCAATTTGTTACAAATAATACACTAGAACAGAAGGAAATCCCTTACATCCTGTAACTAAGAAAGATCCCAAAATACTCCAACAATTGGAAAGAGTACAGACAACAATTATTCCTGAGTTTGGTTTTAAAATTACAGGTTGTAAACCAGTGAGAGATACTGCTGACAGATAGAACATGTCATTAATATATCTTGTCACATTTAAGATTACAAGGAATCCAGTTTCTGTGTTGCAAATTCATAGAATAGTAGATAGGAATTAGAGTTGAATATAGATATAGCCTAAACATAGTGAAATCCTTAAATGAATATTAAAAGGGTTGAGTATATAGCAACCCCTCCACGCAGGGACTAGTAACTGCAATCATTTATCATACACAAGGAAATATAATACTCTATCCCCAAATAAGTCACATTAGCCTAAATCACAAGTTTTTAGGGAGGTGAATAATAAAAAGATAGTGGGGTCTGATTGATTATAAAGGGTTTGGAAGATTAAAAGTGTATGAATAGATACAAAGGAATAAATAAATTAAAAAATTGCTAGATTGAAAGTGAATTAAAAGAAAATGTATAAAGGTGATATAGGAATTTTATTTAGGGACAGGTTTTGGGTTATAGGAGACTTTATTTTGGGGCAGAGGGAGTATCAAGTTCTAGAAAACATAAAATCGACGTCAAATTTCTGTTATCTTTTTAAATTTAGTATCAGCTAACAAGTAATCCACTAATTAGTACTTACAAAAAAGATTCCAAAAGAAGAAACCTACTCTAGAGGTTCTCGATTTGAATACTTATGAAACTCTACAGACCATCAAATCTAAGGTGTGATAAGAAATTAAGAGCAATATGGCCTGTTGGAGCCGTAATGACCATAAATCCCTATAGCACTCTTAGCATATTTAGTAACACTAATATTTGCATTCTTTGGCAATTCAAATCCTAAATAAAACCTGATACCATAATTGATTGACTAACTGCTTCAACTAACATAAAGAATGACGAGTCCTCCAGGAGGAGGATGCTAAGAATAGCAAGTAGAAGCAGGAAGAATTAACATCCAACCAACATGATACATTATCAAAGAAACTAGCTTTAGGTTTTCCAGGTTAGTATTTAGTTTCTCCATCAGTTAACTCAACTGTAAGACAATAGATGTGCAACAGCGCAATTAGACGCCGAGCATAAATAATCAGTTTCTATTTTATAGAGTTTTCTGCATAGTTAAAAAGTGCTCAATCACCCCTTGTTTTCTCACAACTAGCACTTAAAACTCAAACTCAGACACAAAAAAAATACATATTGGATGACTGTTTCTTCTAAAAAGTTCATTAAGTATATCCATGAGCTCAGAAGTATGTAATATACACTGCAGTCAAGATTATACATACCATCTCTAACCTACTATCTGCTTATGAAATTAAAATTTACTCAATAGCATTAGAGGGCTCCACAAAAGAAATGATGGAAGCTCTGGCATATGCAGAGGTAGAGCAAGAAAGCTTCTAGGGGAAAAAAATACAAAAAAAGTGGGGGCATACACAAAGATGTCTAAGTGACTTAAAGAGTATATAAGACTTTTCGCAAAAATATTCTGGACAATGAGAAGCCTGACGTATCTGTTAAAAAAACCGCAAGTTTCAATGTAGATAGCAAAAATTTAGCTTCTCGGTAAAAATGAAAGTGAGAATGCCAGCCATCAACAAAAAAGAGTTTATAACCCACAAAGGTAATATCTGGATGTCAAACGGATAAATCCAGATCTCCAGTATATCACTAAAGTATAGATCATCTCATGGATCTAGTTATGTAAGATTACTACACATGTATGTCAATATAGCAAAGAACAAAGTGGATATATTATAGCATCCATATTCTATATAGTAAGCTGAGGGCAGTACCTCTAAGTTTACTATCCATTGCCTTATTTCCCAAACCCTCCATACGGCCATCTTTACCCTTGCCAGTATTTGTGTTATTAATAATAACCATAGGTGGCCACATGATCAAGTCATCCTGGTATGCAGCCGCTTCTTCGGCAGGCATATGTTGATAGGCCCTGGAAGAATCAGGAGGCCTCATAAAACTCCACCCCATTATGGCACAGAGAGCTTTGTGCAAGCCCAGGTGATCCACTCGCAAATCAGCATTATCTGAGTTGAAAGTATGCATAACAAGAGCATGCACATCTGGAAACTCTTTTGAAGACCTGTAATTTCCAATACCAAGAGAGTCGGACAATACATAACTCAAGTTTTTCTGACATAAAATTAGTTCAGATACATTCAAGGAAAGATAAACTGATAAAGTTCATATATACGGGCATACAGCCCACAACTATCGCACTAATTACATTTTTAGCTGGTTGGTAGGCCAATCCAGGCAAGCAGACACTGAGTCAATCAGAAGTTACTTTTTTTTATTTTTTTTATTTAAGGCTAAAAATTTGTCAAAAGTCCCACTTTACTACAACTAAAAGTCTACTAGTAGGTTCGTAAAACCCTACAAGATAAACTTTGGAAACAATTTATCTAAACTAATATGGATTTTTAAGTTGGATTTTAGACTAGAATAATACTAGATGCTCACTTCAATGACTGACATAACAAAAGCAACACATCATAGGTTGCATCTGTAGTATACTGCCATATTAAACCACTATAAAGCAAGAAGCATAAGCATATTTGTCTCCTCAATAGATACAAAAGAAACCACACTTAACAGAGTTGGAAATATGCTCCTCAAGACAGCAAATTAAAACCAAGCCTCCATTGCCACTTGGCAAGGTTGGTCATCCAAATTACAATGTTACTATTGAATACATAAGATTGAACATGAGCAATAAAAAGAACACACAAAATTAACAGCCAAGTTTCATATCTATGAAGAGACCTATAGAACTAAGTAAATTCACATAATTACAGCAACCCAGTGAAATGAGGTTGAAGACAAAAGCACAAAACTCCTTGTCACCATAAAGTTGATGAACCCAAATGGTCCAAATACATCTCTTATCTTGATATGCTAATAAACCAATAAGAGAGATGACAGGAACATAAAATCAACAGCCAAGCCTAAGGTCAATGAAAAGACCAGGAGAATGAACCTGGTTCACATCAACAAACTACAACAATCATCTACGGAAGTCCCTCTTTCAAAACCAAAATAAAAATAATAAATAAAAAAAATAATAAAAAAAATAACCTCATCCGTTCTAGAAATATTGCATCATTCGCAAACTTGACACTATTCACACAATCATCATCAACCAAATATTGTGATTAATACATAAAGAAATATAGTCATGTGGGGTCTTGTTAGAGATTCGTCTCGGTATAGTTCATAATATCAACTATGGTGATTATTAATAACAAAAATACCGGCAAGGTAAAGATATTCAAGGTTGAAAATGTGGCCACATGCACCTTTTCAACCTTAAAGAGCTTGAGTTATATAAGAAAAATATTACAAACATCAAAGGTGGTCATCCAAACATATAATAAACATAAGATACTTCAAATCAAGGGCATGCAAAAGTTCTGATTTTGTAACTTGGGTAGATCGAATGAGAGTACAACAAGTATACTTCAGGACCCATCATTATAACAAAACATCAGACTCAACAAAATTTGCAGCTGGTCAGTCAAATTAAGAGCCGCAATTATACAATACACCAAACGCCCAACACAACGCTCACAAACAGTAATGAGAGGCCATAGATTAATCCTCTTATGCAGTATGATGAATTTAACAATCCAACATTCCAACGTCTCCACTCCCCACTTAACGCCAACTGCAGATATTATATGCCTTTTTCACAACCTTTGTTCTTCCATTTTCATCTTTTTGAAAGCCCAAACTCATTCTTATGGAATTTCCATTGTTCTCTGAGAGACCAAGAAGATGAGAAGGCTGTGAAAATAGCAATCCGTAAACAATGACAATTCACTGCTAATTAAAGACCCCCTTCCTAGTCTCTAAAACTCTAAATGCCTATTTCTCTACCTAAAATTGAAAAAATCAGTTTGTATTTGCAATTCCAGATTCTTTGTTGCAGGCTTGCAGCATAAACAACTCACCTGGTACATTGCCAACACAACTATTTTGAATTCCTACTAACATTTGGTACCCCTGTCAATTCACATTAATTTTGGCATCAATATTTCTTGATTCATCATCTATCCTCAATTTGTGTGCCTAAGATTCTAATAATCTTGTCAGCAAGGTGTTATTAGAAAAACCAGCATGAAAAGATAAACCCAGTGACAAAGGTACTACCTCTGTAGCCCTTTATTACAATTAAACCATCCAAAATCAGCCAGCATATTTTTTAGCAAGCATACAGAGAGAAAAAGAACAAATCTTCAATTGGATTAGCAGGAGAAGCAACAAGGCAATAATAAGAGTGTCATACTTGTACAATGGTATAAACCAACATAAATATAAGATACGAGCATTATATAGATCTAGCACAGGACCTAACCAACCAAAACATCAACAGATAATGTTAGTATAACAGATAACGACCACTGATAAAGCTGCAGAAATTGTAAGAGGAACAACATCAATCAGCCATAATTGACTGAGTTTGACGTTCAAGCCTTGTTGAAAGCTACAGGAGCTATGCTCAAATTACCTAAAATGCAGACAGCATTAATCATGATCCATGAGATCTACTATGACTTCAAAGTCAAACTAGAAATCAAAAATTGAAGGACCTTACTGCTTCAAGATCCTCAAAGTGACACAATGAAACAGGGATTTTTCCTAGAACATGTAATATAAGGGGGATCACAGGCCCATGTCAATCCATGATCCTAAAGTCATGTTTACCTACTTCTTTGCTTACCTTAGTGTGCAACTTCTTTATACTTTGAGTTGTTTTGCATTTGCCGTCCTTAACTTCTATTTGTTTTCTACCCTTACTAATATTACTATAAAAAATGGCTTACATCTGCCAGGTGATTAAAACATATCGTTGGGTCTAAAGAAGGGGATAAGGATGCATATTGCATACAACTTGGATACCTGACAACACTGAATTAAATGTTTGAGAGCCTATAACTTATCTCAGCTATGCAAAATCAGAATTGTTTAAGACCTCTCACAGCACTCAACGGAAGACTTTGGATAACCAGAGACAAAGACATAGCACGTGATTCCATATCTAAGACCATCTTCAATTCAAGACATGTGTGCATCGGTTAGTTAAGGAGCTTTAAAGAGAAACAAACATAGATGCTCAAAGGCAAGTCTCAGCATTAAGCCTAGCACATTGCCACTGATTTCAATGGCACAAAAGTTCAAGGCATGAGAGATGCCTTTATTAATGCATATTTTAAAATTTGATTGAAAAATCTATATAATTATCTTAGACTATATTATTTTTAAACATAGCTTCTACTTTAAGGGCCCATGTATTTTATCTTTTTACAACAAAGCCTTAGTCCCAAGATGATTTGGGGTCAGCTAACATGAAACATCACAAGGAACCATCGGCCAAAGAAAAAAGGACATGCAAGATGACTAGTTGGGGAAAAAAAAAAAAAAATGTGTAAAGTCAGGAAAAGAAATAAAATGCAAGTAAAATTAAAGAGAGTTTTAAAAGAGTACCAGGAATAAAATTTAATAAAGTTTTAAAGGAGTGGTAAAACGCGCAAGTAAAAAACATAATGGTTTAAGAAAACTTTAGTAAGTCTAGATAAAATAAGTTAAAATGGAAGAAGTCTTTACTCACATTTTCAGATAAGTTCAGTTCAGACATAATAAGTTTGACAAAATAAGTTTTAGATAAGTTCAGATAAAATAACACAAGTTCATACAAAACATAATATAAGTATAGATAAAATACGATAAGGTCACATGGTACAACTTTAAACAATATAATATGAACCAAGCAAGGCCTAAGTTGGAAAAAGAAGCTTAAACATTTTAAAATAAAGAACTAATTAAAAAAGATTTTTTTTTTAAAAAAATGTCAAATAAAAAAGGCTCAACCCCGCTCAACTTACATAATGAAATTAAATTTCCACTCCCCTACTATTCATGGCAGGTTACTTAGATTTACATTTCTGTTACATCATAAAATCAAAACCAGTAAAAGATATGAAGTATGTTCTGACAGCCATTCTTTTCACCATAAAAATAAGGGCCAATAGGGATGAATAAGTTCATATAAGAGCTACCAATTCACTTTAGCAGATAATAAGTTCAAATATGATAGGAAAGAACAAGGTGAAAACAACCTACTCATCTGAACTCTTTTCTTTTCAATAAAAAGATAATGAAAGAAAAAGAATGAAAAGGAGGGAGATGAGAAGACAGAATCAGCAAAGAGGCTCTCCTGTGAGAAAAACCAAAAAGAGACAGAATGAAGGGAAGACAAATTAAAGAGAAAGATAATTTTAAGCAAAGTGAGGAGGAAAATAAATGAAGAGAGAAAAGCTAACATGCTTCCACACCCACATGGAGCAATATTCCAATAAGAGTATGAAGCTTTCATATGGTAGGATTTTTAAACTAAATTCTTTGAGTTTTAGGTGTTTGGGTGGGGAGAGGGGAGATTGTGTCAAGGTGTGTCTCCAAAGCTAGGTCAGAACCCTAAGCAACAAATCTTTATTAATATTTCAATTTTCAAACCTTGATAGTAAAGGTAAGATTATTTGTGGTAATACTTTCTCTGTTTTTTATTATTATTTTTTTTTTTACTTGCAACACTTTGACTTTTCAAAAGCGAATGATCTCACTATAGATGGTACATGCTAAGGGTAAGTCACAAGACTTCAATGAGGGAGGGATAAAAAATGAAAATAAAACTACAAGAGGAAAAAAGTGTCTTTGCCAATGTAGTACACAAAAAACCATGAGAGTGTAGTAACACACAGCGGTCACCGATGGAAGCTAAATTAACACCCTTCGATGCCAACTACGAAGCAACTTGAATTGCACGGCTCTTTAATAGAGTGGAATGGCTCAAACACATGCATTCGTATTCACTCCACCTCCATAAACCCTAAAGAATGGTGGCTCCACTCATGCTCAATTTGTGCTTAAAGGCCTGCATCGAGCGTTAATATTATACCAAATCATGGCATCAGAATATTCAATTAACTACCCCCTCCATCCCAATTTCATGTGCCCAATTTTCAGGGCACATAGTATTAGGAGATTCATCAATTGTTATTATAATTAAAAAGGGGGAAGTGATGGGAGATTGTGGGGTAATCTCATACTAAAAATATAGGAGAAAAGAGATGTGGTGGATCAGGGGTAGAAGAGATAAGTAATAAAATAAAAGAGGGTCATTGCTACAAAAAAAATGGACAAACTTTATTAGAACGGGTGAAGAAGGGCAGTCGGCAAAATTAAATTGGGACGAATGGAGTGACAGAATGCAAGTAGAGTGAGTCTGCATTTTGCACTAGCAACATTCAACTTTGAAGTCAATAAAAGAACTTGACAATTATAAAGAATAATAACAATAGGAAATAGTACAGTAGAGTGCTCTATAAAACAAAGAAGATAGTGGATTATAAAAGAAAACGGAGTGCTTGGGTGAATGTGGCATGTAATATGATATGGTACAATAAAGTTATAAAATAACATAGAACATAATAGAACTAAATATCTCTAAATATAGGTAGCCCTCCGTTAACAACTATCTAGTTTTGGCATGTAGATAATTTGGCATCTAGGCTCCTTCAGTATGACACATTGATTTGTATTAGGTCATAAGTAAAATATAGATTTAATAGGAAGGAGGGTATACACGATACTAGAAAAATGTCACTTATAGGTGACACTTATAAGACCTCACAAAACTAGTCCTAACCAAACAAAACCCAAGTGCTTAACAAAGCATGTGGTTCCAATGAACATTTACAAAATACATTTAAACGGCACAGTCAAATGTCTTTTTATGGAATATAGCCAAAAGCCAAGTTGTCGAGCAACCTCAAATTCATTCGGTCCTAATCAAACAAGTTAAAGTTTTCACTTTTCAGTATGAGATGTTCTAATAAATGCAAGCCAATGTCAGACAAAGAACACCATCTCAGATATACAAGTGGATGCCTTCAATGTAAGCAAACCTCCCCAAAGATTGCATACAAGCTGCAGCATTGGGCAAAGAACAAAATGATGGCAATCAAAGATCAATCAAATGAGAGCTTTGTGCATTATTGCAACCAGTATAAATATACACTTTGCAGCCAAAGTATAATTAGCCAATAAAAGTATGAATCAACGGCACATACCACGAGCCCTACTAGCAAACAAGTAACACTAATTCTAGCTGAGCAATATTCTATTTAATGACTACCTTGCTTACCTAATTGTCTGGTTCCCCAAAATACAAAAGCTTCACTAACCGGTATATCACATCAAAGAAAGAACACATCTTAGAAAAATCATATCCTCTAATGTGAGACTAAAGTGCTTGAAGGTAAACTTCCTCACTGTAATACCTTTAAAATATATCACCTAAATTGCACTTATACAGATACGGAGAGGGTACAAATCAAGAGACATGAAAAGCAAAATCCTAAAATAAAAGACAAACACAGCTACATACTACATATATTTGGAAAACCAAATAAATTATAAAACTTATAGAAAACCAAAATTAAAGGCACCTATTTTTGCCATTAATTTCCATATATCTGTCTTACCACTCTTCTATCCCATTAGTTTCAGAATTTCAAGAATCTGAGAAATGCTAGAGTCAGGTTCAACACATGTATAAACAAATCTCATTCACGTACAATCTCATGTCATTAAAGCAGTAAGAATATAAGTAATGTACTATCTAATCACACATTCAATAGAACCATATTATACCAACAAAACATAGTTAAATTAAAGCATAAAGAGTTGTTTCCAATCAAACCTGCCACAAACGAGGCACTGAAGATGCTTGCCATTCTCTAAGTAATTCTTTTTCTGATTAGGATTCTCGTAAATCAACTTAATAAAATGAAGATATGCCTTCATAATAGGAGGATCAATCCGAACTTCCTGCCTTGCACCCACATTATTAATACCACCACCACTATCAAACCCGGTACCAGCCCTCATAATCTTGGAATTTCGAAACTCGTCGTCGCGTCTAAACGGACTACTAGTACCCGAACCCAAATTGGCACCGGCACCGGCATTGCCATACTGCAAGAGCTGCTGCTTCTGCCTGGCAAACTCATCCCCATCTCTATCTCTATCTCTATCTCTCTCATCCCCAAAACCAAACTTCCTCTTCATTGACAACGAATTAGACCCAAAGGGATGATCCTCCCTACCGCGAAAACCATCCGGGCTCATCGGGCCAACCCGACCCAACTGATGAGGCGGGCCAAAACGGCCAATTGGGGGTCTAGGAGGTGGGGTGAAATCTTGGTAATCAGGGGGCAAAGCGAAGTAGGATCGAACACTACCATCAGCAAGAACAATGGTGCGACGATCAAGCATGTGGAACCCATAAGTAGGAGGAGGTGGAGGGACAACGGAAGAGGGGAAAGGTGAGCTGCGTTTTGGGGTTGGTTTATCAGAGGATGACCTTGTTGTAGCGTTGTTGGTGGGGGGTTTGGCGGTGCTTGGGGAGGGTTTTGATGGGGTTCCGGAGGTGGGATTTGCGGCGGCGGGTGCGGCGGAGGTTGTGGTGGGGGTGGCGGAAGAGGAGGATTGCCAGCGAGATTTGCGTTCGGAAGGAGGAGGACGGTTGGTGGTGGTGGTGGTTGATGATTTGGGGTTGTTACCCGCCATGTTTGTTAGGGTTTCAACGATGAAGCCTGATTTTTGTTCAGGCTAGGCTCTCCAATGTGACTGTTATGTGTTATATTTTTGCTTTTTTTTTGGGTTTTTCTACATGGTACCCCCAAATTATTGCGTTTTTTATGTTGTGCCCTTCTAAATCCTTACTTCTACACGGTGCCCACAAGTTTAATCTCAACTTCTCCACGGTGCCCACAAGTTCAATAAACTTTATCACATTTAAAAATCACTCATCAATAGTCAAATATTTTGGTTTTCTTTGCCTTGTGCTATTTCAATTGTTGAAAAATAAATAAAATTGGCCAAATGATTTGGTCAGTATATTTAATATCGCTATTATACCAATTATTCATATGTTATCAGTGATTTATGACATTTGCAAAATGATGCTCTACTCTTAAATGAACACTTGCAATGTCAGACTCAAGATATATGGCGTATTTGGTTCAACAATCTGATCTGCAATATCAGACTCAAGATATATGACGTATTTGGTTCAACAATCTGATCTGCAATATCAGATTCCATATTAATGCTTGTATCTGGTTTAATATTTGAGAGAGATGGAAGGTGAGGGTTTGATCAAAATGGGGTTTTAATGTTCTATTTTATGTCCTTTAAATTTAAGTAGTAATTAACTTAGGTGGGTGGTTAACTTAACCACAAGTTAATTACCGTTAACAAAACAGCTTATGAAGGGCATATATAAAACAGTACATAAAACTTGTGGGCACCGTGTAGACTTTTAGATTTAGAAGGGCACAACGTAGAAAACGCAATAATTTGAGGGTACCATGTAGAAAAATCCTTTTTTTTTTTTTTGAAAGATGTGTTATATTCTTTCTAATTCATGCTTCCATATATGGAATACCGAAGTTACTCTATCAAGACATTAACCCTCATCTTTATAAAACTTCGGCAATTTTAGTGTTTGTTCAGCCTAGGCTCATTTATTTTGATTCGGAACATTTTTTTAGAAAATTATTTTTCATTTTCCATTATTTGATTAGTAAAATGATCTTGGAAACAATCTTACCTTTAACCCTCATCTTTATAAAACTTGAGCAACTTTAAGACCGTTGAATGGATGTCTTCCCAAAATCAAATTTGAATCCACCCCCTTAGACAAGGGTAAATGGGTAATCCCTCCACAAAATCAAGTGAGATGTCTTCTCAAACCACCTTTGGAATTGGTAGAGGTTGTAATAACCCCGACTTTGTTAACTCGCCTTGCTCCTTTGACATACTCCACATTGCTTTAGTACCTCCACACTTCCTTTCTCATGCCTTTCTAAAACCAGCCAGCTGCCATCATCAAGATCAAATACGTCTTCATTTCATCGTCATGACCTCTAATTGGTGAGTCATGATATACGCTAAGAAGAGCATGGATAAACTTCGAAAAATAAGGCAAGACAATCCTCCCTTTGTAGGAAACCAACTTCCCATCTAAACTGAACCCCTTTGGGCCCTCATCACCTGCTGTCGGGATCTGTTTCAGCCCACTTAACCATTAATCTTTCTCCATCTCTGCTTCCAACTCAGCCCACTCCACTAAATGACTATGTACCAAGGTTGTTGTTGGGGTTTGATGAGTCCGACTCACCGCGAAAGAAAACCTAAGCCAAGATCACTCGTAATAATTAAAAACACATAAGCATAATTAACTTAATGACAAGATTAGGATAGTAATTATACCTTTGACGCGTGCTTCGCCCGACCTCTAGGGGCTCTTACTTCGAAAGCATGTCTCGAAAGAACGACGACCTCCAACGGAAGTCCACCCACAACCCGACCACCGACAAAGGTCTAATGCCTTGGAGTTAGTAAGGCCCGACCAAAACCCGAGTAATAAATGTGTTCAAAGGTTTTCACAATGGTGATGCCTTTTTCAACACTTACTCAAGTGCCTTTGCCAATACCCCAACCTGGGTATCTATAGGGAAAGGCATGAGTATGAAAATCTCTCCCATCAATGTGGGACAATTTGATTTTCCCATTTTATTTTAAAGCTAAAATAAAATTATTAATTAAACTAGTAATAAATCAACTAGTGTCAAGCTCACATGAGGGAGTAGGTGAGGACCATTTGGAGAAGGGGGGAACCAAACTTGCTCCCTACTCCTTCTCCCAAAACCGTCCAAAACAACACCCAACTCCCAATTGCTTCGCGCCACGTGGAAGCCCCACTTGGGCACCAAGGCACCCCATGTGGGCTGCTAGCGCTGCTGCTTGAGTCTCGGCCCAGCACGCCTTGCACCAAATAGTGCGGGCTGCTGCTAGCTTCCTCGGCCAGCACGCCCTTGCACTTGCATGCGGGCTGCTGCTAGCATGCCTCACACATTAGTGCGGTCTGCTAGCTGCGGCATGCTAGCCAAGCCGTGCCCCTAGCCCTCGATGTTCCGATGCTAGGGGTATTTTGGTCATTTTTGATTTATTAGTATTTTCTCGTCTCGTCTTTTACTATTTTTTACTCGACTTCCACGCTCGGTTTTGACGCTCCAAGCTCGAATTTTCGACGTCTAAATATTAATTACTCGGTCGAATTATTAATTATTTGCAAATTAATTCGTCGCTTCGGCTCGTTAGTTGCTTGGGTGTGACCCAAAGGGTCCAGTCAAGATTAAGTTGTAATATTAATTATACATTAATATTACTGATCGAAAGCGCCCTCCACCCAGGCATTCCAATCACTTGACCTCACTGAATAATTAGCTATCTAATAATTCTGAACCCCCTATCGAAATAATACACTTGCTTGAAGGACACTATTCATTTCAATCTCCCACTTGTCCTTCCATACAAGTGAGCTTTTAGTGTATAGCCCCTTTCGTATGTCTCTTAATGTCTCTTCATGAACTATAAGGTAAGATTATTCGTCATCCCTATTACGTCCAGAAGTGTTTCTCGAAATCCGAGTTTGACTGTCAATAAACAGATGATTTCTTAAATCCATCCGAGCACGACCATGCATTTTCACAGTCTCGCTCTTCGAGAGGCCTTGTAAACAACAAAGACATGTTCCCTATTATTAGTAGGGGGACATTTCCAGTCTTATAATGTAAGCTTTTCTTACTAAGAGGACCTAGCCGCTCTTATGTCGTCGTTATAATCTCCATGTATGGCAGACGTTTGACTAACACCAAAACGGACTAGTACTCAGACAAGAGAACTCACAATACTCATGGTCGAGGAAAAAAGTTCCGATAGCAAAAATGAGAAGTATACTTATGACGATTTTGAATCTCTTAAAGTATTCTCATATATAGGTCGATCCAGTATGGTTCTAAACCAATATCTGTGTAAATGATTTATGTCCTCGTAGCACAAGAAATGGTGCTATAAATCATACTACACACTAATCTCAATTGGTTCGTTAATCGTCCACCATTTAAATGACCTCGATTAGGAATAATTTTCGATTAAAATATTCAATGTTCACTTAATAGGTGTTTTTTTATCCAAGACATTGTCTTGATACCCTATTTTGAATATTCTCAAAATCGAATGGACTCAATATTTAATTCTAAACCACAATAAAATAGCAAAGGAGTGATTTAAATTGCATGAAAAATTTAATTACTCCAAAACTGAATGGTTCATCATTGTGTTTTACATAAAATTGTCCAAAATTAATCAAAACACTAAAATAAGGAAATCAAAGCCAATCTCCGATGTGCCTGATTCCCATTGCCTAAACGTACTTGTTGTGCTTCACTTGAGACAAAGGTTTAGTGAGTGGATCAGCTACATTGTCATCCGTTCCAACTTTGTAAATTCTGATTTCACCTTCCGATTTCCATTCTCTTATCATGTGAAATCGCCTCTGGACATGTTTGACTTTCTGATGTTCTCGCGGCTCTCTAGCTTGAGCAATATCCCCATTATTGTCACAATAGAGGTCTATTGGACCCTTGATGGAGGGTACAACATCAAGTTCCCCAATGAACTTGCATTGCGAATCCAAACTGCCTCCTTAGATGCCGCCAAGTATTCGGCTTTAGTTGTAGAATCTGCAGTTGTGCTTTGCTTAGCACTCTTCCAACTAAACGCTCCTCCATTGAGACAGAATATGTACCCAGACTATGACTTGAAGTCGTCTCTGTCTGTCTGGAAGCTTGCGTCGGTGTAACCCTCAACAACCAATTCATCTATGCCACCATAGACCAGGAATTTATCCTTGTTCCTTTTCAAGTACTTTAGGATATTCTTGGGCGCAGTCCATTGCGCCTCTCCCGGGTCTGATTGATATTGGCTCGTAGTGATATGAAATAACCAAGGAAAGACAAGTAAAAGGGAGGAGAAATCAAGTAACAACAAGTTCAAACCAACAAACCAAGATAAACCTATCTAAAATTCACAAAGATAGATGAAATAGGGGTCTTAATCAAAGCCAACAACAAGTAAATCTAGGATTAAGGTGTAACCACAAAGATTAGAAGAGATGCAATCACAAAGAAAGAAAGATAATCACAAAGATTATGGTAGAGAGAGAAAGTCTCTTGATTACAAAGTTAAACAAAAATTGATTACAAAATAGTCTTAAAACAGCTTAAATAGTTCGCACAAACTGACAAAAAAACGGCAAATGGTTCGGCAGAACCAAGGGTAGGTTCGGTCGAACTTGTGGGTAGGTTCGGCTGAACCTAAAGGGAGTTCGGTCGAACTTTCCTGTTCTCGGTTCGGTCGAACTTTTGGAGTTCGACCACTGCTGCAAAACTGACAAAATCGAGTTTGAAACTGCCTAGGTGGTTCGGTCGGACTTCCTTGGTTCGGCCGCACCTCTTCAAATCTTCTTGTCTTCAAGTATGATGATGGTTAGCCCCGAAAGGTGACCTCCAAGGAGGTTGGCCCGACTTCGTGTCACGACACGTGGCACGTCTTCCACTAAGTTCCATGCACCCGCGTCAAACCCCTCCTCTTCAAAAGGAATTGCCCTCAATTCCGGATCATCATCACCAACATCATCTTCATAAAGAAAAGGAGCAAGATCACCAACATTAAAGGTAGCATGAACTCCAAAGTGTCCCGGTAGTTTGAGCTTGTAAGCATTAGGTCCAACTCTCTCCACAACTTCAAAGGGGCCTTCGGATCTTGGCATGAGCTTGTTCTTTCTCTTAGCCGGGAATCTTTCCTTCCGAAGATGGAGCCACACAAGATCACCTACATTGAATTCCCTTGGCTTCTTGAATTTGTTTGCCCTTGCCTTGTAACTCTCATTCGCTTTCTCAATTCTCTTCTTGACATCTCCATGAAGCCTTTTCATCGTTTCAACTCTATCCTTTGCCTCAAAGCTGAACTCCTCATGAGGGATGCTAGGCAACAAGTCAAGTGTTAGGCGGGGATCGAAACCATACACTATGCAATGAGAGCGGTTGTAACCAAATTCAACTTGAGGTAGCTTAAGATCCCAATCTCTCATGTGTTTGCTAATGATAGCTCGGAGTACGGTGGACATGGTACGATTAGTCACCTCGGTTTGGCCATCGGTTTGAGGGTGACTAGAGGTACTAAACAAGAGCTTGGTTCCCACTAACTTCCACAAAGTCTTCCAAAAGTAGCTCAAGAACTTAGGATCACGGTCCGACACAATACTTTTTGGAATGCCATGAAGCTTCACCACTTCTCTAAAGAACAAGGTAGCCACATGAGAAGCGTCATCGGTCTTGTGGCAAGGAATGAAGTGAGCCATCTTGCTAAAACGATCAACCACAACAAACACGGAATCATTTTGCCTTTGGGTGCGAGGGAGAGCAACCACAAAATCCATACTAAGATCATCCCAAGGGTGACTAGGAACCGGAAAAGGAGAGTAGAGTCCCTCGGAATTGACTCTTAGCCTTGTGACAAACCCCATAACGAGCTATCACATCTTGCATAGTACATCACCAAACATCTTGGGCCAACAAAAATGTTCTCGAAAAATGTCATATGTTTTTGCAACCCCAAAGTGTCCGGCTAGTCCTCCTTGATGAGTCTCTTTAACAAGCAACCGTCGATGAGAGCATTTCGGAACACAAAGTGCTTGGGGTAAAATTACCCCAAATACGTGGCCCAATCTTATAACAACCCGTGGCCCAATAAGAAGGCGACACGTGTCCCTATGAAAGGGCGACACGTGTCCTCCTGATAGAGTGACACGTGTCAGCTGTCCCAAACATATAATAAAACATCAGAAAGATAAAAGGCCTTTATTACATCAGGCCCAAATCCCGAGGAAAACCCTTGAAAGCCGCAAAACGGCGCCCCCCTATGACACGTGGCGGCCTCTGATTGCGCAGCCAATCACGTCACGGAATTCTAGGATACAAATCCTAGAGGGGCACATGTTCCCACCCCTAGAAATACCCCAATCATTTATGATGGGAGGGGGGATTGTGACATAACATTAAAAAAAAAGAGCATTAAAGAGCTCCAACTTCTCTCTACTGTCTCTCTCTAAACTTTCTGTTTCCCGATCTATAACTTGATCGTCGGAGGCGAATATTCCGGTAAAGGAATATTCGTTGTTTTGCAGGTGTCCGCATCTCGTTGCCAGAAGAGCGTGACCAGTATCCAAAGAGATCACAAAATACCCCGAAACATTTGGCGCCGTCTGTGGGGATACTCGTCCGTTATGGCAATAGATGGTCAGACACCTAATATTGGTCCTCGTCTAGGCGAGGACGGATATGTAGAAGACTTACATACAACCATACATTCTAGCAATCCTTTGACCGCCTCATTTCAAGAGGCTGAGCAACCTCCTGTCACCCCAGCTACCTTAATGGCCGAGCTGACTAAGCTCCGCCAAGAGTTGGCTTCCAAACAATAAAAGGGGGGAGGAGGTACCTCCAAGAAAACACACAACAAGACCAATGCAACTGATGCTGGTAATACTCCATTCCGCCGTCCGTATGGAAGGTCTCCCCGAGTCCCAAGGACCAATCTCTCTAGTCTGTTGGCGAAAACACAGTCGGCTGGGGGGAGGGGCAGACAACCAAAAAGAATGGGGGGAGGGGCAGACAGCCGGATGAAGTCTCCAACCAACCTTTCTCTTAATATACCAACACGACCGTCTCTAGCAGAAGCCAAGCCGCTCACACTATTACTCCCATTCCAGTTCAGCCATCACAATATCCGCCCCCTCAAGTTCTCAATGGGTTGATACAGCCAACTCCCCAGATCTTCGGGCAGTATGGGCCGTATGGCCAAACGTTCGGCCAGGCTCCCTACCTGGCGACCATCCGCGCAGCCTCAGCCCATTGACTAGAAGATGCGCGTGTTGAATTTAGGAGATAAGCCGCCTCCGTTTTCGCAAGACATACTAACGTCCCCTCAACCAGCAAAAGTGAAGAGTGTACTAGTGGGTGCCTATGATGGTACGGGCAACCCAGAGGAACATATTACCTTGTATAGGAACCTGATGTACTTGCAAAGTGTAGATGACGCTACTTGGTGCATATGCTTCCCGGCCACCCTTAAGGGAGTGGCTCAAGATTGGTTTAATAGCCTTCCGGCCGGATTCATAAATTGCTTTACCACCCTCAGTCTGTTGTTCATGGGAAATTTCTCTTACAACATCCCACCAAGAAAGACAAGTCTCAATTTGGCAACAATTGTCCAAGGAAAGAATGAAGGACTACGTTCGTACGTCCAAAGATTTAACCAAGAAAAAGCCCAAATTCATAATCTCCCGGACGAAATGGCATACTCAGAATTTCTCCGGGGATTAAGGCATAATGGTTTCAAGTTTGATTTGGTAAGAAAAAAGATTCGGTCGTACGCAGGTGTATTGCGGGAAGCCGAAGCCTACATTGAGGCCGCGAATTTTTGTTCGCTCACCAAATCAGAACAGCCGACCAAGGGGGCTGAGAAGAAGCAATCTTCTCAACAAGACTCGGTCGGCCGAAAGAAAGAAGGAAACAAAAGAAAAGAAATCTGGGTAGTTGATGACAAGCAACCCAAGTCAAAGAAAAGCAAGACGTACGAGCCTCAATATGAGTTCAACAAGGACGGTTACTCCATTTTGATGGAGATAAAAGACAAGTTTGAGTTTTAGAAGCCTCAGCCTTTGAGAGGCTCGGCCCAGTGTAGAAACAAAAACAAGTATTGTCATTACCACAAAGACGTAGGTCATGACACGAACGATTGCATCAATATGAAGAGGCTGTTGGATAAGTTGGCCGACAAGGGTATGTTGAAACCTTATGTGATGAAGTCCAAGTTCACCTACAAACGGACAAACAATACGTCCGAGAAAAAGCAACAGAGTGATAAGAAAAATGACAAAGAAGATGATGGGAATAGCACTGACTCAGGTTTTGTGGCCGTGATATCAGGAGGCTTTGCTTCAGGCGGCCCTACCATGAAAGGAATCAAGCAGGACGCCCGAAATTTGTCAAATGTGATGCAAACGGATGCCCTTAAGGCCGAGCCTTTTCCTGAAGTGATCATCAGTGAGTCTAACCGTGGGGAGGTCAGGGCCTTGCATAATGATCCCATGGTCTTTGTCATGAAGATAGCAAATTTGAAGGTGGGACGAATATTGATTGATACAGGCAGTTCGACCGACATCATCAGCTTGACTTCCCTAAGGAATTTAAGCTTCCCAGAAGATGCTCTCCAAGACATTACCCACCCTTTGGTAGGATTTGGGGGGAATGTCATTCATCCAGTCGGAAGGATAGATCTTCCCATCCGTTTTGGGCAGAAGGGAGAAGGGAGAGATATGGTCGTCCGCTTCCTAGTTGTCAAAGAGTTGACAGGGTACAATGTCATTCTTGGCCGTCCTACTCTGAATGCAGCCAAGGTGGTCATTGTGCCCCACTTGATGTTGTTGAAGTTTGAAAGGTCGGACGGTAAGATAGGAACAATTCAAGGAAGTCAGAAAATGGCTAAGGAATGTAATTAGTTGGCCGTGAAGCCCACAGCACGCGGCCCGAGACTGTCCGAGCCAAAAGAAGAAGGAACCTCACTCCCAGCCTACCAGGTCGGCTAGAAGCGTAAGGCGGCCAAGGTAGAAGAAGCCTAGCAGTTAATGACTGTCGGCCGGCCAGATGAGTTGAGGCCCTAGCCGGCCGGCAGCCACCAGGATATAGTGCTTGACCCCAACCACCCAGAACGGACGATTAGTGTTGGCACTATAGCTTTGGGAACGCTTGGGGATGAGTTAGTTTAGCTGTTAAGGGAATTCAAAGATGTGTTTGCATTTGAAGTTGGTGAAATGCCAGGGATAAGTCCTGACCTGGCCGTACACAAGCTAGCCGTGAATCCTCTGATAAAGCCTGTCCACCAAAAGAAGAGGAATCATGGAGAAGAGAGGAATCAGGCGGCCGCAGTTGAAGTGAAAAAGCTGCTGGACGCCGGTTTCATTCGGCAATGCTTCTACCCAAATTGGGTGGCTAATGTAGTTCTTGTGAAGAAGCCGAATGGGACTTGGAGAATGTGCATGGACTAAGCGGATCTGAACAAGGCGTGCCCTAAGGATAGCTTCCCCTTGCCCAAGATTGACCGTTTGGTTGATTCTACGGCCGGGCACGCCCTAATGAGTTTTATGGACGCATACTCCGGATTCCATCAAATTCCCTTGTGGGAAGAAGATCAAGAAAAGACAGCGTTTGTGACCGAGCAGGGGATGTATTGTTACAAACTTATGCCATTCGGCCTCAAGAACGCCCCTACTACCTTTCAGAGGCTTGTTAACACAGTGTTTAGAGATCAGCTCGGCCGGAACATGGAGGCGTACATTGATGACATGATTGTCAAGTCAAAAGAGCCGGTCGATCATCTGAAGGATCTACGAGAAACGTTCACCGAACTCAGGTGGCATAAGATGATGTTAAATCCAAAGAAGTGTGTCTTTGGTGTTGAGTCCGGTAAATTTCTCGGATTTTTGATTGATCAACGTGGAATTGAGGCCAACCCTGAAAAAATTCAAGCTGTCCTTGACATGAAGTCACCAAGAACAATTAAGGAAGTGCAAAGACTGACCGGCTGTTTAGCAGCCTTGGAAGATTTTTGTCAAGGTCAAGGGATAAGTGCCGTTATTTTTTCCAAACCATTAAAAAGAAAGCCATGTTCGAGTGGACAGAGGAGGCTGAGGAAGCATTCGTACAGTTGAAAAGTCACTTGCATACATTGCCTCGCCTCGTCAGTCAGCTCAGGAATGAGAAGTTATTCATCTATCTTGCCATCTCTGAACATTCTCTAAGTGTCGTCCTCCTTGCTGAGAGGGACGACCACCAGGTCCCAGTCTATTTTATCAGTCATGTACTTCACAATGCTGAGCTTAAGTACCCCCCAATTGAAAAATTTAGCCTGGCCTTGTACATGGCATCAAAGAAGCTGCGGCCGTATTTCTTAGCACATTCAATTGTGGTCTATACAGACCAACCCTTGAAGAAGCCGTTCTCAACTTTAGAAGCAAGTGGCCGCATGCTCAAATGGGCTTTGGAGCTTAGGGGCTTTGACATTACGTTCGAGCCAAGAAAGGCAATTAAGGGGCAAGCTTTTGCGGACTTCTTGGCTGAAATGACACGGCCTGATCTTCAGCCGGCCGGGGACCAGGTTTGGAAAGTGTTTGTGGATGGTAGTGCAACAGCGATCGGGTGTGGTGCTGGTATTATATGTGAATCTCCTAAAGGAGATAAGTTTGAATATGCATTGAGATTTCAATTCCAAGCGTCAAACAATGAAGCTGAGTACGAAGCATTGTTGGCCGGCCTAAGGATGTGTAAAGCAGCCGGGGCAACCAAAGTTGAAGTATGCTCGGACTCCCGGCTAATAGTCCACCAAGTCAATGGTGGCTTTGAAGCTAGGGAGCCGGCCATGATGAAGTACATGCAGCTAGTGAAGGATGAGGCCGAGTGCCTAGAACATTTCTCTCTCAGACAAGTTCCTCGTTCAGAAAATCATCAAGCAGACGCGCTCTCCAAATTAGCTTCCTCGGCATCATGTGATACTCCAAGATTAGTATTTTGGGAAGTAAAAGAGAAGAGGAGTATTGATGCCGAGTCCGTTCAGATAATAGATAGAAGTTCAACCTGGATGGACGGAATTATTTCCTATCTGAAGGGTGGAATACTTCCGGACGATCCCAAAGAGAGTTGGCTAATGAAGAGGAGGGCGGCCTGGTTTGAGATGAAAGACGGGGAACTATTCAAAAGAGCTTTTGTGAAGCCCTATCTTAATTGCATAACTCCAGAAAGAGGGCATGATGTGTTGGACGACCTTCATCAAGGACACTGTGGCTCTCATATTGGAGGACGAGCCTTAGTTGAAAAGGCGACACATTTGGGATATTACTGGCCGAGCTTGAAGATGGACGCCATGCAAATGGTGAAAAAATGTGACAAGTGCCAGAGGTTTGCAACCCTTATTCATCGTCCAGCAAATAGTCTATCGGCCATAAGCAGTCCGCTCCCTTTTGCAAAATGGGGCATGGACATTCTAGGGCCGTATACTCCTGCGTCCGGCCAGAGACGATATGTACTAGTGGCGGTAGACTACTTCACTAAATGGGTGGAAGCTGAGGCCGTCCGGGGCGTAAAATGGACGGATGTGTCAGCCTTCATTTGGAAAAGCATAATCACTCGATATGGGGTGCCTCAGTCAATGATATTCGACAATGGACCTCAGTTTGAGACGCGCCAACTCAAAGAATGGTTGGGGGACCAAGGCATAACTCATTGTTTTGCCTCGGTCGGCCGACCACAAGCCAATGGTCAAGTTGAGGCCTATAACAAGTTGATCTCAAATGGAATCAAGCGCAAGCTTGAAAAAGCAGGCGGCCTATGGGCAGATGAGTTGGTTAATGTGCTATGGTCCATACGGACAACAGCAAAGAGTTCCACCGGAGAGACTTCATTCTTCTTGGTCTATGGAGCTGAGGCTGTACTCCCAATTGAAATGTACGAGCCCACTTTGCGGGTAATGCTATATGATGAATCGGCCAATTGGGAGGCCATGAAGACCGCCCTAGACTTTCTTCCAGAAGCTAGGGGCAATGCGGCACTTAGACATGAAATATATCGCTTAAGGATGACAAGGGCATATAATCGCCGAGTGTCTAAGCGTCCGCTAAAGATGGGGGATCTAGTGTTGAGAAAGATGGAAGCTGTTGGCCGTGCCAATGAAGACGGCAAGTGGACTCCAAACTGGGAGGGGCCGTACCGAATCAGAGAAGAAGTTCGAGACGGCACATATCGCCTTGAAGCAATTGATGGCCGTCAGATCCCACGGACATGGAACACTGACAATTTGAAAAAATATCATGTTTAAGTTTTTCCTCTTTAAGTACTTAGCCAAAAAGCTGTATATACAGCTAGGTCTACTGACCGAGCCATGTAATTAAAGCCATACGGCCACAACAATGTAATTTTGACAAATTAATGAAAAAGTCAAGCATTGTTAAACTATTTTGCTATTTTACTTGTTTTTATTTGCATGTTATGATTTAAGTTGAAAGGCCGAGTAAAATCACTTACTAAGTTGCTTTTAACATAGCAACACGGCTTATCAAAGTCTTACTGAGTGGCCGAGGTAAAAAGGGTAGCAAGATTGCTTCCAATGAAGCAACTCGGCCACACACAAAAAAAAAAACTGAATTGACTTAAGTCAGAAAACAACGCGTCCGCTTCAATTGAGGACGGACGATTGAGGCAAGGTATTCTGAACTTGTTTAATACATGTGTCCTTTACAAATAGGGCAAGGGAATACCTAGGCATTTAGCCCGGCCGAGCCAGGAATCTCTAAGTTGAGATAATACGTGGGATTTCTAGGGTACGTCCGAGCGATAGTTTCAATGGACGACTCGAATAAAGCCAGCTGAACGGCCAATTAAATTGATTCGGTGTTTCACCTAGTCCAAGGGCAATCATTACTATGATTTGATTAACTTGCTAGTTGTCATACCCTTTAAGGCATAAAAACTACCAAGTAAATCAAACCTCTTAGAGTATGGAATAAGCGAACACCGAATAAAGGGGCATACCCCTAGGTTCGTACGAAAAAGCGTAATATTGAGACGTACGAAAAGCATTCAAAAAGCATAAAATTGCGAAATATTGCTAAGTATGAAACAGAATTAAAGAACCGCTTAAAAGGCGGACGAAATTTTCATTAATAAGACCGCTCAAAAGGCGGCAGGAAAAGTTTACAACACCGCTCTAACAGGCGACTTCAAATCAAAGACAAAAAAAAAAGTACAACAAAGGCTAAGTAAAGAAAAGCCAAGTAAAGAAAAGCTTGGAAGCTGAGCAGACGGCTGGTGGAGGACCTGAGCTCTATTTAGCCGTATCATCTTTGGCAGGCTCCTCCACATTCTTTGCACCCTTGGCTGGGTCAGGGGCGGACGCTTCACCAGATGGCTTGTTAGCACCATCGTCCGCCTCCTCCTCCTCATCACCCTCTTCTTCCCTCTCGTCCTCTCCGGACTCGGGGGAAGTAACTATTAGCTCGGGAGGAGGTTGGCCGGCCTTCTTCGCCTCTTCCCTGAGGCAGACATAGTTCAGGCGTTTGGTGAAGCGCTCCTCATAGTAAGCCGCCTGATTATCGTCTACCATCAGTTCAAAGGCATCGAAGAAGTATGCCTTAAGCCGGTCTTCAGCATTTTGCTCTATGCGGACAATCTCTTCCGCGCTGGGCAGCCGAGGAGCTTTAAGCTGCTCAGCATAGTCCGAAACAGACTTCTTCAAGGTTTCCACCTCGGCTTTCAGCGCGTCCGATTCGTCCAAAGCAGACTTAAGGTTGGCCTGGGCCAACTTCAGCTCACTCTTCAAGGCCTCAGAAGCCTCGAAGCCCTGCTTCCATCTTTCCTTCTCCAGGACGGCCTCGTCCCTTTCTACCCTCATGGCCTCCCTGGCCAAGGTCTCTTGTTCGAGAGCCTTGCCCAGTTTGACCAAATTTTCAGTTTACCGCGCCGCCTTGTCGGACAGTGCGGTGATTTGGGTCTCAAAGTGGACCCTCTGAACAGCAGCCGTCCCAGTCACGGCGTCCTCAACCTTTCTTATTTCAAGCCAAGCTTGCTTCAGCCGCTCGTTTTCCTTGTCCTTCCAGTCAAGGAAGGCGTTCAAGCGGAGGAAGAGCTACGGACAGAAGAAGGAGAGTTAGTCAAATAAAAAGAAAAATATGCTAAGTGTTGGAAAGAAAATGTAATGAAAAGGAGACGTACCTCAGCACTACAATTGATCATGGGGCCGAGGAACCCCTCATTGATTCCCCGCAGCTTGTCTCGTTGCGCTTGGGGTACCGCGCGAACCATGGCCTCGTGCATGGCCTTCCTGTCCGCGCCAGTAAGTGACTGGCCGGACAGCCTCATTTGCATCTCCTCTGAGATATCTGCGGACGACCATGGAAAAAGGTCAGTGAAAATGTTCAAGTACAAGCAAATCAAGACGTACAAAAAATAAAGAAGAGAAACTAACTAGTGGAGAAGCTTGGAGGAGAGAGATTGACGGGAGGGGGCGGCAGTGAGGCATCCCCCTCGTTTCCTGAGCAGCCAGCAGCGTCACTGGCCGGCTGATTGGCGTTTAACCAGTTAGATCTTTTAACTATCTCGACATGCGGAGTCGAGATGGGGTCGGTCGTTTTTTCCGGGGACGACTTACCCCCATCGTCCAAAGGGACGGACGCATCGTGGACCTGATCAGCAACAGGATCCACGGACTTGGAGACCCCGCTTTGTGTCAGCCGGGGTTGTTCTCCTTTAGACTGCGTGGTAGCAGTCTGCGACTTTGTCTTGGCCGCGGCTTTGGAAGTAGGCTTGGTGGCGACCGTCTTCCTTCTCTTCGATGCATTCGCATCGGGAGTAGAAGAAGCCGGCTGCTTCCTTCTCGCCCTGGGAGTGGGAGATGCCTGTCAAAAATACAAGTAAACTTGTTAGAAAAAGGGCACAAAACAAAATTTCAGTGTCCGTGTAAAAGTGGGAAGGAGCTCCCTTCCAATATGCCTGAACGGACAAAGAGCGTCCGTGCAAACTCAGGAAGCATGCTTTTATCAATACATCAAGGCGGATAACAAAAAAGAAGACTCAGAATAATTAGACAAGTATTTACCTCCTTGAGTTGCTCGTACATCTTGCGCCGAGCCTTGTAGCGAGCAATGTCCACCTCAGACATCTCCACTTCACCCTTTTGTTCAGGGTCAAGCATAGCGTACGCCTCCGCTGCAAAAAGAAGAAGAAAGTGTTAGAATAATTTTCTAAGTAAAATTTATGTGCGTACAAAAAGTTTATATCTAAGCGTCCACCTTGGGGTATGTTCTGGTACAGGCCATACGCAGACATGAAAGTAGTGTCCCTAAGCCAACTGGATAAAGGAACCCAGTGGCGAGGAACACGTTCAGTTTTGTTACCCCGCTTAACCCTGTTGACCTTGAAATATTCTAGCTGGTATTCTTGGCTGGGATGGACGGGTGGCTTATCAGTTTTATGATCCCCGCGTCCGAGCTGGATAGGTTCAGGACGGCACCTGTTCATACGCAAGTTGAACTCCGCGTCCTTGGTTTTGACGCGGTAGAAACGGTGCTTCCAGTCCCTCCATTTGCTGACACGGTCAACCACTACCATGTAATCCCTGGTTGAACTCAAGACAAGCCAACCGTCCGTGTCCTTCTCCATCCGTGTTAGTGAGTGCATCTCACAGAAAACAACAAAGTCCGGCTTGAAGCCTTTGCAGATGCACATCACCAAATACCCAAAAACATTTAACCAACTGTTTGGCGTCAGTTGGAAAAGGCCAATGTCATACTCGTCCAGCACCGTCCGGACGAAAGGATGAAGGGGGAAGCAAAGGCCCACATCCAAAGCGGCCCTATACACGCAAAAGGCCCTTTTGCGTGGCTTCTCTTCGTCCCAGGTGGCCACAGCAATGGCCTTCCTAGGGACTTGAATCTCAAACCCCTCCCCAAGATGGAGGGATTCCTTGTACTTTTCAAACTTGTGACCCAAGAACTTCAGGGGTGTCTCTCTTACCGTACAGGCGTACGGGTCTCTGAAATTGTCGATGTTGGCGACGTTCTCTTCGGCCGCCGCCTCACCTTCGGCAGTCTCACCTTCGGCCTCTTTCTCAACTTCTTCTTCTTCCACTTGGTGAGAAGGAGCACTCCCAAACTCTGAAGACAGCACCCTATCCAGGTCTGCTGCCTCGGCCGAGCTTCGGCCTCTAGAGCTGAGTGCGCCTATAGGAGAAGTGGCGTCCTCTTCGACTAAGGGACGTTTGACCTTGTCCTTGGCACCGGCCGCCTCATTTCCCAAAGGAGGGGTGCTGCGAATAGGCAGAACGGACGGTTCTTTGATTGAGATTCCCGTCCTTGGCCCGTCCGCTCTGCCCTGTTGGAGCAGAGGTTGAGAAGAAGTGGGGACGGACGAGCCAACAGCGTCCGCCCCAGATTGGGAAGGATGATCTTGGCAAAGTACCAGCTCGGCCTCATCCAAGACCGTGCTGGCATATTGGGGGAACCTAAGTTCCGGAATTGGTGCGGACGAGGCGCCTTGAGCTCTTTGGCGTTCCTCGAAAGAAGAGTGACCTCCACGGCCAAGTGATGAGAGCCAGTGGAGGTGGTTGTCTGTGTGGTGGAGGCGGTCTCCACATCGGTGTTGCTAGGGTTGTTCGGTCATAAGGGGCCCTAGGGTGAACCAGACTACCGTCTGGGTTCCTGGCCGCATGAAGCTCATGCGTTCGCATGGTTCTAGCCATTGCCTGTAGGGACAGAGAAGAACAAGTGGGGGTGAGTACGTACGCACTAGACATAGACTCACTCCAAGGAGGAGACAACTCTTCTCCGTCCACTCTAGACTCCTCAGTCCCAGGCAAACGGCAGGCCTCATGAGGAGAGTCGGACGAAGCCGAGTATGGATCCAGAATTGAAATGAAGAAAAAATATAAGTAAAAGTAAAGAAAGAGGTGTAGACGGCCTACCTTTGTACGTTCTGAAAACTTCGAAAATGTTCTTGGTGTTCTTGAAGATTGACCGGAAAACTCAAAGAACGTCCGGAAAACTCAAACTCACGGCGGCGCTCTTGAAGATTTAGGGGGAGGATAACTTTCTCTCACTAGAATGCTCTGCCTTCTCTCTAGAATTCACAATTGAGTAAAGTGTGAAAATGAGATTTTACCTCCCATATTTATAGAATGAATTTATGGGAGCAAAATGGTAAAACCACCTTTCCCGCCTAAACATTCAAACGGTAACTCTTTGAGAAATTACTCGAAGAAAGAGACGGATGACGTTAGGGTTTTGTCAATTTATATGGAGATCCAGACGGACAATTGACGGCACGTCAAAGTTGGTTGAATCACAAATTCAAGAAATTTGCACCTCCAACACTTAGTCTCCAGAACTCTCAAATAACCTAATGGGGGAATTGCGTCCGCCCAGCTCCCAGACGTTTAGTCCAAAGAGAGATTTCAGACGGACGCAACCTGGTGGGAGTACCGAGAGTACGCCTGTATACGAGGACGTCCAGTCCAATTACTGCGGACGCTCAGGGTAGCTAGGAAATAAGCTCCTCCCAGAGTATGAGGACGTCCAGCCCAAAATAGGAGGACGTCCAATCCAAATGCTGTGGACGCTCAGGGTAGCTAGGAAATAAGCTCCTCCCAGAGTATGAGGACGTCTAGCCCAAAATAGGAGGACGTCCAATCCAAATGTTGTGGACGTTCAGGGTAGCCAGGAAATAAGCTCCTCCCAGAGTATGAGGACGTCTAGTCCAAAATATGTGGACGTCCAGATGAGCAAGAAAACAAGCTCACTCCAGACTATGAGGACGTCCAGAGCAGAATATATGGACGTCCAGGTAGCAAAAAGAAACCTCAGTCCAAAGTATATGGACGTCCAGGGCAGATGGGAGGTTAACCCAACCCAGAGTACATGGATGTCCAGATGGAGGATCAGAGGAGGCGGCCAGTAAGCGTACGAGCCACCCCCTCTGAGAGGCAAATGTTTGGGGTAAAATTACCCCAAATACGTGGCCCAATAAGAAGGCGACATGTGTCCCTATGAAAGGGCGACACGTGTCCTCCTGATAGGGTGACACGTGTCAGCTGTCCCAAACATATAATAAAACATCAAAAAGAGAAAAGGCCTTTATTACATCAGGCCCAAATCCCAAGGAAAACCCTTGAAAGCCGCAAAACGGCACCCCCCTATGACACGTGGCGGCCTCTGATTGCGAAGCCAATCACGTCACGGAATTGTAGGGTACAAACCCTAGAGGGGCACATGTTCCCACCCCTATAAATACCCCAATCATTTATGATGGGAGGGGGGGATTGTGACATAACATTAAAAAAAAGAGCATTAAAGAGCTCCAACTTCTCTCTACTTTCTCTCTCTAAACTTTCCGTTTCCCGATCTTTAACTTGATCGTCGGAGACGAATATTCCGGTGAAGGAATATTCGTTGTTTTGAAGGTGTCCGCGTCTCATTGCCAGAAGAGCGTGACCAGTATCCGAGGAGATCACAAAATACCCCGAAACACAAAGCTTGTTTCCTTTGAAAAGGAAACCCTCTTGCACCATGAAAGAGCCATCTACCCCTTCTTCACACTTCTTCATTAATCCACCAAAATCCTCATCATTGCAATACAACTCTTTAAGCAACTCAAACCCTAAAAACTTCGCATCAAGAATAGTGATCATACAATGCCTCCTAGAAAGAGCATCGGCAACAATATTGCTCTTCCCTTCCTTGTACTTAGAAGAGAAAGTGAATGATTGGAGGAATTCAACCCATATGGCATGCCTTGCATTGAGTTTATGAGAACCATTGATGTACTTGAGTGATTTGTGATCGGAGTGTAACGCAAATGGTCTAGGCCTCAAGTAATGTGACCAATGATCAAGAGCCCTCACAATAGCATAGAACTCCTTGTCATAGGTACTATACATCATTATTGCTCCACCAAGCTTCTCACTAAAATAAGCAACCGGTCTCCCTCCTTGCACAAGAATCGCTCCAACTCCAACCCCACTAGCATCACATTCAACCTCAAAGGGTTGATCAAAATTCGGAAGAGCTAAGATTGGAGCCTCACACAACTTCTTCTCGAGGGTCTCAAAAGCCCTTTGAGCCGATGGTGTCCACTCAAAGTACCCTTCTTCATGCATTCGGTCACCGGGGCCAAGATAGTGCTAAAATTCTTCACAAACCTTCGATAGAAGGAAGCTAGACCATGGAAACTCCTAACTTGAGTGAGAGTGGTAGGAGTAGGGTCCATTGAGATCCCTACATTCGAAATCACATAACCAAGAAAACCAATACTATCCACCGTAAAAGTACATTTTTCCAACTTGGCAAAAAGCCGCCTACTTCTCAAAGTTTCAAATACTTGCCTCAAATGCATAACATGATAAAGTTCACATTTGCTATAAACAAGTATGTCATCAAAATAAACAACAAATTTACCAATGAAAGGGCGAAGTACCTCGTTCATGAGTCGCATGAAAGTGCTAGGAGCATTAGAGAGCCCAAATGGCATAACTAGCCACCCATACAAGCCTTGCTTTGTCTTGAAAGCGGTCTTCCACTCATCTCTTTCACGTATACGAATTTGATGGTACCCCATTCTCAAATCAATCTTCGAAAACACCTTGGAACCATAAAACTCATCAAGCATATCATCAAGTCGGGGAATAGAGAAGCAATACTTGATGGTAATGTTGTTGATGGCCCTACTATCCACACACACCCTCCATGTACCATCCTTTTTCGGGACCAAAAGAGCTGGAAACGAACAAGGGCTAAGGGATTCCCTCACAAATCCTCTTTCAATCAACTCACCAACTTGTCTTTGAAGCTCTCTTGCTTCATCGGGGGTACACCTATACGCTGGTCTATTGAGGAGTTGTGATCCGGGAATAAGATCAATTTGATGCTCAATTCCCCTAATAGGTGGAAAAACATCATGGTACTTAACCAATACTTCCTTGACAAGGGGGTGGAAAAACATCATGGTACTCAACCAACACTGCTAGGGTAATGGACTGAGCATTTGCATTGTCGGTTTGACTTTGCACTTTTTGATTTTGACCAATATCAACAGATGCTTCTTGAGCACTTTGATTGTAAATTTGTCCTTGTTGCTCATCTTCTCAAACTTCGTCGAGTTCGATTTGTCATTTTGGAAAGATGCTCCTTCTCCAAAAAGACACCATCACGAGCAACAAACACTTTGTTCTCGGATTTTTTGTAGCAGTAATAACCTTTGGTTTCTTTTGGATAACCCAAAAAGAAACACTTGTCAGATTTTGGGTGAAGTTTGTCAGACATTAGTCTCTTGACATATGCTTCGCAACCCCAAATCTTGAGAAAATATAACCTTGGAGGTTTCTTCGTCCATAATTCATATGGATTCTTTACCACAGCTTTTGATGGAGCACGATTTAGTGTTAGTGCCGCGGTTGAAAGTGCATCTCCCCAGAAAGAGATTAGAAGATCACTAAGACCCATAGTCGATCGTACCAAGTCTAATAAGGTTCGATTTCTACTTTTGGATACTCCATTCCATTGAGGAGTTCCGGGTTGTATCAGTTCTGAAAGTATGCCATGATCTTTCAGATGGGCATCGAATTCTTGGCTTAAATACTCGTCACCTCGATCCGATCGAAGCGCTTTGATTTTCTTGCCTAGTTGATTTTCAACTTCACTCTGAAATTCTTTGAATTTATCAAACGATTCAGATTTGAGCGACATTAGGTAGACATATCCATATCTACTATAGTCATCTGTGAAGGTTATGAAATATCGATAGCCATTCCTTGCGGGTGTACTCATTGGCCCACATACATCGGTATGTATTAGGCCCAATAAGTCACCAGCCCTTTCTCCCAACTTGGAGAATGGTTGCTTTATCATCTTGCCTAATAAACATCCTTCGCAATTCTCAAGAGATTTTAAATCAAATGAGTCACGAATGCCTTCTTGTAGAAGCTTCTTAATGCGTTTGATGTTAATGTGGCCAAGATAATGATGCTACAAGTAATTTCTACTAGATTCTTAGCTTTGGTATCATTATAAACATTTTGTCCAAACACACATAAAAGTGTCATTCCATATATACAAGACATAAAACAAAAGTCTTGGTTCGATGATAAAAACGACGTCCAACGTCAGAAATCAAAGTATGGTGAATAAAAAGAAACAAGTTTTAATTTTAGACAAAAGCATGAGATTACAAGCTTTCTTGGATAGATCATCTTCATCTTCCACTTGTGTACTCATATCCACTTGAGAAGCACCGCTCACTTGGTTCCTGAAATAGGAGCATATAGTGAGTCAATTCTAGTATCTAATACCTTTTAATATTGCTTATATTCAAGTGTAAAGATGAAACCTGAGGTTGAGGCTACTTTTCCTTTTGCCTCATCTTCCAGATACATGTCGCATTCTCTTTTGTAGTGACCAGGTTTACCACAATAGAAGCAGCGCATCTTCGTCTTGTCTTTGAACTCTTTCTTCCTTGGCCTTAGGGAAAAATTAGCCTTCTTGCAAGAATAGGTCTTCTAGAGCTCATGGATGACTTCCCTCTAGGACACTGTGTTCTGATTGGCGGTGAGTCGCATCTTAAGCGCCACATTCCCCGAATGGAGAGAGCTGAGAAGCATGTGAGCCGCTTTCTCATCCTCCATTGGTTTGCTAATTAGCTCCACATGGTTGAATAGCCTTGTCATGTTGATTGCATGAGCTTGAAGTGGCATCCCGGGTCTAAGTCTTGCATTATAAACTTTACCCCACACCTCTTGCCTCTCCTTTGAGAAACAACCATCTTGCGGTGGCTTGATCCTCATCTTGGAGAGTGACCTAGTCACATCCTCCACGAGGCCATCATAATTGCCTCTGGCACTCTTGGTGACCCTCAGACTGACTACATCCTTAAGAGCTTTGAGCATCATGTCCGAAAATAGCCGGACATGAAAAAAGAATATGACCGTTTTTTTTTAAAAAAAGAATTCCCACTGGTTCAAAACCGGTGGCCTTTAACATTTATGCCACCGGTTTGGTTTGAACCAGTGGCAATATAAATGTGCCTAATCCCGCCCATTTTTTACCCCACCGGTTTTCGAAAACCGGTGGCCATTGAGTGGTGCCTTTTTGTATTTTTCTACTAGTGGTGGTTGCTGCAACATGACAACGATTCCCAAAATAAAGGTATGTTGTTCATCTTAATTTCTTAATTTAGGGGTTTTCAATGCGTTTTAGGGTTTATGATTGTAATTTTGCGAACAAAATTAACAACAAATTAGGGTTGAAATTAGGGTTTTGCGAATCAAATTAGGAGTGAGGGTGCTCAATTAGTGAACTAATTGACAACAAATTGTGAATTATTACCTGGTTCTTTAACTTACAAGTAGTTGTAGCTAAGTAAAGGTTTGATTTTGTGCAGACAGAATTTCACATCTGCAAGTGGATATCTAGCTTCCAATTTGACTTCATGGACTAAGCAGAATGTAGGGAGAAGGTTTCAAGCTTTGCCAATTTTACAAGCAGGACGTTTCCAACCCAATTGTACTATGATACTGCGCCTGTTTGGGCAATTTAGCAACTACTTTGACCAAGAATTATGAGGGAGAGAGAGGATGTGACAATAGGGAGTAAATTTTCAAAAAGTATTAGGTGGGTGAGGAAGAACTGATTGCCATTAATGGTGAAGGAGAGAGAAGAGAGGTAGGGGAGATGAGAATCGAAGTGAGGAAGGGGAAATGGGAGGGAAATAGGAGGGAAAGGTAAAGGGTGGGGCCAAGATGACGTCATGTGGTAGAGAAGGTGGTAATTAACTTTTGATGTTTTTGAAAATAGAAGGTGGTAATTTTCAAAAAAAAAAAAAAAAAAATAAAAAAATAAGTACAAGGTGGTAATTGCACATCACCACCTTGTTCTTCTTATTCAGCTGATCATCATCAAATTTATTCTCTTCCCCCGAATTATCAACCAACAAATTCCTCTTCTTCCCACCTGAAACCCTTGATTTAAATTTACTCCTCTTATCCTTGATGTTCCATTCATCATTCTTCCTAAACACCCATTTATCCGATTTCCATTCATCAAAACTCGTATCAATTATTGTAACTTCACTTCACGAGTACGATTTCAAGTCAATTACTTCTTCTACAACATCGTCATCAAATTTCACTTCACCATTGTTTTCGATTTTGATCATTTTCTTCTATTTTGATTTTGGTTTTTCAATTTTATGCATTTTTTCTTCAGATTATTACTTTTTTTTTTGTTGATTTTTCAACTTCGAGCAAATCGATAAAGAAATTGGGTAAAAATACACCTGCTAGTGAAGCCGATCAAAATGCTAGTATTTTTTTTATTTTTTTTTGTTAATTTTGTGTTTATTTTTGTTGATTTTGATACTCTGTTTTGCATATGTAAGCTTAATTACTTTTGTATAAAAAAAAAGGTCACTTTTGTGAAATAAAGGGTCACTTCTGTGGAAAAAAAAGGTCATTTTTGTGAAAAATAAGTCACTTTTGTGAAAAAAATGGTCACTTTTGTGAAAATATGGGTTACTTTCGTAAAAGAAAAGGGTCACTTATCTTAACCCATTCAAAAGTGGAAACCTTGAAAAAAAAGGTCAACATCCTTGGGGAATAGTGATATGAGTCTTAAGTCCATGAAATTTACTGTACAATTGGCCAAAATTTGTCAAGTGTTGTCTTGCTGTACATGTGGCTATTTGAATTTGAGTTTCAGTTTCATTTAATTTGAGTTTCAATTTCATTTGGTTGGAATTTTGGTTTCGTTTTGTTAGTCATTAGTTGGGTTTCAATTTTTTTTGGTTAGAATTTTGGTTTCATTTGGTTAGTCATAATTATTTGGGATGGCGCTTTATTTACGGGATATGGATTATTGGATTGAAAGGAGGTTTGTCAATAATGCTGTAATTGTGATTTAATTTAAATCGTAGTTGTTTTTATGTTGTAATTGTGTTATTATATAATTATTGTGATTAAATTTAACTCAGTTGTTTTATTTTTTTGAGAAAATTCGTAGTTGTTTTTATGTTGTAATTGTGTAATTATATAATTCCTAATTGTTTTATCACACTGTTGGTTTTGATAATGACTTTGTTATGTAAGTAATTTAATTTGTTGCTTTGTTTGGTCTGTTTTAATCGTATTATATGTGGTGATCTTAGATATGTTGTTGGATATTGTTTGGTAAGTAACTTTGCTTGAGTTAATTTAATTCTGACTTTGATTTAGTTAGTATTGAATAAATTGTGCTTAGTTATTACTGTGAATAATTTAGGTGTAACTGTGTGCATATTTGTTTTAATTGATTTGACTTTAGCTAGCATTTTTTTAAATGCTTTGATGGTTTTACTTAAGTTAAGTTTATTATCTGATTGTCTTTTCTTTTTTTTAGGGGCCTTTTTTTTTTAAAGAGTGGAATTAAAACACCTAATATAATTAGTTATTAGTGTGACATGGTAATGATGAATAGTGAAATTATTCATTGTAAGCAAAAAAAAAAAAAAAAACGTGTTAAAAATAATCATAGTCAATTATGTTAAAAATACGTGTTGATTATGATTATCTGGTGGTTCTTTATATATTCTTAGATGGGATAGAATCATAGTCAATTTATTAGATTAATTTCTGCAGGTTATTTATTAAAGGGAATTATAGATTATGGTTGGTTTTAAGATAAGATTATGGTTGGTTTTAAGATATTTGTTCAATTAAGATATTATTTGAGTTTAGGTTGTACATGGTACCATTATAGGGTGGCTTACTTATCTTGAAAAATGGAAATAATTGAGTAAACTCTATGGATGGTACAATTATAGGGTGGCTTGCCCATACTGCTACTGTTTAATGTAGTGTGTGGCTGCGTTTTTTACCTGGTTTTGCTGCGTATGGTTTGGTTTGGCAATTTCTGTGTGTGTATTTTAATTTTTTGTCCTTGTAAAATATTTTTTCTTGATGATTTTATTGTTTTTTTAAGGGGCTTGGTTAAAGTTTTATAAGGAATAACTTTATTATTTTTTTTCCCCGGTTTTGGTGCATCTTGTTTGGCTTGCTAATTTTTATGTGTGTATTTTATTTTTGTGTCCTTTTCACGTTTTTTTTTAAATTTAATTCATTGCACTTTGCTTTTTTTTTTCTTTGTCTATATATACTTTTCTTTGGGTTAGAAGGTTTTATTGTGCTGGGTGTTATTTATCTTTTCTGTAGGTATTGTTAGTCTTTATTTATTTATTTATTTTTTTTACATAGAAATATATATACTTATATATTCAATTTATGTTGTTTCTGATTCATTGTTTATGCTATATATATAATGTGTGTAGTGATACTGAATTTGAATGCTGGACTTAATTAGCCTGGACTCTATGATTCTGGACCAAAATTACTGGACAATAGATAAGGAGCTGAACCATGTAATTGAGATGTGGAATGCAGTCTGTATATGGATTCTAATACAATTATTAAGACTGGATGAGTGGTTCATGAGTATTTTGATAATTATGTTGGATTTTAAATGATTTTTGAACTATTGATGATGTTATTACTGTTGATTAGTTCTGTATTATCATCAGATTGAAGTTTAGATTTCTTTGGCCATTAGTAGTTTGATAATTATGTTGGATTTGAAATGATTTTTTCTTTTTGAACTATGGATCATACTATTTCTATTTATTTGTTTGTGTATTATCACATTTAAATTCAGATTTCTGTATTAATTTTTGGTTCAGTTTTTTTGCTTATTTTAATAGTTGTATGATTTCCATGTTATTTTTGGTTCAAGATATTGCCCTGGTATTTTTGTTTTATTGTTTTAGTTATGTTAATTGTAGAACAATCTTAGTTAATTGTAGATTTGTTTCATGTCTTATTTCTTGTATAATTAATGAGAATGATGTCATTGTGTCTTTCAAGAATGATTTATTAGTAGTTTTGCTTCTAATTGTGGTTCTAATATTTTTTTAAAAAAAAATTAATGTTGTGTAGGAGTTTTCTGGTGATTATTGATTCCTTTTTACAAGAACAATCCATCTGTGGAGAATCTTAGTTTGTTGGTGAGTTATCTTGTTTTATTTCTTAGTTTCTTAATGTGTTTATCCTGGCTTATTTAGTATATGTATTAGCCAATGTCGTGATTAATTTATGGAGTGGATATTGAATGCAATTTGTATTGTTGTAATTAGGTTTGTTGACCTTTACTAGGTAAGGGTTTATTTGTAAGAAAATTGTGTAAGCTTATTGAGTGATAGACATGATCTTTCATTTCTAAGTAGTGTTGTGTGTTTTACTTGGTGTATTTGGCATTTTTGTTTGTCCTTTATTTAGTTTAGGATTATATTAGAGATTATTTTGGTGAATATAGGGTGGTAGTGGTATGCCAGTCCTTATAGATGGTTAACTGATCGTCAATACTAGAATTTATTATTATATATGTATAAGAGCTGTAATCAGAGTTGTCGATACATTGGAAACATTGGTCTTTCATATACGTTGTTGCTTTATGTAACTCATTGGCTTACACAGGTCATGGCGGAAGTGATGTATCTTATTGCAGTTCCATTTCAGCCATTATTGGAACAGATTACTGACTGTGTTGGACTTGGAAAACCGGTTTATCAGATTACTGATTTTTCTGCAAATAAGGTATCTGTTAAGATTCTGTCAAAGAATGGTAATGAGGAGTATGTTTATGATGGTGGTGAGGGTGGAACACTCAAGAGATCTGCTGAAAGAGCTGCTGAACTGGCAATACATGGCCTCATGGATTTGTATGATGTGGCTGTTGAAGATTTTACTGCTGAACAAATCCGATCTTATAAGAGATGTGCTACTTTGCTCCGAATGAAGAGACGCCAACTGGGAATTAGTGATGGTAATGAAACCCTTGGAGCAAATTAGAGTCTCCTTGCTACTGGATCTGGTTTGCCTATGCATAGTGTTACTTTGGACTACAAGTTGTTTCTGAACACTATTCTCAGGCGTACTGGTGCTGCCATTTCACCAATTATGACTCTTGAGTTCAGTGGTGAGCATTATTTTTCATGGTCTATGGTCACTTTTCCACCAAGTGAAGAACTTCCTGAGTGTATCTTCGGAGATACCCGTCTTGACTGTGAAGCTGCTGAGTAGAATCTGGCTAAAAAAATTATTTATTTCTTGCTTCACAACTTCAACTTTTATATTGTTGATGCCAATTATGGTCGAAGTGCCCTGCAAACTACTTTGTCTATGCTTAACAAGGAAAGGGACTTGACTGAGAAGGGTATCAAACGTCGTGCTGGAAAATTTGGTGAAGTAGTATCTTCCTCAGTGACCCCTAAAGGCAAGGAATCAGAGATTCCTTCTCAAACTGCTGTTCCACCTCCTCCAAAAAAACGTCATTCTAGGCCATCATTTGGAGCTGTTTCATCATCTGGAGAGGCTTCAGGCAAGGTTCTGCGTAGTGTACCTGGGGAACTAGAACTTGTATTTAAGCGTAGGAAAACTGAGTAAAAGAATGGCATTGTTGCTTATCTTCCCTACTTTTGTGAAGAGATATATGGCTATGGATATCTTTTGTATTTTGGTTCCTATGAAGAATTATTAGGAAGAAGGCATCTGATCTTTAGACCACTCTCTTCCATGTTTCTGATTTAAAGAGAGTTGATCATATGGTTAAACTAAGCATAGAGTTGGCCATATGTGTAAATATAATGTAGGTATTGTAGGTATGTGTTCTAGGATTGTAAACTAAGCTGATTAGTAATGTAGTAAGTGCTCAGTGTTATGAACTAAGCACTTTAGTAATGTAAGACTTTTGAAATAGGTTAGGCACTTTGGTAATGTAAGGCTTTTGAAATAAGCTAAAGATTATTGCAATGAAAGTGCTGTTTATGTACTGAATCTGTATTCTGCAATGAACAATGTTTTATGTAATGTAGAGCTATTTTTGCCAAATTTTATGCTCATATATTTGTATTGTAGATGTACCTTATTGCAGTTCCATTTAGAATACCTATTACTTGAAAAGCATTATAATTTTTGCATTAATGATTTCTTTCAACTGTAAAATGAACAGGTTTGATGTCAACATTGTATTGCGAAGAAAGCATGTGGTGAAAGAAGATCTACATCTGTTGCATATAAAATGGGTTTTGATTCTTTATTTATTATTTCTATGAAAAATAGTTTTTGGGTTGTGAAAGTAAATTATAATTCATTGATTACTTCTCTACTTTTATTGCTATGATTAAAAAGCTAAAAATATAAAATGGCTATGCTCCTAGATATATGATTATATTTAAGATACTAAGAGTGAGGGTAACATGTCTTTATAGTTTAGTAGTCTATGATTGATTTCAAATAGCTTATATCATATGTTTTATTTTTTTGATTTGTTCAAGAATCTTTAAACCAGCCACGGAGAAGTGGAAAGCGCAAGTTAACTGATGAGGAATCTACAACAGAAAGGCTATCTATTATAGTAGTTCAAGGTCTTCCATGTATAACATCCATGAATGAACAAAGCGGATATAGAACAAAGCGGAATCAGGCTTTCTTAGATAATCTTCCTATTCAGTCAGGACAGTGTCTTCCAAATCGTAGACAATGTTCTGCTAAACGATTGTTGGTTATGGACAATGCAAGTAGTTCCATTGTAGACAGTGTTGGCACTACTGGATCTCATAGAAGTATGCTACATAAGCAAGTAGAGAGAAAAAAGCATTATAATTGGGAGAAGGGCCAAGGTATCCATTTAATTTTGGAAATAATCATCTAAATCTTTGTTTTTTATTATTCTATATCACTAAGATGTTTTAAATACTTTTGCTAAAGATCTAGCCCAGGCACTTTAGTATTGTTTTTGATTTTTTGAAATTTATGTCTACCTTGCTTAATTCAAATGAGTAAAATAATTCAAATGTAGAAACAGCGGCGAAGGGAAAGGCCAAAGTTAAGATGCCTAAAAGTAATTCAGATAAAAAGACAAGTGTTAAGAGTGGCAAGAAAAAGGAACAAGGTATTGGTTCTGGATTTTAGATCTTGGAATAGTAACCTAGAATATTATCAAATGCAGCTTTGCCAACAAACTTAAATATTGTATCAGTTGAAATTGCACTGATATCTCGGGGAAAGATTCCTACTGAGGCACTTAAGTTACCTGCTCCTGGTGTATGTCCTAAATGTTGTGCTACAAAGTTTGCTTATGAAACATTGTTCTTTTGCTGTCGAAATGGTGGTGTCCGGTTGGTTGAAAATGCTTGGCCAACAAAATTGATTAATCTTTTTGTCTCCGATGGTGAAACAAGCGATCATTTTAGGGCATACTCTCTAATGTATAATAATCTTTTTGCATTTACTTCATTGGGTGGAAGTATTGAAGCATCGAGTGACAAAGGAATATTCGTCTTTAAACTGCATGGCCAAATATATCACAATATTCCTGATTTGTTACCAGATAATAGGAAGCCTAAGTATTTGCAAATGTATTTTTATGATGCTAAACACGAGATCAGGAACCGAACAGGTACTTTTCCACAAGTACGGGAAGACATTGTTCGAGTTCTCATGGAAGTGATGGAGTCTAATCCATATGCATGTTTCTTTCGTTCATTGAGAGAGATTCCTGTTGTGGAGAGCACAGAAATTCATTTGAATAGCAATCCTGTTTTGGATCAACGAGTGTATAATGCTCCTACTGCAAATGAAGTGGCAGTAATATGGTCTAAGGACACATCTTCTAGCCAGTATAGTAGTCCTCATATTATTGTTTATGGGAAGTCAGATATGCCTCATAAGATTATGCATTATTTTTGGTGTTATGATCCACTCCAATATCCACTCTTATTTCCACATGGCGATTGTGGATGGCACACAGGCCTTGAAAAATTAGAAATTATTAATGATCAAGTCACGGATTTGGATCAACAAGTTTGTCACTTAGAGTCTATTAATAGTGTTGAAGATTTATTGGCTGAAGAAACTACAAGTAAGTACTGAATAGGAAGATGTTTATAAATACGGAGAATATTTTTGATTATTTTTTGTTCCTAATTAATAGTTATACCATAGTTCTGTTAAAACCTTTGCTTATGTTAATTACTTATCACATGTACAATAATAATGGTAAATATTATAGTTAGATGCTGGCATTGTTAGTTGTTGCTGACTTTATAATTTTAAATTTGGCTAATCAGATGCAGAGACTAGCAACAAAAAGAAGATAAAGCGGATTTCCTGTAGAGAATACTATGCCTATAAATTGCAGATCAGGGAGACTAATTATTTACTCAGAGCTTGTCGTTTATTGCAGTAGTATATTGTTGATATGTACGTTAAGCTTGAAAACACTAGGTTGGATTTCTTTCGCAGAAATCAGGCTGCTATTCGGGCTGATCTTTACCAAGGTCTTATTGATAGTTATGAGGCTGGAGAAACCAATTTTGCGAATGTTGGTCATTATGTGATACTACCACCCTCTTTTCTTGGTGGCCCAAGGGATCTACGAAGTAGATATCTCAATGCAATCACTCTTGTACAAAAGTATGGAAAACCAGATTTATTCATCACTATGACGTGCAATGCAAATTGGCCAGAAATCAAAGAACAATTGGCTCCTGGTGAGCTAGCACAAAATAGGCCTGATTTAGTTGCCAGAATTTTTCATGAAAAGTTGATTGCTCTTAAGAAACAGATAATGGAAGAGAAAATATTTGGAGAAGTTGCAGCATTGATATATGTTGTCGAATTTCAAAAACGCGGTCTTCCTCATGCTCATATCTTGTTGATTTTGGCTCATGGATATAAAATTAAAGATGCAGCTGCTTTTGATAAATTTGTATGTGCAGAGATACCTTCTGCAGAGAATCCTCATTTGCGAAAAGCTGTAATACGTCACATGATGCATGGTCCATGTGTTAAAGCAAATCCCGAATGTTCTTGCATGAAGCACAAGGATAAAATTGGTGTGTGTAAGTATGGATATCCAAAGGCATATGCAGCAAAGACAACAAGTCATGAAGATGGTTTTCATGTGTATAAAAGAGCAAACACTGGAGAAACAGTTATGATTCGCAAAAAACCTATGAATAATAGATGGGTTATTCCATATAATCCATATTTGTTAGCATTATTTGATTGCCATTTGAATGTTGAAGTTTGTTCAACGATTCGTGCTGTAAAGTACCTTTACAAGTATGTATATAAGGGTCATGACCGGATTTCATTTAATGTTTCCTGTTCAGATAATCCAAAGCCTAGAGATGAAATAGAACAGTTTCAATCTGGTCGTTGGGTTTCTCCATGTGAAGCAGCTTGGCGTCTTTTTGGTTTTGGATTATTTGAAATGCATCCGCCAGTATTACCACTTCAAATACACCTTCCTAATTTGCAGACTGTACAATTCCATTCAGCTGAAAATTTGGCATCAGTTGTAAATGACAATAAAAGGCATAAAACAGCTCTTACAGAATTTTTTGCAATGAATGCTGCAAATCCAGAAGGAGCTAAGTATTTGTACTCAGAATTTTCAGAGCATTTTTGTTTGGAATGCTTCTGAAAAGACATGGACAGAACGTGGAAATAAAAGAATATCCATTGGAAATATGTCATTTGTAGGACCAAGCGAGGGAGAACGCTATTTTTTACGCCTTCTTCTAGCTAATGTTCGTGGTCCTACATCTTTTGAAAATCTGAGAACAGTTAATGGTCATATATGTGCAACATATCAAGAAACAGCTCTGAAACTTGGTCTTTTAGTAGAGGATGGTGCTGTTGATAAATGTATGCTTGAAGCTGCTGAAACACATATGCCTAAGGCTCTTAGACGCTTATTTGCTACTGTACTCATCTTCTGCAATCCTAGCAATCCACTTGCCTTGTGGAGTAAGTACTATACTCATATTTCTGAAGATTTTGAACAAGCTTGTTCAAATAATCATGAGAAAATTCAGCAGCTTACAATTCGAGCTATAGAGCAGTATCTAGAAGAAATGGGCAAGAGCTTACAAGAATTTGGTCTTTGTCATCTAAAGCATGATATAGATGATCAGATTAGAAGGACACAAGACATTATTGATGCCTTAGATGCACCTATACCTGATGCATATAGAGAAGCATGTTTAAGGCTGAATGCCAAACAGCAAGAGGCCTTTGATTGCATCATGGAACATGTTATTACAGAAAAGGCAGGTGCATTTTTTGTTGATGGACCTGGAGGAACAGGTAAAACCTATCTGTATTGTGCATTATATGCAGCTGTTAGAGATTTGGGAAAGATAGTTTTGCCTACGGCGACTTCAGGAATAGCAGCATCTAATATGGTAACTGGAAGAACAGCCCATTCGCGTTTTAAAATACCAATTGATCATATTGTTTCAATGGCCTGCAATGTACTGAAGCAAAGTGGCTTAGCTGCTTTGCTTAAAGAATCAACTCTTATCATTTGGGATGAGGCTTCAATGGCCAGAAAAGAAAACATTGAAGCAGTTGATATACTTTTGCGTGATCTGTGTTTACCAACTGTTCCTTTTGGTGGAAAAGTGGTCGTCTTTGGAGGAGATTTTAGGCAAGTACTTCCTGTACTACCTAAAAAATCACAGAATGAAGCTGTTGAAGCAAGTTTGGTTTCTTCACATTTGTGGAGCATATTTAAAAGGTTTAGACTTACGGATAATATGAGAGCAAGGACTGATAGTCAATTTGCAGATTTTCTACTTGCTATGGGAAATGGCGAGTTGCAAACTGCAAAAATATCTCAGATTCAGTTACCACATCATATAATACTGCCTTTTGAAGATGCTACAGATGATCTGAATAAGCTAATTAATTTTGTATTTCCAGACGTGGAAATGGCTAATAGCTTTGAAAATATGTTCGTTGACAGAGCAATTCTAACTCCCTTGAATACTGCTGTAGATGACATAAACACTCAAATGATAGAAAAATTCCCGGGAGAGGTGGTTTGCTATAAGAGTTATGATGTTTTGCTGGATGATACAGGTAGTATTTATCCAATAGAATTTTTTAATACACTCTGTCCTGGAGGAATGAGTCCACATGAACTGGAGGAATATTGCTCCAGCTTCAGGTCTTTGTAATGGTACTCGAATGCTTTGCAAACAATTTTATCCAAATGTAATTGAATGTGCCATAGTAACTGGACACCATCAGGAGAACATGTTTTCATACCGAGAATAGATCTACGACCTTCTGAATCACTGAATTACCCATTCAAATTCCAGAGAAGACAATTTCCAATCAAGCTTAGCTTTGCTATGACTATTAACAAAGCTCAAGGGCAAACTCTATCTCAAGTTGGTTTATATCTAAATAGCCCTTGTTTCTCCCATGGGCAACTTTATGTTGGTCTTTTAAGAGCACAAAATTCATCACAGATTAAAGTTTTATCAAAGCCAGTGTCAGGACAGAACTCAACCACAACAGTTAGAAATGTTGTTTCATATGCTATTTTACAGAAAGCAGGCATTTTTTTGTGAATCAATTTATGTTACATGGTAGTGAATATGGTAGCAATCTCAAAGTAAAAGAAATGATGTTTATGAATATTATATTTGTTCAAAATTATGTAAGGAGTTCTGATATAATTGAATTTATAATTATTTTGTATACTTTGCCACACTTTGCATAATTCTCTTTTCTTTTTAATGTTTATATGTAAAATTTTTCATAAAACATTTAGGACATACACCAGAAAAATTATGTTCTCATCGTCATAGTAATCACCAAAATGTCTTCTCCACATTAATTACAGCTCTACAGCCCAAGCATTCATACTACAAAAGTATATTATTTCCAAGAAGGGCAAGAACAATATAAGTGTGATCTTGTTAGTGAGCCAAGACAAAAAGACAATGAAGAAATTGAGCACAAGATTTTAGTGCCAAGCAGATGATGTAGCACTAATGTCTAATGATTTCTTGGATACAAATTTAAAATTTTATACAAAATGGTGCCAATATGTAATATCTAGCATGCCTATTACATTAGTTTCAGTCATACGTTTCACAATAAACATCTCAACCCCATGTCCATGCTGAGATTTTCCTTTAAATATCACGAAAAATCACCACATTCATTGTCATTTACACATAAAGCTTATTACTTCGTATTTAATTTTTCTGAAATATCCCTTTTGAGGGCTGCTCTCTCTTTTTCTATCTGGGATAGTTACTTATAACGATTCATATTAACCAACCCCAAATCATTTTGGAACTAAGGCTTTGTTGCTTTTGTTGTTGTTTGGATAGCCCATCAAGCCATGAAGAAAGAAGAAAGTGAAACCACTACATGCCCAAGTAAGCTTTTACCCCCAAACCAGTTGATAGGCAAGATAAAGAGAGCTCTAAGTCTGTAATTCCCTAAAAGTACAAGGTGGTAACCTTCTTATCTTCTATCCAATGAGGATTATTTCACACATTCAACTAGCATGCTTATATGGGATTCGACATTCTATTAGTAATTCAATACATCACAGATAGCATCAAAAATTGAGAATAGATTGTCAAAGAGGATCACATAGCAGTGAGAATATTATTATTGAACGCCAACAATTTGGCAGTTTTTCAACATCAAAATAATTCGTCTCAATTCCAGTAAACCAAAACATAAATGGCAGCATAACCACTAAAACAGCGACTAAAAAAACTCAAATAACTCTAACAGATAACATCATGATAAACAACCACCTTATCTCATCAAGTTCCTCATGCTTATAATTAATCAGCAATAAAATACCAAAAGTAAAGCATCTACCTAGAAGATGCAACAAATTTGAATTGCTTTAAAAGCACTAAAATTTCACAATTACTGTAAAAAGTAGAAGGATTTCATTCATACTTTAGTAATTACAAGATTTTAGCATTCATACTATAACAAAAGCAGCAAAATTATCATGATGCTGGATGTAAGTACATACTAACTTTAAACAAAACATCCATCATTTACAATTTTAATTAGGTTAATATATTACTAATACTATATATTTGCATCAAATATTTTTTCTAAATGATCAATAGAATAGTTGTCATTGTCAGAATCATAATCTGAGTCTCCAGAAAATTGAATTGGAGAGTCAGGCTTATACCATTCCTTAATTTTCCTAGCTTTTTTTTTCTTTCTTCTATAAATGCCTTCTCCTTTGCCCTTTGCTTTCTCTTTTTCTCTTCTTCTTCTCTTTGCCTGACCCTTTCTGCCATTTTTTCCTTTAACTCTTCTTCTCTGAGAAATTGATCAAGTTTATCCTTGTTGATGAGAAGTTCATTCAGCATCACTTGCATTCCAATCTTCACTTGATCAATATACACCACATACCACTCACACTCTGCCAGCAATTTTTTTCTATCATCCTTATCATACACACTTTTTTGCTTTCTATTCTTAATATCCTCACAATTCTTTAGAATTTTTAAATAACCAGCACTTGATCGACGCATATAACCATCTAATCGATTCAATTGCACAGAAAATCCTACTATTTCCCTTAGTTTTCTATCATCTTTACTAATTTCTTTATTTTTAGAAGAGGAAGCCTCTGCATTATTTGCCATTGAATAGTGTTTAGAGGAAGAGAAATGAAATTAGAAACGGCAAAATTCAAGGGTTTATAGCTAATGATGATGGATATGGAGAAGTGTGAAGAAATGCAGAGCACCTCGATATTGTAAAGATATAAGTGCAAGGCAACTCTGCATATTTTGTGCTAATAGTACAGTAAAGTGTTATATCAAGAGTCACAATAGTTGCATGCAAGATTTTATTTATACTAGATTAAGGTTAAATATAAAATAGTATTAGTACAATTCAATTCGCCTAAGAAAAAAAATCATACATGTTTTGAATCCGATAAACTATTTTTATTCTATTAACAAGACATAAAATAGTTTTAATACAATTCAATTCGTTTTTTTAAAAAAAAATTGTACATGTATTGAATCAGATACGACTATTTTTATTCTATTAACAAAATAGTGTTCATCATCTATTGTTTAGAATCTAGAGTTTTATGGTTCAGTCGATTTTTTTTTCTATTAGACCTTTAGTTTGTAATTATAACTTGAGTTTAATCCATTTGATATAATTAAAATCTTAAACCTTTAGTTTAGTCTACTAATCCTTTAGTTTAGTCTACTAAACCTTTAGTTTAGTTTCGCATTATAACTTGAGTTTAGTCTACTAAGCCTTTATTTTAGTCGATTTTTTTTCTATTAAACCTTTAGTTTGTAATTAAACCTTTAGTTAATTATAGAGTATTTATGTCTACAACATTATAGCTTGGCGTATATTTAAATGATTAGAATTGGTATATGGTAATGTAATACATTAAATGTCAGGATTTGATTCATGTGTTCAATTATTTTATGGTCCAATGCATTGGTTCAAATATATTTATTTACATAAATTATATGAACAAAGATGGACCAAAAATAGTTAGTTAACAAATTCAAATTAGTTTATTGAAATTCTAATAAAATAAGGTTAAATAATAAATTCTCACTTATAAGATGTTTATGGTATATAGGTGTATAGATTATAATACACCTATAGAATTATAAACCTATACAATTATAAGTATAATACTACTATAATTATAAAATCTGATAATACACTTATAAGTTACTGATGATATAATACACTTATAAGTTACTGATGATATAATTATAAAATCTGATAATACACTTATAACTTACTATTGATAGTGTGAATTATATGACACAATCAAACAAGAATCCTTATAAAAAGGAAATTTTAGCAATGAACATTTCACTTTGAAAAGGACTTATGTCTTTGCATTAAATGCATGTACCAACCAAATCTAGACTATTGTACAATCTAATTTTTTTTTTTTTTTTTTTTTTTATTTTTTTATAACAAAGATGACAAGTAAGTAAAGTAAAATAGTTGATTTGATTTTAGCTAGCATTATTTTTAAATGCTTTGATGGTTTTACTTAAGCTAAGGTTATTATCTGATTGGCTTTTTTTTTTTTTTTTTTTGAAGGGACGTTTTTTTAAACAGTGGATAATTTATTAAAGGGAATTATAGGTAATGCTTGGTTTTAAGAGAAGGTTATGGTTAGTTTTAAGATAATTATATAAGTTATGAACAATGATATTAGAATAATGTACTTTGCCCTTGATATGTTAATGTAGCGTGTTAGTTAATTATAATGTAACGTTAAAAATAACTCCTATTACAGTTTTATTTTACCGATAATCTGTTTGAATTAATAATAATGATAATTAATTATAATTATTGTATAAGTATATTTTATACTATAGCTAATAATATATTAAACATAATATAGTTTAATACTTTTAACACATAAATCTATCCAATCTTTTTTTCTGATGAATATAAATTTGAACATATTATTTTATTTTAATTTGAACAAACTATTAATATAGATTTCAATTGATTAGATTCAAAAATATTATCTTATTTTTATGTTATTGTAAAGATATAGTAAAGATATAGTGTTAAATTACTTTTAGCACCTCGATGTTGTAAAGATATAGTGTTAAATTACTATGTAAAGAGTAAATTATTATATTTTGTAAATATAATTATCTTTACATAACTATTTTTTTAAAAAATTATTTCATAAATCCATTTTATACTTTAACTTATAATGTATTAGCCATAATATAGTTTAATGAAATTGATATTTTATTAACAGAATACTTAATCTTTCAAGCTAAGTTTAGTTGATTATTGTTATAAAAAGAATTAGATGAAACGAATCTCATAAACAAAATATTTATCTTTATCTTTATCTTTATCTCATAAAGAGAATTAGATGAAACGAATCTCATTTTAAATCGACATGTTACTTTGTAATTTACATATATAAATATAAATTATCTTATTAAATCGACCAAAAATTCTGATTAAATTAAATAGAAAGGATCAAATACATAATCATTCACCTATACAAATATAGATAATTTGATTTTGTCAATCAAAAGATTTTAATTATATTAAATAAAAGAAAAAAAAAATCCTTAAAACATGGGAGATTTCTTTGCTTCTTGGAGAAAAAAAATACCTTAAAACGTGGGAGATAGGAGATTGAAAATTATACAACAACTTCTTGCTTTTGCATTTAATGCTTTTACTTTAGTCTTAGACTAAACTTTGTTACTATAACAGTAGTTATATTGCTTGTTGTCCACTAATATTATTTTATGAGAACTCCTTTTACATCCTTGTATTTACAAGCTATAAAAGGACTTCTAATAACCATTTGCAAAACTATCTTTATATATCCTCACAAAAATAGTAATCTGAGTGTTCTTATTCTTGCTGCGGTAAGTTATTTCCTGCAAGTATTAAAGTTTCTGAGTACATTCTCTTTAATCTACATGCATTCTTTATTTATAGATAGCATTAATGGAACAAGTGATTGTTCCTTGTTAGAAATAGCAGACATAATTTTCTGCATTGAATATTATTCTGTAAGAGATACTTTTTGCATTAAATTGTTATCAATCATTATATATAGTACATGGAACACATATTTATGATAGATTCTTAGCTCAAAATTTATTTTTTATTGGTTTTTCTCATGTTATATCTGTTAAAAAACATTCAAAATGATCTTAAAGTTACTATACCTCCTGTACAATATTGATCTTTAGAAACAATGATCTTGAAAGTCTACTTTGCATGTATTCTGTAACACTATGTTAAGGATTGAATTATTTAACTTATTTTTTTGTGAATAAATTATACAGCAACATGAAACAAGAACATGAGTCAGGTTCTAGCCAAGGAAAAGGATCTGGTTCTGGTCACATGTTCTTAAAGGATTTAAAACCAACTTCTAAGAACTACAAGGTTAAGGTCAAGGTTGCTGAAAAGTCTCGTGTCTTGATCTCACCACAAAAGAAAACCAAATTTATGGTTGTTACTTTTAAAGATGACTAGGTATTCTATGAAATTTTACAACCCTATATGAAATATTATTATTGTATAGTTGGCTAAGAAGCTCATTGATTATTAAACTTGGCACTAACATTCAATTTATTGGTGTGGTTTCAATTTGTTTACAAATATACTTTAATGAAAAGACATCAATTACTTTTATGAACTTTCTTGCTTCTTGATACTTACTGATTGTTCACTGATCTGAAGCTTCTGAACTGGTCTTATTTCTTAGTAGCAACATCTTTATCATAGGATTTTGCATGTTCTACAATAATAAGTTACTTTGTTACACATGTTTTCCTTCTGGCTTTTGGATTTCTTTTACTGCCTTGTTCTTTCATATTTACCACCTTTAAGATCTCTTTTATTGCCTTCTGCAGTGTATCAATTTATCATATATAGCTTTGCTTTCAGGAGTATGGAAAATTGTTTTTTCTAATAAATAATAACATAACATTATTATTTATATAATTCTGTATAGGGAACAAAGGTAAAAGGAACTCTTTTTGAAAACCAAATTCAGGAGTATGGAAAAATATTTGAGAAAGATAACACTTATGAGATTTCAAATGCACCTCTTCAAGCAGTAAGTGAAAGATTTGCTACATATGAAGATGAATGCCAAATTAAGTTTGGTGGAAGGACAGTGGTGAAGCCTACAACCAAAATAATTCCTCATAAGCCAAACTACATACCCTTGGCTTCAATTCCCTACAATAGTGACTCAGATGATCGTTTTGGTAACAAATTATAATACTCATTTCTGCTTTAGTGCTTATATATATATACCCTTTATAAATTAATAATAAACTTATGTGTACTTTACAGACATTCTTGGTTTAGTGCTCTTCATTAGTGAAATAAGGATAATAACAAATGATCAGGGCATCGACCATCCAGTGCGTGATATCAGCATGATAGATCACAGGTCCATTTAAATTCATTCATAAAATATACTAAACAATACTTATTTGAAAATAATTATCATATTCTCATAATACCTAACTTGGTTTTGCAGCACAACACAGCCAATGACTGTTTCTGTATGGGATGACTTTACAGAAATGAAAGATGCTAAGTTACTTGGCTGGGCAGAAGAACCAACTATAATTGGTATATTGAATCTTAGGGTGGCCACAAGAAGAGGTATATCAAATTTGACTTTCTATTCTTTGTCATAGAATATATCAAATTTGACTTTCTATTCTTTGTAGGGGAATATTGAATTCTTAATTATTTGTTAAGAATATGTTAACTATAATGTATTAGCTTATAATGTGAGATAGTATTTATAATCATCAATACTTGACTTGGTGATCTTCCAGGATTTAATCTCACAAGTAGTCTTTCAACAAGCTTTGAAACCAATCCCACTGGTAACATGTGTTATTAAACATGTGCCTTATAGTTTATGAGCATAGATGTATTATAAATTGTTTTTTTTCCTACTTAACAATGCACAGGGTTCAATCAAATAAAGACAATCTTGGAGATATTATGGCACGCCTCCTAGACACCAAGAACCCTCCTAAAGATAGACAGATAGTAACAATTCAACAGATCATGCTTAAAAAGGTTGGAGCAATAACTTACATATCAATAACTTAAGATTTGCTATTATATTTGCTAGAACTATTTTAGAAAACCTACTATGTAACACATCTATTTTCAAGAGTTCTTATTCAGACGCTTTTTATGAATTAGGCTTCAAATACTCTGCAAGAGGAGAAACACTGGCTGAAAGTAAGGATTCCTGAACTTGATCAAGCAAGCTTGATTGCTTATATTGGTTGTAACAAGTGTGGCAAGAAAGTGGATGAGCCATTAGATACAGTCTTAACCTGTCCATTATGCTTTAGGCTTAATTGTGTTGCTGTGCCTAGGTAATAAATATAGTTTTAATATGCATTGAATTCTTTAAGCTAATTGTATCTTTACTATCACATGATACTAAGGCAAATATTGTGTTGGGAAAAAAAAACAAACAGGTGTACTTTCAAATTTGATGCAGCAGATGAAAGCGACACAATGACTTTCACTGCTTTTACTGAAGATTGTGAGAAGTTATTTAAGCTAACTGCTGCTGAAATTTATGAACAAGTAATCTCTGTAAGTAAATCATACATTACAAATAAATCATTATTCAATATTGATATTTACTTTAGGACTCATATTTACTTTCAATATTATATAGGGAATACTGGATTTTGGTGCAATTGCTCGTGACCTAAGCTCTAATGATATTTTCATTCAAATCGGTCCATCACAAGCCCTCAAAAAACACCAAAGTTTATCATGGGTATTAAAAGGAGTAAGCTGGACTTAAACTAGCAACACTGTAATTTCTTCCTATGCAGATTTGAAAGAATACCTTTTGCATTGTTGTGTTATGCATTTTGAAGGCTTTCTAATAGTAGCATTTGGTTCCAAAGAATCATGCGTGCAGATTCTGAACCAATATATAGATGCTGCCTTATTTTGTAATACAGACTATGATTTTAAGTAATTTCTGGTTATTAGGTAGACTACATTAAGTATTTGTAAAACTCACAACAATCTTGTCGTCTTTTGTATGTATATATATAAGTGTGTATGTGTTATAATATATAATCTATTATATAATCTCTTAGAATATCCAAAATTTTATATTAAGTGCTTACAATGTTTTGGTTAGTACATAATCTATTACCATGTTTATTGTCTCATGTTAGAATTTCTATATAGAAGTAGAACAATTTCAAAGCATATTTTGCTTTAAAATGAGAGTTGCCTTGGATAGAGGTTGCGGTTATGGTTGAAATAGAAAAAAGAACCTATATAAGTTCAATGCCCTGGTTGGCTTTTCGTAGGATATTATGATGCATGGACTTAGTTTACAACTGCAGAACTGCTCATTATTTAGTGAAGTAAGATTATGAAAGAAAAGAAGAGTTTAGGAGAAAAAAAGGCACCAGGAAATCAAACACTAGACTAATTTTAAAAAAGATTCTTTCTGCCTTAATACTTAAAGTCCATGTCATTAATAAAGAAAGCACATTCCCTTAAACAGATTAGGGATAAAATCTAGCATCAATGAGAACAAAGCATGACAAAAGAACCACGTATTAGTGCTTCATGGAAAACACATCTCAGTATAGTTAATTTGCAGTTACTCTATATGTATATATATATAAAAAAGAAATTAATAAATACATTAGGTGATTTAAAAAACAAACTGATTTGGTCTAGAAGAAGAGGCGATTGAAAACTAACTAAAGTTTAAATTTTATTGATAAAAAGTACTAAAACAAGAAAGCTACACAATGCATAAGTAATGAGCCTTATGTGTAATAATCCTCACATTAGTATATCAATCTTATTTTCTGATATTGTTTTGAATCACTTATTGAAATTTGCATCTAATATCTTTTGAACAAATAAAAGAAAAGAATACTACAATTAGTATTATATTTAAAATATTCCTTATAAATTAAATTAAAATTGGACAAATAATTACACAAAAGGCGAGTATGCGAGTTTTGGACAATGAACTATTGTATGCGAGTTTTAATAAAACAACGAACTAATTTAATAAAACATCCATTTTATTAACCTTGCAAATGAACTATTGTATGCGAGAATACTACGAATAATTTGACATCCATTTTGGACAATGAACTATTGTATGCGAGTTTTAATAAAACTACGAAAAAATTTAACCTTGCATCTAATCTATTCATATAAATATTACTTATAATAAGTTCCTAAGTTTTATCAACTCAACTATGAAAAAGTAACTTGAACTACAGATTTTACAAGTTTTAGCTACGTATAAGCAGTCGCAGAAACCACTGCCGCATAGGCTTGATGAAATTACCAGTAGTAGAGATATCTTCCTTGTTTAGTGACATCACCTGCATTACAGCCATAATTTAGACAATAGAATAAAAAAGAAAATAAAAAAACAGAACAAAACAAAAAGACAGTGTTTAAAAATATATATAAAGGGAAAAAAATACACCCTCTGCTTATAAAAGAACTCTACCAAACATATTCATTTACCATCACCATTGCACTAAAGCTACAAATCACCCTCAAAAATCCATATTCAAAGGAAAAAAAGAGAGAAGCTAAGATAAATAAGTCAACATTAGAAAGCTACTAAGTGGCAACATTGTATTTCAGCCTACGAATTTTGTATGGACTTTAAGAATACTATCTTAAAAGAAACTAAGAATTCTATCTTAAAGTCCATACAAATTCATAGGCTAAAATCAACAGCCAGTCATCAGTGCAATTTCAGGATTTATATTTTGCAAAGCAGGATCAGCAGTAAGGTATGAAGATAGTTTTATTCCAGTTGAATCAATACACAGATAAAAATTTACTATAAAATAGTAGAACAGAATACTTACCGACAATTCTTCTCAGAAAAACACATAAATCAATTCCATATAGTATTAAATTTTAAAAGTGTTGTGAAAGATGTTGAAGCATTGAGGAAAAAAAGGTTATTTTGATGAAGCTACCAAAGATGGAACTTCACCAAAAAAGAAAGAAAATGGAAATTTTAAAAATCCATTTTCAATTAGAACTCCACAAACTCCACTTGTAAAAGCAAACAACTGAAGTTATCAAATATAGAACCCAATTTAAGTATCACAGCCACTGATTTAAAATGATGAAAGCTGGATAAAAAAATGGGACTATAATATGATAGTGGACTAAGAATTTTGTATGAACTCTGGTTAAGGGTGTATTGCACAGGTTATACTTATAATAAACCCTATCAAGACATTTCTTTTTTGTTTACAATGAATACTATGCAGAAAGTCTATCTCAAGAAACATTATCATAACTACTAAGCTAGAGAACTATTAAAAAGTAAAAGAGTAAAGCTTTTTCACTTTGAGACTTATGATAAAAATACTTACAAAGAACTCTCTTATATAGAGAAAAAAAATACGGAACACTCAATCAAATAATGCAATAACAAATTTGCTGTCAATTATTCATTACCACTAATAATCATCACAAATAAATCATTCAACTCTAACAACGAATATTTATCTTTTGTATGATTCTCCTTATTACTTAGAAGCCAGATTATATGGCCTAATTTTATCTTACAAATGTCAGTAACTATTTTTTAAGTCATTTACTCAGGAAAATTACACTATTATCGTACTTTATTATTGAACACTTATTTAATTAGCCTTCTCCTGAGCACACTCAATTATTGTACTTTATTTTCAGACAAAAGGCTAAAAAAAATCTTCAAAGTCATATTTCACAAGATTTTGGACAGTAGATATAGACAATTTACTCAACTATTCTAGATTCCACAGGCTTAATACATAACCACTCATTTTTAAAAATAAAAAAAAAATATATATATGAATTTAGGACAGCATTATCCTAACAGCTTTTATCAACTATAATGATTCTCCAGATTTCAATGAGCAACACAACTTATACACAATAGATATTGAATAATTATTTACAACATTGTGAAAAAAATTAGCTAGACAAAATATTTTCACTACTTAATATTATCAACAAAAATCCTCACTTATCTACATTTTTCATATCCTACTTCAAACCTGACATTACATTAGCAAATCAACCATTAAATTGGCAAATCACTTCAAATACTTATATCAATGCAATCAATAGATCCAAAATAAGAAAAAGGAAAAGGGACATAAGATCAAAGCAAGCAACAAGAAAAAATCTTATACATACTAAAGTTAGATAGATTCAAACTTTTTTTTAAAAAAATGAGAACAAATCTTGATTGGGAAATAAAGTAAATAGTTTTAAGTATATAGAAACACAAAAAAGAACACATATAGGAACATTAATCCAAACTGAGCATAATGAACATACTTAATAATAAATTTTCATATTCAAACAAAAGCTTATCAATCACATATCTACCAAACCATATCCATAACATATCCAACAACTATGACCTTGTAAAACTAGAACAAACAAAAGCATCTCTAATATGCAATAAGAAGGTAAAAATAAAAGAGAATTAAAGTTTTTCTAAGCAACCAAAAAATAAGATAATCATGGTCCTTGTTAATAATGGTCAATCACACTTGAAAAAAACTGACCAAATCTACAAAATCCTGCAAATAATTTTAGAACACTGAAAAAAAATCCAAACACAGTATTATCTTTTAAATGATTCACAATAATATATTGATATAAAGTATATACATATTCTGACTATATATACACCTTAATATCTACCTCATTCAACTACAATCATAAGTTAAAAAATATACATCTACTTCTCATTACCCAGCCTAGATAATGTCTCAAAAAACTACTCAGAGAAACAATAGTTTCCACCTTCCACTTATCAACCAGAAGTCATTTTCAGCTTACCTCAAAATACCATTTTGTATAAACTATGAATTTACAATTAGCATCAAAGTCATTGCTAATATAGGACATTAGCATCAAAGTTGTTGCTAATGTCACCCTAATAAGTAAACTCTAGAACAAGTTTGTAGCCACCAATGCAACTTACTAGGTGAGCAACATTCTTGTGTTAGAGTTTCACAATAGTTATTTAGATGTATTGTCAATAAAAAGTATCATATAATTATTGACAACTAAACATCCAAATAACACCCAAGTCCGAAATCTAAAGAAATGGAGCTGGTGTCTACAAGAAAGAAATGGTCATCTTCTACAAATGGCATCAGACTCCACCAAAGGACTTGGGAAAAAACAAAATAGTGTAATCTACCAAGGGCCTAAGACCCATGGCAGATGAAATTGCTGGTGGTGATTATGCACCGCTACACTATGTAATTAAGGAAAAAACTATATAATTTGTCAAAAAATCATGGTTCATTAAATATACCTAAAATACTTATTGTATAATTCCTAATTGTTTTATCACACTGTTGGTTCTGATAATGACTTTGTTATGTAAGTAATTTAATTTGTTGCTTTGTTTGGTCTGCTTTTGTTTGGTGAGTAGCTTTGTTTAAGTTTATTTCAATTCTGACTTAGCGATGATAAATGCAGCAACATCTTTTACATTTACCTTACATTAAATTTAACCAAACACCTTAATTTAAAATTGAAATAATTTTTTGGCAGATCTGAACAATGTATACTATTTACCTTATATATTGAAAAGTTTTATTCAATCAATTATTATGTTTGAGAAAAGCATAAATTTTCAATATCAAATACTTGCTTATTCATTAGCAAGGAAGATAATTCACTGAACAATTACATGTTGAAGAGATGTATTCAATTAATTATTATATTTTAGAGAAGCAAAAATTTTCAATATCAAATACTTGCATAATTCACTGAACAATTGAACACAGAAATCTGTTACAAACAACAAGAATTCGACAATAATTGTACATTCTAATCACGCCAAAAAGACAATAGAAAAAAGAAAACTCACCAGCTTTCTTATGTATTTTTTCCTTAATTCAATCTACACAAACCTGTAAAAACATTATAGTACAACCATCAAACCTCAATTCGATAATAAATTACCAAAAAAAATTCAAAAAAAATAAGAGCATTACTTCATAATAAAGAAAAATCGAAAGAAAACCAGAAGATATTAAGCAAAAAGCTTTGATAACTATTACTTTTCCAATCCATAAATAACTCAAAAAAAAAGGAACTAAAACAACGTTGTACAATAGACATATTTGTATCAACCCAGTACCGTGTTAAGTATAAAAAAAATCAATATTAAGTATTGGACCTATACTTCCATCAGGCCCAAGCATTCAAAACATAACCTTCTTTTAAAATAAACAACTCTAACGTTTTTATTAAAATCAAATAAAATACCAACATTTAAGCTATAAATTATGCAATAATTATGATTATATTCATATTTAATTATGATTCATATTTAATTATATTCATTATTAATTCTGATTCATACTTAACTATAATTCATTTTTAGCATATAATTATAATCGTAAATTCCAACAAAATGAATGGTGAAAAATTACGTGTTTTATTAACAGTTAACCATAAACACGCTGAACTGAGGTCATTTAAACGCAGGGTTGTGAGATGTTTATGCGTGTCTCGCAGGGGCAATAAGGTAATTTTGTATTGATTTTGAATTTGGGCATAGTTTTATCTCATTTCGAGGTAAATGAATCCCGTTATTGTACTTTTATGTGTCGTTTTCTCTCCTCTTCTGAAGTTTATTTCTCTCTCCTCCGCAAAACACTCTCTTTCCCTCTCTCTCCTCTCGTTCTCTCTTCTCCGCGAAACACTCTGTTTCCCTCTCTCTCCTCTCTGTCCCTGGTAGTGCTTTTCGAGTAAGGTCGGCGGTGGATTGACATTGTTGGCGAGTCCGAAAGTTTGTCGGAATTGTTGCGGTGGCCTGTGTTGTTGTAACCGGAAGGCCGTCGACTGTTGTTTGGTGGTGTTGTCGTCGCCGGGGAACGGGAATTTGTAAGGTGTGGATATACCTTTACCTTAAAACTTCTAAAACTGAATTGACTGTATTAGGGTTTATAGTCGAAATTGAACACTATTGTATTGATTTTTTTTTGCTGATATGTTTTGGTTATTATTTGAATTGAAAATGTTATTTTGATGTGATTGGGGTAGTTTTGATGTGATTTCACTATTATTTGAATTTCGTTATTGATTGTTAGGGTTTGTAGTTATAATGCCTAATTTAATTGAATGTCAGAGTTAATCTGTTGATTTAGTTGAATTGGTGAGTTTATTTTTATATACTTATTTAAATGAATTTGGTTGTGGGCTGTTGATGTAGTCGAACTGAATAGGGATACTCTGTTGATTTAGTTGAATTGAATTGCATACTTATTGAATTGAATTTGGAAGGGCTGATACATATTTGGGCTGCATACTTATTTATCTGGTATGGGGTGGTTATAATGATGTTTTATGGGCTGGTTATGTGCCTAGAGGATTGAGAGTGTACATTGTTGAAGAGGCCTGTTATATGATGTTATTTTTGAACATATGTGCCTTTTAATTTTTGTATTAGGATTGAGAGGAAGTTGATTGGTAGTGCTTTGTTGTAGTATGACCAATGTATTTGTGTTTGTTGGCAAAGTACTGTGTGATGTGGATTTTGATTATGTTTCGGATGGGTTTAAGTGGCAGTGTTACGGTAGAGATGAAGAAGAAGTCTATAGTTCGTTCGATGAACCGGACAAAGTGGGGGGTGAGTTTTTTTAAATTAGTTCATTTGCATCATATGGTTATTTTTGCAGGGTTCAGTGTGTGTATTGAATGGTAAACTTCACTCTTAATTATTGTATTGAGCAGGGTCCATTGAAACGGGAGGTACGTAAACCTGTGGGTTCGTCATCGAACCCGAAGACATTGGGTTGTTCCAAAGAGACGGGTAAATTAAAGGGAATATTGGAAGATGAAGCTGATGAGGTTGGTGAATCTCAACATTCCAGCAATGAGGGTTCATATTCAAGTTTCGGATTGGTCAAGGTACTGATAAAGGAATACATGAAGAGAAAGAGTAAGAAGAGAAAAGGGAAGTATGTTGAAGGAGGGATGAGTAAGAAGGTAATTATGTGTAGAGTTCTGTTTGGTGGTTAAATGTATGTAAAATATGTTAATAATGTGAATTAATGGCAGTAAGTGTGGTTAACAAATGTTTAGCTTTTAGCAGGGATTTGAAACTGAAGGACATAGAGTTATGGCTGATGGTGCTGTCCTACGGACACATTTTGAGAAAATTGGGAAGGTATAGAGGAGTTGCTTATGTAGAAATGAGTGTTAAATTTTTTTTTGGTTGACAATTGTTAATGAGAATAGGTTTGATTTGATGTGTTTTGTGTTTTTCAGCAGCTTAATGTCGTTTGTCGAGTGGAGAAGTTTTGTGATGTGGTGAAGATGTTTGATGACACGAGGCGTCAGTTGGTTGAAAGTATGGGTTTTGGCGGTTTGTTGCATTTGGATATGAAGGTGATCCCGAGGCAGTTATGTTATTGGCTGATGACCAGGGTGTTTGCTGATGGTACTATGTTGTTTGGGGATGGATCTATTCTTGCTTTGGGGCCTAAACAAGTTAGGTCTGTCCTTGGTATTCCAATGGGGAATAAGGAGGTTCCTTTAGTTCTCGGGGATTCTGAAGAGGATACCTAGAAGATAGTGCGGGTGTTTCAACAATATGGAGTTGGGTTGAAGGGAGAGACTGTTTCCCTTAATTTAGCAGCTGCAGCACTATGTCCTCAGCTGGAAGATGGTTCTCTCGTGAAGTTGGAGTCCGAAGTGGATAAGGAGGATTTTATGACCGCATTTTTAATTGTGGCTCTTGGCATGGTTGTGCGCTCCACTACAAACAGTTCAAATCTTGCTGCGTCGTTGGTTCCAACTTTGGCAGTGGCTTGTGAAGCTAGAGAGTATGACTGGTGCACGTTTACCCTTGATTGGGTTCGTGACACTGCTGATAGGTTCCAGCAAAAGTTTCAGAAGGATGGATTTCGTGGCGGTTGTGGTGGGAGTATTGTGTTTCTGTTGGTAAGCCTTATTTTTATGTTTGTTAATTAGGGTGTGTAAGTAATAGACATTGATGGGAGTGGTTTATTATGCAGATTTTTTATTTAGATCACCTGCACCGTGTACCAACACTGTGGGGCGTATACCCAAGGCTGATGGCGTGGGATACAGAATATGTTCGTGCTGTTGTAGATGAAGACAGGAAGACAGATGAAGAGTTTGGGCAGTTGCCGGTGAGTGTAAAAATGAGAAATATTTTACTTTGCTAAGACAGATGTACATTAAAATTTACTTCCTTTTAACAGATGCTTGACGTTGCCTACGGGGAGGACCATCCTCTAGTGCCAAGAGATGGTGATGTGGAGCTAGTGGATAGGAATTTGAAGGTGGTGGATAGTAATGTTGTTTTTCCTGAGTCAGCTGTTCGTAGTATGGCGGATCAGGTAACTAGGCTTTGCTATCTGCATGCTATACCTGTATTTGGTAAAAGGAGAGGGTACAAGTTATTTGCTATCTGGTATGTTGTGTCTGTTGCAGGTCCTTGCCATGTTAACCCCTAGGCTAGTGAGCCTAGTGGAGGGGATAGTGGGAACTGCTCTAGGTAGCGGTTGTAAAGCTGGTGGTCAGAAGATTGCGAAAGAAGTGAACACCCTTAGCATTGGTAAAGGGAGCCAGCCCCATCTCAGTGGCAGTAGTAACAAGGGTTTAAAGTCCAAAGCACCAATGGAGAGGTGCAGGACGACTGAAGGGAAGGACTCATCATCTGGAAGTTATTCGACTAATGGAGAACCACAAGAAGCTTATATCCGAGAAACAGCTTTTGATAAGCGGTTGGAGACATTTGTGAAAGGTTGGAAGGATTTGAAGGATGAAAACCAGTAAGTTATCTTGTTAGTTTTTGTTTTGGTAGTCATAGGTTTTTGGAATGGGTAATTGCAAGCATGTAATTTGATTGTTTTGTGATCTGTTATTGGGTAGTGACGGGCCGTTGATTATCAAATGTGATGAAATGAATGCTAGTCGAAGGGACTGTTACGGTGTGATAGGTCCTAGAGCCCGGGTTGGTCATCAATATGTGCGGATGGCGTCGGTGATGTACACTAAGTATTGGGGGGAAGTGGAGTTTCAGAATAGGAGGAAAAGGATTTTGATTGATCCTTCGTTCGCTGTAAGTTGTTGTGTTTGATGTACTTGGTGATGGTATTTGATATATTATATTTTTATGATGTCTTTCTATTATGTCTTTCTATTATGGTATTAGATGATGATAAAGGCTAACGAATGGGATTACGAGAACCTGGCAAGGAAGTATTGCAAGATGTTGTTGTCAACTCCAAATGAGGATATTCGACTTGTATGTCAGCAGTTGTGGTGCATTTTGTTTAAACCTTATTGGATGCTTATCTTGTATGACATTTATGTAATGAATTTTACATTATGAAGCAGATTTACTTCCCTGTGCTTGATGGGTGTGCTAAGAAGTCAGACGAGCACTGGTGGTGCTTGTGTACTGATATGGTGAAGAGGCAGGTGTGGATTATCGACTCTCTGTACACTGACCCGTATGAAAAGCATGCCGTGCCTGTGACAGAACTGGTCAGTTAGTTAGGCAACCACTTTTACCTTTAATCAGCTATATATTTTTTACAGAATTATGTTATTTTTTTGAAATAAATTACTTGCAATGTTATTTAAATGGAATTGGTCAGTTAGTTAGGCAACCACTTTTACCTTTAATCAGCATATCTTCGTTGGGTCTAAGATTGCAGCAATTCATGTAATGGAAGTGAACATGGACATTAAACTGGTGAGTTTAAATGTTTTCAGTTGTATAACTTCACTTAGGAAGAGTCGCTACCACCGTATCTCTGTTGTTGGCCATACCGAGGACGTTCCGGGCGCTCCCAATTTCCCAAAAGGTGCAACATTTATTGTATGGAATGCAAGGAATGTGAACCGTTCATCTTTCAAGGAAACGTTTAACAAGCTCTACAATGCATTTTCCCCGGAGGTTGTGATTGTGACCGAGGCTAGAGCAGACGCATCCTTGCTTGGGTATGTGACTGATGTCCTGCAGGGGGTATTCTCCGTAGATGGATTCGGGTTGGTGAATGGGTACTTCGGGGTGTTGCTTATTTGGCAAAAGGCCGATGTATACCCTTGGGTGACTCATAGGGGTGACCTTGCCTATGGGCATCAAATGGGGGTTGATTTGCAGGTATTATTTGTTAAATTATTTTAGTTTATTCTTTTGAATTATTTCAGTTAATTTTTTAAATTAATTCCGTTTATTTTTTATGTTATTATTAAGAACACAATTTTGTAATCTCCACAGCCAGGAGCTAAATTCTTCCAGAGTCCCGAACATGAACACCCGGCTTCAACCTGGTTCGAAGATGGTGGGGGATATGATGATGGAGCAATCAACTCAGACAATGACCACCTCTCCCTGTAGTATGAGTTGGGCTGCGATTTAAGTTCATTATGTATTATCAATAATGAACTCGTATTTTGGTGTGTTTGGTTAAGGGTCGTACTGTTTTGTTGGTTACAATGGCTGTTTTTAGTATCCTGTATCCTTGTTATGTTAGTAAGGGACACTTGTGGCTTTGTTATCTTGTTAATGTCAGGATGTTTTAATGTTATATCTGTTTAATTATATGATGTTTGAATGTTTTCTTTGTCTTCCTGGAGTAAAAACCAAACATAAAATACGACTACTTTTATGTAATTAAAAAATTGGACAGCGAATTGAAATAACTCAATTATTATTTATAGCTACAATGGACAAAATCCAACACATACAGCGAATTCATTTGCATTAGGCAATGACATTACATCCATTTTTATGAACTACAAATACAAACTACCAGCGCCACAAGAAATGCCAGAATTGCAAATTTTGTCATTATTGAAATTTGCTTTTTGACCACCTCAACCCTATGCCAGAGCTCCACCACCCCATTGTTGTTCGTGCCTCGAATGAAATCCTCCTCCCTCGCCCATTGCCAAAATGAACAACACCTGCACTTGTAGTAAGGTCGCCTCGGAGAGCGAAATACGAAATTCGGATAATGATTGCCCCCCGCAATTGCATCTCTTCGCAGCCACCCAGACGATGTCGCTTGCTCCGGTCATGAAATTGGTACCATGGCGAACCGAAGAGGTTGTGTTCAATGACATTTTGAAGTTTATGTTCTACCTAAGCAAACTGATGTCGCATATGTATAGGGAAGGGGAAAAGGTGTGATCGAAAAGTTTAGGCGGTAAAACAAAACAACTTTGCCGCTCCTTACAAATTTCATTTGGGCACATGGCTTATATAAATAAACAAAAATGTTCCATATCTCTGAAACATAAGTATTACCAACTCCAGGATAAACACGTATATAGTGGAACCTTTTCAACGCTTAGCTGTATACTGAAGACACTAAAAGGTACATCAACGTAATCTAGTGGTACCAGTTCACGTATTGCAAACACGAATGACCAAAATTATACAGTCGTCACTATGGAGTCATGTTTCATAACACTGTAATAAATATATGTACCACTGATACGTCAAAGGCACAAAGTCAGATTAAAATGGATCTACAAATATATCCAGTTGTACTTAAAGATTTGTGAATGGTTCTAACCTTTTTGTAGTACTTGTATTTAATTAAACAGATATAGTGGTACCTAATCGACCTACAACTGCTTATAATTCATCGTCAATGGTATATAATGGAACCCTGAATGAAAGCCTAATGTTTCCCATTTACAACATCAACCACATAATGACCATGTAACAAGGTTGTTGCACATTGATCCACTTGAAACCCCCCCCCCCCCAAATTGAAATTAGTTTTGTATTTACGTAGTAAGAACACCTAATGACATGGTATTCATGTAATATGAACACCGAAACCGTATTATTCTGCAACGCATACACATACAAATGGGGTAATTGTATTGCGGGTAATGCCACTACTAATAAGATAATTACTATAACGTTATGTTTCTAGAAGATTCTAAAAGAAGACATGCAGTTATCAGATTTGTTGGTACGTTTAGGAGAGACCAAACCATGTTAATATGCATTACATTGCCACACAACAACTGGTTTCCCGTTTAACATCTTATTGTAAGTCATCAATTGTTACATAATACTTAGGTGTTTCAATTCACATTCATGCAATTCCCATTTTGCCTTCTAGTAAATTAACAAATAAAACATGTTTTACGTAATTATTAAACACATATTGCATGTTTATCACCCCATGTACACTAATTAATTAACAGATAATACATGTTTTAAGTAATTTTTTCCTGTTACACAACTGAAGGTACCCTACAAAGAGTAAGAGGTACCCTAATGTATATCAGATGGACAAATATTTATCCTAAACGAAACCTTTCCATATCATTGGATAAACCAGGAAATGAGTTGGTAGTTCCAGACAGATTCTTGCTTCCGACAGTAAAACAGGCTAGTTAGGGGTACCCTAACAAATCTAAAAGGTACCTTTTTAGATGCCAGTTAAACCCCAAAATAATATTCCCCGAATATTAGTACCTATGGCTTACGATCTACTAAGACAGGTGTTTGTTCTATTTATACCATTAAACATACCGTTAATTGACATTGCATGTCCATCAAAAATTTATACAGTCGTACCATTAAGAGTTAAAAACATACTATTGAAATCACATAAGGTACCATTCCACGCCAAGTTATTTTTCGCCAAATTCACAAAGTCTATGTCATAGGAATTACATGAATTTGACTTATATAACACATACGTATACACACCTCAAAGCTATACGCACATAAAATAAAGCACCTCCAGCGCAATATACCTTCAATGTGTCCCCAACTGCAATACCATTATCAGTGACAAACGTTTCCCAACCTAGGTGAAGAAACACAGGCCTACTAGAGGTAACTTCAACACCAGATAGGGTTACATCCCAAACACGACCGTTATTACCACGCATGACTCTAACTGAATCTGTTGCCCGACGAAGCCAGGGTCTCCAATTTGGAGGAAGAGGCTACAAACCAAAGATGAATTGAATATTTAACACAACTATGAAATGGTACAACTTACAACTCAGATAATTGTGACTATTGAGTTTACAAACAAACTTACAAGCTTGTCGTTAAAACCATTTCGGAATGCTATTGACGCACAAGGAAGACCTTTGTACTCCATCCTCTTTGAAGCTCCCTATTCCTTAACAACGATAAATTAAAAGTACAGTTACAGGGGATTTTTGTGATGGAGTATGAAGTAAGAGACATATATCTATACACACCTTAAATAGTGGTTGAATTGTGGCTGCAATCCATAGAACCATTGAACTAATAAAACCAGTACACCAATTGGGAAAATAGTCATCCCACAATTTATGTCTAAATTTGACTTGTAATGTAAAATGATGACCTTTAATCAACTTTTTTGGAGCATTTATCCTAGGAACAAGGTATACCATTTAAGTTGCATTTGTGTTAGTCATTTTAGCCTAGAAACATGGTATACCATTTAAGTTGGATATGTGTTACTCGTTTAAGCATATGAACAACTCCACCAGCCGTTGGAACTGCTTGGAATTCCACTGCTTCTTTAAGAGGTACCCTAGGTAGATTTGGAGGTACCCTAAGTAGATTTAGGGGTACCCTAGGTAGATTTGGAGGTACCCTAAGTAGATTTAGAGGTACCCCTTAAGTGGATTCACTGTAACATAACATCATTTCAGCACCTACCTGCCCCTAATGGCCCTTCCAGTCGAATGTTACCTTAATGTCAAACAATGGTATCTCACAGATATCTGTTGTCATCCAGCTCATGTGTGGCTTCAGATATCTGTAAACGCTAATAGTGGCTATACGCTTTTCAGTTGGAGATTGACAGTTTTAAGTGGAACCTTTACGTTGGTCAGTTGGACCTTCACAGTTTAAAGTCGAACCTTTACGTTTTTCATTTGCACCTTTCACAGTTATTAGTGGAACCTTACCGTTTATGTTTTCACAGTTGGACCTTGACAGTTGTAAGTGTAACTAGAAACAAAAAAAAAACATACTTACAAAATCAACAGATTTATGTTTCCAAAAGATTTTGCCTTCATTTACAAAAAATGCCATATAACTGGTACTCATATAACTTCTTACACCGCATCATATACCTTCTTATACCCCATCATATACCTTCGTATACCCCCCATCATAAGTTAGAGTTAATAAGTTTGAGTTTTTTTTACAAAAAAATGACCTGAAGCCCATTTACAACAACTTAAGCCCAATTAAATAACAGGCAACTCACTTCAGGTAAATGTTAGCAACTAACATTACCCACATCCCAGAATTACTACACAAAAAGGGTGGGGCGCATTGGATTGTTAAGCTACTACTTGGTGCTGCTAGACCCAGCACGGGTGGGAGTTTGGCTCATAGTACCAGGTTTTGTGCCATTTCCAGGCCTCACAGAGTACGGGAACTGAGAAACAGCCGTATTAGGCGACATGTAACCACCCCCTATTTGCATCGGCACTCCATGCATTTGATAGTACTGGTACGCCATAAAATGAGGGGGGTAAAAAGGCCTCGGAGTAGGAGAACTGCCAGCCCCAACAGACGGAGGACGCTGCACTCCAGACAATGTGGTGAAGTACCCCAAAGAACCATCTCCATCAGTCATTTGAATGTCTCCTACACAATGAGGACTGTAACCCATCATAGGAAATGGATGTTGCACCTGATCAAAGACATTCAATGAAGCAATCACTTCAATGTAGGACTGAAAGGTGATTCACAGAAACAACAAAAATTTTAAACAACGAAGGTCTTCTCCAGAAATTCCTTAATTACCTGAATAGAAGACTGGAGGTTGGATTGAGAAACCCCTGCAGCAGCTGCGGTTTGTTTCCCACTGCTCCTCTTACCTGGTTTCTTCGGATTCTCAACACACGACTTGTACCTTGACGTAGTAGTACGATGAGGAGGTTTCTTCGGAATTGGCGGGTCCTTTATGGTACCAAGTTCTACTGAAAGGTCCTTCGCACAACTCCCTTGCTTTTCAGTATCAGGTGGTGAAGCCTCTTTTTCCAAACAAACAGACGAAGGTGTCCCATTACACCCCAAAAGGTCTGATTTGTTACCGGTCAACATCGACAATTTCTCTTCTACTTGTATATCAAGCAGCTGCAGACCATTCAACACAACATCCGACGCACTCTTGCAAACAGATGTCTTACAACAAATGGGAGAGAACTTCACCATCATCTTATCAAATCTACACACCGCCTCCGTCTTGCTCGGATCGTGGTACTTCACTTTGACTCTGGTGTGCTTCCTAATTACATCTTTCCTCCAACGATGCAGGATGTACTTATCAGGAATTTCTCTGCAGTCGTTCATCTGATACACCATAATCATATGGCGACATATGATACCATGGCTATCAAAGTACCTGCATTCGCAATCTACTTCTTTTGTGATGCTATCGTATGTCACCTTGTACACACGTTTCCTCTGAGAGGGTACTTCCTTCCTTGAGTTCTTAGGTTTCCACCAAACAATATCCTCAAGAACATGTTCGATGACTGCATTAGAGATTTGCCGCTTCTCCAGACCTGTACAACAACATAAATATCCAATTCAATTTGGTAAAACATCACCTAGCATCATTCTTATAAATTGAATAACTATGCTATACGTGTGCCTCCCTACCAGTCACATACAGCAACCTAGTGCACTCCCTTTGGACTTCTTTAAATTTGGCATCCGTATATATTTTTCGAAACAAAGACTCCGCCGGGAATGCCGTCATGGGTTGCCTAACATATCTGGAGTTGTTATCATCAGCTCTTTTCTCACTAGTAGCCCTGACTTCTAGAGCCTCACAATATCTCTCCACAAATTCACAAAGCAATGTGTGCCGGCTCAAATAACCATCGAAAAAACTATGTATACTCTCAATCCTCTGGGTTGTCTTCATAGCGGCCCAAAACAGATGCTTCAGAAAGGTAGGTACCCACATATCACGTTCAGAAAACAGCCCTGTGAACACCCAACACAATTTACCAAAGGTGGCTCAACAAAATACACATCCTTACGATATATTTTACATCACAACTCAAAATTCAAAAACAATCACTTTCTGGGGTGTTGTATGTATCATAATTTGACAACTCAAAATTCTAACACACTTCACAATTAATACTTTTAACATGTTGTATCATAATTTTACAAAAAATGATTTATTAAACAACAGCATCTGATTACAACAGTAACAATAATACAACCAGTACTCTTTCAGTAACGACAGAACTACAACTGCCAACAGGTTCAATTAACAATAATTAATAACTACTGCTACACCACACAAGGTCAGAAACACATTACAAAACAGAGTTCAGAAACAAAGCACACACCTTCCAGCCACTCGTCTGCTTCACACTTATACTTCTTGATCACCTCAGGCCACCGTATTTCGAACTCTTCGCAGTCCAGACTATCGTAAACCGCACTCTCTAACTCTTCCTTCAACTCAGGGTAATTGGGATGCTTTCCAAGCTTTGTAGAAAACTTATGCAATATATGCCAAATACACCACCTATGTGTAGTGCCTTTCATAGTGTTCTTCAAAGCTTTCCTCATTGCAGGGTCCTGATCTGTAAGTATTGCTTTCGGTGTTTTGTTATGCATACACCTCAACCAATTGCTATAAACCCACTCAAAGGTTTCAGAAGTCTCTCTTCTAACAAGCGCACACCCAAATAAAATTGTTTGACCATGATGGTTTACTCCAACAAAGTTGCAAAATGGTAACTTGTATTCATTGGTCAAGTAGGTGGAGTCAAAACAAACCACATCGCCAAACTCCTCATACGCCATGCAACACCTTGCATCTACCCAGAGTACATCCTTCAGCCTCCCCTCCTCGTCCACTCGATATGTGTAAAAAAAATTTGAGTTGTCTTCAACCATACTCTCAAAATAGGTAAACATAGCTTTAGCATCACCTTCCTCAAAGATTCTTTTCTTCTCCTTAGCAACTTCTTCATGAAGATCTTGCGGGGAAAAAGGCATGTTCTCCACACCATTACGCTCTCTCGCCATTTTGTTATATATTTTCGCCACGGGAACCCCAGCTCTCCGTTCATTAAACAACTGCCTCACAACATGTGGATTCTCCACCAGAAACTTCTTCCTCAAGCGATTGATATTCTTCGCCTTCCCTGGAGTCGGAGTGTGTCCTCCATGCTTCAGTTCAGCCCTCTGAATAACCCATTCCCCACGTTCGTTAACATTAGCATACACATTCACAAGACACTCTACTTTCTTACTCCTCCTCTTCACACCCACAGAAACAATGTCCTCAACTATATGAGCATCAGTCACTAATACCTCCGCCTTCTTCCGCTTCCTATCAGGCAAACCAAAGCACTCACAAGTCCACAAACAATTCCTTCGCATTTTTGCATTAGGTCCTTTGCCTACTTTACAAGCACTTGTACGAACTACCCCAAACCCATTTTGCTTCCCGTATTCCCTAAAATATTCATCCAGTTCCTGCCATGTCTGGAAAACCATCCCTATTGCAGGAGGTGGAAGACCAACATTAACTTCAACATACTCTTCTATCTCGACTGAAATTGCAACACTACTAAACCCTTTCTTTGGAGTCTTATAAGACTCTTCACCAACCACAACCTTCATCAAGACACACAAAAATCATATATAGATATGGCAGAGAACTGTCACACAATATAAACATAAACAAACTCCAAAACCACCAGTTATTCAATCTCCTTTAACAATCACACTACAATTAATCACCCTAACCAATACAAACATTCTAAACACAGATTTAACAACACATATTTAACTCACATAAACCTTATCAATTACGATTAATATTAATTCACAATGTTTCAACAACAACTTATATTCACACATCAATTTCATACCAATCGAACCCAATTATCAATTTCAATCTCAAATTTCAACCACAATTACTATCTAATTTGCATATCAAAACATACTATAAAGGAATTCACAATATTTGCACCACAACTATAATTTCAATCTCAATTACAGCCTCCATAAATGAAACCCTAATTTTTCCCCTAAAATTTTACCAATTTATCTACTCAATTAAAATTAGCAAATAACTAACCTCTTTCAACAGCTCCTTCAAAGCAGCACCGTCACCCAGATCTTCGAACTGTCCTCCACCATCGTCGTTGGCAACATCGAGCGCTAATTCTTCCTCGCCGGTGTTACTAACGACGACATCGCCGTTGACAGTAACACCACCCATTCCAGTCGACGAAATTTAACCATATTAATTTGCGTGCTGTTTTCAGCGAACCCTCAGGCTTCTTTTACATACTCCCATGGTGTTTGCTTTCGGGGAAGAAAACAGTAGAAAGGCTCAGTTTTTCGCTTTTACGAAAATTCTTCTACTTTTGTTTTTTTTAATCAGCTGTCACTTTCGTTCTTTGGGACCACACCGTTGTAAATTTTACTATTACGTTATCTTTTCCCTCCAATTTCCACCACCGTTTTGCTTTTTTTCGAGTTTATTGCGAAAATGCCATTGAAAGACACTCTCCACGCATCTCACAACCCTCGGTTTGTACTTCCTGCGCTGAACTATCGCGCGCATCGCGCGCGATAGGGCAACTAGTATATGAAAAATGAGTCACTTTTCGCAAAATATTCGATGTACAATAAAATTATTGTAAACCGGAGACATGCAAAATGTTTTGTACACAACATATATACAAGGCTTCGAGCAACAGTATAGCATTATCAAAGGATTTTTGAGCTTTTGGCAAGCAGTCAAGCACCCCTCCCTGTCTCTTTCCTCCACTGAGCAGCTACCCTGAATTCTCATTTGGACCTGCTTCTGAGTTATCTCTCCTCCGTTGAAGCCTAGGTAAGATGTTTTTCATAACCATTGAATAACAGTTTCACAATCTAATGTCAATCGTTTATTTAATTTAATTCAATTCATGGTTCTTTTAAGGTGGATTGCTTATTGAACTGTTTGGTTATGGTTATATAATTTGATTACTGAAGTCCTAGAATTTGGTATTGATATCCTTAATCTGATGATCGAGTCAAATTTGATTGCTATTGTGTTGCTATTTAGGATTGAACTATGAAAATGGAATTTTTCTCCGTTGGCCGAGCTCGGCCGCCCCTTCTTCCCTGTCTCAAGGATGGGCGTCCGAGTAGTTGCAAGACGGCGATAAAAGTCGACAAAGACGGTAAATTCCGTGCACTTTTCCTTTCTTCACTCCTAAGTTTTTTTAGCAACCTGAGTTTTATACTTCGTATATGGTATACCGGTATTCATTTATCCATATGATAGTATTGTTACATTGCATAGTGTCTATTTATGCAAATAGCCAATAGTTTTGTGAAGATAATACGCCACATGGGAGTTGAGACTAGTAGTCTTACGTCGAAGATGAGGAGGGACTAGGGAGGATGAAGTTATAACTATTTGTACGAGTTTGGTGGTTATTCCATCCATAGTCAACTGGTTTTGTGATGATGTCTTGTTTAAATTCTTCTCCTATGTGAGCTTGGTTTACTGAATTAGTAAATTTTAAAATGCAATATCTTTGTTGTGAAGCTGATGAATTATATATTTTTTGTATACTATCGATTACAAATTGTATGAATGTAGAGAATGTTAGAATTTATATGGTTTTTGATGAGGATTTTAGGAAGAAAAGGTTATTTTGTGACTAATGATCTTTGAGGAGGAAAACTTACTGGTCTTTCGGAGAGAACGTTTTCTTGAGTTCTTGAATTTTCAAGATTCAGAAAAGGAAATGGGAGTTTCATCCTTCATGAGGTACATCAATGGCTGCAGCTTCTAAAGCTCTTTTTAAGAAAATGTACTTTGTTAAGCATAGAATGATACCAACCATTACATAATCTTTTAGTAAGAAACTCAGTAAAAGCCTACCTTTTCCTTCGAGTTTCATTCTCAGATGCAGTTCTTTTTGTGTAACAGGCAAATGGGAGTCTGAACATCAGTCAGTGCTATTTCTTGAGGAAACCCAATTGAATCGGAGACAGTTATGTACTGCAGCTTCATTGGTTGCCATTTTAACATTCCAACAGGGTATGATATCGGAACCAGTAAAAGCCGTAGATAAAGCAGATGATAATCAACAGGATGACAGTTTATTGGGCCCAATTAAATCATTGTTTGATCCCAATGAAAAAACAAAGTCAGGCAAAGTGTTGCCAAAAGCCTACCTAAAGTCAGTCAAGGAAGTTTTGAAAACGCTTCGAGAGTCGTTGAAAGAGGATCCACAAGATATGTCTAAATTCAGACGAACTGCAGATGCTGCAAAAGAATCTATTCGAGATTACTTAAGTAACTGGAGAGGGCAGCAAGCTGTAGCCAAAGAGGTAAGTGTTTTGTGATAGTATACTTGCAGCACACTGCAAAATTTATCTCTCAACTTTTCTTTTGATACATCACACTTACAAACACTACTAAGTTTAAGATTTATAATGAAGACAGAGCCAAAGATAAATAATATTTGTACCACTAAGCATTCTGCTAAGAGGTGTTTTGGTCTTGCAGGAATCTTATATGAAGCTGGAGGAAGTATTTAGATCGCTTGCTCGCTTTTATTCAAAGGCAGGTCCATCTGCTTCACTCAGTGATGAAGTCAAGTCTGAAATCTTGCACGATTTAGATATTGTTGAAGAATACCTGTAGGCTATTGCTGGATAAATTTTGCCTGTATAGTTTGATTTCCTGTTCTTTGTGTATACATTCTTACTGAAAGAGCTGTAACCTGTGTTTTCTGCTACCTTTTGACATATTTCATGCCGTTCAACCAGTCTCTGCACTGGTATACTTAAATAAATTAAGGTGGATTCAGCATAACTGTATAATCAACAGGCATTCCGTTTTATGATTTTGCAATGTACTTTATCCATGCTAGGCTTCAACCTTTTGCATTACTACTAACTTGATTTCTGGTTTGTTGTAAAAAAACCCTGACTTCTGGTTTTATTACCTCAAGTTGTAGCTGATATATGCTCCCTTTATCCAAAATTTTCGCGTTAACTTCTTTTATCATGTCCTAAAACCATGGTTGCCTTTCTAAAACTGGTAAGGACTTAGAATTGATTTTCCAGGTATACCACAACGATACGAATCGGACAGTAACTGAAATATTATAAAGATCTTTTTGTTATATCAATAATACTTTTAATCAAGAGGGATTGGGACAATATGATGCCTAATTTCATATAGAGATAGCAGATAGTTGCTAGCATTATAATTCAGTCAAATTGAAGTGCATCAGTAGGAACCTTAATGAGTCGAGGCTTAGCATAAAAACAACAGTTATTAGAATATTACAAGCCCTTTATATAATAGATATAAGGTCTCAGCTTGCTGCTCATTGATACATTATTTGAAGCCCAATTTGAGGACAGAAAATTCAGATACAATTCTACGGACATGTTTACTGAATTTGAGTGTAATATCCAAGCGTATACAACAATAATACCATGTTTAACTTCTACAAAAGTTGCTCAGATCACATAAAAACAAAAACAAAAACAAAAACAAAAACCCAGCTCTATTGTTCATTTCAATTTGTGATCCTAGCCTTTGCATTCCAACAACAATACTGGCAAATGTAGCACACCCTTAGTGTGCACTAAGATGTCAAGCAACACAATGATCTGTCTGTACCGAAAATAATAATCAGGCTTGCTTCTGCAGACACTTGGATAGAATACTTTAAGAAGTTGAGGCATCATGTAGGTGCAGAATCAATAATGGAAATTGCCTTGGACACAATTCCTGGATGAACTAATCGTCAAGCACGTGATAGAACCCCCTTTGAACTGGCCAATCAGAAAAACACAATTAGACATCTTGAAAATACAACCTACAAGGCAAAGCTTCAGACAACGACGAGTATCCAAGAAACTGATTGCCAATTTCCAGTTAAAGCAGGTGAGAAGTAGACGCTTTCCCTCCCATCCTTAACAACAGTGTATAATACAATGAAGAGCACATCCACAACATTTTTAACTGTTCATCATACAAAAATTTTACTCCTTTCATGCAACTACTCATCCTCTATCTACTTGGACACTCTGAAAGTACCTTTAGGATTTACCTCATTCACACTTTCCTAATATCCTGAAGCCTCATGGTAACTACGATGAATACATAAGACTACCAATATTTCTACTAGCAAAATTCTGCACATGTTGATACAGGAGACCAGAACTAAGACACAGGACAGCATATCACGTTACCTAATCATGTAACAGGGTGCAATGGTAAACCCCATCAGCATACTATAGGTCTACAGGAATAAGCCGAGACAAAATGTGAATTTAATGATCATTTGTATTAACACCAATCCGCGTGCGGTTGGGGGGGGGGGGTGTGGGGGCAGAAGTGAGTAAAAACACATCATATGCAACGAAATCTGGGGGAAAATATTATCCAAACATAAAAAAGTTCCGGGGGGGGGGGGGGGGGGGGGGGGGAGGGGGGTGGGGGCAGAAGTTAGTTAAAACACATCATATGCAACGAAATCAGGGGGAACATATTATCCAACATAAAAAAAAAAAAAATAATGGCTGAGTCAGGTGTGAATTTTGTAGGCCGATAATTCTAATATCAGCTATGTTTATTTTGTGCTAAAAATTACAAACCTTGGTACTGTCCCTGCACGACGGTAGTCATATTCTGTAGCCTGCCTGAGAGCCCTGGCAAAGGCCTTGAAAGTTGCCTCAATAATGTGGTGAGAATTTTTCCCAGCAAGCTGTGTCATATATAAACCTTTCTTTCATCAATAAAAATGAAATGCCAATACTTTCTCAATTGCTCAAAAAATGATGGAAGCTGAAGGCCTGAATTTTTTTTTTTTTTTAAAAAAAAAAAAAAAAAAAATACAACGAGCAATCATTATTCATTTCAATATTTTTATTAAAGCTTTCTATTTTTAAGCTAAGAAATAAGTATATTAACTGTGAACTTTAACCTCTAACTCTGTAAATATCATGCCTAGCTTAATTAGGCAATTATCCATGTCCATCACCTAACCCAGCTTGAACAAAATGAATACTAGGGTATGATCTTTGACAAATAATAAGAATAAAGGACATTATAAAGCTTCAACATGTTTAATACTAGTACGAGCATGATTAGCATAGCTTGTGACTAGAATGCATTACATTCATTCACAAAAGTTTCTAAATGCACCAAAAATGCTGGCTTATTATCTAATTTGGCTGCTAGTGTAAGAAAGAGAGCAAACCTGCCGAATGTGAAGCGTCATGCCAGAAGTATTCACCAAAGACTGGAAAAAGTGCTCCACAAGCTAAATACAGAGACCTCATGGTAAGTTATATATTTCATTCTTGCTTAAAAACAACAAAGGGAGCAAAAAAAAAATACAGGACAGGCAGCCAAAATGTTTCAAAGTTCTTAAATGTGATGGTGAGAAACACATTATTAGATTAAGTCATCTTAGGATTCTTAGCGTAATTGGCTAGGATAGAAGGTGTTCAATTTATATGCAGCTATGTTAAGTAGAAACATTAAGATCAGGCATATATTTTAATAAATTTAAAATGTACAAATACAGCAACTTATATATGCAAAAACCGCAGCTTATTTCCCAGATTCCAGAAAACTAGCAGAGCTATCACATAAGGCCAACTTGCAAAATTGCTATCTTCACAAATTATTTACTTCCAAATTTAGGTTGCAAGTTAAAATCTTATGACTGAATAAACAGGGGGGGGGGGGGGGGGGGGGGGGGGGGGGGGGGGGGGGTATGAGTACAGTTAGGTAATCCAAGTTTTAACAGAGTTCACACTCTAAGCAAATTTGCTTTCCAGCTAACAAAAGTGCAGGTGGGACAAAACCAGCCTTTTTTTCCCAAAATACAGGCATTAAATTTTTTGACATTATAAACTGATATCTTAATAATAAATATTCAACAAAAAACTATGTACTGCTTATCCCAACAATACTTAAATCATAGGTGTATAGAAGTAACCTGGGTATCATAAGTTCCAACTCTCTCAGTAGGTATTTGTAGATCATAGCTCAAGTGGGGTCTTCCAGATAAATCCTGAAAAAGAAACATGTGTGCCTCAAAAGCTCAATAAACAAGCAAATTAAAGGAAGTTGAAGCTTTGCAAATCGCAATAAAATCTATACATTTGTCATTCATATCAAATATCTATTATTCAGACAAAACATGGTGAATCTTCAATGGGAATAGCCATGGTATATGATAATATTATCATAACTTTTCTGGTAGTATGAATCGCTACGCTTCACGGAAAAAAATTAAAAAATAAAAAATTTAAAAAAAAAAAAAAAAAAAAAAAAAAAAAAAAAAACACACACACACACCCGTTAAAAAGTCAAATGCAACAGTTTTTCATCTTCATTAAGTAACTGAACAACAAACAACATTTAAAAAATATCAAGAACCCTAAGTGTTATGGCAGGGCAAAACAAAGACAACTAGATCTAGCATTGGCTCATCATCCTGTTGTTTCAGAGCCAAGGGGTTGAGAAAAATCAGGTCCTTCACTTTGCTTCTTAATGTCTTCTGGTTTTCTCGAAGTTCAGACATTCATAGCAACAATGCAAGAAAGAAAATCATTATATAGATTTACTCCAACAGATCAGAACATGCATACTTCATGCCAAGCACAGATAATGTTTCAAATAACTGAGTCCTTCAAACACTCACTGTCATAACACAAAAACTGGTTTGAGGAATACTGATAAATTTACAGCAAACATGTTCATTCATAGAAGTCACAATCGGTACTATAGCCTGTGTCCTCCCCTATAAAAGAGTACTGTTTATTGACAGTGATGCTACTTTTTTCAGACAGGAGAGTGTCATATTTTTTTTTTGCCTCGATTATTTAGGGACCATGAGAAATTTGGCAATTCCTTCTAATGACATATTTCTTCAAACAAGTAGTAAGATTTATTGCCTAGTTTTCATAATAAAACAAGCACAGAGAAATGTCTAATTTTTTTATGGCTAATTTTAGTCAATTTAATTAGAGAGGCACAAAGGTATGGTATATGTGTTACTGACTCAACTCTTGTTTAGCAATTCCAAAATTATAAATCCTCAACCTCCAAGTTTGAAGTCTTTTTGCAGAGTTACAACTGGCAGACTACATAACTTTTGTCCTTCACTCTTTCATTAGTATTATCCATCTTTCCTAAACCACCAGTAGTTCAATCATGCTCACTCAAATAAATGACAAGTCATTGTAGTATTAGACTTAATTCATATTAAAGTTTCAGTCTTGGATCAGTAGTATAAACTAAAGTCTTTCAAAACCCAACATTAAGAATCTCACAACATGCAAGAATGGATAAAATTTCATGAATGGTGTGCAGAGGATTTGTTCATGATATAGTTCATAGAAGAGTTGTCTCCTTTTCTTATGTAAACTACATTCACTTCAAGGCTGGTTCTCAAGGCTTCGTAGCATCAGCTTCATCCAACTTCCAAAAATACATATCTTTCAGTGTGGCCTTCCCAACTTAGGTTTTCATTGCATGTAACAATGTATATAACCTTACATCTAACAAACTGAAATGATACTTTGATATCTCTCTGAACATGTTTTGGCTTGCTTAAACCCTCCCAAGAATCATAAAACCATTCGTGGGTATTTCCACTTCATTAGGAATCTCCATCACAGTCTGAAGATTCTTTTTCTTTTCACTTTTTGGTTGTGGGAGGGGGGAATTGGGTGGTACATAAATTTCATATGTTTTTAGACTAACTGTATCCGTTATAACTTAATATCTAACAGACTGCAAAAGATCTGGAGTTGGGACCCCTTTTATCCCTTCATCATTCCATAAGGGCAACATTGGTAATAAACAACAGCAGCAACATAGACTTAATATCAAAATGATTTGGGGTACACTAACATGAATCGCCATAAGGAACCATCCACAAAAAATGAAACAAAGATAGAAAAGTTATAAAATGAACGTGGACAAAAAAAAAAAAAGAGAGAAATCTTAAGAGCAAAAGACAAGGGCAGAGTAAAGTGAAAACACAAAATGAGAATACGGAGTATAAAAATAAAATTTGAGAAAGTTTTATAAAAGAGGGCTATATGAAGATAAAAAGAAAGGATAAACATGCTAGTAAAAATATACAGAAAAAGTATGAGAAAAAAAATACTTAAAAACATTACTATAATTTCAGCTAATGGCCAATGTTATAACAAAAATCAATGTGCTTCAGCTTGTTTACAAGGTCATCATGGTTCTGCTAGAAAGCTCAGCAAAACATTATTAAATAAAGTTGAATACTGCGTACATACTTAAACCTCATGTGTAGTCAACAACTCAGCTGGCTCATTTATGGAATGGAAGTGTACAACAGTATAAGATACTAAAGGAGCACATAATGACAACATACCAGTGATACATGAATCAAAGCTTCATCCAGAGGTGCAGAGAAGTCACCGAATCTATTGATTCCTTTTCTGTCACCAAGAGCTTGTAGCAAAGCCTACATCAAGAAAACAAGAAATTCTAATGTAAAAGCATTTAAGCCGAGTTTTTATCTAGATTTTAGTTGAAACAGCCAGTAATACAACAGCAACAAACTAAACTCATAGACTCGATTGATAATCAATTCATAGCGACCCAATAAAGCAAAAAAGAATTTGTTAGACGTAATTGCACAAACTAACACATTAGCATTACTAGCTATTCAAAGTACATAGCACATGAAGAGTTTGGATTAAAGTTCATGGAAGATAATTAATGCCCAAAAAAAAAAAGGGACCGAATTTCTAAGCATACCGTTCCAAGGGCAAGCGCAACATCTTCATTAGTGTGATGATCATCAATATGAATATCACCCGTAGCTCTCACATGTACATCAAATAGCCCATGTGAAGCTAGTTGCTACATACACAAAAATCCATGATCAGAATATCTTCAGCCTTCAGAAAACAAAGAAAAATAATAATAAGCAAGTAGGATTGAAAATACTGACATCCAACATATGATCCAGAAAAGGGACTGAAGTGCTGCTATCAGTAACTCCTTTACCATCCAAGTTTATCTTCACAAACACATTTGTCTCTTTAGTTACTCTCTTCACCTCCCCAATTCGACCGACTAATCAAAACACCACAAAAAAAGAGAGAGAGAGATAACAGTCACAAACCTCATTAAATGTACTTCGCATTAATTAAAATTTGAATTTCAGTGATTGGGCAACTAAAGTCAACTTCAATTTCTCAGCTATTGCAATATTTTCAATATATAAAATATAAAAATTTGAACAGAAAATGAGAGTATAAATAATGAAGATGATCACCGGTGTTTTGGGAGGCGGAAATGGCAGGAGAGCCATTGTCATCCGCCATTGAAGCTCGAGGAGTTGCAGTAACTGAGTTCGTTAATTTGAGATTCTTAGAAATGGGGTTGTTGAAGATGGGTAATTGGGCAGGGAGATGGAGAGTGGTTGGAGAAACCCTAATTTTGGGGTTGATGAGGTGACAACCACCAGGTGTACAGAGTGCCATAAAATGAGAAATACCACCAGGGAGCGACTGCAGAAAGACTTGAGCCGAAACCTATTCAATTAATAATTTAATAACGCAGTAAAAACAAATGTCATCACATAAAATGTTGCAAAATCTAATATCATATAATCATATCATATTTATAAGATAAAGAAATAGGATCAGAACTTAGCACTTTTAAAATGGAGTAGCAACATACTCTTTCTTGAAAGGTTGAAAGGAAAGCAAACTTACATGAAGTAACCCCAAGGGAGTAAATTATTTATAGGTAAAATTGGTATAAACCACCTTTTTTGAAAAAACCACCTTTAAGTTTTTTTTTTAACTAAACCACCTTTTAAGTACCTAAATTTTTTATAGCACCACCCCTATTTCAAATCTAACATATTGCATCTCAACCATCCACTTCCAAATCATCAACCATAGCAAATCTTTCCCTTCCATATCAACCATCCACTTCAATTACCTCAATTTAGGTTTTGAGAATAAACAAATACTACAATTTAATTTTTGTAGCAAAATTAAGTTTGGTTTTATAGAGCTTTACTCAATTTAGTCATGCATATATTTAAAGGGGAGGGTCAAATGTTTTTGGAGGTGAACAAAATACATGATTTAGGAGCAAAAATCACAAGTTGTGGGCCCCTTTGACGTCTTAGTTAATTTTTTTGTCATAATTTGAAATAGGGGTGGTGCAATTAAAAATTTAGGTACTTAAAAGGTGGTTTAATTAAAAAAACATAAAAAGGTGGTTTTTTCAAAAAAGTTGGACATAAAAGGTGGTTTTTACCAATTTTACCATATTTATATTACCAAACAACTTTCATAAGTTAATTCAGCACCCATTCTTTTCAAAACTTCATTGGTAGGCTACTATCTATCCAAAATCAATAACAAGATATTTCCATTTTGAAGAATCAAAGTTACACAATAATGCATTATCCCTTTATACTAGAATTATCTAACTGTACCCTTCTCTCTTTAATTCTTCATATCCATTCAACAATACACAAGCCCAACCAAAATAATTAGAAAAATAAATATATAAATAAAATTTTTATGATAAGAATATACTCAATATTACAAATTGCATCCAAAATAAGAAACATGCACATAACATGAACAAAACTTTAGGGTAGTGATTAATCCATAAATTTCAATAGAAAAGAAAGAAAATCATCCAAAACAAGTATACTCCAGTATCATTGACCAACTCTTTATTGATTAACACATTAGCAACCAAATTTGATTCAAGTACCAAATTAGGTTCATAAGTTTACGAAAAGGTACAAAATCATAGTTCCAAATTTGATTCAAATATCAAATTAGGTTTGAAAAATCACATAAGTTCAAAACTGGCAATAAAATCATATATTATGATGTATCATAACCTTGGTAATTATAATCAATAGTTCAATAATCCACTTTTGAAGAATCTAAATTGATTATACTGGACAATAAAATTAACGGTAAACCCTAGAGATTGGTATTCACCTCAGAAGCTGCTTCAATGGAGGATGGAATATCAGAAGTCGCTGAATGGAGACCGTTGAGTGCGCTTCAATGGGGGGAACTGAGAGAGAGGAGGCTTATTGATGCCACACAGATTCTCAAAATGAAAAACAAAATTTATTTCTCAAGAGGTTAAATTAGTAAAATTACGGGTAAAATCCGCTACTTATTTACAAAATTGCTAGAATCATACTTGTATTTTGTTTCACTTGTTTAAAATTTGGAATTTCTCTAGTTTATTTGTTTACCTTTTGAAATCTATCATATTCTAAATAACTAGATTAGTACGCGTGCGATGTACAAATTTAACCAAAAAAATTTAATTTTGCGTAAACTAAAGTTGTTTATTATTGAAGTAATTTTAAAATCAATACATAACTTACTACAACAATGTCAACAGTAATAATAATGTTTGATACTCTATCCCTTAATACAATGATATATTGGTATGTACGAAGTGAAAAACAAAAACAAACAAAATAGGGATGTGATATGATAAAATGAGATTAAGGCTCTGTTCTTTTGAGCTTCTGGGCATAGCAGAGTAGATTAAATTTCAACAGAGTAGAGCAGAGCAGATTTCATAATAGCAGAGCAGAGCTGAGCCGAGCAGAGCAGATTTCAACATTATAATTAATACTATAATTAGTGTTATTATTATTAATGTTGTTGTTATTATTATTATTATTATTAAGTGCATATAGATTTAGGTGAGTGAAAACATAAATGTATGTGTACCATATTCAACATATGTTAATAGTAGAAAGATAAAAGACAACGGTTTACTTATATTTATTTCACAAAAATTTAAATATAATGATTTAATGAGTAATAATGATTTTACTTATAAATTTGTCTTAAGCATATATTTTTAACCCTAAAATAATGATAATATATAAAGTATTACTTGAAAACAACCTCTTTTTTTTTAATTCTTAAATTGTATGGAAAGATTTGAAAATTAAATTTAACTCTATGAACCAACAATCAATACCCACATAAAATGTTTCTACATATTGTGATTCCAATATCAAATGTTTATAAAAGAAATTGTTATTAATTGTTATCATTATTATTACTATTTATTTTTTTTGAAAGAATTGTTATAATTATTAGAAATTATTAATTAATAATATTATTAAATATTAATTCTTAATAGTTTGAATTATTAAATATTATTATTGATAATTATTTTTATTAATTATTATTATGATTAATAAATATCAATCATTATTATTGTTAATAATTATTAAAATTATTTTTAATGTTAATAATTATTATAATTATTCAAAAAAATAAATTATTATCATCAATACAATATTAATTATTATTGTTGTTATTATTAATTATTATTTGGAAATAGAGCAGAGCATAGCAGAGCCGAGCAGAGCAGATTTCTTTTGAGCTGAGCTGAGCAGAGCCGAGCAGAGTAGAGTAGATTTCTTTAGAGCAGAGCAGAGTAGCTCTAAAGAACGGGGCCTAAAAGAGTTTAGCTAATAGTTAAAGCAATCTTGCAATTTTTTGGGAAAAGAAAATAGTTCCATTAGTCTATTTTCTCCAACACAATATAAGAATGCATCTCATTAAATAAAAAGCATGATTACAAAAAAAAAAATGACCATATAGGAAATCATATTATACATTTTTTTTTATAAGAAATCATATTATACAATTAAATATTATTTTTACAAGATTTTGGCAAGAAAATATACGAATTATAATATATTTTGAATAAAATTGTAGTTAATTGTGTATATATAGAAGATTTAAGAAAACCAATAACAAATCATATTATATAAATATTCTCTAAAACTTCTTTGACAAAAGAAGATGGGGGATGGTTTTGGAGGGAAAAAAAACAACACCATGAAGTCATTCTTGGTATCTGTTTTAGTATTATGTTATTGATTGCTAGAAACATATTTTGTTTCACTTGTTGAAAATTTGGAATTTCTCTAGTTTATTTGTTTACCTTTTAAAATCTATCATATTCTAAATAACTAGATTAGTGCCCGTGCGATGCACTGATTTAACCAAAAAATTTTAATTTTGCGTAAACTAAAGTGGTTTATTATTGAAATAATTTTAAAATCAATACATAACTTACTACAACAATAATAATAATGTTTGATATTCTAGCACTTAATACAATGGTATGTATGAAGTGAAAAAGAAAAACAAACAAAATAGGGATGTGATATGATAAAATAAGATTAAATAGAGGAAATGGAGTTTAGCTTATAGTTAAAGCGATCTTGCAATTTTTTGGGAAAAGAAAATAGTTCCATTAGTCTATTTTCTCCAACACAATATAAGAATGCATTTCATTAAATAAAAAGCATGATTACAAAAAAAATTGACCAAATAGGAAATCATATTATACAATTAATTTTTTTTTTAAAAGATTTTGACGAGAAAAGATACGAATTATAATATATTTTGAATAAAATTGTAGTTGATTGTGTATATATAGAAGATACAAGAAAACCAATAACAAATCATATTACATAATATTCTCTAAAACTTCTTTGGCAAAAGAAGATGGAGGATGGGTTTGGAGGGAAAAAAACATCACCAAGAAATGACGTGTGTCATTCTTGGTGTTTGTTTTAGTATTATGTTTTTTTTTTTTTTTTTTTTTTTTTTTTTTTTTTTTTTTTTTTTGACAACAAGTATTATGTTATTGATTATAATAATTGTCATTCATCCAACAATTATATTCTCTATGTTCCTAAATAATTGACACATTTTTTGCTCAAAAAAAAAATGACACATTTGACTTTTACTAACTTTGACCATCATTTTTTTACTAACATATAAAACACAAAATTTATCATGAAATATATTTTTAAATAGGTATTAATAATACTTATATTTTCTATTATTTACACCTTTAAGGTATTATTTGTGAGATATAAAATATTTATGCGATTTAATGAGTACTAAACAACTTTATTTCTATATGCACAAACATTTATCGAAATTATGTAGGTAATTAAATAGTGCAAAAATCAAAATGGATACTTAATTAAAATCAAAATCATCCTCTTTCTCCACACCATTTCCTTCCAACCTTTGCCCCCTCTAGAATTTTAAACCCTACTAGCCACCTTATCTTTTTTTTTGAGAAAACGTTTAGGATGCCTTATATTGATAAATTGTCCATCAACACATAGGGAGACACCTCACAAGGACTATGGTTCTCCCAAACTTGTTCAACACCAAAAGGAGTTAAACGAGCTAAATTGTGGGCAACGGTATTTCCGTCCCTTTTTACATGGCACCATAAAACAGAAGAAAATGTAAACAAGAGGATAGAATATCATTAAGAATAGATTCAAGGTTTGTGAAGAAGATCGAGGCCTTTGATAGACGATTGATGAGAATCTGATTGTCGGATTCGATGATGATGTCAGAGAGGGCATACCTCTTCGCTAGTTTAATAGCCATGGCTGCAGCTTTGCCTTCAGCTACTATCGGAGTCCAGTGAGCTCTCGTGCGACGGCAGGCAGCAAAAACAACCTCCCCTTTCCAATCTCTAGCCACGACCCCTAGTCCAACCCAACCATCCACAGATAACGAGGCATCGCAATTGAGCTTCACAACTCCCTCTGGTGGGGGCTTCCACGATTTCGGGCTGCTGCCCCTTTTAATTCGAGCTCCCCCATAAATCTTCTTAGCATATGTACTGCAATCAGCTGCAAGGCGATAAGTTCGCTCAATGATCAAAGGATGGTAAACCTCCTTTGAATTAAAAATCATGTCATTTCGCCTACACCATATGTACCACATAAGAATCGATCCCCTGCAAACCATTTTCGAATCCAACTTGCTCTAAGACTCAATAAGCTCCAAAAAAGAAAAATCAGATGGCCATAAGGACATAGCTACATAGTCACACTCCTCCCAAAGTTGTCTTACCATAGGGCAATCAAATAGGGCATGTTGTACAGTTTCTGGGCTGCCTTCACACCAAGGGCAATCAACGAGATCAGTCATATGTCTATAGTTAAGATAAGCTTGCACGGGAAGAGTTCCAGTGCTAACCCGCCACAAGAAATGCCTGACTTTTGGAGTGACGTCCAATTTCCAAATTTCCACCCAAGCTTTGTGGAAGAGGTCGAGGTTACACGACTTGCCGAGCATATAAGCTGATTTTACAGAGTAGGGACCATCATAGGAGAAAGCCCACGCCACATTATCCGGACCAGCTTTGGAGCTCAATGGGATGGCCAAAATACTACGCACATCTACCTCATTGAAAATAGCTTCAATGCGTTGCACATCCCATTACGAGAACCATGATCAATCAAGTCACTTACCCGAGAGACCTCATTGGAAATCGGAGAAGTAATGAACCTACTCTCGCCATTATCGACCCAAGGGTCGTGCCATATATCAACCGACGCTCCATTACTTATCCTCCACAACAACCCCTCCTTAAATAGAGCTTTGGAGGACCAAATGCTACGCCATGAGTAGCTGCCCCCAAGTCCCAAATTCGCATCAAGGAAAGATTTCCCCGCTTAGTACTTTGCACTTAGGACTTTGTTTAATAAGGAGTTCGGGTTGCTTGTTAATCTCCAAGCTTGTCGGCCTAAGAGAGCATCATTAAGCACTCTCAAATCCCTGAAACCCATGCCTCCAAGGCATTTTGGAGTACATAGGTCCTTCCAACTTTTCCAATGCACACGCTTTTTCCCATCCTCTTGACCCCACCAGAAACGAGCAATCATAGCATGAATATCATCAATAATCCCTGCCGGAATTTTGTAGACACCCATAATATAGGTTGGAATAGCTTGAATGACATATTTAAGCAAAATCTCCTTCCCTGCTCTCGATAGAAATTTTTCCTTCCATCCCGATAATTTTTTCCATATTCGATCCTTCAGAGCCGAAAAAACCATCTTTCTTGATTTTCCGATGATGGTCGGAATCCCAAGATACTTACCATGTTTATCAACTCGCCGCATAGCTAGGATTTCCAACAATTCTTCTTGCACAGTCGTACTGACAGACTTACTGAAAGAGACCTCCGATTTGTCATATTTAATTTTCTGCCCGGAAGCTTGTTCATATATGTTGAAAATTTTGACAATTTTTAAACACTCCCTTCGGTTGGCTCTTGCGAATAAAAGACTGTCATCTGCAAAAAGAAGGTGAGAAATCACCGGCCCACTCCGGCTAGCTTTAGCTCCATGAATAGAGCCATCAACTAAAGCTTTACGCGGTAGACCTGAGAAAGCATCTGCAACTAGGATAAATAGATACAAGGATAAGGGGTCTCCCTGCCGGAGACCTCTAGAAGGAACAACCGAGCCACAAACATTGCCATTACCAATGAAAGAATATTTGACTGTAGTTACACAGTCCATAATGGTGTCCACCCAACGGCTGGAAAAACCCATTTTCAAGAGCAATTATTCGAGGAAAATCCATTCAACTCTGTCATAGGCCTTACTCATATCAAGCTTCATCGAAACCAACCCCTTCCTGCTTTTACATCTCGTTTTCATCGTATGAAATACCTCTAGAGCAACGAGGGCATTATCTGTGATGAGTCTGCCCGGAACAAAAGCACTCTGATTTTCAGAAACAATGCCAGGGAGAATAGACTTCAACCGCATAACAATAGCCTTCGATGCAATTTATACAAAACATTGCAGAGGGCAATAGGCCTAAATTCCGCCATTAGAGTAGGGGATTTCACTTTAGGGATCAAAATAATGTTAGTATTATTAACAGGGCCGATAGATTCATTTCCCTGTAAAATATTACTAAATGCCAGGGAGAATAGACTTCAACCGCATAACAATAGCCTTCGATGCAATTTATACAAAACATTGCAGAGGGCAATAGGCCTAAATTTCGCCATTAGAGTAGGGGATTTCACTTTAGGGATCAAAACAATGTTAGTATTATTAACAGGGCCGATAGATTCATTTCCCTGTAAAATATTACTAACCAAACTAGTGACATCATCGCCAACAATATGCCAAAATTTTTTAAAAAATATAGCATGCATACCGTCAGGTCCCGGAGCCTTGCAGGGGTGCATTTGGTTCAGAGCGGCAAAAATCTCATCTTTCAAAAAGGGGCGCAAAAGCTCAGAGTTGATTTCTGGGGATATCCTACATTCCGTCGACTCAAGAACTCTATCACAAGCTTCTTCCGAAGGAGTACCTGCTGTAAACAAATTTTGATAAAAGTTCTCAACAATCTTCTCTAAATCCTCATCATCCTCTTTCCATATGCCGTCAGAATTAAAAAGACCCTTGATCTCATTTCTGCTTTTTTTCTGCGAAGCTTTATGATGGAAATACGAAGTTTTACGATCTCCATCCTTGATCTCCGAGGCCCTAGACCGCAAATACCAGTGAGCTTCCTGCTGATCATAAAGGTTATCAAGTCTTTTTTCAAGGTCGGCACAATTCGCTAAGGATTCATCTGTCACTGTACCCCTCTGCGCCTCTCTCAAATCCTTCTCAAGAGTATCAATTTGCTGCTCAAGGTATTTGAATTTGCCCCTACTCCAAATCTGAAGGTCATTAGCCACAAATTTGATCCTATCTTCCAACCTTCCCACATTGTCACGCCAAACTCCTTTCACAATCTGCTCACATTCATCATCAAGCAGCCAACAAGTTTCAAAACGAAACCTTTTCTTTTTTTTCTTCTTTTTTCGTCTGTGAGTCCCAAACTTCAGAAAAATCGGGGCATGATCAGATTTGCCACGATCTAAATTCTCTACTCTCGGGTATAGCATTTTGTCGAGCCATTTTCCGTTAGCCACAAAACGATCTAGTCTTTCTCTAATAAAAGTTCGAACTGACAGGCCTCGTTCCCAAGTGTACCATTGTCCCTCAAAGCCAAGGTCATGGAGATCAGAAGTGCATTACGGAACTCTGGCATCTCTCTTCTCTCAATATCCACACCCCCCTCCTTCTCATCATAAGCAAGAATCTCATTAAAATCTCCCCCGACCAACATAGGGCCATCAAAGTTCTCACATAAATGCCTAATAAGAGACCAAGTCTTGTGTTTATTACTAGATTCGGGCCAACCATATATACCAACAAAACTCCATCATAACCCCTCTTTTGTTTTAACATCCCCATAAATATAATTTTGAAAGTAAGAGACAAGAGCATAATCAATATTATCATTCCAGTACAAACATAAGCCACCCAACCTACCAATGCTACTAACACCAAAAGCATACGGAAAACCAAACATATTTTTTTTTTGTTATTTTCTGCAATACTTTTATTAATTTTAGTTTCAGACAAAAATAAAATTTCAGGAGCTAAAACATTGCACCACTTGCGTAGTACTCGAACTGCTCGGGGGCCTGCCATTCCCTGGCAGTTCCAACAAAAGGTACTCATTGGAGAGGGCGGGGTTGAGCCATGTCAACCTCCGCCGGACTAGTAGAGAAAGGAGTCACCTCAGGGCTGGTTTTAGACCGTTTCCCAAATGATGCCTTGCTCACTTCCACTTCTTCAGAGCTAGTAGATTGTTTCCGTTTTCCTGTAAGAACAGCTTGGTCCTCCATAGATGAGTCAAAATCTCTATCAATGCGCTTCCAAGTCCTCTTAACTACTCCTTGTTCACCTTGTGTTGCTTGAAAATTATTTTGTGTTCCCGAGGAAGGCACCTGATCTGCTGTAGAGAGAGTTAAAGGGGGTTCAAATTGATGATTGAGGGCATGCTACTGCTCAAAACCAGGTGGAGCTCGAGGGGTTTCTACACCAGTCTCAATCACACCCCTCGAAAGAGATTCACCTTGGGTCTCTATAGCTTGCTGCTTGTCTAATCCTGCTTCGGTATTCTGCTCTGATTTTGCTGGTGAAAGAAAAGCTTCCGGGCAGCCCCTGGAGGACCCTTACGAATGGTTCGCGAGTCATAATAACCTGGAAGTTTAAGAGTGCCGTGACCCTTCAGCTTGGCCATCCACGACATTTCTTTCTCTCGATCAATTGCGGACAGACGACTTGGTTTCTTTGGTGAAACGCCCAGCCAAGGTCCATACTCATAAACAACCCCTTTTTCCACTTTCTCTGCCTCAACAAATTGACACTCAATGTCAGTGTGATCAATTCTACCACAGTAGTAACAGAAACCAGCAAGCCGCTCATATTGCAAACCACACCACTTCGAAGAAAGAGGACCAGTAGCAATTTTAATCCCTCTCCGCAGTGGTTTTTTTATGTCAACTAGGATTTTTACCCTTAGGTATTCATCCCAGCCAAGAGGGTCAGAGTCATCGTACTCAAGAAAACCCCCTAAATGTTGCCCTACTTCATAGGCGAAATCTGCAGATCGTTTATTAAAGGGAACGTCCCTAATTCGCACCCAGAACGGAGAGTTCTCAAAGCAAACTTCCAAAGGTTGTTCATCGCCAAATACCTCCGTCAAGATTAATAGTTTTTTGTCAAAAAACCAAGGGCAACTATCCATTACCCTTTTCTTATCTTCTTCGCTAAAGAATTGAAAAACAAACAGGTTTGTTTCCACCATTCTAATAGCCACATTATCCCTGACCTTCCATACATTTAGGAGAGTGCGCTTCATCGCTTCGATGTTGAAAGGCCTTCCAGTCAGCAGCTACCCTACCAATGATAAGGAAATTCGAGTCTTAGTGTCCTCATCGACACCAATTTCAAAGTTATCACCAATAACCTTATTTTCCTCCTCCGTTAGGGACAATTTCTCTAAGTCATCAATCAAATTCGAAGCCATAGGTAAAATCGCGAAACAGAGATGAAAGAAACGGAGCAATTGAGGGGAAAATCACAGAAAAACCACAGGAGAACGAACGAACGAAACTGCCCTAGACGAGGGACGAGGGAACCCTAGACGAGGGACTTTTTGAAATTACTAGCCACCTTATCTTTCTTCCCTCATCTTGAAACTTCACTAATTATTATCTTTTTTAAATATTTCTTTCAAATTTCTAGGTAAAAATGTCATCTTTAGGAAGTCATTGGCCAATTGTCACTTTTGATGAATTGTAAAAGTGAATAATTCATGTAATGTTTGATGAATGAATTTTAAAAGTGAATAATTCATTTAATGTTTGATTAATGAATTGTAAAAGTGAAATCATATAAAAGTGAATTCATGTCACGTTTGTTCAATTCTAAAAGCTTTCCAATAAGAATTTCCCTTTTTATGTTTTGTTTAAAGTGAATATAACCTAATATTTTATCTATATACTACCTCCGTTACACATTATTTGCAACGATTAGACATTTTTCCTCTCTACTTTATGTCAAATCGTTGTAAATAATGTGTAACGGAGGTAGTATCTAAATAGTTTTATTACTTTGATTTTTAGTCAGTGCACAAACTAATTTTTAAACAATCTAGATTAGTTGTTAAATTTTTAAAAGATTGGTTGAAATAAAATTTGCATTATCTAGACCACAACCAGCTAACCCAAAAGCTGAATAAGGGTTTCCAAATTTAAAAAATAAATTAATTAAATAAAATTACAAAAATAAAAGAGAAAATTAGGAATATCTGCCATAGTGCCACGAGATCATTCCCGAATCATACAAAGTACATATACCCATATGTGTTGTAAGCCAAGTTTCAAGTAGAAAACTATTTCATCCAGGGGCACCGATCAGCAGCAAACAATTCTCCCGAAAGATGGCGCTTGCCAAAGGAGTATGCCTTAACCACATAGCCAGAGAATCCGCTGACATCAAACGCCTCGCCACTTTCTACCAACAGGTTGTTATCGTATTTGTTCAAATTGTGTTCTCCGAACAAATTATTTTGGGACGGAGGGAGTATAACTATATGCTTTATTGTGGCAGGTACTCGGATTTGAGCAAATAGAGAGTCCTAAATACGGTGAATTTGAGGTAATACGGATGAAGTTACCCCCTTCTTTTTCTCTCCATCTCATTCAGAGGAATCCTTCTACCAAACTTCCAGAAGGTCCGTACAGTGCTGATTCTGCTGTTAAGGATCCTAAGAACCTTCCTAGAGGTCATCATGTCTCCTTCGCTGTTTCCAATTTCGATGAATTTGTTCAATCTCTCAAGGTATTTCATCAATTTCAATTTCAATTTCAATTTCAATTTCTGATTAATCTGCTATTTTGTGATTATCTATTTTTGTTAAGAACTGAGGAATTGTTAATTTTCAAGTGCCTTTTCCCTAAATGGAGAATAATACTTGGGTTGCTTGATTTCTGTAATACACCCGAGTGTATGATATACACTGTAAACCCGTACTATGAAATTACGAGTAGTTAATATAGAACTTTCCTTGGATTGTTTAGAGTATTGTAATTGTACGCGTATAGTATAGTATTAGAAGGATGTATTGATGACAATGTAACAAAAATGTGTTAATTCCTGCGTTTAGAGAAACAATAAACTGTTGTTGACGTTGAAATCATGAGATAATAATGTATTTGCTGATATACAGGAGAAGGGAATTGAGACATTTGAAAAAACTCAACCTGATGGAAAGACAAAGCAAGTGTTTTTCTTTGATCCAGATGGTAGGTTTTTGATTCTCTTGCTAAGGTTAATTATTTGAAGTTAGATTTTGTTAGCTTATACTGTAATTTTTAACTTGTGAATTGACTTCAGGTAATGGCTTAGAAGTGGGGAACTTCGGAACTTCTCAGTAAAAAAAAATATCCGAAAATTCAGTTGTTGAATAAGATCTGTATTTTGGTTATAACTAGAAGTAAGCCTGTATAAGTAGGTCTTGGATTTCAAGGTATCACAAGTTGTAATCTCAAAGTACAAGTGTAAGCAATTGTCTTAAATAAATTCGAACATTTGTAATAAGTAATAATCCCAAGAATGGAGGTACTTTTAAACTTTTTTGAAAGTACTGAAACAAATTGCATATCATATTATTTTGAAAAGCTCTACTCTTTAGTTTTCAGCTCTTTACCACAAGACCAAAACTAGCCTGAGTATACCCCAAGATGGTACTTGGCATATTTATAGCACAATCTCAGAATTGTGAAAATATTTAAAGTAAACCAATGTTCTGAAAATTCAGAAAATTGGTATATCATGTTACCGATTAATTTCATCAAATCATGATAATTAATAATCAAATTTAACATTACGAATAAACAGCAGCAACTGCTGTCATGAGATCAACCGGCATAAATTACACATGATAATGGGTATATAATAAAGCCTGCCCTTAATCTATACGCCAATTTATACACATCAACACAACGTTACATTGGGTTTACGGACAAAATTCAGTGCTGAAGCTCCATCTCCAAAATTTTGTAGCACTCATATAGACTAGCTATCTCACCTTTCAGGATCAACCTCTGATTAATTAAGGGCCAGAATACAGAACCCTCTATGAAGAAAAATCATAGCCACATTGAGTTGTTCAGCGGCACAGCCATGTGGTTTAGAATATCACAACCAAACCAAGTGGACTGAGGAATTCATGACCAGTTGGTTAACAACCTCCCAACCACATTGAAAATGATGGAAAGTCGTCAGATTCCAGAACTTTTGCCAAACTTTGTGGACAGTTCACATGGAGCAAACTAAGCATCAACATGTGCCCAATCTACGGTATATGTCAAGCTCACCTGTTCTAGCACAGGTGACTCCTGTCTCTACTGTCATCATCTGATGTCTATTTTACATAATACCTTGATCATGGAGCTCAGAGACACACACCAAGCCCGTAACTCCAATGCTGCCATCATCTGAAACAAGAGGAGGATCCTCATCACTATTTGTGTTTGCATCAGCAGCATTGACAGAAACTTCACAAGAAAAATTACTCATTGGTTGGACATTTGCAACTTCTACAGGCTGCACCTCACCTTCTAAAGTTGGCTGCTTAGCAATACCAGGCTTCTCTATCGGACTGGTACTAAGACCTGCATATTGTGGAGAATTGCATGCCCTGTCATCAACAGGCATTGCTTCTATGCTCTGACCACATTCCATAACATTGATCTTAGGCTCATGCACCAGATCTTGATTGATATTGTCAGATACATTTAAGGATTGTGAACCAGAACAAACATCAATTTCAGCTGGGAGAGCATCGTCTGCTTCAACTTTTGGGGGATTAGAAACATTATCTTCAGGAGGTTCTACCATAGGTTTGTCCGTTACAACATCAACATGAGATGCTTCTGATGAAGATATATCTTTTCCATTATCAGCAGAATTTCCAAAAACATGTATTTTTGGTTCATGAGCTGCATCTAAATCATTATTTTTGGAAACATGCAAGGATTTTGAGTCAGAAAAACCATCAGCTTCAGCTGGGACTATATGAGCATCATTTGCTTGAACTTCAGGAAGATGGAATATTTTATCTTCAGCTATCGGTTCTATCATTGGTCTTTCCATTACAACATCAACATGAGATGCTTCCAAAAGAGAGTGAGCATTCTCATAAGCAGCAGCGTTGCCAGAAACATGGATCTTGGGTTCATGAGCTGCAACTGGATCAGAATTGTCAGATACATGCAAGGATTGTGAACCAGAACAAACACCATTTTCCTCTGGGACTACATGAGAGTCATTTGTTTGAACATCTGGAGGATGATGAATAATATCTTCAGCTGTGGGTTCTATCATAGGTTTATCCATTAAAACATCAATATGAGGTGCTTCTGATAAAGAGTGATTTTTTTCATAAGCAACAGATTCAGTTTCGGAAAATAAAACCTCATCCCTCTGGTATTCATTATCACTCCTTTGAAACTCATTTAACAGATCATTATCAGAAGTAACAGCTAATTTACCATCTGCAGGTGGTGACCCTAATTCGGCAACACCCATGTTGGCTCCCTGTGTCAATTTACAGTCAGCAGATACCCCCACATAATGGCTTACAGAGGAATCATCCAAAAAACTTTCCTCACTTGCATCTACAAAATTATGATCTTTCACATCACCAGCAGACTCATAGAATTTGTTATCCAACTGCTTTCCAGAAGCTGTAGACCCCAAAATTCCCTCATCTGAAACCAGTGGCTTAACTTCACCTGACACAGGCACAGCTGCAGAATCAGTTTCTAGGTAAGGCTTACAGAAATCATGTGGGGCGGCAGTTGCTGCACTTGCATCTGCAGAAATGTGATCATTAACGTCACCAATTGACTCATTGAGTTTTGTGTCCAGCAGCTGTTCAGAGCATGTAGTTTCTAGGATTCCTTCAATTGAAACTAGTGGCTCAGCTTCATTGAAAACAGCTGCAGAAGCCGTATGCAATGAAGGCTTATTATCATTGGAATCACATGGAGTAGCAGCCTCTACATTTGCACCAGCAGAAATGTGATCCTTTACATCACTGGCAGACACGTTGAGCTTGGTATCCAGCTGCAGTTCTGAGCTAGTAGTAACAGAATTTTCTCTTATCTCCTCATTTTCAGTAGGCAAAGTATTAACTTTGTCACAGCATTCTGCATGTGCACTATGCATGGACTTATCGTCTGTGCAAATGGCATCATGATAACCAAAATCAGTAACAGGTATGTTTTTCAACTCTTCTTTCTCTGGCTCTGCCGCAGCAGAGCAAAGATCGGGAGGGGAGTGAAGATCAGATTTCTTTCCTAAACCAGGCATGACTGAGGCATTCTGATCATTTTCAAATGAATGTGCTCCTGCCACTACAAAATTATGCATCATTTATTAAAACTCGATGAAGCAGGGTACAAGACTATTCAAATTTAAATCCTCTTTCAAACCAGTTTTTACCTGCTAAGCCTCTATTACTGATGTCTTGATCCAATAACTTCTTTTGGAGCATATCAGTTCCTGGAAACACCAACATGTTTCCTGTCTTCATGATTTGCTTATCTGATTCCTCAAGAGTACTGAAACCAAAAACAGTAGTCCAGGTATCCATCAACTCGGAGATAGCAGGAATAAGCAGTTTCTCAACTTTAAGTGAGCGGAGAGCCTGGGACATGGAAGACAAAACCTCATCATTACAACTGTACATAGCATGTTCTACAATAAAAATGTCAATACATCTTGCAATCAAGAAGTTGTATAGGAGTGTATCAACAAACAATAAAATCTCAGAAGCTGAAGTAACTAGGCATTTGCTCAAAAGTCAATTTGTAGAGATTCCAAATTCAACAATAAGCAAGCACACCACAGATATCAATTCCATTCATTGACAGTAACTTAATGATCAAGAATCATCAAGGCTCTGGATTTTAAAAATCCTTGCTTGAACTCAATAAGGTTACCGCCAACTACTGTGGGAAGCAAGCAACTTGCTGCATGTAATAACACTGAAACTATATGAAATCACTCAGGTACAACCTTGAAAAAGTACACATCACATCGGCAAAGATGGACTATTCCATGAACATTAATGTAATGATTGCCGACCTTATTTTTACATACCCATTGGATGGAAATTGCAGGATTTTCCACATAAAACATGAAATATTAAGAATACATAGAGCGGGAAATTTGCAGCCATACCGACTCAATGGCTGAGAAAAGTCGACGGCACATCCCTTGACGCCTATAAATGTGACGGGTTCCAATGAATGGCATCTCAGCAAACTGTGTACTCCGTAACCTGGCAAAGAAAACCCATAAATGTAATCTCAGGCAGACAGAAATATCAAATTTAGTAATGGAAGTAATCCAGATGAGAAAGCATCCAAAAAAAAAGACATTCGAATACAGAATCTAGCATGCATAAAGGTGTCATAGTGCGGAAGCTAATCATAGTCAAACTCTGCATTGGCCTACACAACAGACAGATAAGGCTTGAAGAATAAATGGTAATATTGAGGTCTCTATCTATATAAGCTTCAACAAGTCAGATTCTTGATAGTTGATGATTTTAGCATTTTATTTATTATTTAATTTTATTATTTAATCAACTCGTGTTTTTGCAAACTTTACTTATTTCCTTTACTTATCTCCTCTCCTTTTTATCCCTAACCACTCTTTTAAAACTCTCTCAAATTTTATTTGTATACTCTTTCTGGCTCTCACTTTACACACCTTTTTTATTCAAACTTTTATTCAATCGATCATCTGTTATGCAAATGTTCCTTGTTCGGACGATTCCTTATGACAATTCATGTTAGCAGACCCCAAATCATTTCTGTTCAAACCAACCAAGAATTTTCAAACTAAGCCAAAGGCAGGGAGCTCAGAATTTTATTAGTACCATGGTTAATTTGTCTCAATTTGCAAACTTGAAAACTCTTTCAAAGAGGAGATGTTACATATATTTATTATATGGAATATTTGTCTGAAAGGGACATATATGTTCACTATTATGTTTAAAGTAGTCTAAAAGGACCTTATAAGTTTATTCTATTGTTTGGGGGGACCTTGAGGTCGGAATCCAACAATAATTGATTTTTTTCCCTGATGTTAACCTCTCATATGAACTTAAAAAATGACCCCCTTTTCTTTTCTTTTTCCTCCACGATTTCCCTCAAATTCCCTTATTTTGATTTGTGTCATTTGGGGATTAGAAAAGAGAGAAGGGGGTATTGGAGGGAAATCGTGAAAAAAAAGAAAAGGGGGTCATATATAAGGTCATGTGAGAGGTCAACATCAAAAGGGGGGAAAAAAAAGGCAATTATTGCCGGATTCCAACCTCAAGGTCCCCCCCACCCCCCCAAACAACAAAATAAATTTATAAGGTCCTTTTAGACCACTTTAAACATATAAGGTCCTTCCAGACAAAATAGTGAACATATACCCCTTCCAAACAAATTTTCCTTATTATAATTGAAAAATTAAGAAAGATTTCTTGTGAATTTTGATGAAGCTGGAGCAATAAGAAAGAGATCCAAAGCAAAGGACAATAGAATGATTAGGGATGAAATCAGAGGGTCAAGCTTGCAGAGCCTACAAACTACAAGAGCAGCTCAGCTAATAGCCTAAGTAGGGCTCACGCAAAAAAGTTATAACCTCAATATTCTTCCAAATAAAAACATTCCTACTTTAATTTTTGCTAATACTTTTAGGCCTCATCAGTATAACTTGTGCTGGTTTACACAAGACATAGCTTTCTTATTCTACTGAAATTCAAATAAAACACAAGCCTTCTAAACTGAACATGAACCTGGCTATCATAGGCTTAGGAAGCTAAACCAAACACAAAATTGCAATGAAATAATTTTCAGATACAATCTCTGTGGTTCTGTTTAAAATCACATTGACACCCTTGAAGAGGGGGGGGGGGGGGGGGGGCGGTGTTAAGACAGGTGACTGGTGATGAGAAGCTTGTAACTCAAATAAGCAATTCAGAAAAAGAAAAAAAAAAAAGCAGAGTTATACGACTATGAGAATCATGATGAGCATTATGGCTCTTACATCAAATACAACGATATTCACTGATCCAGAACAACTTATTAATATAAATAAAATAGCAAACAATAAACAGTTACCACCATAAAATTTTGCAGCACTATACCTGATAGAAGCTGCGGCTATAATCTCATCACCCTTCTCTAGAATAGCAGTGTAAAAGCCACTGTAATCAAGTCTAGTGATATTTGACCTGCATAATGGAAAAAGCAGTTAGCCTTGGTACTCCAATTTTTACAACTTGCTAGTATATTACACGATATTTCTACATACAAGATCTATTCCTCGTCCACCCATCCAACTAAGCACATGCATTTCACCACATTCGTCTTAAGAGCATGACAATGTTCAAAGCTAACATTCCGCCTCATAAAATACTACAGGTCTAATTGCCGAATGATACAATTTCCCTTTAATAAGACATGGCATGCTATTAGCACTCTTCCAATTATGAGCGGCATCTTTATTCAATCCCCATTTGGGTGATATATCCAATATAGCTGAGAAAACCATCACCTTGGGATAAACCACCTATCCAACATGAGTAACTCTATTAAATTGACACTCTAGATACACCATCTTATTTTCATTCAACTTAATGCCTTGAGATTTCAAAGTCTTTCTATGAATCACTAACATACTTCCACACCTTTCTGTCTCATCTAACACAATATCAACATGATATCATCTGTAAACAGTTAAACACCATAAATTATTGTATGTTATGAGTGTGGTATATCATCTTGAATTAAGCTCATCAATCAGCCCATGACTTGGTAAAAAGTAAACGATAAGCCAAAATGAAAAGAAAAAAAACTATTGTACTCTAACCATAGTAGTTGAAAGAGTGGTGCATCTCTCCCATACATACCATTAATGATATAATTATATCAATAAATAATAGCAAGATGCCTTTCTACTCAAAGCCCACCAAAAAAATTCCCTTTTACATTACCATATGCTTTCTCCAAACCAATGAAAGACATGTTAACTCTTCCTCTTATCATGATAGTTCTCTACTAGCTCTATTGGTTGTCTCATACAATAAATGGTATCCATACTTGATCTTTCCTACATAAAGCAAATTAGCTATCTATGATTTTGATCTTCACACTTTTCCTTAACCTTTGCTGAATTACTCGATTTCATAGTTTCATAATGTAGCTCATATCTTGATTCCTTGATCGTTGGCACTTCTCACAGATGTCACCTTCATTCATATACAAATGGATTAGGGTACATTTCCAACACTCCAATGTCATCTTATTATTTCCCAAAATCTTTATGAAGAATATTGTCAACCATTCGATTCCTATTTCTCCAAATGTCTTTTCAAGATGTCCAATTTATACTCCCTTTGTCCCAAAAATGGTTGCACACTTTTCAAAAAGATTTGTTTAATTAGTTAACACAATTCATTTTAAAGAAAGGGGCCACATCTTATTTTTTCTCTCATAGATTAATTTACCTACTATCACCTATCTCATCTACTTTTTTTCTCAAACCTCAATAAATTAAAAAAATAAATTATCCACTATCTCGAATCACATTACTTTTTCACTATAGTTCCTCAATTTACAATTACCCACTACCTCTAACACTTGTTCTCCCAAACCATTTTGTAAATGTGGAAATTATCCCGAATTACTCGCATCACTTTTATTTCAAAGTTGTCCTATACTCCTATATTACTTGCAATACTTCTATAAAAAGCATGAATACTAAATTTCTTTATTATTTCTCTCACTTACTTTGGGACATCCACATGCACAACCTCAAAAAATAATGATATATTTCCCACTTAAAAAAAAATAAAAAATAAAAATAAAAACAGCGTCAACTACCTCAAAAAAATATAAAGCTAACTATAATGCCTAAAAGTGTTGCATTTTTTTTCGGGAAGGAGGGGTAATAAGTAATGAAAGATATTGACTATCAGAATTGTGAGTAGGAGATTGCAAAATAAATCAATCAGGGCTTTAATTTGAAGAACGAATACACTGCTTTTAGCATACATCAAAACAAGACAACTTAAGAGAGTAGACATGGAGATTAGACTTGGGATCACACATAACTTAAAGGGAAATGCAAATACAAATATACAGATGCAGCTAAAACTCAAGCACAATGACTCTTTGTTCTTACCCACTGTTGTAGAGAACACTGTGAATCATATTAATCCCACTTCTCCTGTCAACTATTGGCAAAAAACATTCATCCATAACATTAAGAGCAACAGCCAACTTCGAATTCCATTCCACCCTCTGTGGATAACCTCGAACAGAGGTGTCAGAATCAAGATCTGTCCGATGTATAAGAGACCAAAACAATCCAGCTTCCAATTCATGTTTGACCCCAAGAAGCTTTTGAAAGTGCTCAGAGAGCTGTGCAGTTGACAAAGACCCAGAAATAAGTTAACAATTTAACAACCAGTTAGAAACATAGAATATCTAAAATGATGAAAACATAATGCTTTTGATATAGCAAACCAAATATTATATGTTTGGATCTTGTGTACTCATAGGGAAGGAAAGCAAGACTAATTTCCTTGCATGCAGAGCTGCACTAAGCTTTTTTCTCAACAGGTCTGTTACTAAGCAAAAATATACTCCGATACAAAAGACACATTGTGCATTTTCTCAAATGGTATACTTAATTCCGCAACAAATGTATATAGTTCCTCACACACTAATAAGAAAACAAGATGCTATCCTCATTTGGACCACATGTTATCAAGGAATACATGACACCAAATCATAAATATAGAAGCAGGCACAAAATAAATAAGTTCTAAAATCTCAATCTTAAAATTCTCATAGAAAAATTCCTCCGTTTTTTTACACTTGCAACAATTTGACTTTTACACTATCATTTGCTTCACTTTGACTAGCTTTAATGATTTATAGCTAAGCACAAATATATTGATGTGGAATCTTGTTAGATACGTCTTGATTTGTACTATTTTAATATCAAATGTGTATAATTTTTGCATATTGATAATTAACAATATTAACGATTGAAGTAACACATCGGCAAGCGTGAAAAGAGAAGTGTTACAAGAATAAAAATAAAAAAATGAAAACAACCGAGGAAGTAATGAATATGTAAATAAATATGATTTTTAAAAAATGGAAAATTGTATGTACATGATGCAAAATCATGATAAGAGAAGCAGGCGCAAAATAAATATCACCCGTCAACCAACCAGAATAAGACACCTCTTTCTAACTCTAAGTTAACATATGGTTAATCATAGAACAATTTAAGTTCCAAACTCCCAATCTTAAAATTCTCCTGGAAAAGTAAAAATGAATAACTTTTTAAGAAAGAGAAAATTGTATGAATAGACATACACCAGCATAGGCACAAAAAGACAGCATTAAAAAAAAACAAATACCTCTTGACATGTCTTCCCACAAAAAGGAGGGCGGTTCAAGTAATTAGAAGTATCATCGAAGTCCTCCGCACAGGAGCAATGATCTAGAGAATATAAATAGTTATATCAAAAAACAAAAATAAAACATGAATTGTTGGTCTGGAACCAGAAGCTCATAGGACGAATACTTGATTTTACTAATAGAGAAACGTGAGAAAAGAAAACTTACATTTTCTCTCACATAAACTGCAAGTGAGCACTGCATCCTGTCTATTGTCATTTTCCTTACTGAAACTCATGTCTGCAAGGCCACAGAATTTGCAGGAACAATGTGGGCAGTGCCAATCACCAGGGGGAAGCTTCTACAAGAAAAGTGCATTCTCATAAGAGATGAGCCGCTTATGTGATCTACCCACCATTTTATGATCTTAAAAAATAAAAAAATAAATAAAATTTAACAATGCAACTAAGTAACATATTGCATATGGCTCAGGAAGCAAATGAAGTCCTTAATTGAACAGAATTTATGAACCCATGAAGATCAGGAAAATCTCCAACAGTCCAACCCCTCAAAATCAATTCCCCCCCCCCCCCCCCCCGGCGGGGAAAAGTAATAATAGTTAAATTAATTAATTAATAAATATACATTAATATATATATATATATATATATATATATATATATATATATATATATATATATAACTGTCTTAAATTGTTTTCGCTTAAACATAAGTTTATCATGCAGTTTTAACACCAGTTTGAAGAGGTAACACAATATAGTTACATAGAAGCCTAATGACAATGCTTCCATAGGTTGAAATCTTATCCTGAATAAATTTAAACATTAAGTAATGCAGTAGCTCACCTCAATGCCTAAGCAGTTCTGATGAAATGTTGATGGACAGCTGTCACAACAAATCAAATTCCCACCATCACAGCAGATGGCACAGGTGTCATCATTAGGATCATCCCCATTAACATCTATCTTATTATAGCCATTACGTAGAGACTCCTCCTGTCTGTTCCATGCGTCAACCTGGCACTGCATCAGGGAAGCCCCAGAGCTTAAATATATGTTTTGGTATGGCTGGCGAAGTTTGCTTGCTGCATGAATCTCAAACTTAGAAACAGTAAGAATTTTACTACAACAGCCACAATGAATTCCTTCTCTTGTGATCCAACCCTCGAGCATGACTCGTGTGCATCTACGGTTCATGTAATGCACCTTCTCACTAAGATTCACAGTTCCAGAATCAATCAACCAGGACAACAAATTACGTTTTCCAGTGTATGGAATGAAGCCATCACTCACAGAATTCAGCCCCTTCCCAGAATTACGAACTAGCAACGTACACCTGCCAATCTTTTTACTTTTCCTTGCATGAATAAATTTTTCACCCCTGTCCTGCATCTTACTATTTGAATTGCTTTTACCCCTATTAGATTCTTTCGGTGCACCTTTCAAGGATTTACCACTGCGTTTCATGAATGAACTCAACTTGTCGTCTCGTCTGCCACTGTCTCCACTGTCAGTATCTGACTCATCTTCTTCGAAGCTACCACTGGTGACTTCTTTCTTTACTTTACTCCCTGCTTCCTCTCTTTTCTTCCTTTTCGACTCCTTCTCCATCTTCTTTCGCGTTTGCCTCGTCAGTTTACTCAATACATTCTCCGATATTGGAGCAAACGAAGAGCAGTCATCACTAGCCTTAATGCTGCTCCCTTCTTCCTCGAGTTGCTTTTGTAGTGCGTCATAAGCTTTTATGATTGACCAGTAAGCTGTACCAGTAGGGTTAACATAAACCGCATCAAAGTAGTCTCTTCCCCGCCTAGGTCTATAATCTATTGTCCAGCCTGCAGTAAGAAGCATGTTCCGTATTTTCTCACGTAACAACTGCTTCTCTGTGCCACTGCCACGCTTGACTTTCCCTTCCTTCAGCTTGATTGGCTGAGCACTTTGAGGTGACTGCATACTTCCTCCACTCCTCCCTCTTTTCATGGACCGCTTAACTTGCATACTATCAGTTTGCAGCTTTGGAGAAGAGTCATTATCCTTGGCTTCTTCATCACTCTCCTCACTGCTCTCAGCTGGTTTCCGCTTTCTTCGTTGATTTTTGTCCAGCCTATTCGCTGTAATTGGCTTTTTGGGCAGATTTTTTTCTGAATATGGTGAAGCACGGATGGCAATGTTCTTTGCAGCTAGTTCTTGAGACCTAAGAGCTACATTATTTCCTTTGACATGTGTATACATTTGTGAAAATTGTTCACTAATCTCCTCCTTATGCTTGACCCTCACTTTAAGTACACCGTTCTTGCCCTGTAGTCTAATAGCTTCATCAGACCCACCAAGTTTCTCTTTCCCCAATGAAACAGGAAGCTCACTCCTCATTTCAAACCCTCTCTTACCAGAATAAACATCACCCACACTAATCTTTTCACTACTGGAACCCCCACGGAATGAATTCCTTCTCTTATAGATAATATCACCCTTGCTCGACCCACTATCGAATTCTAACCCACTACTATTATTCATCCCTGGCATCGCGCCCATAAACCTTCTCTCCTCACCCCCAATTCCTCGGTCATAATAATGCCTCATCCTCATCATTTCAACATCACTCAAATCATCATACTCATCAAATTCATAAACATCAAGTTTACTTCGTTTCGGCCCTGCCCCCCTCATCAACCCATTACTACCAAAACCCATCTCCTCATCGAAATCGTTATCATCATACATAAGTGAACCACCACCACTAACTTGATTCACCCCACTCACCCCTCGCCTCGGATAGAATTCCAAAAACTCTTCATCACTCGACTCAGGCTCACTAACATTCAACCTAGGTCTCTTCTTCTCTTTCTTTGATTCATGGAGCTTTCGGCTTTTCGAAGATCCCACCCCACTAACCCCATCAGTCTTTTTCTTAATAATCAAACAACCTGAGGAGCTCCTATTCTTCACCACACCACCCGAATGACGCCCACTACGATTTCTTCCCTCCATTTCAATAACAAATCATCACCATCACCTGAACCCCCCAAAAATCCCCAATTTTTCACATGGAAATTCCAATCATATTCGCCAAAATCACAAAATCAAACAAGCCAAAATTGGAGTCATAGAAATTAATTCTACAAACAAAAATCCTCAGATCTAAACTCAATTGAATGACAAAACCCTAAAATTTTGGCGAAATGAAGAAATTGCAATAAACTCGTACCTTATTTGGAGCAGCAAAATTGAGGGGGAAATTGAAGTGGCAAAGTAACAATTGATTAATCGACGAAGCGATCCAACCAGGAAATGAGGGGAGGAAGAGAGAGAAGCACGAACAAAGCTTCTTGGTGCGTAAAAAGAGAGACTACTTTATTTGCAGGTTTTTTTTTTAAAGATAATAATAATTGTGTTAATTACTGTACGTATTTTTTTCGTGTCAATATGTCATATGGAGTATAATACTCCCTCTGTTTCTTTTATATGCATCATTTTGACAATTACACGACTTAATTTTTTAACCTCTAAAAAATGAATAAATATTATTATATTATATATCTAATAATATCTAGTTTCATAATATAATTTTGTTACAATTTTTACTAATACACAATTAAAAATATTTATGGTTAACGTAGCGTCTCGGCAAATGTGCCGGTCAAACTGATACATTTAAAAAAAACAGAGGGAGTATAAATAAAAATGTTGTTGTTTTACAACAAACAAAGGATTTTAAGGAGATTAAAAAAAATTAAAAAAAAAGGTTATATTTTTATTAGATTGTACGGGATCAGAGCATTATGCCATGAATAGTATTTGCTCGATATATTAAACATGCAGTGAAATGTCTAATCGAGCATGAGGTTTTGAGTAGCAATATTTATTCTTGCATGGGAAAGCTTAGCAGTGATATGTGGCGGTATTCTTAATATGTTCATATTACGCATATGATGCGTATTACAACACTCTTAAACGGATTTATATAGGATGAAACCTACCTAAAATTTACATTAGGCAAAAACAAATATTACCGCTATTGCATTTATATGTTTATCTACCTCATTAAAACCTTGCCAAGAAAAACCTTGTTGGATAAAAACTTGGACAGCTGAAGGGAGTACAACATATATAGGGCTCCCCTTAATTTTACTCAGATAACAAAGACGACACATGCCGGTCATATGCACGAGTTTTGAAAATGCTAGGTGGTAATGCCTTTGTGAACACATTAGCTAAGCTGTTACATGCTTGGATTTGCTTGACATCGATCTTTCTTTCCTTCCTTCTCCAAATCATGAGTAGAAAAGAACTTGGGGTCGATGTGTTTCGTTCTATCTCCTTTGATATAGCCTCCTTTGATTTATTTGTGTAATGCAAGTAGTGTTATCTTTAAAAATTGTAGTTAGGCTTTATTCGGTTGTTTTGATGCCGCTTTCTTTGAGCAATTGTTCGGTCAAGTATCGCAACTGTACGTATACATTCCCTACCAGCTTCATAAAAGGCAATCAATTTAACTTGGTTTGATGAAGTCGATGTTAGTGTCTGCTTGGTTGACTTCCAAGAGATTGTTATATTGCCATAGCTAAAAAGATAACTTGTTTGTGATTTTGATTTTACTGGATGTGATAAGTAGCCTGCATCATAATACAAGCGTAGGATTTCCATTTCTTGGATATAAGAGCCTAAATCGATTATTCTGCATATATAACGTAGTGGGTGCTTCACTCCATTCCGGTGTCCATAGGTTCAAAGCTATACCTTGCTAACAAGTTCATTGAGAATGCAATGTCTTGCCTAATGTTAAAGGCCAGGTACATCAAAGCTCCTATTGCACTTAGGTATGACACCTCTGGACCAGGTACATCTTCATCTTCTTCTCGAGGTCTAAATGGATCATCTTTGATGTTTAGAGAACGAACAATCATTGGTGAACTTAGTGGGTGTGTTTTGTCCATGAAGAACCTTTTTAATACTTTCTCGACATAATTAGATTGATGAATAAAGATACCATATGTAACACCCTAGAAATTCATTTCCTTTAAAATACCAATTTTGCCTTTTCAAATTATGAAATAGGAAATTCCAAGACAATACCGCCACCCTGATAATGAATAAGGAAATTATCAAAGACACACAGCGGAAGACTCGTTTCAAAAACCCATTTAAAATAAAACCAACTTGTAAAGTTAAACCAAACGAAAGTAAATTCAAACTAAAGTCAACCTACAACTTGGAACCATTGTAGGCCCTTTCAAAACCCAAAATCAAATCATTAAAAACATTGTGTTAGTATTATAAGCAATTAAAAAATAATCGAAGCAGATAAAGCATATCATATTCTCAGAGAATCTAGGCAAGATTCGCTCTTCACTCATTTCCCAACATGAATATGCTTCATCACCTAAAATCCTTCTCTTTACTTTGTCCCCACTACTCGCCATTAGGAATGGGTCGTCGTAGGGCCAAAATAAATATAAGGTCAAACAAACATATAAACACATGATCAGCAATATTGTTGAGTACATAAGTGTAAACGAATCACACTAACATGCTTACTGAAGGAGTTATGTCTTCGTCGTGTGCAATTACTAGACATATAATTGGATCAAATCATGGAGATAATTAAGTCCGGACATTTGGGTCGTCGTTTTGCCATAGCTAGAGGTACTTACGATCTTTGGACTAATAAAATAGGCCAAAACCCAATTGGACGGATCCTATAAGGTCACACAAAGGGGCTAGATCGAGCATTAGAGGACAAGGCCCATCATGGGCCTCATCACTCTAGGTGGCCGGCCATGTAGGGGATTAAGAGGGCTTTTGGGCTTCGTGCCCTAGTCTAATTATAATGAGATTATAAATAGACTAGGTGCCTAGGTTTGCATGGATGTAGTTTACTGATCTTTTGATCAAACCCTAATTAGCAAACACGAAACCCAACCCCTCTCAAAGTCCTCTCTCTTACGGCTCTCGCCTCCTCCTCGGCGCCGGTGGTGTGTCGTGGTGGTGGTGGTTCGTGCGGTAGTCGGTTGTCCGAAAAGGTGGTGATCGCGGTTTTCCTCAATCACTCGACCAATCTAGTATTGGTGGACTGCTCGTTCGAATCTCGTGGACTAAGTAGAGGAGCAACACTTGGGATTCTATTCTCTCCCTAATTTGTCTGTCGAATAGCTATGTGGAATTCACGCTTCAAAGGTATGATTATGTGTCTTGTGTGTTATGCATGCGATTCGTGGGATTAGGTGTTTAATTGAATATGATTCATATTATTTCCGCTGCGTAGTACCTTTAAACTCCTACAGTGGTATCAATTAGCCTCTTGCATGAACGCGCTTAATCATAATAATATGATTATTTGATGTCCACGTTAATTTTATAATAAATTAAGTGGGAGAAATTAATTTAATTATGGTTCAATTGTTATTTAATGTGATTAAACTTTTGGAATAGATTAAATGCGATTTAATTATGCTCAAATAGCCATGAAGATGACCTAATTAAACCCTAAATTATTCGAAAATTGCGAACCCTAACCCTAATTTACTCGAAATTTTTGACCATATTAGCCTTAAAAATATGATTTTTGATGCTTATTTTGATTGATTATGTTTTAAATTTATTTCATGATTTTGATTTGATTGATTTATGCATAAAAATGTTTTATGTATGATCATAGATTTAATTTTAAAAGTTAGAATTAAATTGGGATTAATTTTATGATAAACCCTAATTTTAAAGTTGAATGTAATTTAATTTTAATCTTATGGACTGATTTAATTTAATTATGATAAGTGTTATTTAAATTAAATTAAAACACAAAAAAAAATATTATTTATAGCCGGCAACCGCAGCTGGGTGGCGCAGCCACGGCGGTTACTGACCAGGTGGTAGTCCGAGAGGGAGGGTGGAAGGGCAGGAGGTCCAAGGTGGCTGTGGGCAGTAGCGTGAAAGCGTTGCATGGCTGCTGCCACGGCTGCCACTGCTGCTGTTGCTGCTGCTTATGCGGTAGTGGCTGCCGTAAGGTAGCCAGCCACCGTGGCTAGCCAATGCTAGCCAACCACGGTGGCCTGCAGACCACCAGCAGAAGCTGCTGCACGCTGCTTTCGGTAGTGGCTGCTGGAAGGCAGCCAGCCACCGTGGCTAGCTTCGGGTAGCCAACCACGGTGGCCGGTGTGTGTGGCACGTTTTTCCGAAAAAAAAAATCTGTTTTTGAAAAATTATTTCAAGATAATTTCAAATTATTTTGGGATAAAATCAGTTTTATTTTGGATAAATATCTTTTGTTTTAGGATAGAGTCAAATATTCAAAAGTTGTTATATTTGATATTATCCATATTTAAAGTTGTTAAATGGTATTTATCCATAATTAAAGTGGTTAATTTTGGATAAGATTGATTAGGATATTCTGAGCATATTCCAAAAGGATAATAATTGATTTAAATAATGTGATTATCCCATAATTAGATTAAGATGTAATTGATTTTAAAATTATTTGATTGGCTAGTAATTAGGATAGAATCTCCTAAATTAATTAGAATAATCATGGAAGATTAAATATGATTTATCTTTCTAGATTAAAATATGATTTGATTCTATCTCATGACTAAATTAAATATATGGTATTTTATAAACCGTCATGAATAATATATGATATTATCTAATTATGATTATAATATAAGATATTTTAGGAAATGTGTTGACTTTATTATGAACATTCGATGTTGTACTTTAGACAAGCATGTTGAGTGATTTATTATATGACACTTTTATAATATATGACATTATGTTGCTATATATAGACTAATATGACCCATAGATTCTTAAATACGATCTGCGCATCGTGAAGTATTTTTGAAATCTAAATACGGTTTGCGAACCGTTAAGTATTTTTGTAACTTTTATTTAAAATAAATAGAATAGTTATTTAAATAGTGTTAGTTCAAAGAAGCCCATGAAGTGAAGGCCCAAAGGAGCAAGGTGGATGGAGATCCATGATGATTCGAGTGGGAGAATTTTCATTTCTAGGTTTCTTAGGACTAAGGGGGCATACTATGTCATGCTTTATTTTATTGCATTAGTAGATTATGCATGTTAGATTTATTTATGTTGATTGATGATGAGCTAGAGTTCACTGAATAACCACAACATAATAAATCTAGGTCCCAGTAATATTGAGATTGCTTTTCCAATCAAAAACCCGATGAAACCTTCGATATTTATGATGGGTCATGCCAAAGCAGGGAGTCGTATTATATCTTTGGGGAGTGGGGGTAAAACAAATTTTACAATTTTGATTGGTTATGCTAAAAAAGGTTACCTAAAGAGTTTAGAACCTTGAAGCAAAGGGAAATAATTAAACATGTGATGGTTAATTATTCAACCAAGATTTGCAAGAATTGTAATCAGTAAAGAGTTTACTCACCTTGAAAATGTAATGGTTGATGGTAGGGCCAAAGTTCGGTCAATTATTGCACGAATAAAGGGTCTTGGAATCACTTAAAATTCAATTGGGATCATTTAATTATTGAATAAAGTGCTTTAAAGTTACCTAATTAATTCATTTATGGTACTTTAATTATTAAATTAAACATAATTATTAAACTTTGCCTTATTTTGACACAGATGGGTAGCCATAATCACAATGACAACAATGTTTACAATTTTGCGACCATTCCTTGAGAAGGATAGGTTGATAGGAGAAAACTTTTCCACTTGGGAAAGAATGCTAAGGCTTGTTCTAAAATCTGAAGGTAGAGAGGATGTCATTGACACCCCATTGCCAGGACCTCTGCAGAAAATCCTACTGCGGCAGAGATCAAGAAGCACAAGGAAGCTCATGACAGAACTATGGCTATCACTTGCTTAATGATTGCTACTATGGAGCTTAGTCTTCAAAAGTGTTTTGAGGACCAGGATGCATATACAATCATGCAAGAACTCAAAGCTTTGTTTAAGAAACAAGCTAGAGTCGAGACGTACGAGCTCCATCGTGAGATTCTGGATTGTAGGATGGAGAAGAATGCCACAGTTCATGATCATGCTTTCAAAATGATCGGCCTAATTCAAAGTATGGAGAAACTGGGGCACCCATACAGTCACTACTACATTTTTGACCTATTGCAACCCCCAAATCCGTTGCATTAGGCGTTAAAAACTGTGGCATTAGGCCTATTGCAACGGCCACGTACCGTGGCATCTGCTGGCGTTGCAGTAGGTCTAATGCAACGGCATATGACACCTAATGCTACGGCATCAATGATCCGTTGCATTAGATCAATACCTGATGCAACGGCAACAGCATTGCCGTGGCATTAGCTATAACACCTAATGCCACGGTTTCCTAAACCTAATGCCACGGTACATATACCCTAATGCCACGGTTCCCTATAACTAATGCTAATAATAATAATAATAATAATAATAATAATAATAATAATAATAATAATAATAATAATAATAATAATAATAATACAATTATAATAAGAATTTTCAAAAAAATAAAAGTAGAATTTTATTAATATAAATGAAAAGCTTATACATTGTAATCTATACAGAAAATTACAAAAATCAAATTATCACTAGTTAAACTAATAAAAAACAATTAAAATTTAAAACTAAATAATTTAGTCTCCCAAACAATGTTTTTATCAATTCTTTGGACGACATCTTCATTTCTTTCTCCTGCTTCTCCAATTTCTCAAGTAAAGCAACCCGGGAAGCATCTTCTTCAGCTTAAGTATCTATTTTTAGCACTGTTTACACATATCCAATAGATCTAAATTAGACAAATCAAAATGGGATTATAGAAGAATCGAGCCCTATAAAAAAAGTAACTTGATGTTGTTTTTTTTTCCTCCTTGAAATTGAAACAGGATGCTTGGCCCTACTCTTACTGCCATGTTGATCAGAAGTATAAACCTGGGATTGCACACATAAGAGAAGCATAATGCGCACAATATTAGAAAAATAAATGTCATTGGAAATGGAACAAGTACACAAAATAATAGGATAAAAAAATTTACCAAATACCATATCATATGTAACAGAAGCTAGTAAAAACTCTCATTGCATTTTGCTCCTTTGTCTTACATGTAAAGTTTTAGCATATACAAATCTATTGCAGAGTTTGCAAGATGTTTCTAGATCATTTGAGCATATTAACTTTTCCTATAATAATATAGTACATAGTTTAATTATTCACCTTTACATATTTTAAACTCACCAAACATATATTTTCTACGACCTAAAACTTAGAAGGATATAATACAAAAATTTAAGACATAGACTTAAGGTGTAAGATTTGGTAGGCAACTCAGCTCCAACAGTAAAGTCCCCAGTATTAGAGCCCAAATAATGAGCTTTACTTGTCTCAACTTAGAGAATTATATGGAAGATATTGTGACTGATAAGCAGCAAGGAGCCAGGGACACAGTCCAATCGGGTTAAGATAATGGTGATGCTAAGGTTTCATGTCCAAGATAAATTCTTAGATGCAAGGTTCTTTATTTTGCAGGTATAAATTTGTAGGGTAATTAAGCAATAAAGCAACACTACCCATAAAAAAGTATTAGCAATCCCATATGCTTTCTTCAAAAATAAAAGAGTATATTCATCCCAAAAGTTAACACTTCCGCTTTGATAAATCAATATCAATATAAGAATTATTGTTGTTTCAACATCACAAGAAAATCACAGACATATACCATAACACCAATAGCTTACATTCAAAAGGATTATCAAGTATATGAAACAAGTCACAATTCCAATATAACCAGATTAGTTCTATATAATTTCTATAACTTTTTCTTTTTTATAAAGTAAGTTTTATGGGGAGGAAGAATAAACCTTTGAGACTTGATAATGGGAGGGGGGGGGGGGGGGGGCTACAATTAGCTCACTAACAATTTTATCTTTTCTTGAGCCAATATCATATTCTCTTTTCTTACTATGTGCTCCACCCAAAATCCATAATCAAGGTTTAAAGGATGAGTTGTCTGCTTATATAAAATATATATGAGCATATCTAACAGAATTTTTTCAAGTATTACTAATTTAAAGATTCCACTATGATTCAAAATTCATATAAATGAGTTCTATTACCATTCAATACAATACTGGTTTAACAGCATATCAAACTAAATGGTTGCTAACGTTATTACGGAGTAGCTCTTTGGTTTTCATTTATAAAATTAGTTGTTCCAACCTTTGCCTACTCGTAGGGACATTTTGAACATCCATGTTCTCCATGACATCTATACATATTTGTACCACAAAATAGGATTAATCTCAAAGAATAATGAAACTGCATACTTGTTGATTTACTTACCATATAACATTGTAAAGCATTTTATGACAGAATTATATAAATAACCTTTGTCAAGTGACTTGTAGCATATTCTCTTAATCATATATCAAATGATGACAAAATTTCATTGGCCTGTTTCAAGGAAGGTAATTAGGGTGATACTGAGATCACAAGCATAAAACTAATGTTTAGAGAAGCAATAAGACTAGTAAATGATAGATATATACCTCAATAAGGGTGACCTTGATCTGGTTTTTAACATGAGCATACCGTTGGCTAACATACCCCATGAGCTATCAATCAATGTACAACATACACAAGCAATTAGTGGAAACCAGACATAAAGCTAAAGGAGGGAGAGAAAGCAATTTTGCTAATGTAACATTAAGCTTAATTAATTGTAATGGACTAGGTTATTTTGAAGCAAAATTAGTGAATTTAACTTATGATTGACACTTTGACAGTTAGATTATGCTCCCAAATAAATATGCTAATGCATTTGTATCCAATACATGACAATTTATACCTAATTTATTAGTATGCATCAGGACAGTTATGTTGAGGCTTAAGAGAAACTCACACAGCCCTTGAATGGTTTGAAATCCAGGTAAAAAAAGATTATCATGTTTAGAGTCACCAGTAACCACTAAACATCTATTGTAAATTAATTATTGACCAATTGCAATAATACAGAAAAAATAAAATGAATAAAAAAACATGAGAAAATTACCTCAGAAAGTCTGAAGCATGTTCAAGCGTTTAGCATTACCACTTTCAAACCATAATTATATTGAGAATAATCGTTGAGAATAATTATTAGCGACGACATTAAGAACAACAGCTGATTAGATAACTGAAAAGTATTATGTAAATTAATGTCATAGCACACGAATTTGACAATTGCAACATTTTTCATTATAAGGCAACTGAAAGAAATTATTTAAGCTGCTTCTTCCCAATTGCTCCTCTCCCACAATTTAAACCATAGAAACTATTAGGTTGTTCAAATTATAATTTAAAAAACACAGAGAAATGTAAAATTGCACCACAAATTTAAAGACTTGAGCAAAAAATAAATAGATAAAAAAATAAAAAAAAAGGTGAATTTGAATCTAGGGTTTTAATTTTAGACGAAAACTTACAACTTGGAAAGCTGACAACCAGAAGAGACTGAGGGACACCGTCGGATCAAAGGATACATAAATCGCCGGTGAAAAATATAGAACGGACCGTCCTCAGCAAGTATATTATCTCCGGCATCGCAGCTACCACAAAATGTCAATCCTATTCTGGCTAGCTGACGGTTGGTGAGAGATCCATTTCTAGCTAGTTCCTCACACATCTAAATCTTTAATCACTCCTTTAATTCAAGATGCTGCTTGTAATTTTTGGGTTTTGAATTCGTAAATTTGGGTGAGGAAGAGAACTAATTTTTTTCTTCTGTGTACAACCCTTTTTTTTTTTATATAGTGAGAACAGCTAGTTGATTATGATTGTTACTCGTATGAAGGATAGAAAAATTGGGTGGGTTTTTTAGGAAAACGTTTAAATTTTGGGGAAAATTTAGGAGGGATTTCTTTACGCGCCTATATTTTCATGATTAGATTGCCCTATTGCAACGGTACCTTTTAGCCGTTGCATTAGACCCTTCTATTGAGGAAATATGAAGTAGTCGTTGCGATAGACCTAGCTATTGCCACGGCTATATATGTAGCCGTTGCATTAGCCACATTTTAGCCGTTGCATTTGATAAAAAATGTAGTAGTGATGATATGTCAACAGACAGTATTCTCCACTCACTTCCAGAAAGTTTTAGCCAGTTTATTATGAACTTCAACATGACTGCAACTACAAAGACCATGAATCAGTTGCATGTAATGATGGTTAGTGTTGAAAAGCAGATCCCTAAGGAACCTAAGAAAGAAGTTCTTATGATCCAAAAGGGAAAGGGGTTCAAGAAGAAGGGGCAAAAGGCTAGTGCCAAGAGTAAGGGCAAGCAAGTTGCCAAGGCTCCTGAAAAGCCTAAGGCGAATCCAAAACCCAAGGCTGCAAGTGAGAGTGAATGCTTTTACTGCAAGAAGAAGGGGCATTGGAAACGCAATTGCCAGAAATACCTTAATTTCCTCAAGAAGAAGAATAAAGCATCAACCTCAGGTATAATGCTATAAACATTTTAACTTTCACTTAGGCATATGATACCAAGCTGCAGTGCTTAACATTATTAATGTTGCGCAGGAACTGCAAACAAGTGAGGCTAGCATGGAAATGAAGCTTGATGGTGCACTAGAAGTGTTCGAATGACCAAGAAAGCTTCGTAGTTTTAAATTCTGAATTTTATGATTTTAGACTTATTTCCGGTTTTTGATGAGACAATATTTCGGTTTATTTTCTTGTTTTGAATACTGATTGTTTTACTTGGCTTGGACAAGTGTTGATCCATGCCAAAGGTAATAAATTGTTTTCATTTTGTTAGACATGAGTTAATTTTGGTTTTATGACATTGATATATTTAGATCACAAAAGTAAATTTAGATGATTCAAACACTTACTTATAACAAAGTAAGATTAGGTCACATAAACCATTTGCACATTCAAAGTATAGTTGGATGGACTTTTATTCTTATACGATTATGAATCACTTAAGAATTAGTAGTCATGCTTGATAAGTTATGATGACCAAGTTACTTTTTAGTTGAAAGGGTAAATGAGCTAAAAATGACCTTTTTGGAACACAAACATATGCTTCGTGTGTACCATAAATTCAAGATTTTGCAAAAGATTTAACTATTTCATTGCTCTTATTAATGGTTTAAGTTAATATGTTGATAATTACTTAATGAAATAAAAGCTGGAATCATTGAAATGTTCAAAATTCCATAATGAAATGTAAAATCAGTTTGAGAATGAATAATTAACACCACAATATGATTGTTGTACTCAAAATAAAAGATCATCTAAAGGAATTATGTAATTAGTTCACAATCCAGGAACATTACAAGCAAATTCTATGTTAAAAGCAAGAATCAAACTTTTCTTGCTATGGTTCGATCCAAGATTTAATGATTTACAAATATTGTTTTGAGGATATGCATTAGAATAACAACAATTGCGAATATACTAAACAAGAAACTTAACCAAAGCAGTAGAAAAGATGTCATAAGAGTTATGAACGGGAAATGTTCCAAAATTATCTTTTCTAAACAAAATAGAGGGATTATGAAGTCAATGTAAAATGTTTACAAAGATGACATAATGCACCCTAAATCAGAGGTATTATTTCTACAATCGCGTAGAAACAAAATGTTTGTTGCTCGCGATAGTGTCTTTATAGAAAGAAATGTCTTCCTACAAAGCCAAGTGGGAGTAAAGTTAGATCTTTATGGGATTCAAAACGAGCAACAAATGGATGTGGATAACACTATATCAGAGACAAAGGCGCATGAAATCAGCTAATTTGATAAAACATGTGTCGAAGAAAGCTAATTCAACTAGCGAGGCTTCTATCGTCCCACTTGAATGAAAGACTTCAAAGAGTTGAAGAGAATAATTCTATTGTTGCTCATACCTATCGTAAGTTACTTAGAATTAAAACAAATAGTTTGTTGGAATTCTAGTAAAAGGTGGATTCTAAAATTTTCCTATTGGAATGGTTAGAATCCATGCTCTACAAGCAAGCTTTGGACAAGTGCCAACCTAGGAAATGTCTTAAAGCCAAGAAATCCAGAATGGACTCCATGTCTATAAAGATGTGCTAGTCCATGATAGTCTTACAAATGGGATCAAACCTATTAGTTGGGTAAGCCTATTCTTTGGATAATTCTAGGTGTGGAGATCAAATTCATTTTCATGAAATGTTCTTGATGGATGGTATGTATATGATACAACTTAAGAGTTTTGAAATCCAAAAATTCCTAGAAAGTTTTGCAAACTTCAGAAATTCATTTATGGATTGAAGTAAGCATTAGGGAGTTGAAACATTCGTTTTGATTGGGCAATCAAACAGTTTGATTTCCCTGAAAGAATGAAAGGGAATCTTGTAGAGACAAGAAGTTTAGTGAGAGCAATTGGTCTTCTTAGTCTTGTATGTAGTTGACATACAGTTCATATGAAATGATACATCAATGCTTGAATCAATCAAGCAGTGGTTAATAAAAGACTTAGGAGATGTTGAGTACATATTGGGAATCAAAATCCACAAAGTGAATCTTGAAGAATAATTAGACCTAATCAAGAGACTTTTGTTGATAAGGTTCTTGACAGGTTCAAGATGCAAGACTCTAAGAAAGGAATTATTCCCATGTCTCATGGAACTACGCTCAGTAAAACTCAATGCCTTCAAAAACTAGTAGAGTTGAGTTGTATGGATAGTGTACCTTATGCTTTTGCAAAAAGGCCCATTGTATGTGCCATGAAATGTACAAAGCAAGATGTTACATATGACTTGTGCATATGTAGCAGGTTCAAGCAAATTCAGAAAAAGCATACTAAAAGTTACCAAGAACAAATCCTTGAGTACTTGAGAAGCACTAAAGGAATTTTTCTAGTTTATGGTGTTAAAGGTAAACAAGATGTCAAAAGGTTTTACGGATGCAAGTTTTCCAAACGGGCAAGATGATTCTAGATGTTGATCTAGATGCATAATTGTGTCTTTATGGAGAAGTACAGTGAGCGTGAATAGTTCAAAGCAGAATGTTGTTGCATACTCAATATTAGAATATGTATAAAGAGGAAGTTCGGATCAAATTGGCATGTGACTAAAAGGTCACCTTTGCTAAAAGCAAATGAGCCAGGAACACATCACAAATCCAAACCAATAAATATGAGATATCACCTCAGTTATGAGATCAATGACAAGCGGGATGGCGTGATCTGCAAAGTTTTATATATTATGAGTGAGAAATCACTAAACCCCTTCTAGGCCATAGACTAAGGTATGAAAGTCATATTAAAGTCTTGGATTGAAGCAAGTTATGTAATTCAAGTTGTGTATGTTTTGAGAAAACGTATTACATAAGAGATGCATCAATTTGCAGAATTATGTTTAAACTAGAAATTATTATTTCTCTTATTTAAGTATGGTTTTGGAAATTAAATAAAATGTCCAAAATAATTATGAATTGATGGGCTCATCAGGTGATGACCTGGTGAATGAAACCCCACAGGTGAACAAAATTCATATATTATTTAAGTTCCTAGTTCGAGACCATTAAAGTGGACATAAATGATTTTAATAAATGGACTAGCATGTAAGATTGATTGGATGACGCAGTTTCATGGGCTATAGGGGCATACTGATGCTCGGTTAATCACTTGGATATGCATGAATGATGCATGATCGAACTATTGACCTACTTTGAAGTTCAAGTATAGAGCTTCCGAATATATAAGTGGATTCCTTTGACATGAGTGAAACATTGATTTCATTCAATGGATGCCATGACTGTGGAACACTCAAACGTCTGCCCGTAACTGGAGATTATAAAGGGTGTTACCTGGTTATTTCAAAAGTTGAGTGGGAGCCTTGTTGCCACAAGATTGGATCGAGTCTTCCTATTAAATTAGTAAATGTGTCATGGCCGCTTGAAGAGGGAGAATTCAGAAAATACATGGCCGCGATCAAATGCATTACTCAGTAGTCATTTGGTTTTGTAATTCCAACTCAGATTTCAAGTAACGATTTGTAAATTAATATAATCTCGGCATGAGATGCAATCATATTATCTAATCGACACATATTGACTTAAGGAATTTGAATATTGCACACTTGTCTCAGACAAGTGGGAGATTGAAGGAGTTATGTCTTCGTTGTGTGCAATTACTAGATATATAATTGGATCAAATTATGGAGATAATTCAATCCGGACATTTGGGTCGTCGTTTTGCCATAGCTAGAGGTACTTACGATCTTTGGACTAAAAAAATAGGCCAAAGCCCAATTGGACGGATCCTATAAGGTCACACAAAGGGGCTAGATCGAGCATTAGAGGACAAGGCCCATCATGGGCCTCATCACTCTAGGTGGCCGGCCATGTAGGGGATTAAGAGGGCTTTTGGGCTTTGTGCCCTAGTCTAATTATAATGAGATTATAAATAGACTAGGTTCCTAGGTCTGCATGGATGTAGTTTACTGATCTTTTGATCAAACCCTAATTAGCAAACACGAAACCTAACCCCTCTCAAAGTCCTCTCTCTCACGGCTCTCTCCTCATCCTCGGCGCCGGTGGTGTCTCGTGGTGGTGGTGGTTCGTGCGGTGGTCGGTTGTCCGAAAAGGTGGTGATCGCGGTTTTCCTCAATCACTCGACCAATCTAGTAATGGTGGACTGCTCGTTGGAATCTCGTGGACTAAGTAGAGGAGCAACACTTAGGGTTCCATTCTCTCCCTGATTTGCCCGTCGAATAGCTACGTGGAATTCACGCTTCAAAGGTATGATTATGTGTCTTGTGTGTTATGCATGCGATTCTTGGGATTAGGTGCTTAATTGAATATGATTCATATTATTTCTGCTGCGTAGTACCTATAAACTCCTATAGTGGTATCAGTTAGCCTCTTGCATGAACGCGCTTGATCATAATAATACGATTATTCGATGTCCACGTTAATTTTATAATAAATTAAGAGGGAGAAATTAATTTAATTGTGGTTCAATTGTTATTTAATGTGATTAAACACCTTAAGCGCATAAAGCACCGCAAATCCTATCCTTCGGTGTTTAAAACACCTTAAGTGCACTTAGGCACAACATTTCATTTTATTCCTCTGTACGAAGACACTTAATATCTCAATTCTCATGCTTATAGCATCAATAAAAATTATATGAACCATAATCAAATCCCCTCTCACTACTAGAAATAGGTCGATTTCCGACGAACTGGTTGTAGGCGTTTATAGGTACTACGCAGCGAAAATAACGTGAATCATATTCATAAAGCACCTAAACCAAGGATCATTGCATAACACATAAAGAACACATAATTGTACCTTTGAAGCGTGATTCCACTTGCGATCGAGCACGAACAAGGGGAGATAAAGAACCTCAAGCGTGATTCCTCTACTTGGTCCACGGGCACAGATTAAGACCTCCACTAATGCTAGTTAGTTGCAATTGAACCCTTCAATTGACCTTTTACGGAGAGGAGACACATACTAACCAAGAACCACCACGAACCACCACACGCACCACCAAGGGGTGGCCGGGCGTACGGATGAGGGGAGGAGAGAGATAGCCGTGAGTTAGAGAGAGGATTGGGGTTTTGGGTTTGGTTGCCTTGATGTCAAAATTCGCCGTGTGTGAATTATGACTACTTACTACAAACCCTAGGCATGGATCTTATTTATAGATCTCATCTCTAAATAAGAGCCCATGTCAAAAGCCCAAAACCTAATTCCAATCTAACTATGCTAGCCCAATCCAATTCATGATTAGTTAATTGCTCATGAGGCCCATTAAGGGGCCTCTAACTTGCTTAACCCATTACCCTTATGTGTGACCAATATAGGATCCATTCTAAAGGGCTTTGGACTATTTGAATAGTCCAAAGATCATCTCTCATTGTCTAGCAACAGAGGATGACGCCCCAATAGAATGAGCTTATTATCTCCATAATAATGATCCTTGATATATCTAGTAATTGCACTTATCGAAGACATAACTCCTTCAATCTCCCACTTGTCTGAGACAAGTGCGCAATATTCAAATTCCTTAAGTCAATGTGTGTCGATTTGATAATATGATTGCATCTTATGTCATGATCATATTAATCTACAAATCTTTTCTTGAAATCTGAGTTAGAATTACAAAACAAATGGTTACTATGTAACACATTTGAGCACGGCCATGCATTTTCTGAATTCTCCCTCTTCAAGGGGCCAAGACACATTCCTAATTAAATAGGTAGACTCAATCCAATCTTATGGCAACCAAAGCTCCCACTCAACTTCTGAAATAACCGGGAAACGCCCTTTATAATCTCCAGTTACGGGCAGACGTTTGAATGTACCACAGTTATAACATCCATTGAATGAGATCAATGTTCCACTCATGTCAAAAGAATCCACTAATATATCCGGAAGCTCTATACTTGAACTTCAAAGTACGTCTATAATTCGATCATGCATCATTCATGCATATCCATGTGATTGACCGAGCATCACTACGCTCCTATAGCCCATGAAACTGCGCTATCCAATCAATCTTAACATGCTAGTCCATTAAATGAAATCATTTATGTCTAGTTTAATGATTCCGAACTAGGAACTTAAATAATATATGAATTTAGTTCACCTGTGGGGTTTCATTCAAAAGGTCATTAACCTAGTGAGCCCATCAATTCATAATTATTTTGGACATTTTATTTAATCTTGAAACCACGATTAAATAAGATTGAAACTTTGTTTCAATTGATAAACATAAATCTGCAAGCTAATGTATTACTTTTGTAATATGCTTTATCAAAACATACACAACTAAAATTACATAACTTGCTTCAATCCAAAAACCTTAGTATAACTCTCATACCTTGGTCATGAAAGGGGTTCAGTAAGTAGAGTTCATGAGACATTCTCATAAACATGAACTTTGCAATTTCTAAATCTTATAATCATTTTCATCTCCATACACTAAGAATTTTCCTTCGCCCTTTCGCAAGGAATTTAGGAATTTCTAATTCATATTCCAACGTTACATTGGATTTCGATTGAAATCTATCATCACTTGTTCTTTAAAACACGTGAGTCAAATAGACGAGTATAGTCCATGGCATGCATGATGCATCCTTTGCGAATTGCATAAGGATCATCACTCAAAATCTTAATTTCATCAACCTTTCTCAAGGTATTGAATCATTAAGCAACGTGCCATGTAACATGGGATTGAAAACTCTTTTCAATATAATGTTGAACCTTATAAGAATTTTATCAATATAAGCTTCTTAACCAAAACTCAAACATCCTTCGAGACCTATCTATATAGATCTTGAATCCCAAATGTACTCATCTTCTTCTTCAAGATTTTCATACAAAATGCATTACCCACCACTTGACTCTTCAAGCAATGAATAATTGCTCTTTATACTAGACCAAGAAGACTTCATAGCTCCCACTAAACATCTTGTATACACAAGACCTTTTCTTCATTTTACAAGAACACCAAACGATTTGATTAATCTCACAAAATTAAGAACATTAACTCCCTGATGCTTACATCAATCCATTATGGATCTTTTATGCATCCTTAGGATTATTGGATCTCCAAACTTTTGATTGTATCATATACAAATCTTATTTCATGAACAATTTCAAGAAAGTGTTTTGAAATCCATCTACCAAATCTTATAAGGTAGAAATCACTAAAGTATCTTTAATAGATCTTTGCAACATGACTAATGTAAAGGTTTCATCGTAATCATAGTCATACTATGAATTGGCTGAATCCTTTAACAAGTCTTTACTTTAGTTAGAAAACATTTTTCTTTCTTGTCTGCTTTGCTTTACAATGGGTTTCATCCAATTTAGGCAAATTATTCAAGTGTCATACACTTGCTTACAGACTTAGAATCTATTTCAGATTTCCTAGTTTTAAACCACTTGGAGTCATAACTTGTCAAATCATCTTTATTACTTGCATAATCATCATGTTCCAAAATAAATATTTTAGAACTCTTAGTCAATATGAAATCATATTTCTTTGTCTAAGTTTTACATATGCTAGTCATCATTGTGGGTTTTTATGCAACAACTGAAACTCATACAACAACTTTGTTTAGTTTTCAATGAGAAACGACAATTGAGGATGTGCACTTGGAATGTACTACCTTCGACACATGGTATTAATCCCATTACACTTAATGAGACCACGCGTTGTCATTTGTAACATGAGGTGAATCATGCTCATATTGTTGCTGTTATTCGATTACTTCTCGAATTTCTTCAAGATTTTCGAAATCATTTTTCTTGAACTCTTTCAAGGCTCTCGAACTTTTCAAGATTCTTATACTCCCACTTGCCTTTTGAGGAGACACATTTTGCATAGGGTGAACCAATCATAGTTTGAACCACGTTTGTTTGTTGCTTTTCTCGAACTCTTTCGAGATTTATACTACTCCCACTTGACCTTTTGGAACAATTTCCATAAGGGAACCTACTTGAGCAACAAACATTTTGTGCTAAGTATGGTTGTGTAGTAGTACCCCGTGCTCTATATAGGAATCGAACATGCATCAAACGGTTTAATACATGTTTTATTCCTTGCTTTGTAGAAAGACTTAATAAGAACTCTTCTTATCCATATCACATATGAAGCCTTTGCTACATTTGATTTGACGTATGTAGTTTGTTTAGTTTTGTAGCTTATCTTAAAAGTATATCCCTTGAACAATGGTTGGAAGATAGGTAATTTACATCCATTATCAAAATATATCTCATATAGATTGATAGCCCTTCATAAACACTTCACAAGGTTTGCTTTCGGAGTTTGTTGTAAAACGATTTCACAACTCTTGGATGTTTATCAAGGTCTTGGCTTAAATTCTCATTATCATGATCATATTGAAATATTTTGAATGTGTTGCCAAGTACATGTCTTGACTTAAATTTTCACAATTACAATCATATTGTAGTGTAATCATTATCTTGTCAAGTTGATACTGAACTTCATACTGAACATTTTGAACATTTCAAAATTTTCACCCTTATGTTTCAACTAAGCACAAGTAGTGATCATATGACAAATGAAGTTTCATTGTCGTCTCTAACCTTTGAACCTTTGGTTTTATTACATCGATATGTATTCGACCTTGAGTTCACATCATCATTTCTCTAAATGGTGACTTTGTCAAAATTTCAAATTTGAATGATAATTACATATATCAATGGATTCATAATCTAATGATATTGAAAGTCCATCCCTTTGGATCTTCCGTATGCAATTTTCATTTTCATTCGAATTAATTGACATATTAGAGACAATATATATATATATATATATATATATATATATATATATATATATATATATATATATATAGAAATGGTTTAACTATTTCTATCATATAGAACTTTAAACCTATTTAGCAATTCAAAACACATTATGACTCAAAGAAGCATAGAATAACATTTATTCAACGTTTTTGAATCTTTGATGTTAAGTCATTACTAACATTGAATAGTATTTCGTTAATGGCAAGAATAAATAACATTTATTTAATTCTAGCCAATAATAAGGTAAGGTGAAATATAGGTTCTACTTGTAAAGTTGCAACTTTTGCTTCCAGACTTGTAGATTCTACTTGTGAAGTAGCAACATTTGCTTCTAAACTTGTAGATTTATTCCTCCTTTAGCTAATTTCTTCCTTTAGTTCAACCAAATTGTGCAATGAGTGATCTAAACAAGACATCATATGTCCAAGAAGTGGCAATATGCTAAATCAATTTCTATAATATACTTCTTAAATTGGAACATTTCCATTCTTTTACCTTCCAACTGTTATGAGGTAGTTTCTAATCAATTGGAATTGATCCATTTAATTTGAAACATTTGTTGCTCATAACAACTTTTAGCATATAAGTAGTTCTAGGTTTGAGAAGTAGCAACTTGTTTGCATTTCTTGGCCTATAACTTCTTATTGCAATCCTCATACATTCCTAAATCTTTCCCTTTTGAGCCACTTAGAACATTTCTCTTAGGTTCAAAATGATACCTTGCTCAACTACTTTAAGCACTTTTCATGATTCTGCTAAGTCTATTCTATCATTATTTATATTTGAGTTTAATCAAGTATTAAACTCTATATAAAGTAGATGAAGAATACTGCCATTTGATCAACTTTTGATCATTGAGATTTCCAATCACTTTCTTATATTCAATCATATTGAAGATAAGAGATTTTATTGGACTTTTATACTTGTCTTTTGGAGGGTTTGTACCTCTCATCTCATTATATCCCTTGAAACATTTTTCAAAATGAAGATGTGTTGGTATTTTACTCAAACATTTTGAATAAAACCAACCTTAGACATGTGACATGAATTTCTAAAACTTGCCTTTTAGAACAATTTTAGCAAAATTGGAATATGGATTATCTTTTAAACTTTTTAAGAACGTTTCTCAACTTTATTTTCAATCGAGGAGATTATATATAATAATAAAATTAGAACGACATGTTACTTATAAGTAAACGCAAAATTCAATTATGTTTAATTATATTTAAAGTACCATAAGCGATTATTAAATTGGTAACTTTAAAGCATTTATTCAATTTTAAATGATCCCTATTGAATAAAATGATTCCAAGATCCTTTATTTATGCAATAATTGACCGGACTGAGGCCCTGCCATCAACCATTACATTTTCAAGGTGAGTAAACTCTTTACTGATTACAACTCTTGTAATTCTTGGTTGAATAATTAACCATCACATGTTTAATTATTACCCTTAGCTTCAAGGTTCTAAACTGATCTTTAGGTAACCTTGTTGAGTATAACCAATTAAAAGTGTAGAACGTGATTTACCCCCACTTCCCCAAGATATATTATGACGCTCTGCTGAGGCTGACCCATCATAAACGATCGAAGGTTTCGTCGGGTTTTTAATTGGAAAAGCTGCCTCAATATTACTGGGATCTAGATTTATTATGTTGTGATTAAATAGTGAACTCTAGCGCATCATCACAAAACATCAATAAAATCTAAACATGCATAAAATACTGAATGCATAAATAAGACATAGCATGGCCCCTAATCCTAAGAAAACTAATAAAGTAAATACTCCCACTTGAATCATCATGGATCGCATCCACCTTGCTCCTTTGGGCCTTCACTTCATGGGCTTCTTGGATTTAACTGCAACCTTTAATTCTACTCTATTCTATCTACTACTTAAATAAAATAAAATAAAATTACAAAATACTTTATCGGTTTGTAGACCGTACTAAGATTACAAAAATACATCACGATGCGCAGATCGTATTTAGCAATCTACTGGGCCATACTAGTCATTATATAGCAATAAACAACATCATATATTATAAAATTGCCACATAATAAATCACTCATCATGCTTTCCTAAACTACAACATCGAATGATCATAATTCATAAAGCACCTAAACCATGGATCATTGCATAACACATAAAGAACACATAATTGTACCTTTGAAGCGTGATTCCACGTGCGATCGAGCAAGAACAAGGGGAGATAAAGAACCTCAAGCGTGATTCCTCTACTTGGTCCATGGGCACAGATTAAGACCTCCACTAATGCTAGTTAGTTGCAATTGAACCCTTCAATTGACCTTCTACGGAGAGGAGACACATACTAACCAAGAACCACCACGAACCACCACACGCACCACCAAGGGGTGGCCGGCCGTACGGATGAGGGGAGGAGAGAGATAGCCGTGAGTTAGAGAGAGGATTGGGGTTTTGGGTTTGGTTGCCTTGATGTCAAAATTCGCTGTGTGTGAATTATGACTACTTACTACAAACCCTAGGCATGGATCTTATTTATAGATCTCATCTCTAAATAAGAGCCCATGTCAAAAGCCCAAAACCTAATTCCAATCTAACTATGCTAGCCCAATCCAATTCATGATTAGTTAATTGCTCATGAGGCCCATTAATGGGCCTCTAACTTGCTTAACCCATTACCCTTATGTGTGACCAATATAGGATCCATTCTAAAGGGCTTTGGACTATTTGACTAGTCCAAAGATCATCTCTCATAGTCTAGCAACAGAGGATGACGCCCCAATAGAATGAACTTATTATCTCCATAATAGTGATCCTTGATATATCTAGTAATTGCACTTATCGAAGACATAACTCCTTCACTGGTTCCAACGGACACTAAATTCCGTCGAAAATTTCCGACGGAATATAAATCCGTCGGAATAATAGTCAGTAAATCCGTCGGAAACTTAAATTTTTGACAGAATAAAATTCCTTCGGAAAGTAATTAATAAAAAAGAACCTTAACCTCTTAACCTAAACCGGCCCCCCTCTTTATATCATCTTTTTTCTCTCTCTTCCTCCGCCCTCGTTCTTCTTTCTCTCTCCTCTTCTCCTTCTCTCTCCTCATGTCTCTCTCCTTCTCCGCCCTCTTTCTTTTTCTCCTTATTCTTTGTCGGGGTTCATCTTCTTCTCCTCCCTCCTCTTTCTCCTCTTTTCTTTCTCCCTTTCCCTCTCTTCTTCGGCCTCCTCCCTCTTAATTTCGGCCTCCTTCTCTATCTTAATTTCAACTCATTCCTTTTCTCTCTCTTCTCTTTGTCTTAGGGTGGTGGGTTTTCTTAATTTGACCCTAAAAAGCTTAGAGGAACAACGAAATTCGAAGTCTCATGGTCAAAATGAAGGTTTTAGGTGAAATTTGACCGTGAAAACTCTAGATCTAGAGTTTTTATGCTCGAATTTCGCCTCATTATCCCAATTTATGGTTTGGTTCGGTGAAATTAAGGTATGTATGTATCTCTTGTTCTTTTTTCTTAATTTTGATTTTATTTTGTTAATTGTTTTTTGGGATTTTTTTTTTTTGAAAATTTATGATGGTGGTGGTGGCTGTTGGAGTTTCGATTTCAGGGATTAGGTCGGCGAATTTGTGGTGGGTAAATCTGGGTTGTGGTCGGATTTGTTTGTTGTTTTGTTTGGGTTACGGTGTCATAGTGGTGGTGGGTAGATCTGGATTTTGGGTGGGTGGGGCTTAAGTTGGGTGGGGGCTAGTGGTGGTGGCGGATTCGGGTTAGTGGTGGTCTGGTGGGGGTAGTGGAGGTGGATGGTGGTCTAATGGTGGGTATTGTAGGGGCTAGTGGTTGTGGGGGATTAGGGTTAGGAGTTGGTGGTGGTCTAGTGGGGGTAGTAGAGGTGGTGGTCTGATGGTGGGTAGTGTGTAGGGGCTTGTGGTCTGGTGGGGGTGGTGGTGGTCTAGTGGGGGTAGTGGAGGTGGTGGTCTGATGGTGGGTAGTGTGTAGGGGCTTGTGGTTGTATGATGGGATGGAGGGGCTGGTAGTGGTTTGATGGGGGGTAGTGGAGGTGGTGATACGCCATGCCGGTGGTGGCGCGACGTTTTTTTTAATTGCATAAAATAACTTTCCGACGGATTTTACTATTCCGTCGAAAATTTTCGACGGACTTTTTCGGTGCCTGAAAATTTCACATGACAGAAAATTCCGTCGGAAAAGGTGGTTTTTCCTACCAAGCCGTTTCTGACAGCCACTTCCGACAGAAATTCCATCAGAAACCCCTTTTCCGACGGATTTCAGGGTGTTTTCCGTCGAAAATGGGCTGTTCTAGTAGTGTTTTTATATTCCAAACCAATTTGAACCTAATCAAGCAAGTCTTTAAATATATCAATAACAAAAGTGTGGTCCATAGGCATTATTCCAACATCATAAGTTCCAAGAATAATTAATATCAAATAAATCGTGCCTTACAAACCAATCATCAAAACCAATCCAATCCAACAATTTCAATCAATTCCTAGCTTGATACTAACTTGGAATTAATTTAATAAATCCTAGCATAATAAATACCGAGTACGTGAACGTACCTCGAATATGATCTCAAAATCGCCACAACTACACGAAATCGCTCACTTGGAAGTCTCCTACAACCCACAATTACCAAGAGAAATCAATACCCACTCTAATTAAATTTCCAGCAATATAAACACACTTTAAAAACACTTTTAACCTATTAAAACATGCTGAAATTGTTTTATAATCATTTAGTTTTATTCCCAAATAATGGGTAATTTAAATCCTTTCAAGAAAACCTTAATTTAGCCTTTACATAAAAATTCCAACAATATAAAAACCCTTAAACTTGCTGTAATTTAGTTTAAAAACATTAATTTCAATAGTATTAATCAACCACAATTAAATTTCTTCAATAAACATCAATTTACAAACCTAGGCACTAGTATAAAAAAGTAAATAGGCAGCCCCAAATGGCAAGCGGTTATTGAATTCCGCTTTCAAAAAACCTAAAAAAAAAACCTGAAACAAGCAAGTGGCAAGCGATTTTGGGTGAACCGCTTGCAAAATTGTAAATGGCAAGCAGTTTGAACATTGAACCGCTTGCCATTTGCTTAAAAACCCTAAAAACTTGAAAGCCCATCTCACGCCTCCTTCATCTCTCTCCTCTCTCCCCTTTCCCCTCATTTCTCCGCTCTCTCCTCTCTCATTTCTCTATTCTCATGCTCTCTCTCCTCCCCTCCATTCTCACGCCTCACTTATCTCTCCTCTCTCCCCTCCATTCTCACGTCCTCTCCTTTCTCCATCTCCTTCTCTTTCTTCTCTCCTCTCCTTTATCAAGCCTCCCTTCTTTCTATTGAAAAAGTATTCAAGCTTAGCAAAGATAATTTTGCACTATGGTAAGGAAATTTGGAACATGTAACAATCCTTAATAACTTGTGGAAATGTCAAGGGGGACAGGCCTTAAGCCCATATGGAAAGATTAAAAGCATTACTTTATGGCACGTGTTGTAATGCTTCATTATTGAGGTTGAATTCTTTTGAGTTTTTAATGGATCAATAAATCATTTAGGTTGGTGCTATTTGAGACGCACTTGATTGATACACCGTTTGAGTTTGAGTCTTTAGACTGTTAATGAATCCAAATGTTTGAGTGGACGCACTAAAACTTTGGAATTACCGTTGTTTATGATTGTTGTGAGGTTGAGCATTAAGCGCTTAATGAATCCATGGTCGTGTGGTGGTTAACAGCTACAATGTAGAATATGTTGAGTTCTTAGAAACATGTTTTAACCCCATTGACTAAGTGCTGTTGAGAAGTGCTTGTGATTCACCTATGTGGTTGTGAAGACTAGACCTGGCAAACAAGTCATTCAGTTCGGGTTGGGTCAATTCAGGTTGGGTCAAGTTCGACTCAGCAAATGTTCGGGTCGGGTTCGGGTCGATTTGGGTCGATTTGGATCAAATTCGGGTTAGCACTTCGGGTCAAGTTCGAGTCAGGTCAATTTTTAGGATCAATTTTCGGGTCGTGTCTATTCGGGTCAAGTTTGTGTCGGGTCACCAAAATAAATTCACTTAACAAAATAGTTAGAAAAATAAAGTAAAATCGTTAAAAAAAATAAAAAAATTCGTGAGTATCTATTTCTTAGAAAAGAAAGAAGCCTTAAACTAAGTAATTTACAATTTCACCCTATTCACTTAGGATTCGGGTCAATTTGGGTCAGATCACTACAAGTCAGGTCAATCAATTTGGGTTAAAATCGGGTCGGGTCACTTCGGGTTTCGGGTCATTTCAAGTCGAGTCATTCGAGTCGAGTCACTTCGGGTCATGTTCGGATCAACTCCATTTTGGGTAGGGTTCGAGTCGGGTCAGGTTAGTTTGGGTTCGGGTCATTTTCGGGTCAACTTTCGGGTTACGGGTCGGGTCAAGATTGCTAGGTCTAGTGAAGACTAGCCATCTTCTATGGAAAACTTGGGCGGATTTTCTAGAGCCTCCACTAGACCTAAGGTGAAGATGCTTAGCTGTAAAAGAATATATCTTTTCACGGAGTTCATATAAAATCTTGGAGTGATATATGTGTTGTGAGGTTCTTACACTAAATCTTGGAGTTTCAAGGTTCGTCCACTCCTTGATCAAGAGTCTTATGGGTTACAAGTAGAGCTGTCAAAAGCTGACCCGACCCGAAATACCGACCCTAACCCAATTATTAATCGACCCGTTTGAATCCGAAAAAAATGGTGACCTGAAACCGACCTGAAACCAACCCTAGACCCGTGTTGACCCGAGTATTTGAAACCCGAACCCGAACATGAACCGACCTAGAGATGACCCGACCCGAATGTAACCCGTAAATTATTGACCTGAATCGAACCCGACTCGAACCCGAGAATGACCCAAACCCGTTTTAACCCGTCAAAACCCGAATTCAACCCAACCTGTTACTAACCTGACCTGAATTCAACCCAACCCGAATTTAACCCGACCTGTTACTAACCCGAATCAAATTTCAACCCGACCCGAAATCAACCCGACTTGTTATTAACCCGACCCAAATTCAACCCAACTTGTTATTGACCCGACTTGTTATTGAATCAATATGTATAGGTCGTTATCTCATGTTAGTATTCGAACGGAAATTGTTATTATTCACTTGCCTATTTAATATTTTTTTAAATGTTTTAATTTATGCAATTTAATTTGGAGTTGAAAATAATAATAATAATAATAATAATAATAATAATAATAATAATAATAATAATAATAATAATAATAATAATAATAATAATAATAATAATAATAATAATAATGCCATTAAAAAATAACGCCATCTCGAATATGAACTTATAAAATAAAAATAAAAACTTTAGATAATTTCAAACAAATAAATATGACCTGACTTGGAAATGACCTGACATGATTATAACCCGCAAATTATTGACTTGCCGATTTGAACCCGAGAATGACCCGGCCAGTAAAAATGAGCCGACTTGATTATAACCCGCAGATTATTACTAAATCCGACTTGGAAATGACCCGACGTGATTATAACCAGCAAGTTATTAACTTGAACCGAACACGACTCGAATCCGAGAATGACTCAACCTGATTATAACCCTTAAATAATTGACTTGAACCGAACCCGACTCGAACCCGAGAATGACTCGACCTGATTATAACCCGTAAATAATTGACTTGAACCAAACCCAACTCGAACCCGAGAACGACTCTAACTCGTTTAAACCCGTAAAACCCCGAATTTAACCAGACTTTTTTTCACCTGACCCGAATGTAACCTGACCTTTTATTGACCCGACCCAAATCCGATAAGATGTATGACCCGACGTGACCCGACTCAAGCATGACCCAACCCGAACCCGACCCGCATAGGTCCCGACAGTAACCTGTATTGACCCGACCCAAAATGACCCGACTCAACCCCGACCCGTTTACCCGAATTGACAGCTCTAGTTTCAAGGTTTGTCTATCCTTACACTTGTAGTTCATTGCCTCATTTCACTAAGCACTAGATTTCAAATTACATACTTCGTATGTAATATCTTAGTGTTATGTACTAATCTCCTCTTACGCCCAATGTGTTGCTTCTCGTTTCATTATTGTTTTCTTCCCTCCCTTTAGTGGGGGATTGTTGTACTAAAGGGAGGTAAGGGGAAAGGTCACTTGGCATCAAGAAAGAAGAATATATTGGCCATCACCGACCGCCCGATCGGGCGGACTCGGCCCGTTCGGGCACCAGTGAAAACCTGGAAACATAATGCATTTAGGGGCCAAAAATCGGTAATAATAATTTGAAGAATTTTCCTTAATTAACTACATGCCAAATATTTTGATATCATAATCCTTAATTAACTATCTGTATAACATTTATCAAAAAAAAACTCTGTATAACAGTATGACGTCCATCAAACTGAAGAATTTTCTGCAACAAAGAAAACAAAATCCAGAAGCAAAAGATGTAAATGTGGTTGCAGCAAATATATTCAAGCATACAGAACCTACAAAATACTAATAACAAGATTGGAATTAAACACTCCATTGTTATCCCTGGAGCACGTCTGATTGACAGTTTGACAGCACAAGTTTCTAAAAACTAAAAGCGTGATTTACAGAACACCTACTACTAAAAAATTTACATAATCTCTGTCAAAAAAAAAAAAAAAAAAAATTACATAATCTCCCTAAAGACGCCATAAATCAACACAAGTACTTAGCAGTATGGTAGCTCAAACAGCAGTATTAAAGCCAGGGAGCAAAGTGTTCTTATAAACATTAGAAATAAACTCGACAGTTTCAGAGAGATCCCTTTTCATGTCTGAAATTTTCTTTTCGGTGTACTCCTTGCACCTGCTAACTGAATCAATCAAAGCAAATAGCTCATATGCACAGAGTTGTGTTTCTTTCTCGCTTTGTCTTGTTTCCTCCTGGAGCTTCAACTCAGCAGCCTTCACAGACATATAACATGCATAGATATTAAGCCAGTGTTTCGAATGAATAAATTAAATCAATGACAGGTTTTGGATGATAACTTATGTTATTCGGGCACTTCATTTTCACCTCATTTAAACAGTTTCTACTTTGGCATGGTTAAGGATGATTGATACTCCAGTTCACCAAAATCGTGGATAATCTTTGTATCATAACCTAATCCAACACTTGGATTCTCACTACTTTGACATGGATATGAACGGCACTCCATTTTAAAACAAAAGTGGAAATCCTTTATAAATAAATAGCCAATTCCAACACTTGGACATGTGTGGGATGTACCCACAATTGACACTAGTATCCAAGTTTGAGTAACATAGGTTAAGGACCTTTCACATTACCACTATATATACAGTTAACATCTTATATAGCCTCTTTTTAGCATATATCTCACAGCACTATCACCAATATCAAGCAATTACTTCAAAATATTTGTAAGAATTCATACCTTCAAGGTGTCATTTGCTTCTTGTTCCATGATTTCAAGGTTATGCTCCTCTGCCTCTATTTTTTCTTTAATCCTTTTAGCTTCACTTGCACACCAGGATGTGTACTCCTCGATTTGATTCCTCATTACTTCAAACTCTCGTTCCCTCTGTAATGTTAGATCCATTTTTAGTAGATCGCCTCACAGTATTAATTATAAATAGGAAAAAAAAAAAAGATAAAGAAAATTATAGAGTTAAAACAGGAAATGAGAGTATGAGACCCAGAATTTTTTATCTGATATCCAAAAAATGAGAGACATGAAACGTAGAAATTAACAATAAGCATTTCTCAAATTTTCTTAAGCAGGATACAGTAAATTAAAACCAGAACACATCAACACAGGGATGCAATGTGGAACCGCAAGTAGCACTATCCTTTGTTCTTTTCTATCTCTCATTTTCATGTATTCATCTCTGAAGATCTGAGCCTTCATAATTGTTGCTTGTTGGGGCAGCCATCTAGTTATCATCATTTATCAGTTAGATTTAGGACCTTGTTAGTTGTTTTCAAAATAATAGTCATCTATTGATTTCGTCAAAAAAAAAAAAAAAAAATAGTCATCTATTGAACCCGTAATTTTTTTTTCCTCTCATCTGTTAATGGATTATTTAGTATCTCAATGTTGGAGGGTTTTGGTAGCACTCTCGTCTGTTTATCGCCTATATATTTTGGCACGATTCTTTTGTTGGTCGTTGTGCTAGTAACATTCATCAATTCTTCAGAACCAAGAAAATCAGATCAGTCTACATCTCAAAAAACTTGAAAGAGATTGTTTGACACGTAGAGGAAGGTGGTATCAAGAGAATAGTAAAAAAAATACGCAGAAGTGTCTAAAACTAGCTTTCTAGGAAACTAGATTATTTTAGTGTGTGGGAGTGTCTATAACTAGGTATTTAGGAAATTAGATAATGTCATTATTCTTCATTTCAAAGTAAGACGAACAATTTTAAATCTCTTTGGACATAGAATTTTCAATTTCTAGGAGCTCTTTTAAAATAAAGCATGATTACTTACTTCATCCATGTGCAACTGTAGTGCTGCAAGACAATTTCTCTTTGCTTCAATCCTGGTGCTCAATTCTTTAGATTGTTGTTGAAGGGTGATAAACTCCTCCAACTTGGCAGTAGTACTTTTCTTAATCTCCTCAGCATACGCTCTGATTGCAGGCTTAAGTGTAGATTTGTAGTTTATACCCAACACTTCAGCAGGAATAGACCCATTAGCATTCAACACATATTGAAAATCACCTCCATGCTTAGTGATTGCAGGCTTAAGTCTGCAGTGCAATGATCAAAATTCACATAATTAGAGACAAGTAACATCATCCAAATTCAATTCCAGTACACAAAACGATTTCCCTAATCAAACAGAAGTCTTCTCTTGAAGAAATTAACTTCAGAGGTAGGATCAATAAATAACCAGACACACCAATCCTGGAATAAAAGACTAAATTTCTAATCTGGCTATACCCAACTGATCACCAGCTCACCATAAACACAATTTTTATAAGATAGAGAAGAAAACTATAAATTTCTCTCTAAACTCATAAGAATCCCTGGCTTCATGGACTCAAATCATCAAAGTAAACACTAGCCAGAAATACCAGGGAAAACATTGCAAAATCAAAGACCACTCTGTTTAAAAAATATTGCAGGTTTTTAAGAGCTAATTGCATTGAAGTGACAGCAACCAAATGATTCTACAGATCGAAAAGAATGTAAATCTGATGATTTCAAAAATCTTGATGCATCTGAGCTCTGAAATTACTGAAATCTGTTCCTTCACAACGAGTTTGAATACGCAAATCTAAAAGCGCTGATGCATCTAAGTACTTCCCTAACCTGAAAGTAACCAGCAAGCCAACACCATACCCAAAAAAAAAAAAAAAAAAAAAAAAAAAAAAAAAGATCCGGAAAATCATACCTTCTTAGAGTCTGGTTGCACTCAACGGAAAGGGCCTCAAGTTCTTTGTGCTTCTGCGCAATAGTTGCATGAATATCCCAAGACTTCTCCTCCCAAGAGCTTCTGCTGGCCTCAGCCTCACTAATCTCCCTCTCCACAGCCTGCAACTCCCTTTTCATCCTCTCAGCATCCCTCAAGTTAAACTTTTGAGCATCAACCCTTTTCTGAAGCTCTTCGTTTTCCTCCCGTGTCCTCTTGATCTCCTCCTCTTTAGCAGCCAACTCCATTTCCTTCTCCTCCAACGCCTTCTGGGTGATGGAATTTCCATCCCGAACTTGAGCAATAAACTCTTCAAACTTCCTCAAGTCACCTTTAAGATCATTACTTTGACTCTCATACATCTCCCTCTCAGAAGGTTTGGATTTCAATCCTTCCAGCTCTGACTCTAACTTCTGTACTTCGTCATCCAACGACTTCAAATTACTCGCTAACAACTCCTTCTCCCTCTCCATCTTCTCTGAAAACTCTTTATCCAATAACTCAACAGCCTCATCATCACCCCTCATATACGGTAAGTAACTATTCACATAATAAGCCATGAGAGCATCCTTCATAAACGAAAACCTGTTACAATTATAAAACAAGTCAAAAAACTTACAATATGATCATCTTTAAAAAAATCACACTAAACGCAACTTGTTTTTGAAATGGCAAAGAACTCCAATTTCTTCATAAATGCAAAAATAGTTATACACCCTACATCCGGAATTAATCATGAGAATGCTAGTTTCATATACATTATCAATGTGACTATTAATTCCAAACAGAGCAAATAATAACAACCCAAAACAAGATAACATTACAATTTCATAAAACAAACATAATAACATCACAATTTCATGAAAAAAAAATAAAATTGCAAACCCAATTGAACAAATAACTAGTCTAATTGGACTAAATGCAACAAGTTATCCATCCTTTCAACCACGAAGATGTTCAATTTCTACGATTATTCACGAAAACAAATCCTTCGGACCCGGATTTGATTATCACTATCGACGTGACTATTAATTCCGGACAGAGATAGTAATAACATTCCGGACAATAACACTATTATAAACTAAAATTATAAACAAATTTAGCGAAATAAACCTGCCGGTATTCTCGTCGGAAGCAAGATGATCAGTATAATCAGCAAGCTGAACAAGCCAATGAATAACAGCAAGCATCTGAGGAAAAGCGTGAGGAGCAGCAGGGGCACGAAGCGCAGATTTATTGATCTTATGAGGGCAATTAAGACATTTGAGAATGAGAAAAAGCTCATCCTCAAGACTCCTCTTAGTAGCGCCGGAGTTGCAGGGGAAATCGAGGCGAGAGAGGAGGAAGCGCAGCACTTCAGTGACGTCTTTGGCGGAAGGAAGAGGTTTGAAGGAGAGAGAGAGTGAGACGCCATGAGAAGCGAGGTAAGCGTTGATGGATCGCACCATTGATTGTTTGTCGGTGGGGTGTCGGCCGGTGTTGGCGGTGCCGAAGGAGGAAGATGAAGGGCGACTGCTGCAGAGGCTGGCGTCGGAATCGCGGCCGAATTGAGGGGTTGCTGGTGGCCGGAGAGGTTCGCGGTGTGACGGCGGTTGGCGTGTTGCGGCGCCTCTTGGCTTCATTTTCCGGTGGAGTGTGTGGGGACTGGGGAGGGGAATTAGGGCTGAGTTTAGATGAGATGGGATGAATTTTGAAGTTTTGAGTTTATAAAGTTGTAACGGTGTTATGGAGTGTTGAAAGTTGAAAATTTGAAATGGTATGGGAGGGTCGGAGGGAGAGTGTTAATTTGAATTATACACTAGATAAGGTACCGTGTCATATACGATAACTTTATTGATTTATACGTTTTGTTTAATATTTTTTTTTTTTTTTTTTTTTTTTTGTATCTATGAGCTAAAATTTGTTATATATTTAGATAAAATTCCTAATATTAAAAGATAATATTTAATATTAAATTATTTTAAACTTAAAAATCTCATTCGCCAATTTTACTCACGTGGCATTTGAATTATTTAATTCTAAAAGAAATTAATAATCTCTTATTTAATTAGCTATTACTAAGATTTATAATCCTACATGGCGCGCTAAGAAAATTAGATCCTACGTGGCTCTTTAAAAACTCGGGAAAAAACTCCCCTTTATATATATATATATATATATATATATATATATATATATATATATATATATATATATATATATATATATATATATATATATATTAGATTATCACTTTTTTTTTTTTTGATTCAAAATTGGGCAAAGTCTTACAAATAAAACATGGCTCTCTGGGTCTCTGTTCCGTACCCTTTTATGAGCGCTCGCGCTTCCACCTTGGAAAGGGCGTGCCTATCCGGGTCTTTTTTGGATGATCTAACCAATTTTCCCTTAGTTTTACTATATAGATTTTTCTTCTATTTTTAGAGAGGGAATCATTAGAGAAGAATTAGAGAATTAATTAGAATTTTATTAGAGTAAATTGTAGAGAGGGAAACTCTAGTTTGTAGAGAGAGAAATTCTTGATTGATGATTGAAGATTGATGATTCTAAGCATTTTCTCCTTTGATTTGAAGCAAGTTTGTAAGGATTTCTTTCACTTTAATGCAATCTTTAGTTTTTGATTTCAATTGCTTTGTTAATTGTTCAAGTTTGATTGATTTGTGAATAATTTTAGTTTGATTAATATGATGATGATGAATTTGTTGTTTAGCTTAGTTTTGATCTTGATTTCCCTGGATTGTGAGTAGTTTACTTGCTAGGGTGATGGTGAAGCATATATGAGTAATAGATTGATGCTAATTAGGGGAAATTGATGGAGTTGATGATGTGATTAAATTGGTTGATTGATTATGTGCATGTGTGTGACTGATTGAAGAGTAGCTAACTTTGATTGTTGCACTAGATTGCATTGTAGGTTCACTTTGATACGGACAATTGATTTGTGGCTTACATTTGTTGATTGAGTTGGTTTGTGAAGTTCCTAGCTAGAGTCTCTCGTAATTGACGCTAGTTTGACCTCTAGGAGAATAGCTTATCATATTCTTTTGATTGCATGATTGATTTTCCCTCGCAACACTCGACTTAGTCAATTCCATTCCCGATTAGCTATATCCATTGCAAGTATATGTGGATCCTTAACCCTAATGCTTGATATATTTGGTTTAAATCTTGTTTTCTTAGTTGTTTAGAGTACACACACCTTACCTTTCGTCTCCGAAATAGCTTAACTCTAGCAATAGTGACCACCTCCCATTCCTTAGTAGTTCGACCCTCGACTTAATCTATACTAGTATAAGGGTGTGTTGAGTGATTATAAATTTTGTTTTGACCTAGAGAAGATTAGTTCAACGACCTAGTCTCCACCTCTAGTCAATATGTCATTTCATATCCCACAATCTTCGTGTATATATATCTAACTAAATTCTTTCATTTTCTTTCACAGTTTTACCCTCACTCTTTTTTTTCTTGTAAGTTTTAGAAATGAAACTATTACTTTGTATAAAAGCATACATACTATGAAAATAATTAACCCAAGTAACAACTCGTTCATTGAACGGACTAAAAAGCTAGTTAAAAATCAAAGCTTTAACCCTAACATGATACTGACATGATATTAGAAAGCATTAAAAACATCCTAACATGATACTAGGAATTAAAATAATCTAAGCACACTTTCTACAAGAATAGAGCAATAAAATTAATCACTTTCACTACTAGAAAAAGGCCCATTTCCGACGGAAAAATTCCGTCGAAAACACCTTGAATTCCGTCGGAAAAGGTTGTCGGAAATGCCTTGGTAGGAAAAACCACACCTTTTCCGACGAAAATTCCGTCGGAAACACTATTCCGACGGAATTTTCCGTCGTAAGACAATTTCTGGTACTTGCGAATTTCCGACGGAATTTTCAATTCAGTCGGAAATTTCCGACGGAAATTCAATCGAAAACTATTTTCGGGAAATTAAAAAAAATACGCCGTGCCACCACCGGCACGGCGTATCACCACCTCCAACCACCCAAAAAGGCCCTGTCAACCCCAACCAAACCAACCTTCTCAAACCCTAACCCACTGCCACCACCAACCACATCAGACCAACACCGCCACCACACACCACCGCCACCCACTAAATTAACCCACACCACAAAACCAAACCTAACCCAGACCTAAACCCCTAACCCAGACCCAAACCCCTAACCCAGACCAGACCCCCCCAAACCCAGACCCGACATAAAACACCCAAACCCCTAACCCAGACCAGAACGAACCCTAACTCAACCAACCTTCTCTCACCACCCTAACCCTAACCCTTAGCCCTGGCGGCACCCACCACCACCTCCCTCGACCCACCCTTAAACTGACCCTAAAACCACCAACGAGCCACCAGAACCCAAATTTTTTTAAAAAAAAACTTTAAAACAAAAGAAAGAACATTAATAACATCAAAGCATACCTTTAATTATGAAATTAGCTTCGATTTTCACCAAATTTAGGTTAATAAGGCTTAATTCGACAATAAAAGCTCTAAATCTAGAGTTTTGACTGTCGAATTTAACCTTAAAAATCGTATAAAATAAAAAAAACGTAAGACAATTGGCGCGGCAAGGGGATTTATAGGGGTGGCAGCGGCGTGAGACGACGACGAAGAGGTAATACGAAGGAGAGAACGTTGGGTCGTGGGTGAGATGACGGAGAAAGAAGAGAAAGAGGAGGGAGAAGGAGAGGAAGCCATAGATGAGAGAGAAACAGCAAAAGAAAGGAGAGAGAATGAAAAGGGGGAAGTGACAAAAAAAGGGTAGAGGGGTAAAATAAAAGGAGGGTTGAATATTAGGGTTTGTAGAATTTTTTTTTTTTAAATATATTCCAACGGAATATTCCATCTGAACTTTCCGACGGATTTTAATTCGGTTGGAAAATTACATTTTCGATGGAAAATTCCATCGGAAAGCTTATATATTCCGACGGATCTTTAAAATCCGTCGTAAATGTCCGACGGAATAAAAATCCGTTGGAATTTCCTATGTTTCCGACGGAATTAGGTGTCCGTCAGAACCAATCCGTCGGAAATAGGCCTATTTCTAGTAGTGTTTGATGCCTCGTACCTCTTTCTAATAACAAAATACACGCGATACTAAACTTCAATAATAAATCAAAGAATTAATTTAAAGAATCGAAAAGAATTTAGAAATTGGATTTGGGACCAAACCCTCAGAAAGTATCAACCTTTCACATCTAGAGCGAAGGCAACTTTGAGCTTGGCTAGGTGTGTCTAGAACTAATGAATGCAATATGGTGTTTGTGAAAAAGCTAGTTTAGAAAGCAAGAGGGAGAAATAATAAGCTATATTGCTTAAAAGAGAGAAGTGACATGTTAAATTCGTATCACCCAATCAAAAGTATTACCTAAAACCACTAACTAGTATAGATAGGGAAGTAGGGTTGAATCCACAGGAAAACTAGTCTTTCTATTCCTAATTAATTATTATAATCTAAATTATTAGGTAACTAAAATATTGTAATTGAAGGGAACACTAAACTACGAAGAGTAAAAGTAGGGAAGAGTAAGAATAGAGAAAAATCAATGAATAAAAGACTTAGGGCATAGGTTCACCAATAAATAATACTCTAGGGTAAAACATAACAATCAACAATTAACATTGCATAAATAACATGATTAACAGGCTCTCGCAATTTATTAATCAACATAGATCTAACAGGCTCTCGCAATTTATTAGATCTAAGTTCCTATTGAAAATAGCCTTTAATATCAAATTAACATCTGCTCGATTCATCAATTCAGTATTGCTATACTTTTACAAGCAAATTACATCTACTCGAGTCATAATTCGGTTGTAAAGCGGCGTTAAAACAATTCAATAAGAAATTATCATGCAATATCAATAATCAATAATAGTCAATCATCAATGCATCAATTAACCAGATCATAAAGGGCTTTTGCTACGTATTACAATCACAGAATTAATCTACCGGTATTAAATCTCATCTCTCGAATCTCGACTTAATCATTTATAAATTAACCTGCCTATGAAACTAAGCCTAAATATCAATTCTCATCTCTCGAATCTCGAATTAATATTGCTAAACTCATACATAAAAGATCTGCGCAAATCTAGTTGCAGAGCATTAAATCAATCAATAGGAAATTAATCTAGCATTGACAATTAACAATAATAATTAAGTTACCCCTTCATATTATTTATGGATCCCCACAACCCTAGAAATAAAACTACTCACACATAATAAAAACTAAACTAATCAAAGCAATAATATTAAGCATGATAAAAAGCAATAGTATTAAATTAACAAGAGAATAAAAACTAATTAAGAAGAGTTGAAGAAAATCTAGAACAAGAAATTAAAACTAAAGAAATAATATAAGAGAAAACTAAACTAAAATTAAAATTAAAATTACCTACCCCTCCTACGTACTACTACCTTCCTTATATAAGAAAAGTCAAAATTCTATTCCAACTCAAACTCCTCCTAAAAACAAATGAAGTCCACCGACTTAAAGAAAAGCTGGAGTAAAGCCCAAGTCAGCAACACGACACATAGCAGCAGCCCAAAAACGTCAATCTCTCGCCCGATTAGGCTTATTCGATCGGGCCCGCCAGCTTCACGCCCCACAATCTCATGTAAGCTTGTATTTGTATGCTTGGGCTGATTAATTCTTTGGCCCAATCTCTTTCCTTGAATCACCAAACTAAATTAATTTAGTTCGGCCTTGTGCTTCATATATACGGTCATAAAATACGATCAAACTCCAATATCTTTGTAGTGGCACAATATATTAAGGAATTGTCATAAATCTACAAATTCCTACAAAATAATACCAACTCTACCAAAACATTAGAAAACGTGAATTAGTAATAAAAATAGCTCCGTAGAGCTCAAATAAGCACAAATATGACCGCGGGACGGGGAATAAATATACATATAAAATAGACTTATCAAGAAGAGAAAGAATTGATTGTTAAGGATCAAGCTTGTTGATGATCAAGCTTATTGGTGATTTGAAAAAAGGGAGATATGACCGCCATTTATGAAAAAAAAATAGTCCGGAAATCGATAGATTAGAGTTAGAATTTAAATCAGAATAAAATTAGTTCTGTCGCACAGCGACGACGGAGCCTGTCGTCTGGCGCTGAAAGATAAAAACACGCTTGTACGGAATCCTTTTCCTAATATAATTAAGTAAAGAATCCGCTTTTATCAGTTCTAAAATCCGTTTTATCGTAAAACACTTATTTTATTCCAAGTAAAATTCTTTGAATATAATTATCAATCCTAATTCCATTAGATTTTAAAATAACATTCTAGATTATTCTAGAAGATTAAAGTCAATCATAATAACTTTAGGAATAATAATTAATAGGCCCTCCTCTAGATCATTGGGCCGCATATAAAATTCATTTCGGGTCCAATTTAGTATTTTGGGCATAACGTCCTCATTATTCATCGGAATTGAGCTTATAATATATCGTTGGAAAGCTCTTTACGAAACCGATCCAACTACACTATCACTGGACCCATATCATGGACCAAACTAAATTTGACTGGATACGTTCATAAATAAAGTACATTTTTAAAAGCAGAAAGAAGGAGTTTTAATAAAAACAACCGCATCATTAGACTTTTCAGTTTTCACACTTTCACTTCGTTCGATAATCAAATGACGTAAAAGGTATTCATCACTGGATTTGGTTGTGGGGAGACACATTTGGGTGTCTATAGAATCCCTCACTTTAACTGAGTTCGGAGAAACGCAAGTTTCGAAAACAAAAGTCAAAGTAGCGATGGGGACGGAGAATGATTCAGAACGTTCGGCGACCCTAAATCATTCTTGTAACACCGATACCTGCAAACTAGCGTTAGTTAAATAGATAAAAGAGTTAAGAAACGCGTATCTTGCACCATCGAGCACACGTCTCTAGAGTAACTGATTTTTGTTTGCTGCATTTGTTGCGACAACTTCCACAGTGCCTCGTGAATGCCATCATTGAAGACCGTTGCTTGTAACCATCTTCGATTGTTTGTGACAATCCTCCACATCCTAGGGAACATCGTCGAAGGTGACTGCTTGTAGCCAATCTAGCCATCTTCAATTTTCACTGTGATAATCTTCCACATCCTAGGGAACACTGTCTATCATTGCTGCTACGTCTTGAGTTATTTTCTTGAATCATGGTGACAACCTTCCCAATCTAGCGAATGTCGTCGAAGACCGCCTCATCACGAACTGTTCTTCTCAAATCTTGGTGACAACCTCCACAATCTTACGAATGCTGCCGAAGACGGCCCATCTCGTGCCATCTTCTCAAATCTGGGTGACAACCTCCTCAATCTCAGCGAACGTTGTCGAAGACCGCCCATCTCGTGCCATCTTCTCAAATCTAGTGATAATTTCCACTATCCTAGCGAAAGATATTAAAAACCGCTGCATCTCGAATCGTTCTTTTCTCAAATCAAATAAAAACCTCCCCAATCATAGTGAAAGCTATCGAAGGTCGCTTCATCTCGAACCGTCCTTTTCAAATCCAAGCGATAGACTCTTATAATCTTAGAGCCACCTGTTGAAAGTTTCTTCATCTTGAATCTTCAAATCTTCTTGTCCTTACTTTTAGGAGTAATTGACCTTTCTAGCTTTGGGAAGAACCTTATCTTAAGATTCTTCAATCTTCAAGTCAATTTCTATAGAAATCTCTATCCTAGGAATCCTTTGTGGTTAATCACTACTCAAATCAGTCTTCAAATTCGCTTAATCAATATGCAATCGATAATTTGATTGTCATCAGGTTGATCATCAATCAAGACCTTAATCAGGTCGACTACTAATCGCGTATCAATGGTATAATTTCAAAGCTGTTTATTTGATATGATCGTCATCAAGCCGATCTTCAATCAAAGTGTAACCGGGCCGATTACCAATCAAATATCTATCAATTGCTCAAATGTTCTTCAAAAAGGCTCAAATGGATTAGTCACAAACCAACCAATCAAAGTTGTGAGACCATCGAAGGCTGGCGTGAGAAATTCAAAGCCGTCATGCAGCGACAGGTCCGTCGCACCGCGTTAGAGAGTGTTGTGATGCGCCAAGGTGTATCGTCGTGCGCCTGGTGCATCTTGCTGCATTGCGCTTTAGTGAGCTTTTTGCTCATTCATTTGCGCTCAATCCAATTGCCTGTTAGTGTACCAACATCTATATTCTTGGACTATAGAACTTTGCTCATGTAATTAGGGTTGACCTAAGGCTTAGTGTTACTCAACTTATTGTGTAAGACCTAATGTGTTTTTAACACATATGACTTGGCATGACTCGACTCAAAGCATTTGGCATGACTCAAGGTGTAAACTTGACTTAATGTTGACTCACTACATGTGACTCGTGTGTGCAGAGTATTGTCTTATGACTCAATGTGTACATAAATTGTGTGTGCACTCGAAAACGCAAAAAATTCGGTCATTTTTGTGGAGGGTATGGACTTTCTCCAAAAATGAAAGACGCGAAAAGACAGGAGTAAAGTGTTTGAAGGTGCATGTTGAATGAGCTTAATCAAGTGTATGTGTCGACGTTGTATCTCATAGTGCAAGGATTGTAACATCCTAGACTATCCTAGTTGACTCGATAATAAAAGTATTTAGGTAACTTAGGCACGGAGGCTAAGAACTTCATACTTTGTAATGAAATGATGATTATGATTGATGAGTGATGTTGATATGACAAGGCATGCTTCAACGTTGTATTAAGATTTCATGACAAAGGGTTCCTAATGGTAAGGTTATTTGGTCGTGTATGCGTGCTGTATGTGAAAGTGATACTAAGGCTGGGTAGGCTAATGATGCAGAGATCAAGCCCCCAAGTCTAGCTCTAAATGGCTAGGGATGAGCACTGGATATCCCTTAATATGATCATGCATGAATGTAAATATGAATATGAATGTGAATGTATTTTTATTACGGCCGCACCATAATGTGAGGTTGCCTACGTATCCGTTAGGAATTAGGCCGAACGTAGCTCTAGCAGAACCTCGCACAAGTGTGTGTGTATTTCAAAGAGGTCTTTGAAGGGTTGTAACATGGTTAGGCTAAAGGTTGAAGAAGAAAGGGGAGAAGAAAGGGGATAAAGGTTCAAGACCCTAGATAAGCCCCCTAGGTGTGCAATCTTGATTTTGAATCTTTGTATTTTTATGCTTGAGGTTTCTCGCTCTTTTGAACTCTCTTTCTTTTGCTTTTGCATTTTTCATATTCAATCTTTTTCAATAAGTGTGGGCAATCCTGATCATGTGGTCTATCACTCACTTGGCATTCATGTTTCTCAGACACGGTATTGAGCACTCGATAAGAGACGCAATCTGAGACGTGTTCTTATCAAAGATATTTCCATACCAAAGACATTGTAACACTTGCCCTTTTGTACACTATTATTATTTTTATTTCTTATTTTATATTAATCTTTTGAAATCCCTTAAGCTTTTGTACTCTGAAATTGCATAAGTTGCACACCATCCCCATCCGAAGGCTAGGCAGATGTGGGTTGAAAAAAAGAAAGGTCTATTGTTAGACGAAGCTCAAAGTGGTTTATCAAGAAAGGATTATGTATTTGAAAGGTGAAGAGGATATGATATGGCTACTAGGGGTGCCTCTAATCATGGGTATACCTTGTGCTTAGTTCGTCACTTTTTTTTTAATGCAATGCAAATGTAATGATCGTATGCAAGAAGATAAATGCTCATATTATTAAAGGAAAAAAGGAAAAACCTATAAAATTATATCTTAAGGAAAAATAAAAGGTGTCTATGCTAGACTTATTGGGGAAAGTGGAATCAAAGAAATAGAAAAAGGAGGTCACGAAATCTTGTCGTTGAAGCCCGTCTCATGTCTTATGCTTTATCATCACTCGGTCTTCTTGCCAGCTGGAGGTATGGGAAGCTTGTTATTATTAATCAAATGCTGGATGTCCTCTTTTAGCTTCCAACAGCTCTCAGTAGTATGACCCCTACCTTGATGGTACTTGCAGTGTGCATCTAGATTCCAACTAGCAATCTCTTCTCAAGTGTGGGATCTTGGATAGGTCCAATGGGAGTAACGAGTCCCTCGGCATGGAGTCGATCGAAGGAGGTATCATAGCTCATCCCAATAGGAGTGAACTCTTTCCTTAGTTGCTTTTTAGGTCCTTGGTTATCCATGGCTAAGACTTCATTGAGGTTAAAGGTACTAACATTTTTACTAGAGTGGGCATTTTTTGTAGAAGAAGGATTGTCGTTCTTCTTTCCTTTCTAGCCACTGTGGTTATTATTGTTAGTAGCTTTTTGCTTTGCAAGGTCATCTTCGATTTCAATACCTATGTCATAGATGGCCTTGAAAGTATTCAAATTGTGTTCATATCTTAAATGCTTTGAATATTTTTCTTGGAGGTTTTGATGAACATCCTTACAGACTCCTTTTTAGTAGGAACCTCAACCATGTTAGCGGAAGTTTCCCTCCACTTGTTGAAGGAGGTGAACTCTTCGTTTTCTTTTTGCCTTAGTATCTCGAGTTGCCTATGGTCCAGTTTCAACTTGAATGTTACATTTGTATCTATCAATGAAAGTGTTTATTATTCCATCCCAAGTAGAGGTCTTCTCTTTATCAAGAGAAAAGAACCAATGTTGACAAACGGTTTCTAGAGATAGTGAGAACAAAGAGTGAAAAATATTCCTATCAATCCCCTTAATGTTCATTATAGTTTCAAAAGCTCTTAAGTGTTTAGTAAAAATGTGGAGTGTGGGAGGAGACATGATATTTTGACGGTCCTTGGTGTTAGGGAAGTTGCTAGGCATGAGAAGTACCTTGGGCTTCCTACAATGATTGGAAGATCTAAGAAAGCTGTGTTTTCTTGTATCAAGGAACGAACATGGAAGAAAATGCAAGGGTGTGGAAGGAGCGACTTTTGTCACAAGTCGGTAAAGAAGTCCTAATCAAAGTGGTGGCCCAAGAAATCTTGACTTATATGATGGGTCTCTTTCGCATCCCCGACGGTATTATTAATGAAATTAATAGTATCATTAATTTCAAGATTTTGGTGGGGAGCAAGAGGTACGGAACGCAAGCTTTATTGGGTTAGTTGGGAAAAGCTGTGTTTGCCCAAGTCACTTAATTGGGGGATGGGTTTTCGTGATTTGGGGACCTTTAACTAAGATTTATTGGCCAAGCAAGGATAGAGACTATTGTGCAATCCCGACTCTATTGTGTACCGAGTCTTAAAAGCGAGATACTTCAAGAATGGGGACTTTATTTCTGCTAATAGAGGCTATGATCCAAGTTACGTCTGGAGGAGCATATGGGGGGCGAAAGCTCTTTTATTGGATGGTTTGAAATGGAGGGTAGGGGATGGGAAGGATATTAGTGTGTGGGACGATGCCTGGCTGCCAGGGGAGAGTGTGTATCAGGTCCCTAATCCTAATATTGAAAGCCCTGCTGATCTCAAAGTGGTTGACTTGATGGATAATGTGAATGGGGGTTGGTGAAATGAGGCTTTGTCTCAACATCTCACGGATGAGGATGCTGCTGCCGTACGTAGCCTGCCTCTGAGTGTTAGACACATACAGGATATGCGGTTTTGGGGCCCTTCTATTGATGGTAACTACACCACGAAGTCTGGCTATTGGCTTGGACGTTTGGGACAAATTCGTGGTTGGGAATTGCAGTTTGGAGGGGCTGGGTCTACTGTGTGGAAGGTGATTTGGGGTGTTAATGGGCCACCAAAGTTGCGCAATTTCTTATGGAAGGCCTGTACAAGTTCCCTGGCAATACTTGAGCGCTTGCAAAAAAGACATATTAGGGAGTCTTTATGGTGTGGACTGTGTAACTGTGACAAGGAAGACATTATTCATGCTATTTTCTCATGCCCGAACGTCAAAGGCATTTGGGATTACTCTCTGTTCCGTGACTTGCTCATTGATCATTCGCCAATTTTGCTTACGTGGCATTTGAATTATTTAATTCTAAAAGAAATTAATAATCTATTATTCAATTGGCTATTACTAAAATTTATAATCCTACATGACGCGCTCTGAGAAAATTAGTTCCTACGTGGCTCTCTAAAAACTCGAGGAAAAACTCCCCTTTAAATATATATATAAGATTAGATAGATTACTATAGATTAGGCTTGTTGAGCCCTGCCTTTTCAAGAAAAAAAAAGGTACTTTTTTTGGTTTTTTATTTCATTAATAAAGAAAAGGAAAATTTTTAAATTACCACCCAAAAATAGAACCATTTTCGAAATAACCACCCGTTAAAAATTTTATTTTAAATTACCACCCCTTAAATTAGTTAATCGGTTCTCTGAGTATCCCTCAACAATGCCGGATATTTCTCAGATGCCGGGTGGTGGAACGATCGATTCAATCGAAAGGCAAGAATTCTGACTCCGCTCTTGAAGCGCGACACTCTCTCAGACAGAGAGAAGGAGATATTGTCTTATATAAAATAGGTTAACCATTTTTAGAAATCCGGTGGATTTCTGATGCGTGGGGCCCTCCGATCCTAACGGCTATTAACGGCTAGTTCTTGCTTCCCAATTGAAATCACCCCCGATTTTTCCTATAAAACATATCCCCTACCCTAAAATGCGATTTCTATTGCAAATTCTCCCCAAATTCCACGAATTCAGCTACTTTATAATTGCAGACACATCCTCAAGAAAGCAAGAAGGTGAATTCGCATCCGGTAAATTCAACTCTTTAAATTTAGGGTTCTTATTGTACTTAAATTGGAGAAAATTGGTTGAAGACGCATCCTCAAGAAAGCAAGAAGGTGAATTCGCATCAGGTAAATTCAATTATTCTTTAAAATAAGGGTTCTTATTGTACTTAAATTGGGGAAATTAGTTGATTAGTTAATAAGTGTTCTTCTTCTTCGCAAATTAGGGTTCTTATCGTATTTTAATTGGGGAAAATTGGGTGATTAGTTAATTAGGGTTCTTGTTCTTCGCCCAATTTTTTTCTGTGCATGATTTGTTGAAATTGTGTTTGCAATTTGTTTACTTAAGTACTGTTAGGATTGATTGGAGCATGTTGTAAGCTTGTATGTTTATTTGTTGTTGGAATTATTGTTGGTGAGCTAAAACTAAGGAAAATTTGTAAATTACCACCCAAAAAGGGGTCCTGTTTTGAAATTACCACCCATTAAAACTTTTATTTTAAATAACCACCCATTAAATTAAAAAAACATTTCAGATTACCACCTTTCTTGGAATTCCGGTGGAAAATCCGGATGAGTGCCCCACATAACGGCTAAAAACGGCAAATTTGACTCTTTTAAATGTTTCCCTCCTCGATTTTTTTCTTTATAAATTATCCAACATCAATTCACAACTTTTGCCCCAAATTTCATCCAAATTTCCTCAAATTGCAGCTGGTACATGTTTGAAATTTTAGAATTAGGGTTCCTGGGGGAATAAAATTGGGGGTTTTCTGCAATTTTGGAATTAGGGTTCTTGGGGCTTTAAAATTGGGGTTTTTTTTTTTTTTTTTTTTTTGCAATTAGGCTACAAGTCTGAAATTGTAAAGGGTCCCAATTGCTCACCTCAAGCTCGCCATTGACATCACCATTTGATAGGAGCTTCACCTACGTGCTTTTGGTCCCAGAAAACATACCAAGATAGCGACTTCAACAGCAAATGCAAGTACAAACAGGGTCCCAATTTGCAGAAAAAAAAAGTTAGGGTTCTGATTCAATCCTTAAGGGGTATTTGCAAAGTTGACAGAGAATTAAAGGAAGAAAAAGGGAAAAGATTGATGCTTTTGTATGAATTAATTGAAGAAATTGATGACAGAAGATGTTTTTTTGAGTTTAATGTTTCAATCAGAAGGTTAGGTCGAGGGAAATGAAAAAAAAGGAGGGAAGTTGATAAGGTGGGGCTCTCAACTGGATTTTCCACCGGAATTCCAAAAAAGGTGGTAATCTGAAATGTTTTTTAATTTAATGGGTGGTTGATAGCTATAAATTATGTTAATATAAGCTACAAGAACTATGGATTTGCCTAGGTTCGGAATGTGCCCAAGTGAATCTAGGAACTTTTGCTTGCATTGTATTGTTTGGTCAGCATAATCTGGGCCAAGACCACAAAGAACGGTGGTTATTTAAAATAAAACTTTTAATGGGTGGTAATTTCAAAATAGGACCCCTTTATGGGTGGTAATTTACAAATTTTCCTAATTTAGGGTTTTAATCTGCAATTTAGGATTCTAATTTGAAGAGTAGTTGAGAATTTATGAAGATAGGTGGATTGTGCAGAGAGAATTGAATGAGAAAATTGAAAGAGGAGTAGGCTTCAATGGGTTAGAATAGTGAATTCGATAAAAAAGAAAAAAAATAGGAGGGAATTAACGACTGTGGGCCCCACACAGGTAATCTGCGTAATTAATTAATTTAAAGGGTGGTAATTTAAAATAAAATTTTTAACGGGTGGTTATTACGAAAATGTTTCTATTTTTGGGTGGCAATTTAAAAAATTTCATAAAGAAAACTGAAAAAAGGAAAAATTGCCCGGAATAATCCGACCTTTGGCTCATCCGCTCAAAATAATCCCACCTTTGGATTATTTTTTAATAATCCGACCTTTATATCCAATCCGCTTAAAATGGTCCCAACCGGTCATGTAACCTGTAATAACAAGTTACTTGACACGTGTCACCCTATGATTTGTCAAAAAAATAAAAATAAAATAAAATAAATTTAAAAAAGTTAAATGTTTTTTTTTTAAATTTTAGTTAAATGTTTTTTTTTTAAAAAAATAAATAAATAAAATTAATAGTTATTTAAATACCACCAGTCCACCACCAGCCTAAGTGGCTCCGGTCACCCCTGACACCCAGCCAAGTGGCTCCGGTCACCCAGACCATCGGCGCCGGCAACGCGCCTAAACCCCCTTCCCTGAACCTCGCCTCCCTCCCTCACGTCTCACGAAACCACCGTCTCCCTCCCTCCCTCCCTCCCTCACAAAACCATCAACCAAACCCCTAACTCTAACGCTGGCATCGCAACGACCACCACCCTCCCTTCCGGCCAGCCCACGAAATCCAAGAATAGGCGAGATTTCCGTCCCCTGATCCCATCACGATCCCAGCCCCCTCCCCCACCCCGTCCCCGTCTTTACAGCCACGCCCCCGTCCCCTGCCCCTTTTAAGGTCGCGCCGTCCTCCCCGACCTCAATTCAGGCCGCCTGAAACTGATTGATATCCCAACCCAACCCCAAAACCCTTTCGAAAATCGAAACCCACCACGCGAACGCAATTCAGGCCGCGCAATCTCAATTCATCTAGCGTGGTGGGTTTCGATTTTCGAAAGGGTTTTGGGGTTGGGTTGAGATATCAGTCGGTTTCAGCCGGCGGGGGATTCGGGTCTGGGTGGAGCGGTGATTTCCGGTCTGGGTAGGGTGGTAGCTCTAGGGTATGGGTTTGGGTGGTGGTGGTTGTGGTGTGGCTTAGGTGGTTGTTTTTTATTTTTTATTTTTTATTTTTTTATTTTTAACTTTTGTATATTCTTTTACTTTTTTTTATTGTTATTTTTTTTTATTTTGGACGAATCAAGTTATGACACGTGTATATTGAACTTGATAAAAAAAATTTACCTCTTCAACCGGTTACTGGTCACCCGGGACTATTTTGAGCGGATTGGATATAAATGTCGGATTATTAAAAAATAATCCAAAGGTGGGATTATTTTGAGCAGATGAGCCAAAGGTCGGATTATTCCGGGCAATTTTTCCAAAAAAAAAACCTATACCATTGTGGAATAGTGGTAGTGGTTGTGTATTTTTTATACGACTTGCGGAGTAGTAGTTGTGTTCTTTTAAAAAAGCCATTGTGGAATCTTTGCTCAGTCACTCTCACACTACGATCGCTGCTCATTCGCTCCTACCACTGTAAAAGCTTGAGGCGACGAAAATGGAGGTTTTACCGACGATCATGGTAACCAACGACGATGGTATCGACGCTCCTGGCTTGCGAGCATTGGTGCGCGTCCTTGTCTCCACCAATCTCTACCATGTTCGAGTTTGTGCACCTGATTCGTATGTTCTTTCAACTTTTTGTCTTTATTAATTCTCTGCAATTTTAATGTATTGATCTTCAAAATTGAAAATTGCTGTTACGTTAATTCTACTGCTGAATGCCGATTTTATAAATGCTTTTCTGAATTTGAGCAACAGAAGAGGAATTTTGCGATTGAAATAGAAAATTAACTGAACATATTGTTTGTATTTTGAGTTTAGGGATGTTGTTACATCTAATTGTTAGAAGAAATGAAGAATAAAAAAAGAAATATGTCGTTAATTACAACTTTGTTATTGTATATTTTCGAATTAAAATTGTACTCCGATGATTTGCTAACTCTAAAAACAAAATTGTTTAAGATTTGAAAATTGATATTTTTTTGTTTTTTGGTGTTGAGATCGATGAAGAAGCATTATTCTAATCGGATTAGTTATTGTAGTTGTCTGCATTCGACAATCAGCCTAAGCTTTTAATTTGGTCGGTCTTACAAAGCGTTATTCTAATCGGATTAGTTATTGTAGTGGTTTTATATATGAATTACATATTAAACTGAGTTACTGACTATTGAAAACAGATAATCCCATCGCATAGACCACATTGCACACCTGGCAGTATTTTTTCTGTAATACCTTATCTATCATTCGTCTTCCTATGATCGAGTCTTTAGGTATTTTATTTAATTTTGTAAGTTGATACAGGTCTGAAACAAGCCAAAGCCTTTGTTGCCTTTATATAAAAAGGAATTAAGATTGAAGTATTGAACCAAGCAATTTGAATTCGAGTAAACAATCCAATTTATAATCGACTCCTAATTATCAGTAAACATAGTTTGACTATAAATTGGATTGTTTAATCTATTCAAATTACTTTGTCCAACTGTTTGACTATAACTATATAGTCATAGTGAAACTTACAATTTGAACTTTCTTTATTATTAAATAAGCTTTGAAATTTGTAACTCCAATCATTATAATTTTGATAGATGAAAGCAAGCAGCAACTAGCAAGGCTACAATTCTAGTTAGCTAATATAGATTAATTAATATGGACTAACTAGTATAATTTATAGTTCATAATGAAGTAACCACACTTATAGATAGAGCACACAATTTTATTATACTACATGAGTCATTGACTTCAATTTTATACTTTTGCTGCCATTTAGGAGTTGGCACTAATAGTTTTTAGAACTTGTTACATGATCTCTTAAAGAATTGAGAATTTGAGATAACAAATCCGAGTTTAAACAAGATTATGAAATGAAATATTGACGAGCTATAGAGTGTTTGTGAACATTAACGAGCTGAACACAAAGGTGTTTGAGCTGGACTTGTTTACTTAACGAGCCTAGAAATTTGGTTCTCGCTTTTATCATATAAAAGTGCTTAATAAAGGAATTTTGACCAATACTCAACGTATTAGCTAATTTGCAGCCTTAGCTATGAAGAGTTGAACTGTTGAAGATTCTTGCTGTTGAGCAGATGCTTTTACTTGCTTTTGGTTAGCTATTTAATTCCCAAACTTGCAAATTTGAACCAACATCCACCATTTTATTGTGGGTTTTTTCCTTGCAATAGTTATTTCGGAAGGGCATTCTAGTTTTTATCACCTTTTCCCTCGAACAAAAAACCCTTTGAAAAGTTTCGAATATTTATATTTGTACTTTCTGCCTTTCTGGCAATGTGAAAGGAGGCCTAATTGGATTAGTCGAAGAATACAATAAAAGAAGCTACCGTTGGTTGAGCTCTATCAACTTTCTTATTAGGTCTTTGGCGTCATATTATGTAAATTTATCAGTTCAATTTGCTTTATATCATAATATTCAAACACTCCGGTATTTTATTGAAATTGTCCTCCTTAATAACACTTTTTATAGTGCTGTTGCATGTTGATTAATCTATTCCTCTTACGAACCTATAATTTTAAAATTAAAAAAAATCTTTTAGGCTAAAACTCAGATTAGGCTTTGTTATATTTGGTTTTTAAAGATTCTGTTTGAACTTATCTAATATTTTTTTTTTTTAAAAATTTGTATATGAGCTTATCTTAACTTATTTTGTTTAAATAAGTTTCAGTCTTTTCCTATAAGAGCTTTAACTTTGACCTTGTGACTCTCTTGTAATCCTATATCATAATTATTATATGCCCATTCCCCTATCAATAAGTTTTCAAAAATCCTCTTCATTTGCAAGGACAACTTTGCAATAAAATTGTTACTTCCCTAGCTCTTCCTCTCTAATTTGCTAGCCTACTACATTTAGGGGTTGTTTGCTACAAACATTGGAAACTGAATGTGTTAGAAAAATAACTATGGTGAATGAAGAATTAGGGACTTGTTGACACTGTCGTTAAATTAATTTTAACCCCCACTATGATTGCTATGAGTTTCAGTTAATATGCTTCCAAGATTTCCTTAAGTAACGAGATTAACTATAGCAATGTAATTGAAACTCCCTAAGAACACTTAAAAAATAGTGAGAATAGAAAAAGAAAAATAGAAAGAAGAATTTCAAGTTAATTGAACTTGTTTTAGTCAAGAGTCACCATTTCCTAACTTAATGTACTATGTTTATATAATTTTCCAATGAATAGACACGATTATCTTCCTTAATTTTTCGTACAAAACTACCGGTGCAGTTGCAGACTTGCTTGATCGGGCTTAATTAGTTGAGCAAATAAATTGACGAAGTGCAATTAGACTCGCGCCTAATGGGGCTAAGCTTGCCCGGTTGGGCAAATTAACTAACAAAAGTCCAACTAAGTCCAACTAGACGCGCTTCCATACAACCATTAGGAAACAAGTTTGGGTTCGCCCTCGGTCGGGTTAACGTAACCCCATCAGACGAACAAACTATTCTTTTTCTAAATATGTTGAGCGCCCTACGATTGGGCTAACTTAGACTGATCGAGCCCGTGTTCAGTCCTTAACTTTTGATAAAAATTGTTAATGCTCCAAATAGTCAAACTTATACACTTGCTCCAATCTATGCTTCCTCTATTTCACCAATGTGGGTCTTCCTTCCCAACATTAAGTTTAATAGAATAAGCTAACTTCTTTTGTTGTACTAATGTGAGACTTCCTTCTCAACATCAAGTTCTGTTGACTAAACTGTATAAACCAACCTCTATTTTACCAACGTGGGACTTATTTCCCGTCATTAAATAACATCTATTATGGTAACACCAAATAGAATAACATTAAGTTTGTGTTTGCTGATCTTGCTTGATATGTGGCTGTGGAAAGTTTAAATTAAGGTATACAATTCTCTATTTATGTATCCTTTGTTGTTACATTAAACATAATGCTTGGTAGCTTATTTATTTAGGAAACACTCAGCTTTTTCCTAGTTGGACAAAAAGCTTTTCTAGTGTTCATCCTTGATTTGAAAGTTAATGGTTTAATTATTGAAGATTATTATACTATACCATAAATTATTTGTTTAGTGTTCTATGCAGTATGCATTTATGCACTATTACCCTTTCAAGGAACTGAAAATGATTATATAACCAGTTTGTAAGAGTTTGTCCAAAGAAGGTTACTGTGCTCATCATTCACATTCTACCATTTGTTTATGGTCATAATGACCAGTGTTTGAAAATGCATGCCTAGGCGTTGATACGCAAGGCGTTAGGGGTCATGTATTTTTTGTGGTCTAGGCAAGGCGATTTCGATGAGGTGCTGCTAAGGCGCACAAATTTTTTTTTTTCAGAATTTTTTTTTGATTATATTCGCCTCACTTCAATGAGGTGCACCGAGGCACGCTTTAGAAGCAAGGAACTCTGAAACACCTTGGTGCGCCTTGAGCCTTTTTATACATTGATAACGACTTGCTGGTCATGGCTTTGAACTATCGACGGGCTATTAATCTGGATAGACTAAGGATTAATTCTGTGATGTACAATTTACTTTATAATAAGATTCCATAAAATTTCAGTGACTTTTAAAGCATATTGTTGATTAGAGTATTGTTTTCAACTGCTTCATACTAGTAACACACTTGTGCTTACAGGGAAAAATCAGCTGTTAGCCATGGGATCACTTGGCGTCATCCTATTGCTGCCAAGAAAGTGGAGATCGAGGGCGCCACAGCTTTTGCAGTTGCAGGTTTTAGTTTGCTCTTAAGAGTTAATTAGTTGGTTTCCGACCTTTTCTTCTTTCCTTAACTCTGATATTGCCCCTCACTGACCCATAAATAGTCGCATCTGTTGAAGCGTTGTTTAGAATCCTATGTTGACTGTATTTATATGGAATTATCTATTGAGTCTCCCTTTTATTTATTTAATTTTTTTTAAAGGTAAGATAGCAAGTATTGGGTTTCCTTATCAGAGGTATCGACTTACACAAATTCTGATACAAAGGACAACTAAAATGAGACAATAGCATTAGATAACTTAATAAGGGCTATTACAGGGTAAATGCAGCTGACCAGAGTCTTATGTAAGCCCTCATCTGCTGAAATTGGTGAACTTAGAAAATGATCTAATTACTTAAGGATGTACACTACAAATTGTTCAGGCATGTTGTAAACTGATAAATGTTTTGTTGTTTTTTAGAATGCCAGTTTATGGGTAAATGAGGCAATCAGGATCAATGAGTATCTGGTTTAATTTTGTAGATAGGGCAGAGTTTGCTCCACTTGCTGTTTTATTTGGTGCTCATGAGTGGCTGGTTGATGCTTGCATAAGCATTCGTACTAGATACCAAACATAATTTTTGCTTGGTAATTGTAATATTTAGTAAAGACACTCATGGTAATGATACTTACTTCTTGCAGGCACGCCAGCTGATTGTTCTTCTTTGGGAATCTCAGATGCTCTGTTTCCATCAGTTCCGGATCTGGTATAACTTAAATTCTCTTTCTAAATACTTTTTACACATGAGCTTTCTTTTCAAAATCAAAAGAAAATTGTGGAAACCTAAAATCCTTTTATGAGTTTCGATATTTTTCCTCATTAAACTAACCAAACTATGTATCCTCATCAAACTGATTAAACAAAGGAAAAGTGGGTAATATAGTTTGTTCTTCAGTAGTTTTAACAATCAAACAAGCAAAACAAGTAATTTCTACATTATTGCTTTTCTACATATATCCATAACTTTAGTTTTCCATAAAATTTCTACTACTAAAAGTCCAAAATAATTATTGATTGGTGGGCTGGTTATGTTGGAAACAGAGGCCAAGTTTGCAGTCTTTGCACCTTTGAGTTTTTTGAAGTATTAATTTTTAGATATTAGAAGACATGATTGATTTACAATTTGTATTTTTTTTTTCTTCTCTATCTCACATTATCACTTCTCAATTTTCGAAAATAAGTGTCTTGACATGCCAATAAGCATTTCAAGTTAAGGGAAAAGTAATAAGTTTTTAGACAAAGATGGTAAAAGTATAACACCATGGATTGACTAAACAAATACAGCGTTTCCTTTTCTAATTGCATTTCCTTTTGGAATGTCCCAGATTTTGGTGAATATCTGCTGTTAAACATAAGCTATATAGTTGGGGTCCTGGCCTCCTAAGGCTCACACAACCACACCTACCCGTCCTCTCAATTTTACCTGTACTTTCTCTTCCCTTAATCTTTGTGCAAAAATTAGATTTTACCTTGAATATGGAATGAAGGTAGTACTTTTTATGTATTTCTTCGAACCAGCCTTGGCAACAATGATGAGATTGTTGAGAACTTACTTTGCTATAAAATGAAGTGGAAATTGCTCTCATGCATCTCTGATACGATTAAATCACTTTTTATCGGGTGGTTGTGGTAAAGAGAAATAGAATTTTTGAACCATTGAATCTTCTTGCAAGTTGGCAATATTATGCTATTTACTCGCTTGTACCTTTTTTTTTTTTTTTTTTTTTTTTTTTTTTTTTTTTTATTATTGAGAGAAACTCCCAAATGAACTTTAGCCAGTGCTTCCCTCCTCCCCCCTCCTCCCCTGAGAAGACCTTTATTATCTCAGTTATTGAAAGTTGATGTGTTGACTCTTTATTTGCATTAGTCATTTATCTCAGATACTTCTACTATTGTTAACTCTTTTTATATTTGCCTGCAGGTACTTAGTGGCATAAATATGGGAAGTAACTGTGGTTATCATATGTAAGTTGTTGCCATGGACTGCAGCTTTTTTCTACTATTGTTCTGACTTCTACACAGCTTAAAATATTCAGATCTTATCCAGTCAAACATAGGGCATACCTTTCTAGTGCATAAACTCAAAGTTTTTTGTTATACTGTATGAATTGGTGGCAGAAAACTGGTCTGACAATTTTTTTTCTTATGAATATTTGATGATCTAGATTGCATGTTGATGCTTGAAAATTGGTCAGATTTGATGCTTAAACATGTTGCCCTTGCTAGTCTCTTGTAGTCTCATGATCTCATCACTATACGTAGATCTAAGATGGTAGTGGATGACTAATCTTGGAGATACTTGGTGCAGCTGCTTTGTCAGACGTTAGAGCTTCAATTTGGTGAACCTATCTGATGAAGATTTGGTGTGTTGCACTAGTGCACATCATAGACCATTGGATTATTTTGAGATAATTAGGATACCATATGTAGTTCCTAGTCACTATTTTGTAGCTCTGTTTGTCTCTCAGGAATTGTAAGTTTGTTCATGATGATAGTTTAGGGATGCCCTAGCTTGGCTGTGCACGATGTGAGATAGAATCTTAGTCATTCTGCATTTGGTGATTAGAATTTTCTTCTTGATTAGAAAAACCGTATGATGCAATTTCATCCGAACAAGGCTGAAAGCAGTATTCTATCCATCGAGGTCTTGTATCCTGTGCATCTATCCAGCAAAAGCCTATTATTCTTCTTCAGCCTCAAAACCTATATACTGGTTAGGCATGTCAATCACTTCAGAATCTTTCTCTCTTATTCCATTCAGCTCTTAAATGTGAAGCGCAGATGATATAGAATAGAGGGCTAGCTATCAGTCCAACAAAAAGTGATTTTCCTGTTTCACAAGGTCTAAGGAACATTACATACACCCAAACATTTGAAAATACAGATTATCATTTTTGTTATACCTAGCCTAGTCTGCTATAATGCTATGTATGCAAAGACTTTACCTTCTCCAAGACCTTATTTCAGGTGAAGAGAGCAAGTTCTTAGTTCTACATACAGATTGATTAGAACCCCTTGAGACATTTGTTAAAATCATGCCAAATTGAACATTTAAATATGGTGGAATCTAAATATGTGAACATCCATATTCTTGATTCAGAAACTATTGAGATTTTGTTCTCTCTTTGTCTATGAAGTCTGTTTATTTCTCTTTGGAGTCTTTATAACAATTTTTTTTCCTCCCTTATCTTATTCCATTGGAATTTGTTTACTGTAGAGAACTTTTACTAAATCTTTGATAGACATGTGCATAAATCCTCTTGGCTATATTCCTTGCCCTTTTTCTTTTGCACCTTCCATATCTTTAATTGCCACTTTGAATTTTGCTTGTGTTTATCATAAGCTCCTTTCCAATATATTACCTGCCTACCTTACGAGTTAGAACATGAGACTTCGATAACACACTGATTTGTTTTTCAAAGTAGGCGAATCCTACTGGATTCTTTGGTATTAATATACTTCTTGTCTTGTCTTATGTTTATTTCTCAATGTACTTCCATCGTTATTTTTTTACTTGTAACATTTTTATAGAGTGGACTGTTAACATACTTCACTTTAGTTACAATTTGTGATTTGTAGTTAAAAAAAAAAACATAGTCATATGAGATCTTGTTAGATCTGTCTTTATGTTTGCTTTATTAATTTTTTTTATTTTTTATTTTTTTTAATCAGTTTAACTCATGCATAATATAGGAGATTAATGGTTGAAATTATGCATTGGTAAACTTGAATAAACAGAAATGTCGCAAGAAAAAATAAACGAAGGAAGTATATGTTTATGGTTGCAAGCCTAGTGTTTATTGCCCCTATAGGTGATGCAATCTATAGTTGTAAAGTATGCTTACAAGGCCTTTTGAGTTGGATTTTAGGAAAATAAATAGGACGCTTAAACTTTGAAGTTGTCAAATACTCGTATGTGTTGTTACTTTATAGTCATGGTTTCCAATACTTATGTTATGCTGTTTGATTTTGTGGTAATGCACTTTGTATTTATCATTCACTCAGTGTTTACTCTGGGACTGTAGCTGGGGCTCGAGAAGCATTCTTCAACAATATACCAGCAATATCTCTGTCATATGATTGGTATGTATCTGAAATATTATCTTATACTTTTTGGTTAGTGAAAAATCTTTTAAATGCCAACATAGATGGGTTTTATCAACACTATATGGTATGAGCCTTGATTCCTCAAGTTGGCAATATTTTATGGTTTAATATTCCACTTTCAAAATGCACATGTATGCTGATTATATTAGTAGGCAAGTATTCTGTATTGTAGAGTTATAAATTCCTGTTGATTACATGCCTAAGACATCTTGAGCTACCTCAGTTTGCTGAGATAGAAGTGTAAAACTGCATGGAAACTAGAGAATGAGGACACACAAATAAACTCCTAAATAATCCTGACATCCAGTCCTACTGATATTCTGTTCATAACAAACTCAACTCTGTCCTTAAAAGAAAAAAAAAAAGTAGAGGGAGAAGCTTTCAGGTGCTCTGCTCTGTGAGTTAAACAATAAATTGCTGCCATCCAGATACCATTTGTAGACAATTAGGGACACATTTGTTTTGATCATTTGAAAATAAACACAATTTATCTTGTCATCATAGACAATGAGAATCCTTTCTTTAACATCCTTTGTTTACACAGGCTGCACTGGTTTTTAGTTTCTTCTTCTTTACAGTGAAACAAATTACTTACAAGCAACTAACATTTTATGAGGATGCATACTCGGAGAAAGTCCAAGTAGGATATATTGTGTAGGGTGCACATTATCATTTCTTGATGTTACATGCATGCATCATTATTTAAGGATGTAGCAAACTAGTTATGTACTGACGGGGGATTGCCATTCTTTTTTTCTAGGGTTGGAGGTGTGAGCAATATTGACGACTATGCTCTAGCTGCTGAAGCATGTCTACCTATCATAAATGCAGTGCTAGCTGAGATTAAAAATAAAACCTATCCACAAAGGTGCTTTTTAAATATAGACCTGCCAACAAATATTCGGAGTCACAAGGTACTTCCTGCATCTTATTAGGCTATCTGACATAACATTGTTAGGGAGAAATAGTCCAAATAGATGTCCTACTTATAGGATCTCTTCATATCTTGTTTTTCCATATATTATATTTCCTAGAATATCTGATGATTCTGAATTTCTGATCAATTATTTCTTCATTAACTTTTTATGGATAATCTGAATCTGGTAAAAAAGAGAGGATAACTATGCAGGACTTTCCGAATGTTTTTCAAGCACTTATGTTTCTTGCCTCTTATTAGCTGTTGCATTAAAATTCCTCTTATGGTTGTGCATGCTTTTACGGAGGGTCACAATTCCTTCCCATTATGTTAGTGTGCAGTATATGAAGAAATGGATCTTTTTTTCTTTGTGTGTATAATGAATGATTTACTCTACATCTGGGGTCAAATCTGAGAGGTTCTTTCCCTGTATTGTAGCTATACCAATTATCAAACTACTACCACCCCCCCCCCCCCCCCCCCTTTTTTTCCCCTTGATTCAGAAATCAGTTGACTTTTTAAAATTCCCCTACCTCCCTTCCCCCAGGCCTGACCATGTTTTGGGGAATCATCATGTTTATTCTGCTGATTTGTGTGAAACTGATCAGTGAGCATCTCCTACTTCTAGTGGTTGAAAAGCCTGTCTGACTTAATTATCTCTTTTTTTTTTCTTTTTCTTTTTTCTTGGTTAATTTAGTAGTACCATCTGCTTTGAAGTACTTTTCCATATTACCATCACTTAATTTCTGAAAATTGGTTACACTGAGATTTCTGAAACAATTCTTATAAGCCTGGAACTTTTGGGGTGATCCTGTATTTCTGTTTTTCAGAACTTGTAAATGATGGGGGATCAATATTGGTCATAGACTCAGAGCAATTGTTGCATTAGCTTGATAGTGACTTGCCAGTTATTCCTATACTCTTCTGCCATCCTATATTTGATGTCTAATGTCGTTCATTATTAATTTCAAGACTCAGAAACTCAATTCTAAAAATGCTGTTACATCTTTTATTGTTATCTTGATTATAGGCTTTACAGCTTTTTAAGAGGATCTGAACTTGCCTATTAAGTTAGATGATAAAATGTATTGTCATTGCTGTGGCAGGGTTACAGATTGACAACCCAGGGTAAAAGTATCTTCAAAATGGGATGGAAGCAAATTACATCCACTGCCCAAGGGAAAATGTTGTCAACAATGGAGATGGATATGGACTCATCAGAGTCCCTGGATGTCAAATCATCAACAGTGTCGCAAGGCCAACAATTTTTTAGGAGAGTGGTATGTTTATCTTCCTTTATTATCTTCAATGAGATGACCTTTACCTTATTTTTGGTTCAGACATAAGAGCACTAGGGTTTGAATTTAAAAGCATAAACTATTTCTGCCATTTGCTAAAAAGGAAGAAAAAATGGGTCTCTTAATGTAAGTTGTGACCACTAAATGCATCATGCAATTTACTACCTCGTTTATTTTAAGCTGAACTCATTGGCCTTATTGAGTCGGTGAGAATGGATATGTATTGTAAACCAGTGTTTGAAGATGTGGTATCAATCGCATTCACATTAATGGTCACAATGTTGTGGAAACAGAAAGATATGCTCTAATTCTCATATCAGCTTAGGTCACATTTGACATGGCACAACTTTGATTGTAAATCTATTTAGGTGTTTTTTCATTATGTAGTTTCATGATCTCATCTTTTGATTAACTAGAAATAGTACCAGCTTATAGTTCCTACATAACAAATAACTTTTAATATATAGTTCACGTGAGAACCATGCTTATGATGGGAACCACAAAAGGTACATGCAATAAAACTAAAAAGTACATCAATTTATTTATGTATTTATTTATTTATTTATTTATTTTTTTTTTGTATCGTATAAGTTATAACTTCATAACATGTACTCCCTCCGTTTTTAAATACTTGCTCCACTTTCCTTTTCCGGCCGTTTTTAAATACTTGCTCCATTTCCTTATTTGGAAAGTATTTACAATATTTAATTAATTTCTCTCACCAAGTGGACCCAACAATATTAATTCCATATTCTCTCTCCTTCATATCTCTCCACTACTTTTGGTTTTTTACAATTTTTTATTCTTCCACCAACCCCATTACCTCCATATTTTATTACTTTCTCCAATATCTCCTAAAACTCCGCGCATGGAGAAATGGAGCAAGTATTTAAAAACGGAGGGAGTACTTTTTATCTTTCCGGCATGTACCTTATAGATATATGAAATGTACCTTAGAAGTTTGCAAATACAAACTTTATTTTAAAAAATTTCTGCTCTTTATTTTTTATTATTATGTTTTGCTTAACGTGATGTACCTTACAATTTTAAGACATATACTTTTTATCTTACAAGTATGTACCTTATAACTATATGACACACGCCTTTTGTTCAAAACAAATATGACACATGCGTTAAAATTTTGTTAAATAAAATAAAAAGTTATTAAAAAATTTGTAGTGTTTTGTTTTATTTATTTGTTTTACTTAATGTGATGTACCTTATAATTTTAAGGCATATACTTTATACACGTACCTTAAAATTTTGTAAAAAAAAAAAATCACCAACTTTTTTTTAGAATTTTTTTAAAGAATAATTTGGATATGTTCTTTATACATTTAGGGTATGTACTTTATACCTTTCGAGCATGTACCTTATACTTGTAGGACATGTGCCTTATATGTATAAGAGGTGTACCTTAATACTTCTATAACAGAAATTAATTATATTTTGAAAATATTTCTAAAAAATTATTATAAATTTTTTAATAATTTTATCAAATTAATTATATTTTGAAAATATTTCTAAAAAATTGTTATAAATTTTTTAATAATTTTATCATGTACTTTATGTCTATGTACCATGTATCATATGTGATTTATGTCATAAAACCTCCTTTTTCTCTCCTTATACAATTCAGGGCGGCGATCATGCAAACTAGAGCGTATAATTGTGCTATCTAGATTGGTTAAACAAGTTGGATTATTCTCATAATTGCACCCATGCAGAATTTCCCGTAGGAATGTTCATGATCATTGGATTTTGGAATTTCCCATAGGATCTTTGAGATTGTCCATGGTCAATATGTTAGAAATTAGAATGTCTCTATAAGGGCATGATGATGCGATTTTTGAACAAGGCTGTTATTTAGATCCTAAACTCCTAAAGCATATATTTTAGTCATGGACTATTAAAAAAACCAAATCAGAAAAGTAGTTAAGAGCTGAATTTGTAAGTGTTACTTACCAAAAAAAAAAAAAAAAATCAATAAACACTTGGTGATTAAGGGCCTGTTCACATTTAGTGAACTCAACTGAGCTGAACTGAACTGATTGGAGCTGAACTGAACTGAAATGAATTGAGCTGAAAAGAATATTTTATGAGAGAGGGAAATTAAGAGCTGAACTGAACTGATTGGAGCTGAACCTGAACTGAACTGAAGTAAATGTGAACTGACCCTAAGTAAGATCTAATCTTGAGTGGCTGAGTGCTCTATCCTAGCCAAAGTAAAATGCTTTTTTTTTTTTTTAATTACTTTTCCATTGATACTTCTCGAAAATCCCAACCCCCTACACCATACTCGCAAACCTCTCCAACTTTCTCTCTTTTGCCATCGTTTTCCACTACAAACCACACCCATCAAATCTGTGTTCTTCTTACCTTGTTTAGGGTGTATGTAATTATGTCATATTTTTAGCCCTGAAACTGCTACCATTCCTAGTTTAAACTGTCATCATAAAAAAAAAGTGGCACACATTACAATAATACATATATTTCTTCTGTTTAAAATACATCGGTTGCCTTGTTTGGAAATGTCACATGCAAGTTGCAACATTCAAAGAAAAATACTTCATTTTTAACTATATAATACATACTTCGTTTTTTAATACTTGCATCGCTTGCCTTGTTTGGAAATGTCACATGCAAGTTGCAACATTCAAAGTAAAAACTTCATTTTTAACTATATAATACATACTTGCTCATATTCTTCTGACTTAATTTAATCTAGTTACCCACTCTTAAATTTAATCAAACCTACCCATTCCTGATAAATCCACCAATCTTTCTCTCCTCAATCATCCCCAACACAAAACCACCATGCCCATGACCCGCCACCACTTAACCTCATCACACTCAGCAAAACCACCACCTAATCTCATCACCCTCATTGAAACCACCATTATTCACATTCACCAAAATCACCACCACCATCCTCCCTAACTCTCAGTGTTACCACCATTAAACCTTATTACCCACTCCCCTTAATCTCTTCCATTACTACTCTCACCAAAACCACCAAGGATTCTTACCACTCTCATTGAAGCCACCACATATTAGTGGACGAAATGGCCTATGGACTATGGTCATTGGATTTGGTGAGAGATTCCAGATTTAAAACCGCCATGGCCAAATATAACCATTATGATGTCGATCTTGTGAAAGGAAGACCGAAGACTAGCAAATTAAAATGGCGAAAATTTCTCTATTATGTTTAATTGTTCATAAAAGTGGTGGTTCTAATTTTTGTGGGGTTGTAGGGTTAAGGTTAGAGTGGGGCTCCCCTTTGGCCCTTTCATTTCTATCTTTAAATTTAAACTTCTGGAGCTTTATATATTTTTTTATTCTTTCTCTATCTTTAAGTGGTTGTGGTGGGTTAAGGTGGTGTTAGTATAGGGAGTGGGGGAGTGGGAGAGGTGATGTAGGTGGAAGATAAATATTAGGTTTGTTGAGGAGAGCATAGTTGTGTACCAGGTAAGAGGTGACGACGTGATGGTGATAAATATGGTACAATTCATAGGTGTTGTTGATGTGACAGTGTAGTCATGGAGGGTTTTCATGTATGGCGATGATGGTAATGACTACTTGGTAAGAAGGTGAAGGGTAGGTGCTAGGTGGGGTGGTGAGGTGGTTTGGTAGGGATGAGGTACTAGGTTTATTAATTAAATGGTTTTATATACCCCTTTCATCTTCCTTTTGTTTTCTTAGGGTGTGTTCTATTCATCTGATTTTCACTTAAACTTAACATGACTTAACTTAACTTATCCGAACTTAACTAAACTTATCTGAACTTTTTAAAACTTATTTTAGCTGTAATTTGAACTTGGGCATCCCTTATCATAACTTATTATTCCTGAAATGAACTTATGTGAACTTATTTTTCCTCACTTAACTAAACTTATTTGAACTTATTAAACTTGAAATAAGAGAAAATAAGGTGAACAGAACAGACTTTTAAAGTTTGTGCCTAGGTTTCACGGTATGAGTACTTTAATATCGGATCCATGAACCACAGTCTTGGCCACGGGAGATGAAGGTGCTAGCCAAATGTTTGGAATGTCTTGTGGCACGAAGCAACACACGTAGGATAGGCGTTTAAGGGACACTCTTACCTATTGGCGACAAGGGTTGTTCAGGGATTGTGACGGCCGAACGAGTATAAAGAGCCTCAAGTGGATTCGATGACAAGTTGTATTATTTGGAGATCCTCTAGGGGGGGTACTTTGATATTTGTGAGGCACTAGTATAAATTGCCTTAAATAACACACAAGATTCAAAGCAAATGGTAGTAACCCTGGATTTTATCAAACACTCACTCCCAAAAGAGCTTTATTTTACAAGTATAGTACTTCCCAGTTACGTTGGATTGACAGAAACACAATAATTCTAAATAACGCCTATCATACTTATAGGAAATTCCTAGAAAGCATAAGGAAAATACATAGAAAAGAAAGAAATTACTAAGACTATAGTGTCTTTGTTACCAGTATAACGTATAAGCAATGGGAGTAAATTTAACAAACTATGTAATCATTGTTGGGTATGATATCTCATCCACTATTGAATTATGTGAATATCTGATGAGTAGATTATTGACTCAGCATCTCATTATTTACATTGCTTCAATAGACTTGTGGGTTTTTGAAGAGTGTCACTAATAGATGCCGTACAAAAATAGCAATTTGGTGGTAGATAACCATAATTTCACAAGGAGAAAATCTCATGTAGACTATTATAGGAGAAATCTGTAATGAACTGATGCAGAGGGGAGGATCATATTAGGTAGTGTCTTGAAGAGGAAGATGAGTAAAAATAGTTAAGAGCAATACTATGTACGAGATGATTAGGAAGGGATCAGTGTGTTAAATATTGATCTAGTATTCTGGGTTAGTTAAATTGGGAGATTATCCATATCTCAAAAGTGAAACCATCTTTTACATAGGCCATAATTTCCTCTCAATAAAAATCATCTTCCTCTTCCCACTTTTTGCTGTTAATAATGCTATAGCTAAGTTAATTCTTAGCAAATGGTGTTAGAGAATAGGAGTGACAATCAAAACCTTATTTCTTAGCTTTTCGAGTAACAATCAAAACTTGATTTCTTAGCTTTTCCGTTAAAGGGGAGAATCCTCGTTTGCCGAGGATAAAACAACTGAAGAGTAGAATACACATATCATCACAACATCCGGAAACAAGTAAAAGATCCAGCAAACATCATTTTCTTCTCTGAATCCACAAATTATAGAATACCTCAACAAAACACATTTATAGTGTGTCCTTGCTATTCTTCTTTCTAGTGGTTTTCCCAAGGCCTGGACAAAACTATCTAAGAATCCGAAATCCGATCCGCAACCGGCAAATTTTTGGATATCAATCCGAGTTTTCATATTCGATCTGAAGAAGCGGGTATCGGATGCAGATGCGAATATTGATTTCAAAATAGTGAAATATTAAATATAAAATTAAAAATGTCCATATGAATCTGACTGTTATTAACTTATTATAATATTCTTAACATATTTGATGAAAATTTTATTGAAAAAAGACTACTATTTTGTTAAAATATGTTGTACAGCTTAGCGATGCAAAGTTATAAAATCAATAATCTATTTTAATTAATATTGGATAATGAATATCCGAAGCATCCAATCTGGATAATTTTGGATATCCGATATGTGAGCAGGCCTAGTTTTCACTTGTAAGTTGTAACTAACCTTTCTCAGGAATAGCTAGAAATGGCCTAGAGCTCTAAAGCTGATCCATTATTCTCCCTACTCCCATTTGACTTTTTGAGTACACACGCCTAAAAAAACGTGCTCATGTGTTCCTGGAGCAGAGCCACTCAACAGGCATGATGGATCTATTAGATCATGTTTCTGTAAAAGCCAAATCTTACTAGCAAGTCTGTATTGAACTGCTAACCAAGCTACAAATTTGATTTTAGGGCTAGCCATGCTGTTGCAAATCAATCTTTTCCTAGGGACCTTACTAAACCTACCCCTTGTATGTATGGGCACACTTTTCCTTTAAAATAATTGTACACTTATTTCCTGAAGAAGGATAGGGTGCAATGTTTTTTTCTGGAAATTATGATTCATTTTGTATCTGAAATGAAGATAGTAGAAGGAAAGTTGGAGTTGCGGACATTGATGATAATATAAGGCAGAGTCAATTGTGTTGGTTTGGGCATGTCTGGTGGAGATCAGAAGACACACCTCTAAGGAAAGTAGAGGGTTGAGGGTTTCCTGAAGGAGTTAAGATAAAGAGCATATAACATTGGACAAAATAAAATTGAAGGAGGGGGTCATGGTTGGTGAGTACATGAGATAAAAGTTTGGTTCATGTAGCTGACCCCATAATTGGGATTAAGGATTCGATTGCTGTACACTAGATTTTTCAAAGTTGTTTCCCACTTTTCAATTATTTCTTTGCAGAGGTCCGTTGCATGCATACATCTTTTTATTCATCACTTTTGTTGCCTTAAATCATCTATTGAATATTTAATGTTTTATTTTTCCATCCATACATCTTTATATTTATCACTTTTATTGCTTTAAATCATCTATTGAGCATTTGGATTTTTATTTGCATACATATCTTTATATTCATCACTTTAATTGCCTTAAAATCATCTATTGAACATTTGGAGTTTATATATCCTGCTAAATGGACATTTATCTCACAGGCGATAGAACACTCAATTGGAGATACTGATATTGATACCCGGTCTCTCCAAGAAGGATATGTAAGCAATTCCTTTAATGTTCTATTATTATTTCCCTGCATAGCTGCATTGTCTAACACAAATGCATATGCATGTATTATTCAGATATCAGTTACCCCTCTGGGTGGAATCTCGCCTGCTGAGTCAGAATGTCAGGATTACTTCAAAGGTTGGCTTCCTGGTGTCACGGAGCGCGCCTTTTCAGCCTCAGCCTTGTGATTAGGGAATTCCAAATTAACCTCTCAAAAACTAGTCATCCATTAATTTCATAAATATTATTTACTCCGATTTATATCAAGTGATAAATATCTTGTTGAGATCTTGACTTTGATTGCTCTTAAACTATATGATAGTGTCTTGTCTAAAAATGTTTTCATGATGAAATTTACCGTCAAAGTCAAAACCTCCAAAAGTTAATCAACACTTAATAAAATCAGGAGTATGAACAAAAAAATACATATCCCTGTTCTCTTCTGGTGGCTTCATTTTGTATAGTGTTCTTCGACTCTCTGGCTTAAAGGCCTGAAACAAAAGCAATAGCATAATATTTGCTTGATTATCAAAAACAATAAAATTATGTCCCCTTTTTATTATAAAATTTCTTTTGGTCTTTCCTAAAACCCTTAACTTGAGCATTCATTAGAATCACAACTCCTTGGAACGCTACAAGAACCCTCTAAATAAGACTTTTAATTTCTACTTTGAACCTTCATCCCTCAATTCATTTGTTGCATTTACCTTTTTTCACTACTTTAAGTTAATTATGTTTAGATTAGTTTAGATAGGGGTTAATAAGTTTTTTTTGGTGAAAGATAAAATAAGTTTGTGTGGAGTTATACAAGTTTAATTTACAACTTGAATAAGTTCAAGAAATAATTGCCTGATTCTAATTCGCAATTATAACAAATTCGAAATATAAGTGATAGGACTTGAAAAAAATGAAAATGTTATTACCCATCAAATACTGAACTAAACTGAATTGAGAACTTTAAGTGATAGGACTTGAAAAAAATGTAATATAAGTAATAGGACTTGAAAAAAATGTACAGTCTAAGAACTTGTTCTCTTTACGTGAAACAAGGACATCTGATCTGATTTTATTATGGTTTGATATGAATTTTTCTAATTTGGTCTAATCTGATCTAATTTAATAATTTGACTAATCTTTGTCCGTATTTTAGCACTAACATATAAAGAAAAACATTATCAAAATGAATCTTGTTAGATTCATCTCATTATGAACTTTTCAAATATGTAATTTTCATAATTATTTTTAATACGCAATTAACGATATTTAGCAATAAGTAAATGATAATTATAAATTCAGATTAAAATTCTGATCGATTTGATCTGAATTTATTAAGGAATAAGTAATAAGTATCTGAAACAAGTTGAAGAGAACAATTATTAAATGGCAAATACAATTGTACAAGTAAATAAATTGATTGCACATTATTAACATGTACTTGTATTAGAAATTTATAATCATATTTTAGGGTATGTTCTCATTTACTGAACTAAACTGAACTGAGGGCCTATTCATATTTACTTAATTTCATTTCAGTTCAGTTCAGCTTCAATCAGTTCAGTTCAATTCAGTTCAGCTCTTAATTTCCCTCTCTCATAAATTATTCATTTCAGCTCAACTCAGTTCAGTTCAGCTCCAATCAGTTTAATTCAGTTCAGTTCAGCTCAATTCAGTAAATGCGAACAGGCCGTGAATTGTTTATTAGGGAAGGAAATTAGGAACTAAATTGAACTGAGCTGAAATAAAATTAAGTTGAAGAGAGCAGACTCTTAATAAAATAACCTGTAATTAGGAACTGAAGTGTGTTTTTTTCTTGTTATTAACATGTACTTGTATTAATAAGTCTTAGTGACATTAATTTATGAATTAATATGATATTACACTTGTAACTTGTCCATTTGAAAAGCTACCAATCAACTTTAATTTGTTCATTTAATAATAAAAATACTACCTCCGTTACATATTATTTGCAACGATTAGACATTTTCCCTCTCTACTTTATGGCAAATCGTTGCAAATAATATGTAACGGAGGTAGTAAATCTGGAAGCGTTGTCTTCTGCTTGACACTGCAGTTTAATTATGAGCTATGCACGTTCTTCATGAGATTAAATTAAATTTTTTTTTTTTTTTTTCCCAAAAATCACGAGATTAATTTTAATTGAAGAATGCTTTGCTTTTTCCTTCTTCTTGCTTTAGCTGGGTGGACGGCTGATTTTCATTTTACGGAGTATTTCTAGTTTGTTTAATGCAAATGAGCAAATCATAAAGACATTACAAGTCTTTGAGATGGTCAAAGACGTCATAGTATCGGCGACTCGGCGTATCGTGTTCATAGTGCAACTAAGACGATTTCTTGACTTATGTAATCATTTGGAGATCTCTCAAATGAACAAATGAGTGGAGAAATATCTTGGTTATGTTATTAAAGATGTCAAAAATTGACTTGACCGATTTAAAAGAATCAAATTCAAAATCAAATTTGTCACAAGTCTCACGTCTTTTTATTTTATTTAATTTTGTGTATTTATTTATTTTTGCTTTCACACTCGGGATAGAGATATATATTGAAAACTATTATAACTTTATCCTTGTAACATAGTTTAAATGAAAAAAAGTTCTAATTAATTCATATACCTAACTAGATGATACTAATTAATAGTCTCATACACAAACTTTTAAATAAAACAGATGTTCAGTAAACATCCGTTATAAAGTGACAATAAAAGGCGCACAAGTTACACTAAAACGCACAAAAGTTACTCTGACATATATAAGAGTTATTTATGCTTCATTGATAAATTTGACAAAAGTGACACTAAATTTGACAAAAGTGACACTAAATTTAACAAAAGTGAACCCGATGTACAGTAAATTACTGAAAATCGGGTGTATACAAAAGTGATTGTAGTCCCATATTACTTTGAACATTTTCATTCATACACTTTTTTAAAGTAAAAATAAAGTACATTATACTGACAATCAAAGAATATGGAGATAAAGAACATTATTTAACAGCATGTTATGTTCTTTACAATTCTATAACTAGATGTTATTAATATTTCTATACAATGTTCTTTTTGCTTTTATTTTTTGGAAGGGATGCACCATGAGGATCGTGCATCCGCTTGCCGGAACCACACGTTGAATTTGTGGTATTGGTTACGGAGTAATTAATTAGAACATACAGAAGAAGAAAATGCGAAAATTAAATTGAGACATATGGAGTGGATTAGTTTGATTAATTCCGAAAATAAAACAAAGTAATTTTTAATCTGCTAAGTAGTGTGCTTAGCACTAGTATTGAAAATTGTACAATTTTCTACTTGGACATCATAGTGAAGGTTTTATACTTTTATCAAAGAGAAGATTAGTTTATGGGTCATTGTCATCTAAGATTTGTGTAAAAAGTACTATAAAACTTATAAGTTGTCCCATCCATTCCAAAGCAAATCTTATGTGACTTGCATAAAATCTTTTTAATGGCATTTGCAAAGAAACAAACTGCCTATCCACCGTTGAAACCGACAAACTAACAACATGCAAACCTAAAATTATAAGTTGGTCGCTTAAAAAATGTCCCTTCCCTTCTATTGCAAATTGGACTTCTTTTTTTGGTTGTAGGAAGGCGAGAAGGGTTGCATTCTTACTTAAAGTCCGCATTTTAAGCTTGTATAATTAAATATGATTACGATACAATCAACATGAGCACATGCTACGACATATTACACATTTACTATTTACCTTAACACTTATCATCGAAACAACATTATTATAGGCACGTTGACAACATACATTGTTTCGTGGATGCAGCTAGAACAAGCTTAGCTCGTTTAAGCATTTTAGTTATGTTAGTTGTTGGTAATCAAGAATTATGATTAACAATTTCTTGCACATCACAATTCACAAACTTGTCGCTCTACATACACTTAAAAAATAGAAATAAAAACTATCTACATTGTCCAAAATTTGGTAAGTTACTTATCTTGTATCACAGTATAATCTATATCGGATAAGATATGCTTTATTCATAAAATGCACAACTTAATTAAGTAAAAAGACATCAAAATTTTGGAGCATTTGATGGGAAAGTGTTTATTTTCAAAATTACGGAACTTTTTATTCAATCTAAGTTGATGTTCACACTGCAAACCGAAAAAAGGCTTACATTATATTATAATATGTACCAAAATCACATACATTAAATTAAAAAACTATGTACAAACGGAAACCCACCAAAATGATATGATTGTGTGTTATCCTCTCTCATTTACTTGTTTAGGAGGTGGGCATAGGAGCTTCGCTTGTGTAGATGGCAACAATGCTGCTGGTTTATGTGACGCGGACGACGATTCCACTAGTATCGACCACAAAACATGTACATCTTCATATTGGCAAGACTTCACATCCTCATACAAAATGTATATCCCTCTTCCTATTTTACGATCAAGTCGAATAATGTTAGTATATATAAAGAATATATACGAGTGCATTAAATTTATGATCATACACACGGTTTGTCTATAGAATCACTTGAACAGACTAGTAATGTGACAACTGAATCATGACAAGGGTATAGTAGACTAGTAGTATGTACATTATAAGATAAAGATCGAGCTTAAGGATGGATGGACTTACTCTTGTTTTGAGCCGAATGAGCGCGAAGCCATAGTTTCTTCAAGGGGGAGAACAAGGATTGTAGCCACCCCATGTAGAAGAGAAATGGGTGTGGCACAAAATTAGGTGAGGCACTTCATGAGGATGGAAATAAAAGGGAGAGATAGAGGGATAGTTTGCTTAGACAAGGGTGAAGTATGAGAGAAAAATCACTATTTTCATTGAGTTTTATATATTTATTACTAAGAAATATTATTTATTATACGCTTTTCCCTTGAAAAATAATCATTAGAATTATTATATTTATCACATTTTTCTTGTAACTTTGGTGAAATGTCATCTTCTACGCCTTTTTCCCTTGTTAAAGAAGATGAATTCCAGCCAATGAGCCGAGTTTATGCACACTTTCACAGTTTTTCACAAAGTCTTTTTCATCCTTTGGTGTTTTTATGTCCGTTGCCTTCTATCTCAAGTTACTTCTTTTTGTTCTACGTGGCATGAACAAATCAGAAATTATAATTACAATTTTTCTTTTCTTTATGTAATTTAAAAATCTGGATTTTTTTACAGGTCAATCTGACTCGAGTTAACAGATGAGACATTTTGAGACTGGAGGAGAAGGGTAAGAAGATCTACATCCTCAAAGTGCTCCTAGTGAAAATTAAATCTGTTCAAGATTGGAACGTTATTTCCTTATAGTAGGCCAACACTTAATTGGTAGGGTAATTAAAAAAAAAAATTAATTACTTTTTTATGGTTTTTTTCTTCTTTCTTTTCTATTTTGTTACATTTTTTAAGCATAAGACTCTCAAAATTGAGTACTGTTCAAGTATTCTTTCACTAACACCTACTCATGTGACCCACTAGAAAATTGATGGTCTAATTATGTCACATCTGCCCATAATAATAATATAATTAAGTCCATGTTTCCAGAATTAAAACGACTTGGCTAATTATATTAATATTATGGTATGAACAAGTGTCAATTTAGGGGGTGAATAGTTAAGATCGTCCAATACTATTCACCCAAATGTCAGTGATGTAAGCAGAGTTTATAAAACTAAATCTCAAAGCAATGACTAATGAATGTTGCTAATTTAGGTGTCTTAAATCTTAGCATACTTGAACAAAAGCAAAAGGAAAAAACTTTGTAACGTTATTATAGCTAGAAATTTATCGTTGGATTGTTGGAATCCCTTAAAGATGCAACGAGGACACAACAACATTTTATTTTGTTTTTCTCTTTGGTCAAATGTAAAAGTATAAATGAAAAATTATGAACTTAGTTACGAGTGTATGTTCAAACATATACTTCCTCTTTGCCTAAGAATAATTGACACATTCTACAATGGATTTTTTACAGGGGCCATTAGCGGTTCGAACCCATAGTAAAAGCTATTTAATAAGCCCAAACCCGAGGTAAAAGTTAAAGGAAAAAAAAACCAAAAAGCTTAAGTAACTATTCTATCCCACAATATACGACTATGTTTACTGAAGTTACACAACTCCTTGCTTCAAAAAAAAAAAGTTACACAACTCCTTTATTCTCTTCGTTTATTTGTAAGTGTTATACTTTTTTTTTTGGCAACATACTTCAATCAAATACGGAGTATTAATTAGTTTAGTGACCCGAGATGTTACTTTGAGTAATTTTTTTTTTTTTTATGAAGCATTTGAATTTTTTAATATTAATAATTTAGAATATAATGCATGTCTTTTTTTTATTCTACATTTAAATATATTATGTGGATAAATAAAGCATAAATTATTGCTAGTTAAGATGGCAATACTTGTGCAATTAAGGGCTTGTTCACTTTAGCTGAATTTCAGTTCAGTTAAGTTAAATTCAGTTCAGCTCCTAATTTTCTTCTCTCAAAAAATATTCATTTCAACTCTATTTAGTTTAGTTCAGTTTAGTTCTGCTCCAATCAGTTCAGTTCTGTTCAACTCAGTTCAGTAAATGTGAACAGGCCTTAATTCCATGAGGTGAAGAACTCAAACCTCTTTATATGCATTTTTAGTTATTGTCATGGGTTATTGAGTGGTGACGTGGCAGTGTGGTGTGATGAATCTATTTTATACGAGTATATATAGTTTTCGAGTTTATTGAGTGGTGACGTCGCAGTGTGGCGTGATGATCTATTTTATATATACATTTTCCGAGTTTATTGAGCCACTACAAAAATAATAGAGACAAGTCGCACTTAAAATCGAGTATTTGAAGCCCAATGTTAAGCAAGTATAATTTAGTTTGGTGATTAAGGGGTCATTTTGGCGAAAGATTAACTCTACCAATTAACGATTAAAATAAAGATAAAGTAAATTGTTTATACACGGATCAAAAAACCATGAGATTGAAATACACATAAAAAAATAAAAAAAATAAAATGAAAAAAAAACCAATCAAGTTGAAGTTCCTAAGGGGAAGAGCCCAACAATTACATCGGATTTGAAGACTTGCTCAAATGGGCGAGCCCAATCGGGCGAGGCTGAGCCCGATCGAGCGCGCTACCTAGTTGCTCCGCTAAATCTTGTTAATCGGGAGTGTTTGGTTAGTTGGGCTTTGTTACATGAAGCCCAGCATATTTTTAAAGGGGGTAGTACGTAGGATTTTGGAGGCCGTTAGTAATTGTAGTTTTTTTTTTTTTTTTTTATTATTATTTTTATTTATTTATTTATTTTTTTTAATAGTAGTAATTGAAGTTTGATGAGGATTATTAATCCTTAATCCTGATTCTTTAAATACTTTTAGCAATACAAATCCAGGTTTTACTTTTAGTTTGAAATAGCTTAAGGCACGTGTCATGCACGGTAAGTCTAATTTTTGTTAGAAGATCCAACAAATAAATTTGATAAAACATACACAACAAATATAGAAATTATGATGTCATAATCTATATTAATAGGCAAGCAAAAAATTTAAACAAAAATGAATTTTTTGGGCTGCCTAAACCGATTAGTTTTTATAATTTATTACTTAAGTTTATTGATCGGCTTGGTTCATTTACACCCCTAGCATAAAATGACCTATGTCATTCCTGGTGTCTGTTCAATATTATGTTATTGATTAGATAAAATATTATATTAAACCTTTTTTTTAATAGATATTAGGTTAAACCTCATGCTTTGAACAATTGTTAAATAATTATAATGACAATACAATAATATAAAAAAAATAAATAATGAATCGAGTCACCAGGCATCAAAATGTATGAAATAAATTAAAACAATGAAAACATGTGAAAGGAAATATTTAAATCTGTAATAATTATAATGTGTATCTAGGTAAAATTATAATAACTAATCGGTTAGTGTAAATGAGCTCTTTATTACGAATTGAAGTATCTTTTTTTTTACGGGATTAATAATAAGATTTATAAATCGTCCATCGTACGGGCACTATGCTAATTTAGTTTAAATTTTTTCAGGCGGGGCTAGATTTGATCATGTCTAGTGGCCATATTAGTAAATACTTATTTATAAATGAATTTTTAATAAACATCAAAAATTAATCAAACAATAGACTAATATTAATTGATATTTTACATGTTTCCAAGAATTAGACATATGATATAATTGTCAAACACAACATCTATTTTATAGTTATACTATACTCTATAAGACCCTGTTCTGTTCACTTATTTCAGGAAAAATAAGTTCAGATAAGTTCATATCAGGGTTAATAAGTTCAGATAAGATTAGTTCAGGGAAAAATAAGTTCAGATATGTAATCAGGGCTACCCAAGTTCAATTTATAACTAAAATAAGTTTTAATAAGGGCTAATAAGTTCAAAAACAAAATTATAATTAATTTGAATACATAGTCATATTAAAATTGAAATAAAATATTAGCTAGAGGAATTGGAAAAATAAATTAAGCGCTTTTTAAAAGTAATTTCTTTAACATATATTATATGAATCAATTTATTATTACTTTTTGGCCAAAATTTAATAATACTCCATTTAAAAGACAATTAAAAAGGATTTGGAATCTATATTCGATTGAGGTATCACCAATCTTCATTATTCGCTATTTAATGGAAGTTTTGTATGATTGTTTGAGATGGAAGATGTAACACCCCCAAATCTCCCTAGACGGAAATACCAATATAATACGTATAATTATACCGTAGAGATAGTCTTGGGCATATTACGGCCGCGTGATTACGCAAGGCTACTCAAACTTACTAAATAAAACCAAAACTTTGCAGCGGAAACTCAACTTTCTTTTATTAATACTTATAAAAATAGTAACATTGTTATGAGTACTTTAAATAAAGACAAGACCAACATTTCTAAACTAGGTGAAGCAAATCCCGGGACTCCCATATGCTCATTCATGACTCCACCTGAAAATAGTCAACACTGCTTACCATTACAGTAAATAGGGCGAACCAAAACAAATAAGAAATACGGATTAGCAAATTATGTTAAGTACGATAAGTGCAAGATAATGTAAATTCAATTTATTCGCAAACATGCTTTAAAACCAATTTCCAATAAATAATCTAATAATTCCAAAACTCGCGATTCAAAACCAATTCCAATGATTCAACATTCAAAATAATAGATAAACCAATTCCTTTAAAATCCAATTCCTTTTTGAACCAATTTCTTTTAAATTCAATTCCTCACCCAAGTGTGCACACCCCCCAAGCTAGTCTCCTTATATTACAAGGCTATTCTTGAGGAAAGACTAGGTGATACAAAGTCCATAATCTTATCAATAAACCAAATCCGCATAGTGGGATTACCAACATGCTTATAAAGCATTAATAATAATATTTCAATGGTTCAATAATAAATCCTTTAAAGATCCAACAAATCTAATATAATTCAAACTCCTTTTTGATAAATCCACATACTTTCAAAATCAAAACCTTTTAAATAAATATTTGAGAATAAAAATCTCATATTAATAACTTTTCAAAATCAATAACTCTTCCTTGAAAAACCTTCTATTTAATTCAGCATACTTTTAAATCAAATCCAAATATGATAAGTAATTCAAACCATTCAAAACATAATTTAAAAATCAATCATTCAAAATATCTTTATCAATACCTCCAAACATAATTTATTTCAAAATCATGATTCAAATCCATTTAATTCAATCACCAATCAAATCATATAAAACATGTTATTCAAACCAATCACTTTCATAGGTATCTAGCCACCTAACGTGCCTTGATCCTTGCTTAGCAAACACACCAAAAGAACCTCATGAATCTTGGTTGAACACACCCTACAAATAAATATAACCTTAATCAATATAAGGTTAACAAATAATTAAAAACCCCCAACTATATGTGCAAGAACCTTTTAAATTAAATTTCATAAACATCATAAAAATATGATTTTATATAATTAAAACTACTCATAATAATTTTTATAAATCCCACATAATAATAATAATAATAATAATAATAATAACAATAATAATAATAATAACAATAATAATAATAATAATAATAATAATAATAATAATAATAATAATAATAATAATAATAATTGAATAAGAGAAGAGAAGAAGAAAAGATAAGAAACCAAGGAAAAGAGAAGAATTGGATTTGCGTAGGAAATAATAGGCAGAACTTGCAGAGGCTATAACTTCTTTGATATAGCTCCGAATTGGGTGATTCTTGAGCCTAACCTCTAGGATTTTTCGAAAGGAACAACTTTATGCGAAACGTCAATACCCCAAAAACTGACCAGAAGTGCCCGAAAATTGGCTTCAAAGATAAACGGGATGATTTGTGTAAAATTGAGGAGAAGAAAAGAAGAGAATTGGTGTGAAGAATGTGAGAGGTATGAAGGGGTATTTATAGGCTAGTATGAGCATGAATTATGTTAGGAAAATGTAGGAAGAATTATGGTAATTAGTGTAACACCCTAAAAATTCTTTTCCTTTAAAAATACCTATTTTACTCTTTAAAATACAATTTAGGAATATCTAAGACGTTACCGCCACCGTGAGAACGGCTAAGGCAATTATCAAAGACACACAGCGGAAGACTTAAGTCAAAACCATTCAAACGAGTCAGCTTAAAAGTCAACCAAACGAAGTAAAGTTAAAACCAAAGTCAAACGAAGTCAAATAAAATTAACCTACAACTTGGAACCATTGTAGGCCCTTATCAAAACCAACTAAAATACGAAAACCTTTGCGTTAGTCTCATAAGCATAACATAATATAATATTTGAAAGCAATAAACCACATCTCAACTAATAGAAACTAGCATGATTCGCTCTTCACTCATGCCCCATCATGAATATGCTTCAACACCTGAAAAGATTATCTCCACTTGTCCCCACTACTCTCCATTAAAAATGGGTCATCATAGGGCCAAGATAAAGACATGGACAAACACACAAACACACACAATCAGCAAAGCTGAGTACATAAGCGTAATTAAAACACTAACATGCTTTCACCTATTAACACACACTTACCTCTATGCACCTGTTTACAAGCACACACGACCATCAACAAGACACTTTAACTAAACACTAAATAATTCATTTAGCGTTGATTACGCATCGAACGGGTTTCCAACTCTCCCACCCCCAAATAAATTGAGGTTAACTGACACGGGAGCTAACCGTGCCAGCGACAAAACCACTCAAAGGTGGCGGAATTCCAGCGCATAATAATAATAAAAAGGAATGTACAGCGTCCTGTACTCCGTTAGAAGTTATGATCAAATATAAAGTCACATAACTCCCCCCATATGTTCATACTTAAGGTATATACGTTCCAAGAGTTTTGGTGCGTAATCTCTTTCACTTTACGTTATTTACAAGTTATTGGACTTGGTGATGACTCTCAAAGCATAATAATTCAATTAACAATAATTATTCAATCAATCAACATGCCAATTTAACTCTTGAATAATTAGTGACCACATATTATTTAATGTTGAACCCATTTTAATTCTACCTCAGTGTCAAAGACACCTTAAACGCATAAAGCGCCAAAAATCCTATCCCTCGGTGTTAAAAACACCTTAAGTGCACAAAGGCACCAACATACCATTTATTACTCGTGTACATAGACACTTATATAGCTCCTTCCTCATGCTTAAAGCATCAATAAAAATTATATGAACCATAATAAAATTTCTTTTCAATATTCCAAACATAATTAAACATGTAGTTTAATTAATCATGCATTCTAACATGCCATAAATAAAAGTGTAGTCCATATAATCATCCCAAAATATAATTTTCCAATCCATAAACCATCACAAATAATTCATGCTTCACAATTCAATCACCAACACCAATAATTCACAATTCCATACGTAAACCTTAGCATGATACTACTTGTAATTGATTGAAATCAAGCCTAGCATGATACTACATCATCAAAATATGCTAAGTACGCGAACGTACCTCAATTAGGCCCTCAAAGTAGCCGATTACACTACAATAATTCCCGAATCAAGTCTCCTACATAAAGGGACAATAATACTATGTTACTTCTCTTTGTATACACAATTTCCAGCAACTTAAATTCACTTTAGACTACTTAAAATAATCTGAAAATTATTTAAAAACCCCTAATTAAACTCTTCTTTAATGGGTAATTAAACCATTTTCATAAAACCTTCAAAAGTAGTACTTTGGGCAAAATTCCAGCATTATAGTTTAATTAAAAACTCATCAAAATTCCATAAAGATTCAATCTTTAAGCTTGATTAACACTTCCAATCAATGGGTATATAAAACCCCCAAATTAATTGCAAGTTAGAGCCCTAAAATCAATACTTTAATAATAAAAACCCTAACTTTCAATGCTTTGTAAAATCTGAAATTAAAACACTTTATACTCTAAAATTTACAATCTTTAATCATTAAAATATAATTACCAAACATACTAATCATATTTAAACAATTAAAATCAAAACCCCAAAGAATATATTATAGGAATAATTATTAAAACAAAATAAAAGAGGAGAGAGAAGGGGAGAACCACCGTGGGTGGTGGCCGGCCAACTGGGCGGCGGCTGGCCGGCGGCGGCGTGGCAGGTGGTGGCAGACCGGCGGTGGGGTTGACGGCAGGTGCGTGAGGTGGTTTGTTCCCCCATGAAACTCACGTACAACAACAACAAAAAAACAAAGGAATAAGAAAAAGAGAAATAAGGGAAAAAAAGAAGGAAAAAGAAAAGAAGAAAAGAAAAGGAGAAATAAGGGAGAAAATAGTTACCTTGACCAATTGACTTTTTGTGTGGGAAATTTTGGGGATTGAAGGAGTATTTATAGGATGGAGTAGGTTAGGGTAAGTTTTGGGCCTCGTGAAATAGTAATGTGATGAAAGAATTATTAGCCCAATTATGAAAATAAGATAAATGGGCATGTTATGAAATTGGCTATATTGGAGTAAGCTAGGTATTGACTCAAAGATTAAATTTTATTACTTAATTTAAATATGATAATTAAAATAGTTTACCCAAAATATATTTCATAAATAAGTAAATAATTTATAAAATACAATAAAAATACGGGGTATTACAGTCTACCCCCCTTAAAAGAAGTTTCGTCCTCGAAACTTAGGTACGAAAACTTTAAAAACTCGTTTAAAGGCACATAAATACTTAAAATCTCGAAAACTTTTCTTAATATTTTTAGTTGTTGTACTTTTGTGATACTTTCTTTCTACCTCATCTATTCATTCACACACAAACTAGTGTGTAAGATAACAACTTTATTAACAACTTACACAAAATAATGTGTAAACTATTAGGCTATCTAAGGAACTCACACTACTATTAGTGTAGTATTCAACTTTGGAAAGAAATTTACACATCCTTGTGTGTAAGACAAACAAACTAAATAACAAAATCAGTGTAAAACTGACCGAAAAAGCACTTAAAATGCCAAATTAAGGGAAAGCGCGCAATTCTATCGCACTCTACCCCCCTTAAAGAAAACGAGTTACGCCGTAACTCCACTTAATTCAACTTTAGAGTTATGTTGTTCTCTTTCTCATTCCATCCTTGGTAAAAAATCATAATACTTCTTTATATTCATTCCTTGTTGCAAGTACTAAAATACCCTTTTATAAAATGATTCCTAATTAATTAATTAGGAAAATACATATGAAAATACGGGGTATTACAGAAGATAAGAATTTTTTTTTGCTCCTACTTAACTAAAAGAGCTTGTTTTAGAGGGGACTCAAGTAGATGGTGTTAGCTTGAGTCAAATTAATTTAGAGTCATTTATTTTACAACTCAAGGGTATCATATAGAAAAATCCAAAAACTTAAGAGTAAAATGTAAAACAAACAAATAACTTAAGGTCATCTTGTAGAAATTTGAATTTAGGAGGGTACAAGATAGAAAACTCAAAAACTCAAGGGTACGATGTTGGAAAACCCGAAAAATTATGAACACCAAGTAAAATAAAGGAATAAATTTGTCATAAAGACAATATAAAAGATTTTGAATGATATTATTATAGAATCAAAATAAAAAATTAACCAAATAAAATAAATTTGTAAAGATAACATAAAATATTTGGAATGATATAATTAAAAATCAAATGTTTAAAAATAAAAAGTAAAAAGGGAAGGGAAGTTCTGGAGGGAAAAAACAACACCAGGATGTGACACGTGTCACTTCCGGTGTCTGTTTTAGTATTAAGTTATTGATTGATATTTTATACAAACCCAGCTATAGATTATGGTCTGGAGTCCTCTCTCCAAAACCCTAGCCTCCATTGTTGAATTTTGAAGGGGCTTCCATCGGTTTTAACTGATAGAAAGCCCCAATCCTTATTTCTTTAAAGTTTTTTTAGGTTTATAATAATGTTTCCTTCTTGTGGGAGGAACTTTTCTCCCTCGAAAGAAAGGTTTTCCTATCTCCTTCGAAAGACAAGGGTTTTTCGACCTCCTTTGAAAGACAAGGTTTATCTCCTCTTTTTAGGGAGAAATTTCTTAGTTTTAAATCCATGATATTAGATCTAATGGATTGTCGTGAAATTATTTCGTTGTTGAAGAAGTTATCAAGTTTTCGAATACAAACAAATGAATCAAAAGGAAAATATCTTTACGGCTACAAAGGATCGTTAGATTGCTTGTCTCTCAAACAAGGCTGTATTTTCCAGCGATATAAGCGGGAGATGTTCCACAGTGCAAGATCTGCTTGTTGATCATAGTTTTTATGAAGAAAAATTTTATTTGATTCAATATCTTATGTATTTGTTAACGTCTAATCTCTATTGTAGATGTCGTATGACTTTTAATTAATGAAATTTTTTTGCTATTAAAAAAAAAAGTATAAATAGTTGGGTTTTGCCTTTTATTTTACTACTTTCGGTTTTTTTAAAAATGTATCACTTTCCTCTTGTGGATGTTTTTTTTTAAATGCATCACTTTTATATTTGATAATTTTATACTACATTTTATTATTTTTCTCTTACTTTAAACATCATTCAAATTATCTTATCATTTCTCTCTCTTCCATGATCTCCATTTAAATAATAAAAATAGTTACTCTCTCACATATGGTCCCCATATTACTTTTACTATAATAAATTATTTATCCACTCACAATATTATATTACTCTCCTAAACCTCCGCACATCACCAAGTGATGCATTTAAAAAAAAACAGAGGGAGTATTATTAAATGAAAAACAATCATCGAAATGAGAACAAAATGCTCATGGGTGAACCATGCACTTGGGTATATATAACAATCTCACGTTTTAGTTTTTTTTTTTTTTTTCCCTTTCAACTTTCATATTAAGTTTTATTATTTTGTTTTCTTGTTAATTGAAAACTATTGCTTTCAATTATATTTTATTTAATCGTTTTAGTTAGTTTAATTATGCACAAGTAGTTTATTTCTAGGGTTCTAGGAAATAAATGATTAATGTAAAGAGGTAAATTATTATTGTTGGTTGTAAATGTTGCATATTAATTTCTAGTTGAATTATTTTAATTCTTTGCAATTGAATTACGAATTGAGCAGATATATGTAGTTTGATTGCGATAATTTAGCAATACTGATTTTATGAGCACTACCAGAAAACTTACAAATTCCGACGGATTGGTTACGACGGACCCGAAATTCCGTCGGAAAAAGCAAAATTTCCGATGGATTTTTGTTCCGTTGGATATTTTCGACGAAATAAAAAAAATCCGTTGGAAATTACCGACAGATTTTAAATCCGTCGGAATACATGTGCTTTCCGACGGTCATCGTAATTTACCTTTTTCGACGCGGAATTTCTGTTGGAAAATAATTATAAAAAAATTAAAAAGGGTTTTTCCCAAACCCTAAAATTTTGCCCTTCTCTTTTTCTTATTTCCCCACTTTCACTTATTTCCGCCTCTTTTTCTCTCTCATCTTCACTCCTTCGTTCTCCCTCTTCTCTGCCCCTTCTCTTTCCGTTTCCCTCTTCTTTGTCCCCCCTTCTCTGCTCCTTGTCTTTCCTTTTTCCTCTTCTTCGTCCCCTCTTGTTCTCCTTCTTACTCTTCCTTTTTCCTCTTCTTCTACTTCTTGTTCACCTTCTCACTCCTCTTTCTCTTTCCCCTTCTCTTTCTATTGCCAACAGTACCACCCGCCACCACAAGATCAAACGCCGACGTGAACAATACCAACGATGAACACCGACTTTAACATCAATGGTGCAAACGAAGGTTTTTAGGTCAACTTCGACCATGAAAACTCTAGATTTAGAGTTTTCATGTTCGAATTTGGCCTTGTAAACCCAATTTCGTGGTGTTTTTGTAGTCAAATTGAGGTATGTATCTCTTTTTTTTTAGTTATTTTTTTGGATTTTTGTAAGAAATTTGTGGTGCTGATTGATAAATCTGGGTTTTAGTTGGATTTTTTGATTTTTTTTTGGTCGAAATTTTTTGATGTTTTGGTAAGGGTTTGGGTGGGTGGATCCGGGTTAGGGTTTGGATTATGGGTGGATCTGGGTTGGTTGTGGGTTGTGGTGGTGGGTCGTTGAAGTTAGGGTTGTGGGAAAGTCCGCTGTTTAAGATAGGAATTTCTAGGGAAGGAGATTCGGTGGGTCAGGGTTTGGGCTTGGTGGGTCAGGGTTTGGGTTCGGTGGTGGTGGTCGATCGTGGTGGTGGTTGTTCTTGCTGGTGGTGATTTGATGTAGGGATAGTAGTGGTGGTTAGGGTTTGTTGAGGTGGTGATACACCGCACCGGTGGTGGTGCGGCGTGTTTTTTTAAAAAAATTTCAAACAGAATTTTCGACGGAAATTCCATTAGAAATTTTCGACGGACTTTGCATCCGTTGGAGATTTACGACGGATTTTCCCAGGGTTGGATATATTGGCAGCGACAAATTTTCGGACGAAATTTCCGTCGAAAAAAGTCATTTTTCCTACGAACACTTTTGCGAAGAAATTTTCAGACGGAATTCCGTCGGAAAGGCGATTTTCGACGGAAAACAGGGTGTTTTTGACGGAATTTTTCTGTCGGAAAACGCCTGTTTTCTAGTAGTGAAATCGAGCAGATGTAATTTCAATATTAAATGTTATTTCCAGTAGGAGTTTTAGATCTAATAAATTGCGTGAAACTGTCAAATCTAATTATATAATTAATATATAAATTGCGAGAGTTTGTTAATATGATTAGTTGCAATACTGATGTTTGATCTTTATGTTTTATCCCGGAATATTGATTATTGGTGAACCTATTGTAATACCCCGTATTTTTATACGTATTTTATTTAAAATATGTATTTTGTAAAGGTATTTAAATAATTTTAGTGTTTTAATTATGGTATTTTAATTATTTATTCTATGTAAGTTTGGAATATTTTATAAAAGTAAAGTTTATTTAATTAATTATTTTATAAGAGTTGGAGTTTATTTTAGGAAAGTATGATTTTAATAAGTTTTATTAGGGAAGAAATTAGGAAAATTAAGCGGAAAGTTTAGGGAAAAGGGGTTGGTAGAGAAGGGGTATAAATATCCCACTTATGAGGCAAATCAACTTTGCCCAGAGTGGAGAAAAACCCAAGGTAAACTTCTCTCTCCCTTCTCCTTATTTTTCTTTCTTTTCTTTTTCTTTTTTCCCCTTCCCCTTTCTTTTTTTTTCGACTGCTCTCTTTCACCCACCACTGCCGGCCACCGACAGCAGGTTGCCGCCGCTGCCAGTAGCGTCAGTCGTCGGCAGCAGGTGGCCGCAGCTGCCAGGCCAGCAGCCGGCAGCCGGCAGCAGGTGGCTGCCATGTCTCCTTCTCCCCTTTTTCGGTTTTTTTTTTTTAAAAAAAAAAGCTTAATCTTTATTGTTCTAAACTAATCTATGCTTAAATCTAATGGTTAATTATGAGTTTTGGGATTTGATTTTTGATGTTTGATTATAAGTATTATGTTAATTAATTTTCAGATTATGTTTTTATTTAAAAAGCCCTAATTTTTGAAACCCTAGGTACTTGATTTATGAATAATTGAAGGATTATGATGTATAATGGTTTAAATCTTTGATTAAAGTGTTTTATTAAGGCTTAATTACAGCAAGTTTTAATAAAATAAAGTGTTGGAATTTTTAGTAGAGTATTTAAAATTAAGTTTTTTTAAGAAATTTCAATTGCCCATTTACTGGGACTAAAGTATGATGTTTTAAATATAATTTTAGCTTATTTTAATTAATTATGAGGGGTTTATAATAGTATATGTTGCTGGAAATTTGTTTAAAGTGGATTTTAATACTCTTCTATGATTTTAAATTGTAAGAGACTTTGAAGTGAGCAATTTTTATTAGTCGTTGCGATTTTAAGATCGTATTCAAGGTACGTTCGCATACTTAACATATTTTGATAATGTAGTATCATGCTAGGCCTGATTTAAATCAATTACAAGTAGTATCATGCTAAGGTCTATGTTTGGAATTGTGGATTATTGATGTTGGTGATTGAATTGTAAAGCATGATTTATTTGTGATGGTTTATGGATCGGAAAATTATATTTTGGCATGATTATATGGCCTACACTTTTATTTATGGCATGTTAGAATGCAGATCAACTACATGTTTAATTTAGCTTGGAATATGGAAAAGGAATTTTATTATGGTTCATATAATTTTTATTGATGCTATAAGCATGGGAAAGAAGCTATATAAGTGTCTATGTACACGAGGAATAAATTGTGTTGGTGCCTTAGTGCACTTAAGGTGTTTTTAACACCAAGGGATAGGATTTGTGGCGCTTTATGCGTTTAAGGTGTATTTGACACTGAGGTAGATTTAAAAAGGGTTCGACATTAAATATTATGTGGTCACTAATTATTCAAGAATTAAATTGGCACGTTTGGTTGATTAAATATTTATTGTTGGTTGAATGATTATGGTTTGAGAGTCATCACCAAGTCTAATAACCGGTAAATAACGTAAAGTGAAAGAGATTATGCACCAAAACTCTTGGAACGTATATACCTTGAGTATGAACATATGGGGAGAGTTATGGGCTTTTATATTTAACCATAACTTCTACTGAAGTACAGGACATTGTACAGTCTTTTTCATTATTATTATTATGTGCAGGAATTCCGCCACCTATGTGTGGTTTTGATGTTGGCATGGTTAGCTCCAGTGTCAGTAACCTCAATTAATTTGGGAGAGGTAGAGTTGGACACCCGTTCGATGCTCAATTAGTGTCTAGTTGTAGAGTCTTGTTGGATGTTTTGTGTGTTGTAAACAGGTGCGTTGAGGTAAGTGTGTGTTGATAGGTGAAAGCATGTTAGCGTGTTTATTTACGCTTATGTACTCAGCTTTGCTGACTGTGTGTGTTTGTGTGTTTTGGCCATGTCTTTATCTTGGCCCTATGATGACCCATTTTTAATGGAGAGTAGTGGAAACAAGTAGAGATAAGTTTTTCAGGTATTGAAGCATATTCATGACAGGACATGAGTGAAGAGCGAATCATGCTAGTTTCTATTAGTTTATGATGTGTTTATGCTTTAATTATTTATGATATTATTTATATGTGGAACTAACGTTAAGTTTTGGATTTGGTTTGGTTTTTAATTAGGGCCTTCAATGGTTCCAAGTTGTAGGTTGATTTTTATTTGACTTTGTTTGTTTTGAATTTAACTTTACTTTCGACTGTTGACTTTTGAGTTGACTTGTTTTGAACGGTTTTTTATTTTAGTCTTCCGCTGTGTGTCTTTAATAATTGTCTTAGCCGTTTTCACGGTGGCGGTAGTCTTAGATATTCCTAAATCGTATTTTAAAGAGTAAGTTAGGTATTAAAAGGAAAGGAATTTCTAGGGTGTTACACCTATACCCTAGGCCTTTTATTATTGATTATTTCTCTTAGTATAATTCTTACAAAATTACCCGTTTATGATAGATTCGACCCTGCTTCCCTGACTATCTACTCGTGCATAAAAAAATTCATTAAATAAAAATGAGTTGTTTGCGTTTCGATAATAAAATATAATGGCCCATTTTTTTTATGTATGTTTTTCAATAATATAGTTGAAACTTTTGATATAAAATATGAAGTCGTTATTTCCACGGCTATTGTGGTGGATGAAGTTCACTGCTAGAACAAAGAGAAAAAGAGAGTAAGGGTGGAATTATGGAAGAAGGTGAGAACGACTTTAGTTAGGTATATATACATGGGTATTAGGGGATATGAAATGTCATATCAATTTAAGTTATATTTTAAGTTTAGGAGATAAAAAGACTATTTTATTATACTTCATATGTTTATGTAATGTACACTAGTTAGTTCAAATTTAATTTATTATGGTGGAAATGATCGAATTACTTCGTCACTTTCTTACTTAAAAGGGAATATTAAAAGGAAAAAGATTAAGGGGGTGACATGTGGCATACGAGTCACTTGTGGTCACATGTGGCATAAGAGTGATTTGTGGTTTATGTTTTTATATAATAAGTGTGGATAGATAATCCCTTGCTTATCAATAAAATATTTAGTGTTTAAATAACCATAAGGACTGATGATGAGAATCAATCCCAAGATCCTTAAAAACGAGAGGAAAGCTTTAACCACCTAATTATCTCTTAATAAAATATTAACTCCACTTTTTAAATTTAATTTCTTTTTTATCAAAAAATAAACTGTAACTTTCCCACTTACATGTTTTTATATTCAACAATTTATTCGCCTAAAAATATTTGTGTAAAAGTGTAACACTTAAATGGATTAATATTTTCACTAAACCAATTTACAATTTCTTGAGTTTCAATTCGTCTTATATTCTTATTTTATTCCTTAAATTAAGTCATACTCTTGACTCTTGTTCTCTTAGCAGTTGAGAGTAGAATAATAATGTCATCATATATATTAACATTATAAAAATCATTTTACATTTAAAAAATCGAAATAAATATATAAGGAAAATAAAAACTAATATTCCCACCTTTACTCCATCTTTCCAAAATAATCCCACCTTTCGATTGTTCCAAAATAATCTCACCTTTGATAGGGATCTTCTTTAAACGACCCCTTCAACCTATAATCGGTAAATCGGTCAAAATCATTTTTATTTTCTAAACTCTCTCTTTCCTCCCATCATGGTCACCAGTCCACCACCCCCACCCACCACAAAACCCCAACCCCTTGTCACCACTCTCACCATCACGAAGCCATCCTTAAAAACCCCTAACTACCCTAAAAACCCAACCCCAGCCCCGAAAATCCCTAATCCCAACTTAGAATTCTAGCCTCAAAACCCCCCACCCCAACTCTGAAACCCAGGCCCCTGAAAATACCTTAACCATCCCGAAAACCCAACCACAACCCTGAAAAATTAATCTTATCCAAAATCCAAAATAATAATTTAAGTTTGAAAATTTAAAACAAACATTTTAATTATCAAAATATTTTTTTAAAATTAATTAATAACTAATTAATATAAGATAAACTTCTAAAAAATACGAGGTATTATAGCCTCAAATATAGACCAGATTAATTGAGACACGACACTAGCCAAAAGTTTAACCCAACTTATGGTTTGGACAGGAAGATCCTTTATCTCCCTATCAATTTTATTTTGTATGGACTTGTGTTGGAGGAGGGATGTGATCTACGCCTGTTCGATGGAATGAAGCTGGGCATGAAGGGAACTCACATCTTTTTTTTTTTTTTTTTTTTTTTTTTTTTTCAAATGGTGCCCTTTTATTTTTTACAAATTCATATCAGAGTTGTCGATCAGTTACTTTTGCAAATGATGCCCTTTTATTTTTTAAAGCTACATATCAGAGTTGTCGATCAGTTACTGACATTTTGAACAATTAAATTAAGGTTGCGTTTGGATACTCTTATTTCATTTCAAATAGTGAAATTCAATTCCAGAATTTCAATTGCTAGAATTCAATTCCAAGTCATTTGTTTGGGAAATTATGAATTTGGAATTTCAAATGCTAATAAGATGTTTGGTAATACAATGTATTTCAAATCCAGAATTTCAAACAAAGGCAAATTCTGCTAATAAAATCACCACAAAAATACAACATACTTACATCAAAGTTGTAATTCAAGTTCACTCACACTTAAACAAATCTACTAATCATCATCAATTCATCATTACATATAAAATTTAGACTAACTCTGCTAATTCGATACATCTTTTAATCATATTGAACTCATCGAATATATTGTTTTACAAACCTATTCACAACACTTTGTCTTGTCCTTTGGAATTTAGACTCCTTGGAAATTACACTATTAGCTTACTAGCAGCAACATGTCTAGAACAAAATTGCTCCTTTCTTTGCAGTAAACAATTGATTTCAACAATTAATTAAGGATTTTAGGGTTTAAAGATAATCTTACACAAATTTAGAAACTATCAAGAATGAAATAAACCTACCAAATCATCATTAGATAAAAAATTTACAGATCAATCAAAGCATGCATATAACTTCGAAATCAATTTTTTTTTTTTTTTTGTTTTTTTGTTTTTTTTTTTTTTTGAAACAAACTTCGAAATCAATTGGAAAAAAATACATTATAGAAAGAAAATTGGGCCAATTTGGAGGAAAGTTAGGCCAATTCAAAGGAAAAAAATAAAATCTGAAGGAAAATCAGAGAATTACCAAGAAGATCCAACACAATTAAACCTAAGATTATAGAAAATAAAACCTAAATTTCTCAGAAATTAACCAATAACACAACAAATTCAAGCTAAACAAATTGAACAACCCTTGTAGAGAGATGTGGTTTCGCACAAATTCCTAGCAAACGAGCAATGAGAGCGAACGAGAAGAGAGAGAAAGCTCATGAGAAGAGAGAGAAAGCACGGGGAGAGAGAAAGATGCATTGTCGTTACTTTTTTGGATTTCAAATGACAGACTTTTTTGATGGATTTCAAATTATGAAAAATAAACTTAAGTTTAAGTGGGTTGGAATTGGGCCAATTCCAATTCTAAATTTTTTGGATTACCCAAACAAGGTGTTTGATCCAATTCCAGCATTTCAAATGAAATGCTCCATACCAAACAGGCCATTAAAGGAAATCATAATTCAAAGTCAGGTTGAATATATACTCCGATTGTCGATCATATTTTAACAACATTCCAATGGGACATGTTGATCAGTTTATTGGATGTCACTCACGAGTTCCAATCAACTTGGTTGGGAGGAAGGTTACATCTTTTCATTTTATCGTTAACAACATTGGGAAAAGAATCAAAGCTTGTAATGTGGTCTTTTTATCAAAGTCTTAGAAACGTATTTTGATTAACTATGTCCTAACAGCGATAGCATTTATTTTCTTATGTGCTTTGAAATTTCGGCACCTAAACGCAAATAAAGTAGATTCTCTTCTAGATAGGTTCTTCTAAACTAATAGGGAACACAAGGGTATATATGCATTAGGTGAACAAGGAGAGGATGCATCTTTCAAAGAAAATTAATTAACGGACTTGGAATTCGTAGTTTGGGTTCTAAAATATCGTGTATTGTGCATGCTTTTGGCTCAAGTCTTTTTCAGTTAGTTTTTGAGCCTAGATAGAATAATTGATTATAGTTCATTTTGGCTTGATTTGGTTTAGTCATGATAATATGATGCTTTTACGGGTAATTTTGTTGTTTATGTGTATTTCAGGATTATTAGTGAGGCTAATTCGGATATTTAGCAAAGTCGCATACTACACTGATGCTCAAGAAGCTTAATCGTTGTAGCTTATGACATCTAAAGCATTATTCAAATTTCCGGCCAAGCACATCCATATATGTCAGACAAGGCATGAACGTGCCAAATCCAGGAAACAAGATCAAGAGCTAATTAAGGAAAGAAGAAAATTTCCCAAGCATGTCCATGCCTGAGCAAGCGTGTCCATGCCTTGTGCAGACATGCATACACATGCCATTACGAGTGATCGGTGCAGCCAGGGCTTGCACGTCTATGCCATTACAAAGGAATTGAATCTCATAGGAGACACGTTCGTGCTATATTTTTGCATGTCCCTGCTTGGGCACATATTTTGGGTGGTTAGCCAAATTGTATCTTTTTAGTGTAGCTTTTCTATTTTATTATAAATACTTTTTTTAGTTCCCTTATTTTATTTTATGAGCTTTTTAACCTAGTTTTCTCTCTAGAATTTGTTTTATTGTAATTTAAGATTTATGCACTCAAGATTCATTGTTTTATTCTTGTAATTCAAGATTCTGTATTTTCATATTTTCTTTAATTCCTTTAACTATGTTTTCTTTAATTTTTATAATTGTTGTTATTATTATGTGTGAGTAGGGTTTCCTTAGCTTATTCTGAGATCTAGTGGAACTTAAATAAGATTAATGCATGGATTATTCTTTAAATTCTCTAATAATTGCAATTGACATGTTTAATTGATTGTGCTTATGTCGATATTAGATTAAAAAAATACAATACATTAATACAAAATCATACAACATCTACAAATGGATGTAAATTTAACAAATAAATAAAACAAGTCAAACAAAGGTTTCCGTCATTGAAGCCACAATCGTTGAATGGATCTATCAATATTGCACATCCCTTGCAGTCTTGCACAAATCGCTGAAATATATGTATACATGTTTTTTGGAGAAACGGTCTTATGACTCTTTGTAGCCAAGAGGATGAATGAACTTCAATTCATCATTCATTTGAACGTATTTGAAAATTTGTCAAACAACTTTTGTGATCTTGTATGATTTCGTACCAACAAATCAATTATAGGGTAAAAAAGATAGATAACTCACAATAATTCCTTAAGGAGAATGAACAACTACACCAACGATCAACAACTCCACCATATAAGCCGAATTGTACTGTACATCTACATTAATCGTGTATTTTAATTTATTGAAATTAACAACTAAAATTTAAAGAAAAACACAAATAATTGGTTTAAAATAGTCTAAATTTCCAAAGAGATCAAAATATTTCCGTATTAACGGCCAAAAAATATTAAACCCTAAAGAAGAAGAGAAGGAGATCGAGAGGAGGGAGATAGAGGGGCTAGGGTTCGCCTATTAACAAATTTTTAAATATTTGCTTAGCTTGAATTGGTGATATATATTCTTTTATGGACAAGATCCTCCATCTTCGTGTAGTATTCAGAAATAATGAATCAGAAGAAATGGACCTACTTGCATGAATTTGGACCTATTACTTTGAAACAATTATTAAAAGTTGGAAATAAAAATGGGTGTAGTTTTCCTCCAAAAACTTACCTAATTAACTTTTTTCGAACTACTTGATTGCTGACATGCAACATATTTTAGAGGGGAGCAATCGAGTACAAGCCAGAGATGCAACCAATATTGTTCAATCTGAAATCCCTTTGAATTTAAAAATGTATAATGATTGTTTATTATACAAAGTTATAACATATGATTATCTACCCATTACATTTAGTAATTGGAAGCTATAATTATTACTGGTTGAACATGATTCTAATATGGGTTCTCAGCCCATTCATTGTTTATATGTGTTGTTAATCTTAATATAAAAATGAATGTAGGGTTAGTTTTTCAAATTTTGAACTTTATTATAAGTTCTTTTGGTGTGAACGTCAATTAGAGATAAAGGCTTTTCGAACCTTAATTTTCTTATCCAACTTTGGCACCCATTGGACCACGTGAGTGCATGGTGTTTTATAAATTATGAACCGAGTATGATATATATATGTAAAAGGATTATTAATTCTATTTGAAATAAGGGGTTATGGTTTGATAATTTAAAAGTTTTGTCTAATCTGAATTTTCGTAAGCTAATATAATCAGATTTAATTTTTTTAAAAAAAAATACATGCATGTTGAGACGAATTTAATTGTATACTACACATAATTTTTTTATTTTTTTTTTGAACTTATTAGAAATCAATTTGTTGAATCTTATCTTAATAATATTCATATTAATCAAAATCACATTAATATATTTTTGTCATATTCAAGTCAAAGTAAAATGAATAAAATCTAATGTAGTGGATGCAAAGGTTATTACATAGACTCGGATTCATGGTGCACCTAAGGTAATTTTTTGCTTATTTTGATGATTAAATTAAAGGATGATTATTGTTCATTTAATTATCAAATGAGTACTAAACAACTTTGGTGCATCTTGCAGCCAGGTGTATATAACAATTTTCATAGTGGATGGTGTTAATTGGTAAACTTTGGAGATGATATTTACTTTAATTTTTAGGATATTGCTCTTCAATTTTGCTTTATAACTTAATAAATTCATTTATATTAATAAATTTTCGCAGTATCAAATAATTAGTGGCATCAATAGTAAAAGTTTTATATTGGCTAGTATGTAATGAAAAGATAAAACTCAAAGAACTTACAAAAAAATAAAGAAAAGCTAGCTAGAACAAAATCCAAAAGTTTGTTTTCCTCAACTTATTAATAAGAAAACTATTTTAGGATAGGTTCTAATAACTATTGTAATCTAAAATAAGCAAGGTGAATTGCTCCCTATAAATTTGTTCGCTTCACTTGCAAAAATGTGATATAGTATGGTATGTATGATTCTGTTTATATTTGGTCTAATTTGATCTCAATCTTTATAGTTTAATCTTGCCTGATTTGATGACATGATTGACTATATCATTATCGAGTGAGTTTTGTTGGATTCATGCGTACTTTTTACATATTTATTTTTCAAAATTTTTATTATGAAATAGTGGGTAATTTAATTTAAGATGTCTCTTGAGGACTTAGTATTTTGAATGATCTAAAATACCCTTATCAAATTAGTCTCTTACGATTTGGTGTGTTATTATACATTTTTTGTATGTCATAAACTTAATCTTTTTGATAATCCATGCAAACATCATGAACATAAAGATCTATTTAATAATAAGTAAAGTTCAAGTTTGATCAGGTTGGAATCTTTCTGACCTATTCTAACAAGCTAAGTTTCTAAAATAAGGGAAAGAGAACGCTTCAGCAGTGATTAGCGATTTGTCGTTTAACATATCTAAAATATTAAACTTATCATCTTAATTTTCAACTTATACTAAATATATTTACACGTAGTTTAAAAAATAAAATTACATAAAAAATTAGTAAAAAAAAAAAATGAATGGAATTTCCTCTAACAAATGTGTACTTAGAATCCAAAGAGAAAGCCAACAATTGATACAAAAATGTAACTAAAAAGTGACTATAAATTTCGTACTTATGCAATTATACATACATTTGATATTTCTACAGTTAAATCAGCAACATTTTGTAGTTTTGTACTAAGATAATATAATTTTCAGTCAGATTTTATGTCTTCATGTTGGACATATAAACACACAGTCCTGCGAGAAATATGAGGACATCCGGAATCCTTGTACTACGTCCCCTCTCCAAATTAATTTTTCTTTTTTTGAATAGTCCTCTCAAAATCAATTAAAACGATATGCATCATTTTTTTAGTGTGACTAACTAGCTACACCATGCAACAAATTGACACACACCAAATACCGATCGGATCAGATAACCCTTGACCATCGAGTAACACCTGAACGGGTAACTCCTAACAGACCGAGAAAACCCTGACCAATAACCTCGACCACACCACCCCTAACCAGATAACCCCTGAATAAGTAACCCTGTTGGAACAAATAACTCCGGTCGTGGCTAGTCACATACTAAAATTTGTGAAAGACCAATATATAAAATACAAAATAAATTATAAACTTATTTTTGTGAAAAATAATATTTTTGAAAAATAAAACAAAGTCAATGTAAAAAGGACTAGAAGTAGCTGGCAATCTGGCATAATGAAGAAATTAAGAACAGTAAACTTGGACTTTAGAGAATCTGTGTCGTATTTGAATGGCGACAAATGATAACTACTCTTTCACTAAAATCCACTCTTTTCTTTTAACGATAAAGCTTTTAACTTTACCGTTGGAAACTGCATGCCATCCCATATTATGCTAAGCATTAGTTTAACTAAAGTATTATTAGTACGTAATTATTATACTACTTTTGTATCACTAGAATTTAGAAGGCTTGATTAAACTCCTATGAATTCGTTGTTTGTAGTCAACTAGAAACCTTTTTTTTTTTCTTAATCAACGGTCCTACTATTTAATTATTACTTGGATATAGGACTATCTATTTTTTATAATTTTAATGACATCATCCCATACTCGTAAGTTGCAAATAAGAAGAACAAATAAATTAGAATATAAAGGTTTTCACTAGAAAATACAGTGTATATATATAGCAACATTGAAAGATAATGCTCAAATTTAGCTTGAAGTGGTGATTGTTAAAGTTGTGTTCTTAATTATAAATTTAAATTAGGTTTAATTCGAAAGATTAAATCCAATAATTAAATTAGTTTTATTTTAATGCAAAATCTACATTAATTCTCTAAGTTTGTGTTAAACTAATCTTTGTGACAATTGTAGATATATAATTTATATTTTAGCGTTTATAATATTCTTTATTTCTCTTATCATATTTTATATAACTTAAAATTTCTTGGTACTTCGTGTGACTCATTAAAGTTATCCCCGTGTATTTTGGAGTACTTTAATTATCTTCCTTACTTTTATAAGTTGGTATATGTATGTGTTATTTTTATATTTTGGTTTGATGAAGTGTAAGTTAAGTTCATAAAAAAAAATAAGTTAGATTAGTAAAAATAAATTCAGTTCATTCAAGAAAATAATTTATTCAATAAATATAAGTTAAGTTAATCAAAAATAAGTTAAGTTCATTGAAGAAAATAATTCTAGTTCAATCTAAATAATTAAGCTTTAAAATTCAGTAACATTCAAGAACACTCATATTTAATAGGGAAACAATAAAAAAATAAGATTTAGATTGTGTTCTCTTCACCTTAAAAAAATAAAATTCAAAAAAAATAATTTCATTTTATTATGGAAATTTTGCAAAAACCGCCTTTTATAAGAAATTTTTTTACAAGAATCCACCTTATATTTTTTTTACAATGATATACCTTAATCAATTTTTTTTACAATGACACACCTCTTCGGCCGGAAAAGAGGGTTTGACATTATTTTCAGGGGTTGACTCGACCACGTATGAGACACGTGACCTCTTAAAACCACTCTCCTTCTCTCTCCTCTAATTTTACACAAATTTTCCCTCCACTAACTCTCTCTCTCTAGCTTTCTCTCTCCTCTCTCACTGTTGTTTCCCCCTTCCCATTAAACACGAATTCATCCTCATTAACTCCTTCTCAGCTGCTCTGCCATTGCACGCAAGAAGGAATTAATGAGAATGAATTCGCGTTTTACAAAACCCTAATTTTTTCATGTTGCAAAAAAATCGAACAATAATTCCCAATTACAAAAATCGAATTTTTCGAACAAAACCTATTTTAAAAATTCTAAGCAAATAACATCAATTAAGTGTCAGTTACCTAGCTCAATTGAGGCCCTGTTCTATTCACCTTATTTTCACTTATTTCAGGAAATATAATTTCAGATAAGTTCAGATTAGAGTTAATATGTTCAGATAAGATAAGTTCAGGAAAAATAAGTTCATATAAGTTGTGATAAGGGTTAATTAGGGATACCCAAGTTCAATTTATAACTAAAATAAGTTCTAATAAGGGCTAATAAGTTCAGATAAGTTAAGATAAATTCTGATAAGTTAAAATTAGGTGAATAGAACACACCCTCAAGTTCCTTGGAGCTAGAATTCACTTGGAAAAATGGCCAACAATGGCTTTAATTTCGACATAGGGTGAAGGACATGAATGAGAGGAGAGAGATGAGAGAGAAAGAGATAGAAAGATAGAGTAATGGAGGGAAATAAGGAAGGAAAAGAGAGGAGAGTGATTTTGATAGATCATGTGTCTCGCACGTGGTCAGGTCAACACCGAAAACAGGGTCAAATACTCAAACTCTTTTTTTTCAGCCAAAGATGTGTCATTGTAAAAAAAAAAACAAAAAAAAAATGATTAAGGAATGGCATTGCAAAAAGAAAATTAAAAGGTGGTTTCTTGCAAAAAAAAAAAAAAAAAAAAAAAAACCTTATATAAGGTGGTTTTTTTGCAAAATTTTCTTTCATTATTTATAATTCAATCTGGCAATAATAATTTTAATTCAATAAAAATAAGTTATTTCACCTTATTGTCACTTATTTCAAGTTTAATATGTGCTAATAAGTTCAGTTCATGAAAAAATAAGGGTTAGAGCCTGTTCTCTTCATCTTAATTTCAGTTAAGCTTAGTTCGGCTCCAATCAATTCAATTCAGTTCATTTCTTAATTTCCTTCTCTCATAAATAATTCATTTCAGCTCTATTCAATTCATTTCAGTTCAGTTCAGTTCAGTAAATCAGAACAGACCCTTACTCAAGTACAAATTACAACTAAAATAAGTTTTATAAGTTCAGTTAAGTTTAGGTTAATATGTGAAAATAAGGTAAATGGAACACATCCTAATCCCTGAAAGTGGGTAACTTAGCTTTAAAGAACATGTATAATATAAAATTAGCTAAATAAGTTTTAAGCTGTAATGATAATTTGAGTTTAGCTAAATAATTTGAGTTTGGCAAAATTAATTTCATTTCAGTAAGCCTAAGTTTACCTTGAGCAATAACATTCTTTGCCTTGCGTCCCAATATTATGAAACACGGGTAATAATTGAATTTGTTTCTATCTTCATCAATGTTCCATTTATTAAATTTGAGAGTATAAAACAGAGAGGTAAATCAGGTAATAATAGATTTTAATGCTACCTTCATCCACATTATTCCATTCATCTTGAATATGAAAAATATTATGAAATAGAGATGATAATAGATATCTTCAATTCAAGTTCCAACTAATTTACTTCTTTTATTCATTTTTTAAGCTAGAGCAAGGAATATCCATGCTTTCACACAACTGCAAATGCTCATGTTGTCTAGTCTGTTTGACTTTGGCTGCTTTGATTAATAAGTTAACAACAATTATTATGTACTAAATTGGCTTACTACCAAAGTAAATAAAAATTTATTACTAATAAGATACACGTGGGGAATGTCTGAGAGTTTCAGCTCTGTATTAGCCAGAATTTTTAAATTTATTTTGTAAGAGTTGACTCATCATTTTAATTTTTTTTGCTACTACTTTATTTTTAAAAAAATAAAAATAAAAAGTTTTGAAAGAAAAATCAGTTGCTCTTAGCACCGCATTTTTACAATTTAGATTAGAAGCGGTCCACGCCGTAATGAGGACGGTGTTAGACTTAATCAATTTTTTAATACTTTAGAAAAGCGATGACATTTACCAAAGTTTTGACTAATGAGCTCTTTATTTGAACTGAAAACTGTGCTGTGTAATTGTGCTATTTCACTGTCGTTATCTCTACATCGTTATTTACTAACATAAGATCGTACATAAACAAGTAAATACAACAAAAGGGGACAAAATTTAATGTACATTAACATATAAAAAGATGACAAATATGAAATATCTTTATCCTAAGCCGTGGTTTACTTGTTGAATTTCTTTTTTTTAATATAAGTAATTAATTTAATTAATTTCTTAAAAAATGATTTAAAAAAATTATTAGTGCTCCACCAAAAACTATATTGAGCTAAAGTATGTAGCTCCTTACAAGTACGTACACACATACAATTACAAGCTCTTTAAAGCTTTTGCAACGAAAGAACTTGGTTGCTTGAAACATGCTCTTTTGCCTCGGATCAAACCTTCTACTGGTACTAGCACTGTCAAAACAGTTTGACATTTCGGGTTCGGTTCGGTTTGAAATCGGTTCGGTATTATATTGGGTCGGTTTGAAATCGATTTAAATGTTTCGCGGGTCGGTTTCAGTTCGGTTTAAATAGTTATCGGTTCAATTCGGTTTCGGTTTATTCTTGAACGGTTTTAATTCGGTCCGGGTTGTAAACATTTTGGGTAGTAAACGGTTCGGTACAGACGGATTGCGGTTTGTTAACGGTTCGGTGTAAACCGTTTTTATCCCGATTCAAACAGTTTTGGGTTGGGGACGGTTTCGGGTTAGAAACAATTTGGTTCTTTTTCGGTTCAGTTTATAACTAGTTCGGTTCTTTTTTGGTTCAGTTTATAACTGGTTCGATTCTTTTTCGCTTCACTTTATAACTAGTTCGGTTCTTTAATGCTCGATCGGTAGTAAACATGTGTGCATAATTAAATTTCATTTAAAACACATTTTTACTTGATTTTAATATTCTCTTTATAGTAAGAAGTTTATAGCCGATTCGTTTATAAGCGATCCTGTTCATAAACGATTCGGTTTGCAAGAGGTTCGGTTTATGAACGGTTTGGTTTATATACAGTTCGGTGTAAGCGGGTTGCGGGTTGTTAACGGTTCAGTGTAAACAGTTTTTATTCCAATTCAAACGGTTTCGGGTTGAAAGCGGTTTCGGGTTAGAAACAGTTCGGTTCTTTTTCAGTTCGGTTTAGAATTGGTTCGGTTCATTAACGGGTTCGGTTCTTATACGGTGTAACGTTATTCGGATTGGTTCGGTTTCGGATTCATTCACATACGGTCGGGCCGGTTTTCGGTTTCAAAAAATGGTTTTTAATCAGTTTAGTTTTCATTTGGGTCGGTTCGTTTCGAGCAGTTAAACGATTTTGGTTTGAAATTTGACAGCACTAACTAGTACGCAACATACCTTTATTGTTTGTTGCTATGAGCAATGCGGGAACATACCATAGAAGAACAAGAAAATTTGGACACACAAGAGCCAAAATCTTAGTTAGTTAACCAAGACCTTACCATTTGAGAATGTACTAAAGGTAAGGGTATGATATGGTGGAAATGTGGAATAGTCTTGGCCGAATCTCCAATGTCTCCTGATTTTTTTTAATAAGTAAGATACATGGAGGAGTTTAGGTAATTCATCTCACAAGATTATGACTTAAACTATCAAGGAGTAAAAAGTAATTGTTTCTATATCTTGATGATGAGTCGGAGGAGAGTAGCTGATGAGAGAGGTAACATAGTTTGCTGTCTGACTGATATATCTCGCTTGGAAGCTAGAAAAGGAATCCAAAATAGCCTTGACATCCACCATAAGCTGAAGTTTATACGGAAAGCTGAAAAGACAATGCAAAATATTAATAAGTGTGAGATTGTTTCCTCTAATACGAATTACAGAAATATTATGATCCACAGCAAGAAAGAGGCCATTACAAAGGAAAATAACTTGCCTCTACAAAGTGGTCCCGGATATAGAATTTTGATAGGCAGAGCAATCAAAATTAAGTTGGTGGGGGGCATGAGGATACGGTGGTGCCGTAGTAGGAAAGTGGACGACGTCGTCAAGAAGGGATCAAGATTCTGATCTTATTCCTTAAACATAAAGAAAGCTAAAATGAAAATATTATGAACATTAGCAGAAGAATTCTTCAAATTAATTGCATTACGATGTTTTCAAATACTCCAAAACATGATAGCTACGTTAGGAAGGAGCCTAGGCGAAGTGACTTTAATTAAGAAAGCAAAATAAATCACGAATCTCTGAAAAATGGCCAGAATGACTTCATAAGAGCATCCACAATTTCTAAATAATAATTAAAGTTATATGCTAGCCATAGTGGATTTGTGGGGCTAGCTAGATTGTATGGTACCAATAGAATGGTTAAGTATTAGCGCATAGCTGCTATTTACATGACAAGTAAATATCAGTTATAAGATAAAAGACTGGTGAATTTATTTTTTCTAGTGGTACAAATATTGTACCACTGTTACCTACTTCGTATAATGACTATAAATAATACTACTAAAACAACTTATACTCTAGCAATATAAAATACATGTATAATATTACATTAAAAATACCACTATAGTATAATAGTACATTAAAAATACCATTATAGAAATAAAAAATCACAAAAATTAAGTGAATTTACTAGTAACCCTCCTCTATGCATCATAAACAAATATTAGCTATGCGCCTAGTTGCACTCCAATAGAATTACGTAGTTTCACTCCACCCTATGCACGTTACTGATTTGTGTAATATTTTTTATGTATTTATTTTCTATTTTTTTTTTAAAAAAATGGTTTATTTATTACAAAAGGAAGCAGTTTGCCATTCAAGCGGTTGTAGCTTGGGGAATATTGATGTGACAACCCAAAGCTACATGTACATGTAGCTAGCCATTGTGGATGCTCTAATACGTCTTCTATTCCCCCTAATCTTGCAACATGGAAAGGGAACACATATTTTAAGAAGAGGAGAGAGATAAAAGAGCAATTTCCGTAAATAATGCTAAAACAAAAAAAAAATTCCACATATATGTCAGTTTTAAAACTATTTCCCGTGATACCGTACACGTAAGATTAGTGTAGGGTTGTAAAATCCGAGGCTATAAACCGCTAATAACAAGGATTTTAAAAAAGAACCGCTAATGTCATTAGCGGTTTATACTTAAAATACTCAGTAACTTATTAGGCTTAATGTTTAGGTTCTTCAAATAGAACCGCTAATGGTATTAGAGCGAGGTTCTTCAAATAGAACCGCTAATACCATTAAATAGAACCTCTAATACCATTAGTGGTTCTAATTTGTGTAGAACTGCAATCTTTATTAGCGGTTTATTAATAGCTAAAAAACAAACCAAAATTCAGAGCCTACGTAGACGGTATGGTGGGAAATATTTTTTAAAGCAACGTACACACGGAATTATTTTTTATTTTAGCATTATTTATGGAATTCGCTAGACATAAAGACTGAATAATGATAGGAATTACTGTGATGAGGAGAGATAAAGAAAGAAAATTTTTGTGCAATATATAGGGAAATGTGGCAATATTCGTGGAACTTTCTAAAATGATTATTGTTGCAACGTTATTATTATTTGTGGAATAGGAAAAGTACTACTCCCTCCGGTTTTTTTTTTTTTAATTTTTTATTTTAATTTATTTTTATTTTTTATGCATCACTTTAAATGGCACAAAGTTTTAGGAGAGTAATATAATATTGTGAGTGGGTGAATAAATTATTATAGTAAAAGTAAGATGAGGATCATAAAAGATAAAGTATGTGAGAGAGGATAAATATTTTTACTCCCTCCGTCCCTTTATTACATGCCTGTATTCCTTTTTGAGGTGAACAAAATTAAGTGCCTATTTTTATTTATATGTTGTACTTTTTGCCAATATTATTCTTGTTTTGATGATTTGTCATCAATTTCCTTTTTCTTTTTTGTACTTTACATCAATTTCCCATACTTTCTCTCTCCTAATTCTCAACCACTTTTTCTTTCTCTCTATCTCTCTCTAACCCCACATGCATATTTGTACTCCCAATTTTTAGTTTTAAGGAATCTTTAACTTTCTTAATTCCCGTGCAAAATGAGAAATAGACATGTAATAAAAGGACGGAGGGAGTATTATTTTAGTGGGGACCATGGAAGAGAGAGAAATGATAAAATAAGTTGAGTGAGGTTTAAAATAAGACAGAGAAATGATAAAATATAATATAAAGTCTCCAAATATACAAGTGATGCATTTACAAAAAAAAACCCCTAAAAAGGAATGTGATACAAATAAAAGAAACGGAGGGAGTATAATTGAACACCTATACTCCAAGCTAAGTTTGATCAAGTAGTAAAGATTGTACCTTTCAACCTTGGGGTTGAGAGTTCAATCACCACTAGAGTCAATTTAAGGGTGGAGATCCCTTACCATTTCCCCCTCACCCTCAAAGGATGGCCTGCAAATACTGGACCAAAAAAGCCGTGAGGGTTAAAAAAATTGAACACCTATATTATAAAGCATAAATTTGAGATGATAGCAATTTATTGAGTCGACGCATAAAGGTTTGCTGTTTGAGAAATGGGAAGGTTGACTATGAATTTGATACTCAATGAAACAATGTTCAATATCAGCTTTCACTGCTGGAAACAGTGTATGCACCTCAATATGTAATGGATAATATTAATTCACATACATATAAGATCTCTATCAGATTCAACACATCTTGGAAAACAAAAGCTGGAAATAAAAAGAGGGAAAAGCATGTTAATGATGACATTATAACGGGTAGACAATTAGACATCACCCTTAGACTATAGGCATAACGCTTTACTGCAGTAGGTATATGCTCACACATATATAACCTGTAGTTATTATTCTATTTTAAAAAAGTGTACTCATATTGATATTCTATTTTAAGGTGCCTTCATTTGCAAAACTGATTTAGGTACATTAAAAATTGATTATGGCGCACTCACTGTGACGTCACAATTTTGAATGTTTTTCTTATATGAAATAGATGTGCCAAAATCAATTATTAGTGTACTTTATTAAATTATTGATGTTTAGTTTATTCTAGATTAATTAGCTCACAATATCTACACATTTTTACTCAATCAATTTTGTTTTATTCCCTTTTTAAAAAAAACTATACTTCGTATTATGGATTATGTAACTCTCCTATCATAAAACAAGAGTTACCCATAAAGGTGGGTCTATTTGTTACATCATATTTTTATTTTTTTTAAGTAACATTTTTTTCTAAAAAAAAAAAAATCTTATTTCAAACAAAATAATTTTTGAAATAAACAATTTCAGACAAAATAACATGTACGCAGTATAAGTTTGGTTTAGGGCCTGTTCACATTTACTGAACTGAGATGAACTGAACTGAACTGATTGGAGCTGACTGAATTGAATAGAGCTGAAATGAATATTTTATGAGAGAAGGAAATTAGGAGCTGAACCTAACTGAACTGATTGGAGCTGAACTGAAGTGAATTGATTAGAGCTTAACTGAACTAAATTGAAATTAAGCTGAAGTGAACAGACTCTTAAAACTAATATTCAAATATAATTTTAGACAAAGTCAAATGAACCAAAACAAAAGCGAATGAAGTACAAGTTTTCTTTCATTCTCTTTCAAATGCAACATTTTAACGTTACACTATTTATATATTTCACTTTGACTATTTTTGTTAATTTATAGTTAAAGAAAATATATGTTCATGTGAGATCTTATTGAATTCATCTCAGTTTATAATTTATTACTCTCTCCGTTTCATAATGTTAGTTTCATATACTATTTTGGGCGTTTCAAAAAAATCTACCCATATTGAATATATTTCATTTATAACTTGATTTTTTTGAAATTAATGGATTGTGGATTGATGACATGACCTTAAGTAAGAAAATTTTTACTTTAAAATATGCAATAATGACTTGTGCTTTCCTAATAAAAAATCAAAAAGTTAAATAAGGTAAACTGTTTATGAATTATGTTTTACTGTAATGTTAGATTCCAAATATATTAGTTTTCTTATTTTATATAATTGATTCCATATGAGACTAATATTATGAAACGGAAGGAGTAATAAAAAAGTATTGCATTTTTTTAAAAAAAATGGTGAAAATATTTTGTTTTGGAATAACAAAAAAAGAAAGTCTAGTATTAGGCGTCCGATGAAATAGACGTCAAATAAAACTGACGTTAAACTAACCAACATTTAAAAATTTAAATCATCCCACTCAACTCAAACTCCCATTATTATTGTCATTAATAAAGTCGGCTTTGTTATAAATACCACTTCCCTGCCATTCTACTGCGTCACTGCCCGCAACTCTCTTTCTCTCTCAATCAAACCCAACACATTTTCTCTCTCCTCTCATTTCTCACAACACTCGTAGTTTTTTCCTCTTTTTTCAATGGTTGCGTGAAAAACAAGTTTTTTTTTTCCATAAATATAAAAAATCATACGATCAAACAAATTCACTGTTTTTGTGCTTTCATTTTAAGATCAGCGTAATTTAATGGGGAAACTTATGACAGAGAAAATCAAAGTTGAATCTGTTCTTCACATTCTCAGAAAACAATCTCCTCTCTCTCTCAAACAAGTAATAATTACACTTTACACTCCTCTGTTATTTTTTACGATGTCTTATTTTTCTTTTTACGAGAATAACTCACATGTTGCGACTAATTAAATTTTGTGTGTTTGGTTACGAAAGGAGAAATTCTGCAACACGGCGTGTGTGGAGAGGTTTTTGAAGGTGAAAGGGGAGAATGTGAAGAAGGCAGCCAAACTATTAAGAGCTTGTCTTACGTGGCGTGATACTATTGGCACTGGTTAGTCACTTAGTCTTAACTTAAATCCTTCTTTCTCTCTAATTTTGTCTTTTCTGATTTAATCACTTCCTAATCTTAGCATCTTTTGCTTTTTATTTATTATTTTTTTTTTTTTTTCAAATGTAACTCTTATCTAGGAAAACAAATGAAAAAGTTAACCATAAAAAGTCACTTCAATTCTACATGTTTAAGAAAATTTATAATTAAAACATGATTAATAAATGATTTTATTCAAATTTTAGATTGAGTTTATTTTTTATTTTATTTTTTTGTAGAAAATTTAATAGCGGATGAGTTTTCTGGAGAGTTGGCGGAAGGAATAGCATATGTAGCGGGTCATGATGAAGAAGGCAGACCTGTTATGGTAATTTTTTTTATTTTTTATTATTCCTGTATTTTGAATTTGTTTGCATCTTTTTAGTTTTTATCTTTTTAATTTAAATAAGTTCCATTTTTGTGAAAAATTAAAGTCTCAAGGCTTTAAATTAATAAACTATGCTTTATTTCCTAGGTTTTCCGAATTAAGCAAGATTATCAGAAGTTCCATTCTCAGAAACTGTAAGCTCACCTAACTCTCTTTAATTTTTATTTCCCTCCTTTTCAATATATTTTTTTTATATTAAAAATTTAATTAACTTTTTCTTTTTTTAAAAAAAATATTATAGATTTACACGACTAATGGTATTCACGCTTGAAGTAGCGGTCCAAACAATGCAGAGAAACACTGAGCAATTTGTTATCCTTTTTGACGCAAGTAAGTTATTACTCGTATTTATGCCTCAAAAAAAAAAAAAGTTATTACTCGTATTTTACTTAGTTAAAACCTTTCCCGCGTTGGTTACAATTTGAACTTGTTGTTGTCAATTAATTAGATTGGTTAATCCGAATTTACATTATTATCTTTTGTAATTAAAAAGCTAAAAGGGTGAAATAGTCGGGCCTACTAGCCTAGTTTAAAACCGTTCCCGCATTGATCACAATTACACAATTTAAACTTGTTGACGTCAATAAATTAAGTTGGTTAATCCGGATTTACATTATTTACTTTTTGTGATTAAAAAAACATTTAAACTTTAAAAAAGGGTAAAATTATCGTTTACATTAAACTAGGCTAGTCTAGCCTACTAGCCTAGTTTAAAACCATTCCCGCATTGATCTTACAATTTAAATTTGTTGACGTCAATCAGTCAATTTGGTTAATCCGGTTTTACATAGTTACTTTTTGTGATTAAAAAACATTTGAACTTAAAAAGGGTAAAATAGTCATTTATATTAAATTGATTCCCTTCATAAAAAGGCTGAATCTGGATTATCAGGCTTAATATTTGATACACCCACCTTTTATTTGATTCCCCACATCCGCTTTAATTAATTCCCCCCTCTTTCTTTTTGTTTTATTCTAGAAAATAATGCAGTGTTTTTATTACTTTTTGCAGATATTTCATTTTCTATAAAATTCATGTATTTCATTTCATTTATTTTAAGAGCACGCTGCACGCCTAAAAATAAATATTTGCATATTTTTTGAGAACAGTAGTAAATAATAAATGAAATACCACAGTTTTCAGAAAACAAAAAATAAAAATCTGAATAAAGCAAAAAATTGGTGTGTCGGAAGACCAGCATTTTGTTGGGGGAACAAATTAATGTTTTAAACTCAAAAAATTTCCCAGATTACCCTTGTTAGGTCGCTGTTTGGACCTCTGTTTTTTGTCCTGGTTAAGAGAATTATGGGTTGGTTTCCCAAGGGCATATATGGAATGTTATGAAACTTATACTGTACAATTATATACTAAGATTGGTCAATTTCAGTCTGACATTTTTTCTTCTCTGGTTTCTTAGGAATAATTTCACTTCCCCATTTATTCAAAAGAATAATACCATTATCCGAAATTAATTAGTCACACATTCAACTCTTATTCTCTAATTTTGAAATTATTGAACATAAACGGATTTTTATTCTATTCTTGATTCAACTAAACTCAATCTAATCCAAAAATGATATCAAAACAAACCCATTAATCTGAATTAAGACCTATATGTTTAATAATTAGTCTTTAAATAGAATCCAAAAATGATATCGAAACAAACCCATTAATCCGAATTAAGACCTCTATGCGTAATAATTAGGATAGTACGAGTATACCACGACTAGACGACTAGTCGAGTAAGGAAATTGATTTTGGCACACCCTTTATTGATTTTGGCACACTTCTATATAAGAAGAGCATAGAAAAATATGCTCTCATATAGAGGTGTGCCAAAATCGTTTCCCGTCGAGTATTATTGTGGGATGTAGAGAGTGTAATTAATGTGAAGGACAGTAACCAAAAGCAAACAAAAGATGAGTTGAGAACATAAAAATTATCTGTTTTGGGGGCCATTGGAAAGTGTGTGATATGGTATAATGATAGGGGGTGTGAAAATGCAGGCTTTTTCAGATCAGCATCAGCATTTATGAACATAGTGCTCCCAACACTGAAGGTTGTGGCTGAGTACTATCCTGCTCGTCTTCATAAGTCCTTTGTCATTGACCCTCCTTCTCTTTTTCAGTATCTCTGGAAGGTACTGTACTATTGTTCATTTTCAACTCCTTTTATTCTTATCTCATTTCACTAATTCTATGTCTATTTTCTGTTTATGTAATTACATTACTAGTATTTTTATATTTTTTAGTTGTTAAAATATGTAATTAGAATATGATTTAATAAGATAATAACAGTATAAAAGCAAATTCCTTGACTCAGAGAATGAGAGACACATGAAAAGTAATATTGATATTGTTTATGGGGAATGTTAATAAGACTTCCTAAAGTTGCCTATTGACCTTTAGCATGCATCTTTTACATAGTGATGCATATATATTGAGATTTGTTGGAATATTTAAATTCAAGAAATTGTTTATTAAACGCATTTAACGAGATATAGAGTATGTTTAAACGTTTAATAAAATGGTAGATTCACCTTGGGGTCATTATAAAAGAGTAAAATTAAATATATCCAAAAAGTTGTTTTTATGGCTATCATCTCGACACTCAGCTTTAAAAATTCCGACTCTACCACTGATGAATACTATCTTCAATTTTGAAATCTACCTCATATTAACAATTAAGTTTAATAATAAAACCTTTGGTATATATTATGTAACATAAGTTTAGTAAGATTCTATAGTGAGGTGGTAAGTAGAGGAACAGAAAAAATGGTGTAAAGTCAATTTAGTTGACAAGAAGAAGAGAAAATGTTGAAACAAAGTTTGCTAAAGTAAAAAGAGGAAGAATAGAGCCGTTTGTGGAATTGAAACCCAATGATTGTAAAGCCTTTTTGGGTTCACATGTTACATGTAGAATATGAACATTGAATAGTAAAGGAGGGAAACTAATTTGAACCCATAAAAACATTTTTCCTTTTTTTTTTTTTTTTTTTTAAAAAAATCACATAAAAAGTTTTTCAAATAACTGTGTTGTAACTAGGAATTATCTTCCAATCATAACCGTAGAAAAGAGTCATGATTTTTTCCTAAGTGACTCTTTTAGGGAAAAAAAGAGTGGTAGTAGTCAAATTTGTTAGGTTGATTTGGTTTTATTTTTAACCTTCACGAAGTTCAAAGTTACCCAACCTAGATTATTTCATTCTTCCTTTTTATGCTTCTTTTTGGGTAATGAGTTGCTGTTTTTTTTTACTGTTTGCATGTTACTGTGCATTGTGATTTCTGTATGAGGGGCACATGACTAGTACGGAGTAGGAACTAGGAAGTTTTAGCATAATATGTCAATTAACACCAATTAATATCAAGAAATGTGAATACATTATTGCCCACTTGGTGTATATATGTTTGCTTAATTAAAGAAAAAGGTAGTAAAGTTGTTTAATTGATTTATTATACTCATCACTTTAATTTTAATAACTAACTAAATTAATAAAATTTCAAACTAAAATCATTTCTGTACATTTTTAATGAAAATCAATATAGTAGTATTTGAATTTAAGTATAATAATTGTTCCAATTTATTTTTTAAGTTATGTTTAATTCAACTTATTTTTTTTTTTTGAAATTTAGGAACTATCTACATTTTGAACTTTGATTGTAATCGATGTCTATTATAATTTAATGTATTTTCCGATTGTTCTCTATTTTTAACATGATGAAAATGTTTGACTAATTTTCAGGGAGTACGCCCATTTGTGGAGCTATCAAACTTAACCACAATAGTTTCCTCAACTGACTTCGAAGACTCAATCACCCTAGACTACAATGACTTCTCCATGTACCCAAGAGCCGCATCTCTTCGGTTCGATTCGTCCTCAATCCCGGTTCACTCCTCGACCGCCAAGATCGGCGCGTGTGCCTCGTCCCGGTTCTCCTTCACAGTGTCTCACAGCTTTGACTCCCTCAAACCGTGGTACCTAAGCCTCACTAGTGACACTACCTCAACTTCCAAAGTAGGCCCCACAACAACAACAAACTCCACGTCATCTATCTTGGGCCCCAATCCTCGCTCATTCTCCTTTGCATCACCCATTGATAGAACTCCACGTGGCGGTGGCGGTTATAACAACTTTAACGGTGGTGACAAACTATTAAGGAAGAATTTCATCCCTTCTACACCACTCCCTCAAAAGTCCCACAATGCCGATACCGCCTCGGTTAAGCTACCTCGGACACCGAAGCCGTCTTTCCTCCACTCCCCTGCGGCGGCATTGTTCGGGAGGCGCGAGACACCGGCCCCGGCTAGCCATGCTATTAGTAAGGGTGAAAAGTCTAGAGAAGCATTTTTTCCCTACTTCAAGTTTTACCGTAGACCTTACGATGAAATGATCTACCGATCAAAAATGAAGCCTCCTCTTGGTGGTTTAATCTCGATCGTCGCTCCCCAACACCTCCGGCGCCGCCACATGTCGGTGTCTCAACGTTTTTGAAGCAATTTTACAACCAAAAAAAAAAAAAAGGAAAAAGGGTGGGTACATAAAGAGTATATTGGCTGGGTAAATTAACAATGATCATGATATCATGATGTCAAGCATTATATTATAAGGTTGTTAATTATTACATTACTAGTATGATGTTTTGTTTATTAATTATTGTCTTGGTTTCAAATAAATAGTTAATTACATTAAATTAATACTCCCTAAGTTATGGGTTTTTTTTGCGAATGGAGAAATATTAATGATACAAGATCTATGTTAATTAATTAGATGTAACATGCACTCGTGTGATTTACTAATAATTTACAAAGGTCAAGGGGTGGTCGGGAGACGACGTACCAAGAAAATTGTTGTGCATGGAATGAAGTTATCGTGGTCGAAACGTAGAACATAAAGGCTTTGGAAATTAAAATGTTTTAATCTTGGAGTTCATGATGTTATTATGAGGTTGAGAAACATCTACTTACTACTATTATTTTTATACTTTGGAAAGTGAATTCTACTACATACTACTTAAAACATGGAACTTTGATGCGATTGATGTAAATTGTTAATGTGAATCGGTTAAATATACACAAATTACCTTTTATGGTAGTTAAATTTTATTAGTGTGCTCCCTCTGTTTTTTTTTTCACAAGTGTTACACAACTTTGACCAAACATTTTTATCAAGCACGAAATTGACCATTATTTTCTCCAATTATATGTTAATAAAAAAAAAAATAGAGAATATGATAATATGAAAGTATATATTGTGACGAATCAAACAACATATTATATAATAATATTTGCAATTTATCTATTTACTAAACAGCCAAGTCAAAACCAATACATGAATACTAAAAAAAAAAAAATTCAAAGTGTAACACTTAAAAAAATTAGTAGCAATTTTTATTAAATAACAAAATTATAAAGTCAATTCATATGTCTAAACATTGTACTAATCAACCGTGTTAAATACGAAGTAGATTGGTACAAAGAGAGTATGTTTACTAATCAACTAATGTAACTGCATGTAATTGCTATTATATAAGATGCTATTGGATTACTCACAATATTTATTAGAATAATAATTTAAAATTATTTTTTTTTACTACTAGACAATTAGATAGTCGAAATATTATTATATTGTCAAATGTGTCAGTGAAATTGATACATTTATTCAAAATTAGAAAGAGTAATATATCCCCCAAAAAAGAGTTATTCAAATTATTTTGCAAGATATAATAAAAATAAAAAGGTGAGAATATATAATTGGATGTACTTTATCTTTTTGTTGAGTTACTTTTGAATTGAACTCAAATGTCTTTGTCAATCTTAGCTTTTATAAAACATTGGTTTTCTTGGTTTTCTTGGTTTGATGTTTGATGAAGTTATATAGTCTATTAGTCATGCTAGTTGTTAGTAGGTAGAGTTTAGGTCCATCTTTGTTGGACTTTAACTTGATGTACGACTATTACTACCCCCACCTTTCACTAGGCTTTCAGATAACCAACAAAATACTGGTAAAAGGCTTATTTTCTCATTTCTGGCATAGGAAAAACCAACACTGTAAATAAGTTTCAATTTGAGCATGTTTGGTCACTATAGTCCATCATGGGCTTTGGTGTGCTTTTGACCCAGTCCAACATTTTTATATGTGACCCTATATGTGATTTACTTATTGTTAGTAGACGACCTAATTGATTAATCTACATATTATAGTTGGCTTTTGATAAAACATGATGAGAGCTTGATTGTTACTTTATTTTTTGGTGTTTGGAGAGCCACAATGGCAAGTGATGAGAATCGATCTCAGGATCTCCTGAAATTGGAAGGGAAACTCTAACCACTTGAGCTCTCAAATATCTTGATTATTACTCACTCTTATTAATCCTAATATTGTCATCTTGATTGAAGGATTATTCCTTTGATCTCAAGTGTACAATCTTGTAAATCCTTAAGTTTTAATGTCTAATTTGGAATTGTACTGTATTGACATCTTGTTATTTATAATAATTTTCCAAATGTTTCTTGACTTTAACTTCTAACCCATTGCTTACGGGAAAGAGGGGGGGGGGGGGGGGGGTGGCGCTGGTGGAGGCCCGGCCCCCCGGCCGTGGCCCAATAGGTAGTATGTATATTTTGTAGGTTGGCCCCCATAAAATTCTAATAACTACAGTAAATATTTAGCTAATATACCATGTTGCCAATGATAACTCACTTAGTAGTTTGAGTTTATATGGTAAGAGAGGTCTCAAGTTCAACTCCCTACTTAAACATTTTTTGCCCCTGCTTACGGGAAACAAAAAAGTGGTTCTCGTGAGGCTAAAGACACTATAATCCTATCAATATAAAAATCATGACTTACTAGTTACTACAACGTACAAATAAAAAACTGGAAAAATAACACATATGCTCAAGAATTGATAATTTTGGTGGAAGAGGCCCCCAATCACAAAAGCGGTTTTTTTTTTTTTTTTTCCTTTGTTTGAATAAATGGTCCTATTACTAATCTTATATAGGGATATTAATTGAGTAAGGGTGAAATAGCGCCCCATCATTGTGGGGTTGGGGATGAATTTCAAGTTGTACTCGTAGTCTCATACCCTTTGTAATTGTTACGAAGTAGAGTTAAGCTTAAACGAGGACCTCTAACTTTCACCAAAGTTGCAAGTATAGGCCCCTCATTTTGAAGTGAGGTAATTAGTTTTCCTAGCTAAGTGGATGAAACCTCTAAAAACTTACTAAAACCGCTATTTTTTAGGATGAATTAGTTGAAATCACAAAAAAATAAAAAGAGATAAACAAAGGGAGGTTTCTTCCATTAAAGTTTAGGCTTAGTTTGGCAATTAGAAAATATAGATGTTAGCTGCTTTGACTAATTGTTATTTTTTTTTTCTTTTTTTTTTTAAAAGCTGATTATAACTAGTTATTTGTGTAAAAGTACTATGCTTAGTAAATACGGAGTACCTGTTAATTATTAGATGTTCTAATGTATAAAGCAACAAAAAGCTAAAAATTCTTTTATAAACCCCTCATGTAAGCTTTTTGAAAAAGATATTATTTAGATTGAAAAAGTTATTTCAAACAGTACCCAGCCAAATGCCCCAAGGTGCTTTTGTAATGGTCAAACATCTCTTTTTGCTCGACAAAACTCCTAACTAAGGGCCTATTCTCATATGTTGAAATTCAGTTTAGTTTAGTTCAGTTCAGTTCAGTTCAGCTCAGTTCAGTTCAGTTCAGTTCAGTTCAGCTCCTAATTTCCTTCTCTTATAAAATATTCATTTCAGTTCAGTTCAGTTCAATTCAATTCAGTTCAGCTCAGCTCAATTCAGCTGAGTTCAGTCAATGAGAACAGACCCTAAACCCCCTCTTATTTTTTTAACACACAATAATCAACTTATTTTATTATAACCAGATACTACGTATATAATTATATTATTATAATCAAAGCTTAGCCCAGTGGTAAAGATTGTTTCTTTCAACTATAAGATTAAGGGTTCAATCCCAAACTAAGGGCACATTTAGGGTAGGGATTTCCCTTACCCCTTACTCTAAAAGCGTTTATCTAATTCGCAAACTCAACTCAAACTAACTTGTGAATAGTTTAGGTTGGATAAGACAATTCATTTTACCAAACTAAAAAAAAAAAAAAACATAACTTGTACTCTCCTCTCTCCTCCTTCTTCTATCCAAAACCCTAGTCTTCATTATTGAATTTTAAAGGGGCTTTCATCGGTTTTAACCGGTGGAAAGCTCAATCCTTGTTTCTTTAAAGTTTTTTTTAGGTTTATAATGATGCTTTATTTTGGGAGAAACTTTTCTCCCTCGAAAGAAAGGATTTCCGATCTTCTTCGAAAGACAAGGATTTTTCGACTTCCTTCGTAAGACAAAGTTTATCTCCTCTTCTCAGGGAGAAATTTCGTAGTTCTGAATCCATGATATTAACTCTAATGGATTATCGTGAAATTATTTCGTTGGTGAAAAATTTATCAATTTTTCAAATATAAGACAGATGAATCAGAAGGAAAACATCCTCACGGCTACAAAGGGTCGTGAGCTTGTCTCTCCAACAAGGATTTATTTTCCAGCAATATAAGCGGGAGATGTTCCACATTGCAATATCTACTCGACGATCCTAGTTGTTATGAAGGAAAATTTTATTTGATTCAATATCTTATGTATTTGTTAACTTCGAATCTCTGTTGTAGATGTCGTATGACTTTTAATTAATCAAATATGTTTGCTATTAAAAAAAAACTATTTTTTTTTCTATTTTATTTGTTGATTTGGTCATTTCAATCCTTCTTATTATTTTCAAATCACAAAACTATATCAGGGTTCAAATTGTAATTTTGACTTTTACCACCAAAAAATTTCACAAAATTGTTTTTTACCACCTACTATTTTCAAAATTTTATTTTACCACCAAATAAAAAAATTAAAGTTGTATTTTACCACCAATAGACAACTCCGGTGACTGAAAATGCTGTGGGGCCCACTCTATTTCATTTCCCTCCGAGTTTACTTCCACCCACCCCGATTTAATACTTCTCTTGAATAAACCCAACCAACCTCATTCAATTTCTCTGAATTTCTCACCTTTCTTTCATTTACTTGTCTGATTTTCACTCTTTTTCTCACTCATCTGTCCTCAATTTTTTTTTTTCATTTCAATATTGTTTTTGCTGTTTGAGTAACGAAGAGGTGGCACCACAGAAACCTCACAACTCACCTTCAGTTCGTCACTTTCAGCAAGGGGGACCTAAACCTTGCGACTTTTCCTGACAGAGATTCGAGAATCTAACAAAGCAAGGTACTTTAAGCATATTTACTGTAGTTAGCGTATGTGATTGGGGTTTAGTTATTGATTTATTATGCTAAATTTGGGGATTTGTGGAATTTGTTTTGTTTAACCCTAAAATTGCGAATCTTTGACATGTTTGGATGCATTATGGTCTGATTACTCTTAAATTAAAAATTAGGGCTTTAAATTGTTGGTATGTGGAATTTGCATTGAGACAGTGGCCAAGCTTTGACCTGACTGTGCCTTTAACTTTAAAATAACTTGTTTACATTGAACAATGTGTAAAGTAACTAATTACCAACTAAATTGGGACTAATTTGAGTTATGGTTTGTTTATGTATTGTGTGTGTCACAGAATGAACAAAGTGCAACTTAAACTGACATTGGGTGGTGGGTTTGTACCTTCCTTAATTGGGAAAAAAGAGGCTATTAAGCTGGGATGGGTATTTTGGAGGAAAAATGTGAATGTGTCAAAGATTGATGTGCACTTTATAAGAGAACCAGCTGCGCATGGATTTGTGTCTGCTAATGTGCATGTCCCAACTCAGTTCAACTGCTGGTATAGACAAAAGGGGAGGACATTTACAACTGGTAAAAGAGAGTTGGTTAACAGTGAGGAGATTAAAGGATTGTTGGAAACAGTGAATAAGGAAGGAGTTATTGAAGTGTTTGTCACAAGTGGGGAACCTATCTTGGCCACTTCCCTTACACCTTTTCATTTAGTGGATGGGAATGCTTTGAGTGCAAAAGAAATAAAAAAAAATACAAAAAAGAGCCACATGAACTCAGATTGAAGCCCAACACTAAAGAACCCTATTGAACAACCAATCAGGAGAAGCCCTAGGTTATCTACTAAGGTAAGGATAAGGTAGATGTTAGTGCTTCAATTCCTAAGAGATTTATTTAAACAGATAAGGGCAAGGGGAAACTGGTTGAAGAGGAGGTAGTGAGTGAGAAGAATACAGTGAGTAGAGAGTTGTTTAAGGATGGTGAAGAGGACTATAACCTTTCAGATCAGTCTGATAGTGAGCTTAGTGATCTTGATGTAGAGTGGAGTGAAGGGGAGGAAGAGTTCTATGATGATCTTGATGATGAGGAGTGGGTAAGACAAAATACAGAGTTGGTGAACAGAGAAGTGATTGGGTGTTTTATTGAAGAGAAGCAGGATTTGCAACAGAACCAAGTTGGAGCAAGAGCTGAAGTTAATAGGCATCCGAGGGAGCTTGAGGTCAATTTCTAGCAGGAGGAGGAACATGATTTTGATGATCTTAGGAGTGTTCATAGTGATTCTGATGTTGAGGAGTTCACAGGTCAATGGTTTAATGGGGAGACTGATTTCAGCAAGCCTATTGAGCTTGTCCAAGGGCTTAGGTTCAGTAATGTGTATGTTCTTAGGAAAGCTCTGAGAGTGCATGCAATAGAAAATAGGTATGGGTACTATTTTCTTCATAATGACAACAAGAGGATCACTATTCATTGCAAGAGGAGGTGCAACTGTGTATATAATAAGAAAAGCTGTAGGTTGCCTAAGTGTGAGTGCAGGAAGAGTGTGATTTGTCCATTCAAGGTATATGCTGCAAGATTGGTGAAGTTAGAAACTTGGCAAATCAAGTCACTAAGATTGAAGCATCTTTGTATGAGAACAAAGATGAATAACAAAGTTACAGCTGAGTTCTTAGCAGATAGATATCTGGAAGAGTTTAGAAGCAATCCAAATTGGAAGATTAGACAAATACAAGAGAGAGCTTTGACTGATTTGGGAATTAAAGTGAGCTACTTCAAGGCTTGGTTGGCTAGGTGTAGAGCAAAGCTAACTATCTTTGGTTCTGCTGCTGAGCAGTATGCAAAGGTATGACTATGCAAAGGCATTAGTGGTGCACAACCCTGGGACAGGAGTTGTGGTTGTTGTTGATGGGATAGACAAGCCTGAACCCCCTCTATTTTTGAGGATGTTTGTCTGTCTTGCACCATTGAGAGATAGATTTGTTAGTGGATGTAGACCAATAATTGGAGTAGATGGCTACCATCTTAAGGGTGCTTACCCCTGGTCAAGTGTTAGTTGCTGACTTGCTATAGCCAAGGATGGTAATAACAACATATTTCCACTAGCATGGGCAACTGTGGAAATTGAGAACAAGGACTCATGGTCTTGGTTCCTTGAGACATTGTTGGAGAGCATTGGAGGTCAAGATGAAAGTGAAGGCTTGACATTTATGTCAGACAGGCAGAAAGTAAGTTCACAATTGTAATGTACACTTTTGTTTTCTTAGTTTGAGATAGCATACTAATAATCTTTGTTTCAATGTAGGGCCTGCTAGAAGCTTTTGAGACTGTAGTGCCTAAGGCTGAGACTAGGTATTTTGTTAGACACATCTGGTCTAACTTCAAACAACAATTTCAAGGATCTCTATTCAAAGAGCTATTTTGGAATGCAGCAAGGGCTTACACTCAGGAACTTTTGTTTCATATTCTGGTTTTGATTCAAAGTGTTCTGTATAGTTTTACATTAAAGTGTCCTGTTTCTGGTTTTGCATCGGTTATGTTTCTGGTTTTGATATAATGAGTGTTTGTGTTAATTGAATATGTACATACATGTGGTCAGATTGATTTTGAAGTGGCAATGGAATCTATAAACTTCTTATCTGAAGAAGCATATGATTACCTTGCAAAAATCCCCCCCAACATTGGTCTAGATATGCTATGTCCCTAACATGCAAATCAAACATGTTGTTAAACAATTTGTGTGAGATTTTTAACGTTGTCATTAAGGATGCTAGGGATAAGCCAATCTTAACACAGATGGAATGGCTTAGAAGATACATGATGAATATGCTAAGAGGACCAATGATAAATGAATGGCAGCCTCTGAATGGGAAGGGTTGTGTGTTCCTTATGTGAAAAAAGGTCTTTGATGGTTTGGAAAAGTATGCAAGGACATGCATTGTGCAGTCAAGTAGGGATGAGCTGTATGAAGTGGAGTATAAGGATGACACATGTGTTGTTAACCTTGAAGCAAGGTCCTGTACTTGCTACAGATGAGATTTGACAGGATTGCCTTGTGTTCATGCTTTTGCTGCTATGCTGGACAAGAGGGTTGATCCAGAGCTATATGTCCACCCATACTACCATAGAGAGATCGACCTACTTGGCTGCCTATGAGACTCCCATTCAACCCATGTCGGGAGCCAAGCATTGGGATAAGGTGCATATGAGAGAGCCTATGCCTCCAGCTTTTAAGGTCCAACCCGGAAGACCTAAAGCTAAAAAGAGGAAGTTAGAACAAGGCGAAGGGAGTTCTGCAGCAAATTCAGAGGCCAATAAAGTGAAGAAAAGGAATCAATGTAAGAATTGTGGGGGTTTTGGCCATTATGCCAAAACTTGTGCTCTAGAACCTGCACCTGCACCAGTTCAAGTTCAGAACTCAACACCATTAGGTGGTAGGCCATCATTGCAAAACCCTTGGATGAAGGAACAGAGGAAGAAGAGTGAATTGAGAGCTCTGAAAAAGGTAATTTGGCACTTATATGTTTATGTGTATTGTACCTTATCTGGTGATTATGAATGTATGGTCGTAGAGTGCAGCATTAGGAGCTACTGCAGGATCCAATAGCATTGGAAACAAGAAGTTTCCTCAAGAAGTAGCAAAAGCTAAGGCAACTTAGGCATCTACTGCATCTCAGCCAACTGAGCAAGTTCAGCGTTCTGCAGCAGAGGCATCAGCAAGGCAGCCCATGACTAGGAGCAGGATAAAGCTGAGTGAAGCTTCTAACAACTCAGCCTCTCAGCCTCTTCCCAGACAGTAGAAAGACAGGCAGAAGATACCAGTATCTAGGGGTTTACATCACCAACAGTTCATGCACCATGATATGTAATTTAGGGCTTTAAATTAAGTTTGCTGCAGACAAGTGTTTGTTTTTGAACAACTTAGGGTGGCAGGTTCATCATTTTGTAAACATAACTGTTTGAACAAAATTAGGTAGGGCAGGAACCTTGATTTTTTGCACTTAACTGTAAGCTTAACTGTTTTGAACAAATTTAAGTATGTTGAACTACTTGAAAATATGATCAGCCCTTGTTTATAACATTTGCATTTGTAGTTTCATTAACTTGTTTTCATTTCATTGTATAACCAAATTTTGATTACATTGCATAACCAATACAACATTGCAAGAATTACATTATTAATGTCTTGCTAACCTTACTTCCTACTAAGCATACCTAAGACTAAACCAACACAACAAATAACAACAACCACTAAAAACAGATTCATAGATGATGTCTTCCTCCCTTCAACCTCTTTTGTCATCTTTTTCCTATCAGAGCTAAGGGCCTTGCATTTCATCTTCAAGCTGTCAATCTCATTCAACAAGCATATTCTTTGTCCACAAACATCATCAACTTCTCTCTTTAAGTTAGTAATCTCTCCCTTCATTAACTTCTTGTCCAATAGCAAGTTGTTAATGGCCTTAGTTTGCCAAGATGTTCCATCTGGTTGATCAATCCACTCAAATAATTTACAGCCCCTTGTTTTAGTCACAGGATCATAGAATTTGCAAGCTCTGAACTTCCTCCTAGGATTTTCCCTAGTCCAAGAAGTTAACTTTCCAATTGGCACTCCACATTGACATCTTCTCTCTTTTGATGGAGAAAAACTTAAAGAAGACATCCCTTCTGCAAAATGACACTTAGCAACTTCAATAACAGTTCAAAATCCCCTAAATTAGCATTTCATGCACCTAATTTGTAATAATCAAATCAATAATTCACAAAACCCCCAATTTCAAAATTAGTATGAACCCTAATTTTATAAAATAGTGAATCTGGGGTTTAATTTCTAACTTGTTTAAACAAATAGTGGATTAAAGCCTCTATATGAACAATGGACCCAAAAAATTCAATTCAATTAAATGACCTAATACAAAATTTGAGCATTACATGCCTTAGCTGCTTCAATTACCACTGCTCAGGGGAATTCGTAAACAAATCTTTGGGTTACTGATGAATTATAGCTGATTGCTTGATGTTTTTACCATAGAATGAGAGTATTGGATGAAATAGATAGAGAGAATTGGATGAAATCCAATTTTTTGGAACAGTAAATGAAGAAGCAAGGGTTTTATAGGACGGGAAATCGTGAACATAAAGGCCAAAAATCAAAAAGTAGCCGTTAGAGTGGGCCCCACAGCGTTTTCAATCACCGGAGTTGTCTATTGGTGGTAAAAAAAACTTTAATTTTATTATTTGGTGGTAAAATAAAATTTAGAAAATAGTAGGTGGTAAAAAACAATTTCGAGAAATTTTTTGGTGGTAAAAGTCAAAATTTCCTTTTTAATACTCTATAATTTCTATTTTCTTTGTGCAGTTTATCTCAAATACTCCCTCTGTCCCTATTTTTTTGCCCCATTTGACTGTGCACGGTCTCCAAGATGCGTATTAAAACGTCTATGTCTTTATTTCCATAAATGTAAAAATTATAAAAATATGATATTAATAAAATATACAATGAGACGAATCTAACAAGATCACTCATGACTACATTATCTTTCATAGATTAATGGTAAACTATGGTAAAACTTTTTAGAGTTTGACACAAAAAGTGGCAATGGGGCAAAAATAAAGGGACGGAGGGAGTAGATGGTTTATTCCTATTAATGCCACTCCTCCCTTGCTATTGTATCTTGGTTCCCTCCCCCCGTGGGTTATTGTAAACTCAATTTGATGGTTGCGCCAATCATAATTCAACCTCTGCTCGTATTGTTATTTGGGACCATTTAGGGAATCATATTACTAGTCGTACTTATAATTTAGGCTCTTGCCCAGCTTTTCTTACTGAAGCCACTGTCCTTCGTAAAAATCTGGTCAGTTTCCTCTTAGCTAGGGAGATTAATATTATTACACACATATTTGTTGAAGGTGCTAATTTAATGCTTCATAGTAGTTGTTAATATTTTGTAGGGTCACTATAACTGCTTGTGGAAGCTCCAACTGTTAATGAATGATGTCAAGAACATTTTGGTTCCTTTATCGGCCTTCTAGTACTATCACATATACCGTGAAGGAAATCGAGCAGCTAATTGTTGGATATTCTACTCCGACACACCAAAATATAGACTCATTTATGGATATCAAATTTTTCTAATTGTTTTTTTTTTAATTTTTTTTTGAAGGGTAAGATAAAATACCATTAATTGAAAGCCATACGGCATCTACAATAAGCAATATAGAAAAGTAAAATACAATCTAAATTAATCAAGTAAAAATCCTCTTTAAAGAAACTATGATGATGAGAAACTAGATCTGACGATGAAGCACAGTCCCCGATTGTTCGCTGTATTATGCAGTCTTCTGTGAGGGAGTCCATCTTCTTGACATAATTTCGGGAAAATTCATTACTTGACCATGTCGATCGCATCCTCAATTCCAACGCCAATTGCAAAATTGTACGAATAACAACCCATGAATCCAATATTTTATATTTAACCCTAAAAATAAATTCCAATCTTCCATAAGGGAAGATAAGAAAGACAAACACCAAACTCTCACAAAAGGAGAGAACAAATCCAAAAATTGGGAAGAAAACTCTCATAAAGAGAGAGCAAGGAGGATTATTAATGACTAGAAAACAAAAAACAAAGGAAATAAAGAAAGAATTGGGGCTTACCATCATCAAAGACATGATGATGGTAGCCCTTTGCGGCTGCCGGAGATTTTAGGGTTTTTTTTAGAGAGAGAGTAATTGTTTTATTTATTTATTATATTAGGGTACGGTCTTGCATTAAAAACTTATTATTCCCTCCCGTCACAAAAAGAATGACCCATTTGGTCAAAACTTTGTTCGAAAAATAATGACCCATTGCATTAAAACACCCACCAATTTGCAACAATATTTGTGCAAAATTAGCTTCCCCATATAAAAATTTGATTTTCCATGTTATTTTATTACTTTCTCTCTCTATTTTTTTACAAACCCCATATAAATTTATCTTTCCAATATACTTTTACTTCTTTTACTTAACATCCTTAATACCCGCGTAATCAACCCAAATGGGTCGTTCTTTTTGGGACGGAGGGAGTATTAAATATCAAAAAAATATTACTTCCTCCGTTTCTTTTTAGTTGACACGTTTCTTTAGTCACGTTTGCCAATACACTTATTCAATCATTAATATCTTTAATTATCGAAAAACAAAAATTATGAAAAGTTGATATTTTGAAATATATAATGTGACGAAACTAACAAGATCCCACATGACTATATTTTTCATTACGTATAAAGTACAAAACACGATCAAAGGTAGGTGTGTGAATAGTGCTAAAGTCAAAACGTGTCAACTAAATAAAAACGGAGGTAGCATACAATAAAAATTTATATTGCAGAGGCCAAAAAAACTCATTTTTTTTATAAAATTATAAAGTTAGCGTTTTCAACTAGTTGATTAGCGGCAGTTTCCGTCTGAAGGACCTATTTGCCTCACTCCAAAAGTGAGAGAGATCTATCTAGTATTTCCACATTACAAATAATTCAAATAATCAACAGTAACACAACGCCTCTCATAATCTTCTCGAGTGTTGCCGCCACTTAGCAACCACAAAACCACCACCATTTTCTCTCTCCACCGCAATCGCCGCCGCTAAAACCCAACTCACCATCTTCTCTACTCCGCTAAAATCAAGATGATAGAAATTCCAGAAGACATAATTTTCCAAAAAATCCTCCCAAATCTTCCCGCCAAATCCCTTGTTCGATTCAAATGTGTTTGTCATCAATGGAATGACTTCATCTCAACTACCCTTTTCGCCAAAACCCATCTTCTGTAACAGCTTTCTCTCTCTTCAAGGTCTATTCTTACCCTTGATTATTCCTTGGATTTCAAGTGTATTGATTACAGTGATTCCAATCTTGATTTCAGTAACTTTGGCGCTAATTTTCTTGAGACTTGCAATTGGTTTCTGGGTTCTTGTAATGGGTTAGTTCTGTTGCTTTCTGCTGAAAAAGAATCTTGTGAATATGGTTACTTACACATTTCTGATTCTCTTCTTTATTTCGATTTTCATTTTGTGGTTTATAACCCAGTTCTTGGTAAAAATGCTTATATTGAGATTGAACACCCTGATGATTTTCTTGTTACTAATGATGCGTTTTCTGCTAAGGAATTTAATTTTGGGTTTGGTTATGTTTCGTCTCGTGATGATTACTACATTGTTGCAATTAATTTTCCTGTGTGTTTGAGTAGACCTGAGGCAGTTGTGTTTGTATACTCATTGAGGTTGCGAAAATGGAAAAGTTATGAAACAGTGCGAAATGATAAGAAAGATAGACTGTGTTTTTATGGATTACCAGGTCTGGAATGGTTTTCAAGTTCTACAATAACAATGAAATAATGCTTGCTGACTTCAACCGAGATCCTCCTGAATATTTTCATATTGGTTGTGTGAAAAGATGGAGTGCAGTGAATTATGTTCCAAGCCTTATATCGCCTCTAGCCATGATCACGGAGCAATGAGAATAGATGATTTTGTTGATGTATACATTGTGAAAATTAGCTGCTTGTGTTGACAGTTATACATTTGTTATTCTTTTGTTAAACCGCTGTAGATGATAGTGCAGACTAGTGAATAAACTTAGCTACTTGTCTACTTACTGCAATGTTGATGATAGTGCAAACTAGTGTGAATAAAGTTAGTTATTTGTGTACTTACTGCAACGGATATGAGCTGCTGTTTAGGTTTGATAAGTATCATGTGTCTCTTGTATCTCTTTTATTGTAGATTTGATCACAAAGTGGTTCAAATAACATATGCCATTATAGCAAAGGCAATGAATAATAAATCTTTTACTTTGTTGGAAATGGTTGGATTTGTTTTAGCAAATATCTTGTTTAGTATTCATCAAACTGATATCTGGAATTCGCATGTTTATGTGTTTATATGAGTTGTTCTTATGAGCCAGAAATGTAACAATTATCCTTTGAACCTGACAAACAAATTTAAAAAGGGCAGGGATGGGAGGAAAACACAGCAAAGTCTTTGTCATGTTTCATGCCACAAGAGGGATGATTGTTTCCGGAATCTAGATCTTCCATGTGTCTGTTTTCTTTGTTTTTCTTTTTTTCATGTTACAGGACATGAGGTGCAATTACAATCACAGGTTTCTGAGCTCTTTAAACAACAAAGCTGATATGTTACTAAGGTAACAAAAATTAAAGCTGCATTGTATTGTAATTGATGTAATTATTGATTTCCTATCAAAATTTGGCTGCATGAAGTGTAGCAGACTGTATGTGTTGTGGACGAAGAATATGATCAGCATTCTTCAGTAATGAAACTTGCTTACTTTCATATGTTTTTTTGTGTCCTGTTAATTCTATGTTTATGTCAAATTGCTTTGAGTGGTCTTCAAATATTTGTGTTTTGTGGTTTTTAAGCATTTGTTAGTTGTTCCTTCTTTTATTTACAGTATTTATTTTGAGGTTATTGGGTGTACACAGTACACTACTTGATTGATTAGGCTGAGTATGTGGTTTTTAAAATGCTTTCAGAACGCCTTAATGATGCTATTGATAATATAATATGAGACAGTAGCTCCCAAATTGGTATATTTGAAACAAGCTGGATTTTGGAAAAGTAGGATGTCAATAAGAGGACTTCTGCTGAAAAGATACAATTTCTGTTTTCTCTATGGGAATTTCCTTCTTTAAATTGTTACATGCGCTACCCTATGCCTTCTTCAGAGATTGATGATCATGATATATTCCAAATTCAGGGTCGCCCAAAATTGGAGAAATCCCAAATTTAACTTGAGCTATGTGTAGTAAGAGTCACATTTTCTTATGGCATTCTATGATGTTTTGTTGTGTCACATTTTGATTGAATTGCCATCATCATCATCATCATCATCATCATTGTTATAGTACCCAATACTTAACGTTAAAAGTGTGCTAAATAATGCACTCATAATTTGTGCTTCTTTTCTCAGTCATTTAGTCATATACCAGTATATATTTTGATGTTCCTTGGGTTTATGTTGTGCTCAAAAATTGGAGAAATCCCAAATTTAACTTGAGCTATGTGTAGTAAGAGTCACATTTTCTTATGACATGCTCAGCTATTGCTGTCTCAATTTTTAAATACTGTTCTTATTCTTCATTAGACCTCAACCAGGTAAAAACTACCTAGGGTTCTCTGATTCAGGTATAAATCAATGAGTCGAACCCTTCAAATTTTATATTCAAGGACCCGGGAACACTTTTTAAAATTTTTAAGGGAGTTCAGTTCATCCTCTAGTATAAGGTGTGGGGTTAGATTGTTTCGCTATGCAAAAGCGGCAAGGATCTTAAGAACCTTCCTAAAGGTCAACATGTTTCCTTCTCTGTCTCAAATTTTGATAATTCTCTCAAGGTAATTACAGAGTAATCAATTTCAATGTCTGATTAATCTGCTAGTTTATCTATTTTAAGAGCTGAGGAATTGTTAATGTTTAACTGCTTCTCCCCTAAATGGAGAATATAATATTTTGTAGTGATGTACTTGGGTTATATGATCTCTGTACACACCAAAGTGTATCATGTACATGGTAAACTTGGTAAACCCACAGTATAAATAGTCTCAGGTCTACTGGAATGTATGATAGAACTCTCACCCTTGGACTAATTTTATTAGATTTAACTATTCTATGGACATAATACTTTTTTCAGAAAGATAAGTTTTGGAAGGATATATCGATGACAATGTAACAATCACATGTATAAAATACCTGCGTTTAGAGTAATTTAGGACGCAGTTCGATTGTTGTCATTGAAGTCATGAGATTTTAATGATTTAACTGATATACAAGAGAAGAAAAATGAGACATTTGAACAAACTGAACCTGGTGGAAAGACAAAGCAAGTGTTTTTCTTTGATCCAGATGGTAAGTTTTTGATTCTCTGCTGCTTCTTGCTGAGGATAATTTTGTTCTTGTGATGATCAGGTAATGGCTTAAAAGTGGGGACTCAATCTGAGTACAACGACATCATTGTTTTTACTGTCTATATTCCAGCTGTTGAATGTGATTCATATCGTAGTTAAAACTTGAGGCAGATCTTAAAATTAAATAGGTATCACAAGCTATAATCTTAAATTATTATTGTAGGCAATTATTTTAAATAAATCCGAGCTTTTGTATTCAGGAATAACCCCAAGTTTGGAGGTGCGAGTGAATGTAGTTTAAAGTGTTGTTTATCTTGTGTGTGTTGGTTATTTAGGTTTGTGGTATATATTCAACAAATTGCATACTGAAAAGGTATTCCTATGACAGTATTGTTCATACTTTGTATGATGTAATGATCGACTCCTAGTTCATTCAATTGCAAAGGGAAATCTGCGACTTCCTTCCTAAAGCAACGGGCTGTGTGGAGAGTTTACCCCCAAGATAGTACTTGGTATATCAATAACATTGTCCTAGAATGTAAATACTGAAAACAGAGGAAACTAATGTTCTGAAAATTCAGAAAATTGTACGACTGTTGACTGTGATTGATTAATTTTATCAATAGATGATCATTCATATTCAAATTTAACATCATGTACGAATGAACAGCAGCAACTTCTGTCATGCGATGAACTGGATATAAATTACACATAATGCGTATGTATGCCAATTCATACACATTGATACAACATTACATTGGGTTCACAGTCAAAATTCAGTGCAGAAATTTTGTAGCACTCATATAAACTAAGCGACTAGCTATCTCAGATCATGTACGTTTCAAGATCAAAATCTGATTAGTCAAGGCACAGAACACAAAACCCTCTGTGTAGAAAGATTGTTGCCACATTGCTCTGTTCAGCAGCACAGCCAAGTGGTTCAGAATTTCGCAACCAAGCCTTGTGGGCTAAGGAATTCAAGACGAGTTCATTAAGCATCAACATGTGCCGAATCAATGGCATGTGCTCACTTCAATGCTGTTCTAGCGCAAGCAACTCCTGTCTCTACCGTCATCACTGGACCTTGATCGATATTGTCGGATGAATTAAAATACTTTGGTAATTGTTTATTTTAGGACTCAGCAAATGGGATTATATCTAATGTAAATAAACACATGTATTTGCTTTGTCAAAAAGATGGCTGATTGCTATAAACTTAAGCACAAGTGACTTAACTACAATTCTTAAATGCTTATTCAACTAATTATTTAACTATCCTTCTTCTCAAAGCAAGACATTACTGTGCGTCCAAAATGAGCTTCACTAATTTAACAAATAATTCAAAGTGTGGCAAAACATAATTTATCCAAATGTATAGTTTTCCACCCTCCAGAATAACATTAAAAATTGAAGATAAAAGGTGTTTTACAAGTAATTTGTACCATATATAATCTTAGATTAAGCAAATGCAAATACCAATTTCATTCCAAAGATGTCATCCATGAATTTCTCAATAATCTTAGCATTATTATTCTTTGTTTCATTAAATTTCTCTAATACTCAAAGTTTTCAGCACCCTTTAGACCCTTTAAGCCCAAAAGAGATCAATGAAATACGAGCTATTATCGAAAAATCCCATCTAAAAACCCTTACAAATTTAACATACCACTTTGTGGATGTTGATGAGCCAGATAAGGATGATGTGCTACATTGGCTATCATCATCAAAATTGAATAGACAACCAAAATCTTTTCCTCGTCGAGCTAAGGTGGTGGTCATAGGTGGGAAACAAACACGCGAACTCATAGTAGACTTATCGAAAAGGTCAATCGTGTTAGACCATGTTTACAAAGGTCATGGTTACCCCCCACTTACATTTGAAGAGTTGTTACAAGCAAGCTTACTTACACAAAAAGACCCTCGATTTTTAACATCACTTTCTAAAAGAAATTTGCAAAGTTCTCAAGTTTCATGCTTACCTCTTACAAAAGGTTGGTTTGGAGAACATGTTTCTAAAAGGGCAGTCAAAATCACATGTTTTTATAGAAATGGGACTACTAATATTTATGGACGACCAATTAATGGAATAACAATAATATTCGATCTCGAATTAATGAAGGTGACAACATACATGGACCGGTACAGAGCCCCATTGCCTAAGGCCGAAGGTACCGAGTTCCATTCAAGACCATTACAACCCGGCCCGAGTTTTCCTAACACAACAAACTCCAAGTTGAGCATCCAAGGTAATGTTGTTACATGGGGTGATTGGAAATTTCACGTCGCATTTAATTCTAGAGCAGGGGTGATTATATCTACTGCTTCAATATTCGATTCAAAAGAGAATAAGTACAGGAGAGTGTTATACAGAGGGCATGTTTCAGAGACGTTTGTACCGTACATGGATCCAACGGAAGATTGGTATTATAGGACGTTTATGGATGTAGGCGAATTCGGGTTTGGGAAGGCAGCAGATAGCCTTCAGCCCCTTGTTGATTGTCCAGGGAATGCTAGGTTTATGGATGGATATTTGATTGATGGTTTTGGAATGCCTAATTTGCTTCCTAGAGCTATTTGTATTTTTGAAAAATATTCTGGTGATGTTGCTTGGAGACATACTGAGATTGGTGTTCCTGGAAGAGTGGTAAGTAATTTTTTGGTTTTCGAGTAATTATTTATTTGTTATTTATAGGTTGTGGTAATAGAGATCGAGAAAATATTAGGTGCACATGAAGGTACTTAAATATTTGTTATCTATTATTACTAATATGTCATTTGTGTCATCATGTCACGAGAACGTGTTAGTTGAAATAGCCCCAAAAATTGATTAGTATATATACTGTGTTAATTTTATTGTTACTAAAGTGTTACTATATTGTTGCACATAGTTTTGATGGTGTGATTTTTTTCAGATAAGAGATGGAGAGCCAGAAGTTACACTAGTTGTGAGAATGATAGCAACCGTGGGAAATTATGACTACATTCTTGATTGGGAATTTAGACAAACTGGATCTATTACAGTTGGGGTATGTTTTCTTTCATTCCATTTTGATTAGGCTATTGTTTTTGTTTTTGTTTTGTTGGTTTGTTTTTCTATTTTTTATTTTATTTCTTTTAATTTTATTTTTTTAGGCTATTGTAGTATTGTTATTACTGGTTTCGTTCATTTCTTTTTATTTGTAACAAATAAATTTCTTGTCTTATACCAAGTATAGAACACTCCTTTGTTTTAAATTTGTTTTAAATAATAAAAAAAAAGAAATAGCATTTAAATAGTTTAATAAAATCAGAATCTATAAAATGGTGCAACTAATAGAGCAATATAAACAACCACAAAATTTTTAACAAGCAAATTGTACAATGAGCGATTTCCCTCAATAATGTTAAAACAAAAATAAATTCTCACTATACACCCATTAAAAATAAATTCCCAAAATACCGTCCATTTTTCAAATCAACACCCAGTGAGCGGTTTTGTTTTTTTTAGAAAAAGCAAAGAGACCCGTTATTAATGAAATTAGGTCTCTTTGAACTTAACATTAATAGTGGGAGCTCTCTTTCTTGTTGTTGGCTAAAAAATGGTATCAGCAAAGCGACCTCCTTTTTTTATTGACAGATCTCTTTGCCTCCTTACTTATTTTTAAAAAAAGGTAAGGAAGAAAACAGACATATTTATTGAATAGGCGGTCTCTTTTTTGAAACCGCTAATAACAGTAACGGTTTTAAAGCTATAACCGCTATTGTTATTAGCGGTTTTAAGGTGAAAAAAATAAAAATAAAAATTACCCCCAACACCGATCCTACATGGACGGTATCTAGGGAATTAGTTTTCAAAACGACGCACAAAGGAAATTTATTTTTATTCTAGCATTATTGTGGGAAATTGCTCTACAATCTTAATAGAACATAACAAATGGGTAGGCCAACTGGCTTACTGGCCATGAAAAAAAAAGGTTGTACTTCTTCCACTTTAAAATAATTGACACAACTATCTCTCTATCTCTCTCCTTTTTTTTTTTTTTTTTTTTTTTTTTTTTTTTTTTTTAATTTTTTTTAATCAACTTTGACCATTTGTTATTGCTATTATATAAAATTAAGTATTTATTAAATTTAGCTTAATGTATACTTCCTCCGTTATTTTATAGTTGTAACACTTCCTTAAAATGGAAATGTCACAATAGTTGCAACACACCATAAAAAGAAGGTTTTTATGGTGAAAATTATACTATTACCTTCAATTAAAACACATGACCCACTTTATGATTATAATACTCCTAATAACAACCTTTTAATTCCATTTTATATGTATTATAACATGTAAGGTCCATTTTTCTTAAATACCATGATAAAATGTGTGTTGCAACTATAAAGTATCGAAAAATGTACATTATTGTAATATCAAGTTTTTATTAAAATTTTATTTTATACAATAGTAATAATAAATGGTCAAAATTATTTTGAGACTGAGGGAGTACAAGACTTGTGGAGGATACAATATACTTCGTATATTAATAACCATTTAACACAGGTTGGACTAACCGGAGTTCTAGAAATGAAAGCAACATCCTACACATCAACAGACCAAATCAAGGAAGAAGTGTATGGAACCATGGTGGCACCCAACCTAATTGCCATCAACCACGACCACTTCCTCACGTACTATCTCGACCTCGACATAGACGGCGACAACAACTCCTTCATGAAATCATCGTTACAGTCAATGAGAGTTAGAAGGATGACAACCCCTAGGAAAAGTTACTGGAGGGTTAAGAAGAAAATCTTGAAAAGAGAAGCCGAGGCTAGAATACGACTCGACTCGAAACCAACTCAACTATTGGTGGTGAACTCTAACAAGAAAACGAATGTAGGAAACCTAGTTGGTTACCAACTTGTAACGGGGCAATCGGGTTACTCACTTTTGGCGAATGATGATTATCCTCAAATACGAACGGCTTATACAAAGTATCAAGTTTGGGTGACACCCTATGATAAGTCTGAAAGATGGGCTGGTGGATTTTATGCTGATCAAAGTCATGGAGATGATGGCTTAACCGTATGGACACGCAGGTAACTTTGTTTTCCTAAATTGATTATGAAAAAAAAGTTGATATTATGAAAATATTAAATTTAAATAATGAATTAAAAATAAATTATATTATAAAGTTTCTTCTTATCTATTACTCTCTCCGTTGTTTTTTTTTTTTTTTTTTTTTTTTTTGACGTTTGGAATTATGCACGGTTATATAGCAAATCCTCTTTATAAACGAAAGTAAGGATTTATATAGGACACCCTCTTTATACATATTATGTGAGCATAATAAAATAGAACTTATGTACAAGCAGAATAAGAGAATGGTAGATGTGATTGCAATTGAATGAATAAATAGTTTTTTGTTTTTTTTTTTTTTTTTATAAACATTGTTTAAAAATTTGTTATGGCAAATAAATCTTTAATATCTATTCATGCATTATCCAAATTAAATATTTCATTTTTCTTTCTTCAGACATATAATAACTATTTAAGTTTACTAATGTGCACTTATATTAATTATCCATTGTTTATTCACATATATAGTATATTCTTTGTTGCAGGAATAGAAAGATAGAAAACAAAGACATTGTGTTGTGGTACACAATGGGATTTCATCATGTCCCTTGCCAAGAAGATTTTCCTATTATGGCCACTCTACGAAGCAGTTTCGAGCTCAAACCGACCAACTTTTTCGACCAAAATCCAATTACTTACAATCAAACCTAATCGTATTTGGATACAATAATGTTGTAAAACTAATGGCATGGATATTAGCTAGATACCTTTGAATTATTCAACCAGATTTAAGTATCATGGTCGAAATTCGAATAGTGCAACATACACAAGGCTAATTGCCGGTGCATTAGATGCTTAAAGGAGTGTCGAAAAATATGGGTTTGCTTTAATTTATCAATAATATACACTGTAATTTCTCTTCAGAGCATCATTAGTGTTGGGGATACTTATATCATTTCTCGGTTTCTCTCTCCTTTCCTACACTTGACACATCACTTTCTCTTTCCTCCACATCACTTCCCACTATTTCCATCCTTTTACTCATCCTTTCCCTTAAAAATTTCCAACATCAATGAGTATCCTTTCCCACTTTCTCTCTCCTACTTACATATACCCCACCATTTATTCCTTTTTCAAATTACATATATTTATTAATATACTTAATTATTATTATTGTTGAAAATGTTGTTAATAATAATTAATAATAGATCGTTCTATTAACCGACACATTAATTAAACGAGACGAATTCAAAAACATAAAATTCATTGATTAAAAACATGAAATACATTGATTAAACGACACGAATAAAAAAAACATGAATTACGTTGATAAAAATAGCAAAGAAAATAACAAACATAAGTTTAAAAATAACTAAAATGTTTAATTTTCATCGGACCTCATAGACTGTGCCCATAAATGCTCGATCAAGTCGTTCTTCAAAGCCATATGGACGTCTCTATCACGAATTTCCCCTCTCGAAGCTATCAATCTACCGAAATTATCTGGATCATACTGTCCGGGAGTTACGGTGAATGTTGTTGCATTCCTAGTTGAGGACGACCCCGGCATATTCTCAGGCTGTTCATCGGCAAACTCGAGTGGATCCTTATAATTTAAATATGTATCACGCTCGTCTTCAACAATCATGTTGTGGATAATGATGCAAGTCATCATAATTTTCCACAACAGATCTACACTCCATGCCAAAACAGGCTTCCTGATTATTGCGAAACGAGCTTGTAACACACCAAAAGCACGCTCAACATCCTTTCTCGCACTCTCTTGACGTTCAGTAAATAACGTATCCTTAGTTGTTTGAGGGGCAGTAACCGCATCTATAAATGTCGACCACTTTGGATAAATCCCATCGATGAGATAGTATCCTTTTGTGTAAGTGTTTCCATTAACTGTGAACAGAACTTGTGAAGCACGATTATTTATTATATCATCAAACACAGGAGAACGTTGTAGTACATTAATATCGTTGCACGACCCAGGAGTCCCAAAGAAGGCGTGCCAAATCCATAAATCCCTAGATGCAACCGCTTCCAAGATAACAGTGGCCGTTTTAGATCGGCCTTGATACATTCCTTTCCATCCAGCTGGACAATTTTTCCATACCCAATGCATGCAATCAATGCTTCCTAGCATGCCGGGGAAGTTTCTATCCTCCCCTTCTCTTAGAAGACGCTGGATATCTTCCATTGTTGGCTTGCGGAGGTACTCAGTTGCAAACTGAGCAATAACTCCATCGACAAATTGTGAAAGACATTCTCTAGCAGTACTTTCACCAAGCTTTAGATATTCATCTACTTGATCAGCTGAACAACCATAAGCTAACATACGTATAGCCGCGGTGCATTTTTGAAGGGGTGAAGCACCAAGACGCATGGTAGCATCGGGACGTTGTTGGAAATAGCAATTACTTGCACTTAATGTGTCCACAATGCGAAGGAACAGGGGTCTCCTCATACAAAACCTCCTTCGAAATACGGTATCATTGTATACCGGTTGATTACTAAAGTAATCTGCAACTAGATTGTCGTGAGCCGCTTCACGATTTCTAGGCACAGTTACCCTTCGTTTTCTCGGACGTTTTTGCTTTTCAGGTTGTAATGAATTAAGCACTGAATTTTGCATCGCAACTAAACGTTGACTCTCATTTATAAAATTCATGACCATGTGATCATAAATTTTATCAGTTATACTTGAGGAGGAAGAGCTTGAAGAACTTGAAGAGATTGAATCTAAGCTCATATTGTGTTTGGTGTTTTATTTTTGGTGTGTTTGTTTGTGACACTAGAAGATAGAAATCATGTACTTTAAATAGACAAAAATAGGATATTGTTGGTCAGAAGATAAGATTTTGTTAAAACATAATTGGTGCACATAAGATATGGATAAGATATGGATAAGATAAGATTTTGTTAAAAAAAAATAACTTGCGTACCTTACAATACTTAATTAAAATACAAACATTGCAAATACTAAAATGAAATTAAAGCGAAAACCTACTACTAAATTCGTCTCTCAGTTTGTTATACATTGCTAATTCCTTGTCATCAAGAACGGGCTTCTGCATTAACCTTTCTAACATTCTGAACTTCATGGCCTCCTCCTTCTGCCTTTTCTTTTCTTCTACCCGGGCCTTTTGTTCTTCATCTCGTTCTCTCATCTGATCAAGTATTCGCTCTCCCAATTGACCCAATTTCTCTCCCATGTCATTAAAATTTGTATTTAAAGAGTCAAGATTTACACTTGACGAAGTACTTGATGCTTTACCTTTCATCTTTGTCTGTTTTATGCCAAGAGGTCTTTTAGCCCTTCCGCTAACCTCACACTGTGAATCGGGTTGGGATCTTTTACCGCTCCCCCCACTATCTGTAGATGCTTGACCACCCGGTAACATATCGGACTGAACTTTGGACAAGGAGGGATCCCATTTGGGGTATTTCCTCAGAATTGCAAAACAATGCAAATAACAAAACATTTTATTGTTAGTTGCTTTGTAATCTATGTGAGCGAATCTCTCCAAATTTTGCTCAGATTCACCACTACCCTTAGTTCGAAAATGATAACCGTAGGCGTCAACCCATTTACTTACATGTAAATTTATGTGATCCCATCGATTTTGCAAAGATTTAACGTTTCTTACCTTAATCTCATTGAGATTTTCAGCTCTAGCCTTTTCGTACTGGTTGTGAATTTCTGCCCATAACCCGCTTCTCTTGGTCTTGGTTCCCCTCTCCACATCGCCTCCTGCATTTATATAGGCTGATACAAGAGCTTTGTCTTCGGCGATACTCCATGCTTGGTTTTTCCTTTGTGCAGATGTATTGAGTTGCACTTCTGGAACAATTTCGACTTCATCATTGTCAATCTCTTCAAGATGTTGTGCTCCCGCTAATTCTTCAACATGTTCACCACTTAACTCTATTGGAGTAGCATTGCTACTACAAACTCCACCTGGAGATTGATTCATATTTTGAGTTAAATGTTCTGATATAGGGAAAAAAGCGGTATTACCAAAAGCTTGTTGATAGGATTGGGAATTATGAGGAAAATTTGGTTGTATTGGTGGAATATTATTGAAATTTGTTGGTCTTGGTTGACTACTACACCATTGAAAAATGCAGCTTGAATTTGAGGATTACTCAACAGATTAGGGTCAACAGGAGGATTAGATTGGTTAAATTGAAAGTTTGAATTGTTAGGAAAATTCGGGTTACCACCGTAATTAGAATTATTACGATCCATATTGAAGACTCTAAGAAATCGGAAGTGAAATGGAGAAAAATAAACTTGAAAAAAAGAAGATTAGAGTAATTTTGTGTTTAAGAGTATTGTACAAGTGAAACTGAAACTTTGTGAAAATATAGCAAATTTATACTGATTTTATAGACAAAAAAATTTTATGACTGTTGGTGTTTTCGGATTTTTAAAATAAGTTACCATTTACAAATTATAGCCGTTATACTGTTTTGGAGCAAAAAAAAATAAAGAAACAAGATGTTGACAAGTGTCAACAAGTTGAGCGTCGGATGATTTCCAATATAGCCGTTGTATGCTTTTGTTTGTGATTGTTGAATTAACATGGCACTTGGGCCGAGGCGAGATTTCCTTTTCAGAGAAAGGATACTACAATATCCTTTTCCTAACAGTTATCTTTCCCAAGTAATAGCATCCATCAGGATTGGAAAAGGACACCAAAAAGCCACGGAAAGGATTGTAAAAGGCCTTGATGCTGGTGCTCTCAAGCACATTTGTTAAAAAGTAAATAATTAAGTAAAATTAAAACATATGTGATGAACGAAAATAACAATACATACTTTGGTAATTCCTTGAATAATTTATGATAACTAATTATCAATAAATCAATAATCTATAATTACATGTACAACATGCTAAAATATGAGTCAGTCCAGGTTACTCAAGTTGAGTAACTTATATTGTTACTCAAATGACACTTGTGTAAATAATGCCCTCCACAAAATTATTATTGTACTAAGTTGGGTACTATCCCCACCACAACCACAAGATGCTCGAGACACCACAACCACCACCATCATCACCTCCACCACATCCACCACCATCGTCCCAACCACCATTTAATTTCTCCACCGAAACACATCACAATAATCACCATCTCTCCTTCTTCCCCTTCCCCCGTCGACCTCCTCTTCAACTCTTCTTCGTCCTTTCTCAAGCCCACAACACCAATTTTCAAGTCATTATGAACTACTCTGTATTCTTTAATTATAGCCACTTGTACGTTCTAACAAAAAAAATAATCTCATTAGAACACACAAATAATATTCGAAATGATATTGACCAAATTCAAGCTGAACCTATACTTTAAATAATTAAATTGCATGATCCAAAACCGACAAAATTTAAAATGCGACTTTACAAATTCAAGGCAACCAATACTCTAGATTGCATGATTTAATATCAACCCAATTATTTGAAATGGACTCTCAAAACTAACCCAATTTGAATTGGACCTTAAATCCATATAAGCTCAACCTATACATTAAATTGCATGGTCCGAAATCGACCCAATTTTGAAATGGAATCTAAATTCAGGACCAACCTTTTCAAGATCCAAAATTGATCCAGCTGAAATGAACTCTAAATTCAAGCCTAACTTATACTCTTAATTGCTTGATCCAAAACTAACCCAATTTTAAATTGACTATGTAAACTGACCTTGTTTGAAGTAGACTATAAATTCAAGCCCCTTAATGCCAACTCGGATTGCTTGAAACTTCATACTACGTATTAACCTTGAGGGGCCGCTCAAAAGGAATGTGAGTCCCTTTAAGTGGTTCCTCCTAGCCTCCCTAAGCTCGGAATGTAGGTTTATTTTATTTTTATTTTTTTTATTATTTATTTATTTTTTTATTTATCTTTTATTTATTTATTTTTTTTATTATTATTTTTTTTAACAACCTTTCATCACATCATTGGTCAGGTTAAATTTTTAACCTTTGAGTGCTTAAATACATATTTAATCCAATACATTTGATAAACGTAGTTGTTAAAATCCCAATCCGAATCTTACTATCCTACGATTCTACTATCCAAAATTGCGTAATCAATCCGTATCTTTGGTAAAGTCTTTAAGTCAGTAGGATCCGACGTACGACTCTATACTTTCCTTGTCCCTAATTGTATAATGTCAAATCCTGCTTCCTATGAGTGTCAAGCATATTCGTACATGCTTAAGTAGGTGCGCCTCAATCGACGTCTAGCATAACCAATCAAATGGTCCCACATAGATAAAGATTTAAAATCTTAAGAAAAAGCAAGGAATAGTGTGGAACAATCCTCAAAAGAATATTAAATAGGAAAACTCTGTGCTAAATAAATATTCCTCGGTGAGGCAAATAGATTCAAGACATATTCAATTAATCGAATAAAACCCACCACATTTACCAATCAAATAAACACCCCACCATGCCTATTAAAAAAAAAAAAAAAACAAAAAAAACAAGCAACTCAAAAATATTCACATATTGGTGACAAGTATAATTAAAAAGAAAGCACAATGATGAGTAAATAGGTACATACATGCATAAACACATCCAATACCTAAACCCACGCGAGCAAATCATCCTTAGAAACCGCGCACTCCTCTACTCTTATGTCTCAACTTTATACATGCAACTCTCTTGCCTTTTCTCATTACATTTGCTATTATCAATGAGGATTCTCATTACATTAAGCACACCCAATTCATACTTCCTTCCCATTTGCCTACCTCTTTAATCATTACTCTACTCTTTCGTCCCTTCCATTTCTTCTTATATATCCTTCCTCTTCCCCTACTTTGTCTTGCAACAATATCTTCTTATATATACATACCTAGCTTGTCTTAGCTCTCTCATCAATATCGTGTCAAATTCGATAACACATTTTATTATTTTTTCGTCGAGTTTTAAATCTTGTATTAGTAAGGAATCAATATGGGGAGTCTTTCAATTAGCAATGGGAATGGGTTTAATGAAAATGGGATATGTGGTAATGGGTTAAATGGGAAAGGTCAAAGTGGAGGTGGTGATCAAGGTCAAAGAAGAAGTTGCTGGTATGAAGAAGAGATTGAGGAAAACTTAAGATGGTCATTTGCTTTAAATAGGTATTTTATAAGTTTATAAGTATCACAACCCAATCTACGTACACCAATTTTTCTTAATAGTTGCGTTTTAAGAGTATTGTTTTTGTTTTATTGTTTTTTGTTTTTTTAGAATATGTAGCATTTTGAGAGTACTGACATTTTTTTTTATTATACTACATCCATTTCTTATTATTTTAAACAAAAGATATTATTTATGAGATATAAAACACTACTTTGTTGCAAATAATATAAACGGAGATAGTAGTAGATAAGGTGTGTGTATATATATACACAAACTTTTAAAAAAATCGGGTGTACAATAATTATTGTACATCCATTATAAAGATACACTAAAGTGAACAAAAGTTACCCCTGAAATGAATAAAAGTTACCCTAATACGCATAAAAGTAATCCAATACAAATAAAAATTATTAGTAAAAAAAATCACATTTTAAATGACTAAAAATCAATTATTAGTGATTGAATGTAATTAAATTACCATTATAAAACTTTTCTTGCTGTCTATTTATAAAAAAATTGTATTATCTTTAAAGTTACTAAAAAAAAGACAAAAAATTACCCTAAAATTAGGTAAAAGTTACCCTTATACTGCTCGATGTATAATAATATTAGTGTAAATCGGGTGTATACAAAAGTTTTTTTTTTATATATATATATGTCACGCATTCATAATTGGCACTACAAAAATTAAGTGATGAAAAGGTAATTAAAGTACATATGTTTAGTAAGCGTAGGTTCTTTAATTTATACTTTGTATTATTTATTTTTAGTGATGAGGATTTAAATAAGTTAATACTTAATTAATGTGAATGAAGATCAAGATAAGATAGAAATTTCATGACAAAGGATAATGTCATTCTTTTTATATTTTGGGCTTGGGTACTAGACGACAAAAGTATTAATATCTCCACTTTTGGGCTATAGACTTTTTATGTGGATATTGTTCTTCCTTTTGGTACAATTGCATTGGCTTCTAATTTGAAAAGTCTACTTTATTTCATACTGCTGTCCATGAAAAGCTAGACAAAATTAGGAGTTCTACAATTTAATTAATTAGTCATGCAACATAATTGAACATTATCATTATACATAATTAGTGGTGTAATCAACTAATTATACATAAATGAACATTACCATTGTTATGACATAAGTTCCTAGTTCACTATATTGCTTTATTCTTTTCTCCTTAGGGTCAACTCCTAGTTCACATTATTATACTCCTAATATACATGCATCTTAATTAATCATAATCAACATGCATCAATTACATGTAGCCTTGCTTTTGCAATGATAAAATAAAGGTTCCAAATTTTAATTTACAAGAAATGCAATGGCTACATGTTTTTTTACAATAAGCAACATACAATGTAATTGGTCATTATAATTCGACAAATTGGTATCACGTACACTTCTAAAAAATGACATACTTGTCACCCGTATTTTGATACTCTTTATTTTTTTGGGGAACCCATGTCTAATTATAAATGCTTTCTAATTAAACTATGTAAACTTCTTGCAGAATTATACACACAGGAGCTACTCAGTACCAGGACATACAACTTTTGGACACAAAACCATTTGGGAAGGTAAAATTTGTTCCTAATTCAATTTTCTAGGGTGTTAAAATAGTAACATTCATTTAACCAAGACAATATCTTTTGGGGGTTCTGGCTTCATAGGCTTTGGTTATAGATGGAAAGCTCCAAAGTGCCGAGATTGATGAATTTATCTACCATGAATGTCTTGTGCACCCGCCGTTGCTTCATCATCCAAGGTAATTCTTGTTTCGCGTGTGAAATTTGTTATGTAATTTAATTTGGTAAACAATAGAGACGATATAGTCCTAAGTTGTTGTGTTGAATGATAGTCCCAAAAGCATCTTCATTATGGGAGGAGGTGAAGGCTCAACTGCAAGAGAAATTCTTAGGCATCATACTGTTCAGAAGGTTGTCATGTGTGACATCGACGAAGTAAGTCCTTAACCACCCTATACAAAACATAAGTGTTTAATTAAGTAAAGTGTATGATTCCACTGATTAACTATTTCTACTCTACATTTTGAACAGGAAGTTGTTGATTTTTGCAAGTCCTACTTAGTTGTGAACAAGGAAGCGTTTTGTGATCCTAGACTCGAGCTAATCATTAACGATGCTAGGTAGACTTCGTTAATAATATGATACATACAAAGTTAATGATGCAGTCTTTATAATGTCCTTGATAATTTTTTGGTGGATTTATGGACAGGGCTGAGCTACAGAGCCGCGATGAGAAGTATGATGTGATCATAGGAGACCTTGCGGATCCTCTTGAAGGCGGTCCATGTTATAAGCTCTATACAAAATCATTCTATGAAAGTACTGTAAAGCCTAAACTTGGCCACAATGGTGTGTTTGTCACACAGGTATGAGACTATGAGATATACTGCAGCAAATCCTGCAACAATCCCATATCATTATTGAATGTAGCAGGATTTTATTGTGCTGATATAATAAATTTTATAGGCTGGACCAGCTGGAATTTTCAGCCATACTGAAGTTTTCACTTGCATTTACAACACACTGAAGCAAGTATTCAAATGTAAGCATGTTTCAGATGTTAATCTTCGAGTTCTGAATTGGGTTTTGATCTGAAATGCTAATCTTTTCGTGTCTGAATACTGCAGATGTTGTGCCTTACTCGGCTCACGTTCCTTCGTATGCTGATACTTGGGGATGGGTCATGGTATAATTAATTCCCTCCATATTTCGTTTGTCATTAAAAATTAGTTGTGACAGAGGTTTCATATAAAAATGCAATTTTATCAAAAAATAAATTGGAATACAGGCATCAGATTCCGAGCTTATGTTGAAGGTAGAAGAGTTTGATTTAAGAGTCAAGCAAAGGATGAATGGTGAAAACAGATTCTTGGATGGAACAACTTTCTTATCTGCTTCAACTTTGAGCAAAGCTGTTCGAAACTCGTATGTACATAACCTTTGAACTAACTCAGTTACTCAACTAAGTTACCTTTTGATTATTTGATTATGAACAATGTATAATACTCCTATACAAGTGCTAAGATGTTGTGTTGAATCATCAGGTTGGATAACGAGTCTCATGTATACACTGAAGGGGATGCAAGGTTTATTTATGGTCATGGCAAACTCAACTAATTAAAAACGTGACTTGGCTCTAGTTTAACGTGATATTCCATCCGTCAGGAATTAGTTGTCACTTTACACTATTTATGAGATTACTAATTTCGGACAAAGAGAGTATAAAGAAGTGGAAGAAATCTTAATTTTGGATCAGATTTCATGTAGGCTAGTTTGTGGTACTTTCTTTGTTACATCTTTTTGGCATTTATAGTTAAAATGAAGGGATGATATCCGGATCAGATTTTTTTGGGCATTTGTTACTGGTTTTTGTATTAGTTAGAAACAAGCAATGATATCCGGATTTTTTTTTTTTTTTTTTTTTTTTTTTTTTTTTTTTTTGAGAAACCACCTGCGGATACTAATATTAATATAGGTCAATTTCCGCCAAATTTAAAAGACTTTTAGGAAAAAGACTTAAGCAAACAAGTTCATTACAACCTCTAAAACCCACCTTGCCAGGGGCGGAACTTAAGAGGGGCGGGCAAAGGCTTGGCCCCCCTCAAAATTTTGGCCCAAATTTGTTTTACTAAATTACCTAAAGAAGTAAAAAGTCCAAAATCACCAAAAGAAGCTACGTACCAAGCAAACTAGTATTGACATATTGAATTCATCTTAATTTTGCACAAACCCCAATGCAAATTAAACCCAAGTGAATTCACTAGTCACTACTAGCTGCAAATTAAACTACAAATAACAATATTACCCTTTCAATTTCAAGTATTATACTGTATCTTTTTGTTATTCAATAGATTATTTCTATCCAAATGCTTTATATTATTATTTCCTCTTTAAATTTTTTTATTGTGTCAAACTTGAGTCTTAGCTTTTGAACTTAGCAGTTATTTGATTTTTATTTATTAGTCATAAAAAAAAATTCCTTTAATTACTATTGAAATAGAATTATATCAAAGATTTTTTTAATGGTATTTGTATAATAATTAATATTAAGGTAATATTATAATATACTTTACTATATCCCCTCAAAAAAAAAAAAAAAAAAAAAAAATTATACTCTACTATATATGTCATGGTGTTTATATAATTAATAATATTTACATTATTTGGCCCCACTAAGAAAAACTGTCAAGATCCACCAATGCACCTTGCAACATTGTGAGCTAAAGTATTATCCGTACGCTTAACATTAGAAATCGAATGAGCGACAAAAACAATGAGAAATAACATTAATATCATCAACAAGTAACGAGAACAGAGTTAAATTGTCTGCCTTCTTTTTTACCCCATCCACAGCCTTGGCAGCATCACTCTCCACAACAACTGACGAATAGCCCAATCTACTAGCCAATTGGATCCCAAATTACCATGTCGCAGCTTCAGCAATGTTAGGGGTGCACCCAACTTTCTCTTTGCAAACAACAGCAACCAGAATCTTACCCTCATCATCTCTAATCACAACCCCCAAACCTATCGAACTGCCAATGTGAACATCACAATTTATCTTCAACATTCCCGTGCAAGGCCTAGACCAAGAGTTAGCTAATGGCTGATTCGTTACACCTTGCCCCAAGAAAACCTTCTTCGCATATTCTTGATACTCAACAACAGATTTTAGGAGGTTTGACATACGCTAACCGAGCATATGCTTACGTTGTCAAATATGATCATGTTACGGCACCACCAAGCCGCCCAAGCAAGCGTAACCATATCTCTCAATTCCTGGCTGTTAATCTTCGAAGCTAACCACATCAATTTGTCTCTAAAGCACAAAGAGTGAGCTTGAGAAATCAGAGTAGAGAAATCACTCGCATTCCATATGCCCCTCGTTGCATCACATTCAAATGTAGCATGGATCACCGATTCATCTCCATTCCCATAAATCGAACAGTTCTTATTTTCCACCATATGACGATAATGTAGCCGTTCCCGCACCGCAAGAAAGCCTTTACATGCCCTCCATAGAAAATGTGCCAATTTTAGAGGACCCTTAATACTTCATACCCGCTTCCTTACATCATCATGTGGCTATGATTGCACCCTTGCAGGTCCTTGTTTGCCCAACCAGTACCCCGAGTGCACGGTATACACCCATCCTTAGTCGACCACCAGTATATCATCTTTCATGGTTCATTACGATAGAAGGAGGGATAAAATTAATGCTTGATCCACAGTAATAAAATTATCATGAATCACGTCTTCACGCCACACCATTGCCTTATGGTCTATTAAGTCACGAACACGCAGCCCCATGTTGTTTTGGTTTGATGGAGTTGATCGGTACATAAACATAAGAACTCCCCGGCAGGCGGCAGCCACGTCGAGTCCCACATCGAAATGCTGCAACCATTCCTAACCCTTCACTTTAACCCATTAAGTAACAAAGACTTGGCACCCCACATACTCCTCCTAGTATAACTAGGGTCAAAACTCCTGCAAGCCTCCAACACATCGCAATTTTTATAGTATTTAGTTTTCAAAATAGAATGTAGGAGGGTACCTTGATTATGATGGAGCTAGACGCCAACATTGTTTAGCTAATAGAACTTTGTTAAAGCATCAAAGGTCTCGGAAACCCATACCTTCAAAAAATTTTGGTTTGCACAAGTCTTTCTCTTTTTTTCCAATGCAACTTTTTCCTTGATGCCGTAGAACCTCACTAAAATCGAGCAAGAAGAGAATGATTTCATTAATGATACCATCAGGAATCCGCAAAATGCTCATCATATACATTGGGATTGCTTGAGCAACTGCTTTTATCAAAATTTCTTTACCGGGCATTGACGATAATTTCTCCTTCCAACCCTGCAATTTTTTCCAAAGATGTTCCTTGAGGTCAGGCCTGCAACAATAGCTCCCTTCAATCTACAATTATAGTCGGCAAGCCAAGATATTTCTCATGTCTGTCCACTTCCCGAATCTCCAAAGTATCCACAATCTTTTCGGCAATTGATGCAAACGTTTTTATTACTAAAGCAACTTCAATTTTGTTTAGATTAATTTTCTGGACTGAAGCTCTCTCATACTTGCTAAAAATATTTGCCATCATAGATCACTCTTGAGTATTAGCTCTAGCAAAAAGAATATTGTCGTCGGCAAAGAATAAATGTGACACCCAAGGGGCCCCTCTGCAAATCCTAGCGCCATGAAAAAGACCATCTCTAGCCGCCTTATTGATCAGAGTTGAGAACGCATTAGCACACAATAAGAAAAGATGTGGAGTGACTGCCCCTTAAACACTAGTGGAAAAAAGGCCATCCGTAACGGGCAAAAAGGGCCCATCCGTAACGGGCAGCGTCCGTTACGTATGCGGCCGTTACGGATGGCCATTATTATTCGTAACGGGCACCGTCCGTTACGAATAACTACTTATTCGTAACGGGCGTTTAAAGTGCCCGTTACGAATAATGGGTTATTCGTAACGGGCGTTTCAGGTGCCCATTACGATTAACCCGTTATTCGTAACGGGCTTTTATTTTGCCCGTTACGAATAATGGGTTATTCGTAACGGGCTTTTATTTTGCCCGTTACGAATAACGGGTTATTCGTAACGGACATCATATCTGCCCGTTACGAATAGTGTTTGATGCAATTAAAAAAAAATCCAGCAGCCCGTTACGAATAGTGTTTGATGCAATTAAAAAAAAATCCAGCACGTGCTAGCACATGCTGGATCATTTTATCAAATAATGAGATAATTTCTTTTTTTTACCCAAGTATAATACACAGATTATTTATTTATTACACAAGTATAAAACACAAATAATTTTTTTATTACACAAGTATAATACACATTTAATATACTATAAGCAAAAATATATTCATTATCACTACAAAATACATCAACTTGCTCATATAATAAGACTAAGACTAATAAAAGAGCAAAAACAAATCATAATTGTAATAAAAACAAGTTTTATCCCGACATTTGTGGTCTGAGACGTTGAGTCTTAAGCTCCCTTGTGTAGATATTATATGCTCCACCTACATTCAATAATTTCAACAAACCAAAATTAACATAATTGAAAAAAAAAAATAATATCAAAATCCACAAGATCATTGAATCATAATTGAATCAGCCTGTCAAAAAAAAATCAAAATGAACTGGACTTATTATTTGAACACTAATGATAGTCAAAGAGACTTTATTTAAGCAAGAAATAATAAAGAATATTATTATTATTCATGTGCACAATGAATACGGAAGGTTTCTCCAAAGTAACAGTCCAGTTCAAACAAGAGGATCTATTATTTTATTATTTCAGTATTAATAAACCATCATAAAAATAATTGAATAATAAATAACTGATTTCATAAAAATAAGTTATTTACAAGAGGATCTATCCCGTAAAAAAAAAATCAAAATTAAAAAAATAATTGAATTACATAAATAAGCTGATTTATAAAAAAAATCAAAATTTTTAAAAAAAAAAGCTGATTTCACCATAAAATTACATAATTCAAGCATAATTAAGCTTCGGAACTACGAACATTTGCGCATTACTTAAAGATCTCAGAAATCAGAAAGTTTTTCACCAATTTAAAGTCATAACTACCAAATCGCATCTCTTTTCCAAGCTAAATTCAAATTTGCAAACAACAAAACTAAATAGCATTTTAAAAATTCAAATAAATTTACAAATCTACAAGATTTACACCACAAAATCCTCATATCATTGAAATAAACAATATAAAATCACAAATCCTAAAATCAACACTAAGAATCAAACACCTAGATGAAAATTCAGAAATCACTCAAATTAGAGAGCTAAAAATAATTGAGGAGATTAAAATACAAAATGAAGATAGAATTGGAATAAAATCAGAAACTTTAGATCTAAAAAAAGACAATAACCATTCCTGAATTTGCAAAAATTCAGCACAAAATATACCAAAAATCCAGTACTAAGAAACTTAAATCAATTAAAAACAACATAAATTTCTAAAAATAAAGTTGAATCAACTCAGACAATCATCATTTACCACATTCAAACTGATAAATCTTCCAACTTTATATTCGATGATTACAAAGAGAAAAAATCTTACCTAGAAACTTTAGATCTAAAGAGGAAGAGTTCCGTCACCGCCGGTTACACCTCCGCCCAAAAACGACGCCGCTTGGAGGCTCTTGTATGAAGCAGCCGGTCAAGTTGCTCGTCTCCGCAATCACTGCTCAAGTAAACCACCAAAACAGAATGACGGAAAAGAGGAAAGGAGAGGAGAGAGGAGAGAGAGAGGTGAATGACGGAGAGAGAAAGGAGAGGAGAGAGAGAGGAGATGAAAGAAAGAGGAGATGAGAGATAGAGGTGAATGACGGAGAGGACGGAGAGAGAGAGGAGAGGAGAGAGAGAGGAGATGAAAGAAAGAGGAGAGGATAGATAGAGGTGAATGACGGAGAGGAGGGAGTGAGGGAGTGAAACCCTAAAAAGCCAAGTATTGGGCTCTCCTCTCATAAGTTGGGCTATAAGTTTGGTCATTTACGTGTAATATAGTATTCGTAACGGGTAATATAGTGTCCGTTATGAATACTTACTTATTCGTAACGGGCAATATAGTGTCCGTTACGAATACTTACTTATTCGTAACGGGCAAAGTAGTATCCGTTACGAATACTTACTTATTCGTAACGGACACTACTTTGCCTATTCGTAACGGATACTACTTTGCCCGTTACGAATAAGTAAGTATTCGTAACGGATACTACTTTGCCCGTTACGAATAAGTAAGTATTCGTAACGGACACTATATTGCCCGTTACGAATATCTTGATTGTAACGGGCAAAGCTTTGCCCGTTACAAATAGCCTGTTACAAATGAGAAATTTTCCACTAGTGAAATCTGCCCATTTATTTTGAAAGCAAACTACACAAAATACTCTGCAAAAAAATCATAATTCTACCAATCCAAGCCATCGAAAACCCCATTTTATGCATATTAGCTACCGTATTCAATACAACTTTATAGATCACATTACAACAACTAATAGGATTCCGAAAGTTGAGATGGATTCTCACACTTCATAGAATAAGAACAATGCAAGTATTATTAACTTCCGATAAATTCAAATCCCCCTTCCACTATCCCTTCACAAAAGCTATAATATCAAGGCCTACAATATGCCAAAATTTTTGGAAAAAAGTGGATGGACAGCGTCAGGGTTGGGGGCCTTATTAGGGTGCGTTTGGAAAAGAGCAATTCTAATCTCCTCCGCAGACGGCTCATAGTCAAGCATTGTGTCCATGTCATCCTATACAATCTTGAAACCCAGTCTGAGAACTAGTAGCAAAAAGGTTTAAGAAGTAGGCAGAAATCAACCTCTCCAAGCCGAATAATAATTTTTACTTTATCTAATCAATATCAATATATATATTATTAAAACTCATGACAAGACATGCTATTTTGCCATTTGTCACTGGTAATTGCATTTGGCATAGGAAAATTTGACTTTTACCACCAAAATAATCATGAAATTGTTTTTTTACCACTATGTATTTTAAAAGTTTTATTTTAACCACCAAATAAAATTCTAAAAATTGTTTTTTACCACCTACCGTTAAGAAAACTGTTAAATCTAACGGTGTTAAAAAAAATTCTTTGATTTTTGTGCGCAAAACATGTTTTTCAAAGGTTTAGGGGGGCATTTTGGTCCTATGAGTCCAATTTGAGGTCAAAATTGACAAAAAATATCGAAAATGCCTCATTTTGCATGTTTCACGCAATTCGAGGTACTTTTAAACATGCAAAACGAGATATTTCTGATCAATTTTTATAAATTCTAACCTCAAATTAGATCCATATGGCCAAAATGCCCCCCTAAACCTATGAAGAACATGTTTTGTGCATGAAAATCAAAGAATTTAAAAAATTCCGTTAGATTTTTGACGACAGGTGGTAAAAAACAATTTCTAATTTTTCATTAGGTGGTTAAATAAAACTTTTAAAATACATGGTGGTAAAAAACAATTTCATGAATGTGTTTAGTGGTAAAAGTCAAAATTGATGTGATGCCACATCATACTAGTCCATTAATGAATGAAAAACTCCAAGCATTAATAACCTCCATGTATTAGTTTAGTTTAATTGACATATTCTTCATATGTAACACCCTATTAAAATTTCCCTTGACCCTTTGAATGTAACTTCTTAATATTTGCACAATAATAAAATGTACTAGGTTAGATGCTATGCCATGCATGGTAATTTTTACTACTTATTATTAGTTTAACACTACAAATAATTACAAAAATATATATATTGCAAAATATGATGAAAAACTTGTAAATCACAAAATATAAGGAAAATAATATCATACTGAAGAAAAAAAGAGAGTATTAAAGTTATAAAAAAAAAAGAGGGATTACTATATGCAGAACTAATTTACATCACAAAGTAAAAAATTGGAAAATATTATTGCATAGTATTAAATTGAAAAATAATATTTTTGTTAAAATGAAATATACTTATCAAATAGGAATGAAAATAGTGTTGTACAGTAAGAAAATTTGACACGAAAAAAAAAAAAAAATCTTTCGAGGGAAATTTTTTAACTAGAAGATAACACATGTCTTAGGTAGTATACCTTCTCAGCTGTCTAAGGAGGGCAACATACATCTAAACAATCCTTTCACGTGTAGCTTCGAATTATCCCAATCCCTAGCTAAAGCCCCCGCTTTGCAATAGGTAGCAGTTTTCGGAGAGGCTTCTTAGTTTCGCCTTTAGTATATAGTCGTAGAAGAGATAGTTAAAGGGAAATAAATCTATAAATAGAATATATTGATAGCAAAAATTGGCGAGCCAAAATCACGATTTAGATAACACTTGCTTAGGCCCTGTTCTTTTCACCTTAAAAAAATAATATTAAGTAAAAATAATTTCAGTTCAGTAAAAATAAGTTTAGTTCAGTAAAATTAATTTCAGTTCAGTAAAAATAATTTCAGTTCAGTAAAAATAAGTTCAGTTCAGTAAAATTCAGTTTTCTTAAAGAAGAATTATAATAGAAAATCAGTAAAAATAATTTCAGTTCAGTAAAAATAATTTAATTTCAGTAAAAATAATTTCAATTCAGTAAAATTAAGTTCAGTTCAGTAAAATAAGTTCAGTTCAGTAAAAATAATTTCAGTTCAGCAAAATTAAGGTGAATCGAACAGGGCCTTAATCAATAAATAATATTGCTAATATTATGTAACTATCTTTTAATAAGATACTTAAGCTTGCATTATAAGACATGCCAAAAGAAAAATATTTTTTTCAAATAAAAATTAACTTAACCGAATTTTGTACAAAAATATTTTTATGTAATTAGGAAATTGTACGGAGTGTACTAGTTAAAATATAATTAAGGAAATTATAATAAGTAAGATATTGCATGTTTTAACTTTTCTTTACAAATTAAAATCGTATCATTAAAGTTAACTTATTTACCGCCTAAAAAGCTACTATTATAGTTATAGATATTTTTTTTAAAAAAAAAATAATAAATACACCACAAATAAGACACACTAGAAGATGAACGTGTCATTATTGGTGTGTCTTTTAGCACTCCAGGCAACGGATCGGATTCAGGTCAGATGTGGCTAAATCCTTATTCGATCCGTTTAGTAAACGGACCCTGGACTCAGATCCGAATCCGAAAAATCCGAGTCCAAATCCGAATCCGATCCGACTCGTAATATTTGGATCCGAATCCGGTGCGTTTATACGGACCTCCGAAATGATCCGAACATTTCTTTTAAAATGTTTTTTTAGGAATGTCATATACATATAATTGCTTGTATTGTCATACCAATTAAAGTATAAACATAACATATTTAAATTATGAACTAAGTTACATAACAAAATTTTGCTACAAAACAAGCAAATAATTGTCCCAAATTATAGAGCATATGCTTATACTGTCGAATTCGGACTCCGTCGGACTTTGCTTAGGGTCCAAGTCCGATCCACGTCCTATTCGGATCGGATTCGGACTAAATTTAAATGGATTCAGATCGCATTTTTTTTCCTTCGGATCGAATCGGATTCGAATCGAACTCGGATTAAATTGTCATCCCTAATGTCTTGAAGATGACACGTGTCATTATCGGTGTGTCTTTTAGTACTCCCTCCGTTTTATTTATTTGCATCACTTTTCTTTTATGTATGTTGTTTTTTATAAATGCATCACTTCTATATTTGGTAACTTTATAATATATTTTATTATTTTTCTCTCTTACTTTAAACCCCACTCAAATTATTTTATCATTTCTCTCTTTTCCATGGTACCCATTTTAATAATAAAAATATCTATCTTCTCTCACATACTTTCTCTTTCATGGTCACCATCTTACTTTTATCATAATAATTTATTCATCCATTCACAATATTTTATTACTCTCCTAAAACTTTGTGCATTCTCAAGTGATACAAAAAAAAAAAAAAAAAAAAAAAAACCCGACTTTATGGGTGTTTTTTTTTCTTCAATTCCAAAAACCGGCAACTTGCTGAAAAGGTCATTACTACTGCTAGTGTTATATACCTCGATATGCAACATCCATAGCACGCTCCAAGAGGTGATCATATGTTTAATACGGAGCAAATTGTGCATCGGGAATTAGTGTAATAAATCTAAGTCCCACATTGATACAAAAAAGTAAAATAATCAAGTTTAAATACGCTGCTCTAAACTAATGGAGTACCTATTGACTATAGATGGGTATAGGTAGGGGAGAGCATGGGACGGGTACCTGTTCCAATAACGTTATCGGTTCGGATACCCAATAACCGTTAAGGCTAAAACCAATTCCCGAAACCGATCCAATAAGGTTCGGGTACCCGAAAATTCGGATACCCGAAAATACGGGTACCCGAACCAAATATCCGAACCGAACCAATAAGCTGATTTTTTTTTGTTTGGGTCTTTTTATGTATTTAACACCTGCTTTTTTCTAGTTTTTTTTTTTTTTTGTACTTGTGTTTTTTTTTACTATAAATTCAACGAATATCTTATCAAAAAAAAATAAAAAATTCAACCTGAATACCTGACAAGTACATTAAAAATCCATGATTTCAAAAAATAACCATCTGAACAAAGGAAAAAAAATAGTCCATGAATTAAAAAAAAAATAACAACCAAATAGTCTCATACTTAATTACAAACATACAATTTCTTATAAAAAAAAACTAAAAAAGTCCAAACTCCAAACTCCAAACTCCAAACATACAATTTCTTATACAACTCATTACATAACCTTAAATAATGTCTGATTAAAAAAAAATGCTGCCTTTAGTTAGTCCAATCACCAACAAAGAGGAAAGGTTCCTTCAAGCTAATAACAGCTCCTGCCTCTAACAACTCCTTCCTCTAATCATCATCAACAAAGAGGGATTGTTCCTCACCAAGTGGTAACATTTCTTCAAAAAAAAAAAAAAAAAAAAAAAAAAAAGAGTAAGGAAAAGGAAGATATCAGGCTTAAAGGGAAAAAAAAAAAAAAAAAAAAGAGAAAATATTTAAATGTTACCTGATTCAATTTTTTCCATGTCTTCAAGTCTCTCCTCAAGTATAAGTGGACCTTGAGATGTACGTAGCCAATCTTGTGCACAAATCAAGGCTTCTACCATCTTAGTTGAAAGTGAGCTGCGAAATGAATCAAGCACTCGACCACCGGTGCTAAAGGCTGATTCAGAAGCGACTGTTGAAACGGGAATAGCAAGTACATCTCTAGCCATGAGAGCTATTGTTGGGTACCTTTCACCATATTTTTTCCACCACCCCAAACAATCAAAGCTTTTTCCAGCAGGATTAACTTCTCTATCATCTTCTAAATACTTGGCCAACTCATTTTTCCCTTGCACTCCAACACTTGAACCCACATCCTTTTCAAACTCTAATTCCGCAACATCTACATCAGAGTCCATATCTTCTACTTCCTCCAGAAAATCAGAAGTTTTGGGGGGAATGGAATCATTTAAAGGGTTCTCAGAAACATAAAGTTCATACATTTCATTCAGAGTTTGCATCACTTTAGCACACAAATACTTAGCTTTTTCAGAATCATATTGTTGATTAATTGCCCATTTAGTATAGCCCATTTTCCGCCTAGGATCAAGAATGACAGCAATATACAACAAAAGATTCACATTATCAACATTCTCCCAATACTTGTCATGCTTTTTCTTCATTCCACTAGCCATTAAACTCACCCCCACATCATTACTCAACATTTTTTTCTTGATTAACACACTAATCCCAACAAGTTCTTGTAAATACACATTAGAGGTGATATACAACGAGCCAGAAACTCTTAGAGTAGCATCATAAAATATTTTAAGGAAAGGAAGAAAAGAGGCAACACGATCCCAATCACTAGATTCAGGCACACCATCTGACTTATTTAACTCAGACTTAAATTTACCACCATCAGAACATTCAAGCAAATCAAAGGCCCTACGATATGCCAAAGCACCTTCCAACATTAAATAAGTGGAATTCCACCTAGTATCCACATCTAAACAAAGAAAACGTTTTGACTCCAACTTTTCTTGTTTAACACAGCTCATAAACTTTTGCAATCTAGCACCCGATGATCTTACATACCTAACAGCACAACGAATTCTTTTTATAGACACATCACTTTCTTTCAATCCTTCTTTAACCGTTAAACTTAATATGTGAGCACAACATCTCATGTGTAAAAACCGACCACCCAAAACTAAAGTTTTCCAACTTTCAAACCTCCTTTTCAAATATTGAATGCCCACATCATTTGAACTAGCATTATCTACCGTGACAGTCATAACTCTAGAAATACCCCATTCAAGTAGGCACTTTTGGACAGATTTACCAATAGTTTCACCAGAATGACCAGAAATTATACAAAAGTTTATTATTTTCTTGTGCAATTTCCAATTTTGGTCAATAAAGTGAGCGGTTAAACACATGTAATTCATATTTTGGCAAGAAGTCCAAGTGTCAGTGGTCAGACTTATACGTGAAGTGCACTTGCTAAAAAAACTCTTCAATTTTTTTTTCTCATCCAAATAAATCCTAAAACAATCTCTAGTCACTGTCCATCGAGAAGGAATAATGAAAAAGGGTTGTGTTACCTTCATAAAGTTGCGAAAACCTTCATGCTCCACCGTTCTAAAGGACATTTCATCCATAATCACCATCTTTGCCAGAGCTTTCCTACTATCTTCTTGATTGAATTTCCATAACTCAAGTCTACCTTTCTTTTGATCCACAAGATTCCCATCAAGAGTTTGCTGACTAAGGGACAGTAGTTTCTGATTTTGATCAATGTTTGGGGGGTATGCCTTACATCGCGATATGTGGTTCTTCATGCCGGAGGTACCATGAAGTGATGCACAACCAATTAATGCATGACAATAGATACATTCAGCCTTGTTTTCTCCATCCTTCTTTATAAAATGCTCCCAATGAGGAGACCGCCTTTTTCTACTTTTTTTTGAAGTTTCACCAGAGGGGGCAGCAACATCAGCATCTTCAGAAGGTTCATTTGATTGATTTTGTTGCACAAAGGGGTCATTATTTTCCGTCATTGGCTCATACTCCCAAGGCTCAAGAGGAGGACTAGGAATTGGAGGAGCTTGACTTGTAGCCGATGAGTCTTCCATCTCCCCACTACTTCCAAATTCCATACACTCCTACAAATGAAAAAAAAAAACAAATAAGTTCACCCATGTAATCATGTATAGTTGTATACACAAATAAGTGAATAACACTATAACAGGACTGGAAATCTAGTTAGTAATGGAAAGAACCTAAACAAAAATTCAGTCTAACCAAAAAGTTCACTCATGTATATACAAATAACAAGACTGGAAAATCATATAAAGTTATAAACTATAAAGTAATAAGCCTAAAAAATAATCATTTTAAAAGACTCAAAAAATCTAGTTAGTAACCACTAACCAGACACAAAACAATGATCAATAAGCCACTAAGTGCAAGCTACCAAAGTTCCAATTAAATGACATACTGAAAATCTAATACTAACTTACTAAGTATTTGCTTCAGACAACTACTAGTTCCATCAGATCATGCATTGGTCAAGAGTCAATATATGAAGTCAACATGGAAAAATGAGAGTTGAGCAATAACATGATGGAGAGAAGCAGTGAACAACTGAACATTACCATACGAGCTAAAATATGCCAACATTACATATATATTTTGAGAAGAGGTTTGACTATAAATAAATAACATAGGGTACCCTTATTGCTATTGAAAATTACACATTACCAATTTAATTGACAATAAACCAAACAATTACCTAACAACATAGCCAACCAGCCCTGGTCTTAACTTTTGGAACACATCATTATCATCATTACTATCAAACTATAAAATACTCATCCACGATCCTTGTAGTTCATTATGACTATAAATAAATATCAATTCATGACTATCTCAACGTTATTAACTTTTGTAGTTCATTATGAATATAAATAAATATCATCATGACTATAAATAAATATCAATTCATGTCATAGTTATTAAGAAGAGTGAAACAAACCTATCTTCAAACACATTCCAAACTATCTCAACAAAACCAACTAAATATTGCTTGTAGTTCATTTCATTGGAAAAGTTCAGGTTCTTCAATTAATTTCAACACCCACAAATATTTTCGATGATTTTAAGAAAAACATCTTACCTTATAATGAAGTTGCCTCAAATCTCAATGGAGCAGAGAAAGCTCACAAGCCACTTCAATGGAGACCTTAGTCTCAGAGTACGCTTCAATGGAAGAGAACGAAAGCTCACAAGCCGCTTCAATGGAGACCTCACAAGCGACTAAGCGTAACGCTTTAGATCTGGAAAACAAGAGTTTTCACTAATTAGAGGAAAAATTGAATTCATTGCAAATAATTAGATCTTGAAAAGAGATAATTACCTGAGATAACTGGATAACCGCTGATAAAGAATATAGATCAGAGAACCAAAGATTAGAGAAGAGGAGGAGGAGGAGGAGAGAGAGAGGAGGAGGAGGAGAGAGATGATGATGGTTTGATGGAGGCTGAGTGAGTGAGTAAGTGAGTGAGATTAGGGTTCGTTTCTTTTGTTTGTTTGTTTGTTTTTTTATTTTTTTTTATTTTTTAAATACAAAACACGGCTTTCAGGAGTTTCAGCATTTCAAAATTTTCTGTTTCAATTTTTTCAAAAAAAAAACTGACATTTTAGATTTTCGGGTAATTCGGGTACCCGAAACTGTGTTAACGGGTACCCGCTACCCGAACCGTTAAATCCTAAACGGTTCGGGTACCCGACCCGAATCCTTTAAACGGTTCGGGTACCCAAATTTTCGGTTCGGTTACGGATCGGTTTTTCGGGTTTTCGGTTTTTCGGGTTTTTTTGCTCAGCCCTAGGTATAGGCATATAACTTTATACTAATTCAAGATCAGTTAATTTAATATGCCCTCAGCTTTGATGGTGTATTTAGCCATCCAGTAAAGGTGGACTATTTTTTAATTTTTGGAATTTAATGAGAATTTTATTTCTTTCCAACTTTTATTTAGACTAGGATGACCTACGCGCGCGATGCGCGCGGAGTGGCTAGCTCTTGCGGAAAAGTTGTATTGGCGTGTATTTACACCTTAGGCTTGGGTGGTAAACCTGATAGTTTTAATACGCGGCATTTAGTTTCTGTGCCTATGTGATGGCTGTGTAGAAGTATAAAAAAGCCACCAAAATCTTTTATGACAACTATTTATTAAAACCCTCAAAAGTTTGATAGTTATTTTAAAATTATTACTTTCTCCGTTTCTATTTAATTGACTAACATTCCTTAAATAGAAAAGTCATATTACTTGACTCATACTATATGTGGTAAGCTTTTGGTGGATAAATTCTCTAAATTACCCTCAAAAAGTGCACATGCGGACAACTTTTGGGGGGGGGGGTGATAAGATGGCCATGTGCAACAAGGGCCACACAAATAAAATTCCTCCTTCATCTCCTTAAATATTGTGCCCAAGGCTATGGGTCAAGTAATAAATAGAAACAGAGGAAATATTAAACAATGTTTAATTGATTTGCACCTTTCATATCTTAAGCAGCAATTGTTTGTTTAAAACTCTTAATTAATTTGCATGTTTTAATAACACTTAACTAGTTTTTGGCTTGGGCGATGCCCCAGGTCATATATATATATATATATATATATATATATATATATATATATATATATATATATATATATATATATATATATATATATATATATATATATATATATATATATATATATATATAATAACAACTGGTACACCATAGGTTGGCCCAACCCAGTCCTCTCGTACTAGGGTTGGCTCCTCGCAGTTCCCCCTTTAACACTAACGGTAGATAGGAACCGAACTGTCTCATGACGTTCTAAACGAACCCAACTCACGTATGACTTGAATTGGTAAACAACCGAACCCTTGGGACCTTCTTCAACCCCAGGATGTGATGAGTCGACATCGAGGTGCCAAACGACTCCGTCGATAAGAGCTCTTGGGAGTCATCAGCCTGTTATCCCCGGTGTACCTTTGATCCGTTGAGCGAGAACCCTTCCACAGATAGGAACCGAACTGTCTCATGACGTTCTAAACGAACCCAACTCACGTATGACTTGAATCGGTGAACAAACGAACCCTTGGGACCTTATTCAACCCCAGGATGTGATGAGTCGACATCGAGGTGCCAAACGACTCTGTCGATAAGAGCTCTTGGGAGTCATCAGCCTGTTATCCCCGGCGTACCTTTGATCCGTTGAGCGAGAGCCCTTCCACACGAGACTCCCGGATCACATGGGAGTCAGGCAGGCTTATACCATTACGCTCACGAGTAGAATAGACGCTATATATATATATATATATATATATATATATATATATATATATATATATATATATATATATATATATATATATATATATATATATATATATATATATATACTATAAATAAAATAAAGTGAAATGGATTGGTGGTTTATTTAAAAATAAAAAAAAAACATTTGTTAATTTTTGCAAATATTATTGAACATCAAAATTCTTTATTAAATAATATGCAGTAACCTAAATTTTTTATCGTATATATTAGTTTATTTTATTTGTGAAATGGATTTTTATTCTGCAGTTGTCATAAAAAAACTGCTTAAGTAAACATATATTGTGATTAAAAGAAAAAAACAAAAGTTTGTTATACTTTTTCGGGTTACATATTTTAAAAAACTATAACATATATGAATTAAAAATGAGTAACTGGAAGATATAAAGTTAATTTTGTAATCGTATTATATTGTTGTTAAAATACACACATATAAGACAATTAAAAATTTATAATTAATGAATAGGAATAACTCATTTTAAAATTCTACTAATTACCATAAGATGTGTTATTAGAGTGGTGATTAATCTATATCTGTACTATATATTAAAAGACGTTTGTAAAGAAGTTTAGGTGCCACGTGGCGCTCTCCTCATTTAATCCGATTTCTACTCCATGTCTAAAAATATGGTTTTTAAAAGATTTGAACACATGACCTCAAGTTTAAACTTTAACGTGTTAGCCACTAAGCTATTACAATATTACATGTCATTCAATAAAAATTAAATATTAATAAAGATTTTTATCATGGAAATAATGCGGTATCTCGGGGCATCGTCTAGGCCTAACACTAGTTTTAAATTAAAGGAAATTTTGGAATTTGGTTCCTCGAAAATGGGGGCTGTTGAATTTTGGTACCCATATAATAAATTTTTTTTTTTTTTTTTTTTTTTTTTTTTTTTTTTTTTTTTTTTTTACTTTGGTACCCATCAAAGTGTAAAATTATAGCTTTTGGTACATCTATCCATTTTCCGTTAACTTTTCCATTAGTGGGCCTTGTCACCTTCCATCCACCCCTTAGCCACCTTGAAGCCGGTAGCAACCAGGCACACAACCACCTTACCTCGCCACCATGACTGCAACCATCGTTAACCGCTGAATTAAGTCCTTAACCACCACCACCTCAAATTCGCACCACAACAGCCACCAATCACCAGCACCTCGAATTCGCACCGCCAATACCTCCAATTCGCACCACTAGCACCTCCAATTCGCACCACCACACCTCCAATTTGCACCACCAGCACCTCCAATTTACCGCTCCATCACACCACCACCACAAAAATTACCCCCTGCAGCACGCACCAGCAAAACCACCTGAAACATCTTCGCAATGGCCGCAAAATCGACCTAAACAACCCTGAAAACCATCCGTTTTCTGGGTTGTTTAAAAATCCTAAACAAGTTTTGTATTTCAGGTTGTTTCAAGTGGGTTTTAGGGTTTTGAGGGGCGGCAAAAGTGCAATGGTGGTTGCTTCAGGGAGGGAATAGGCCGGCGAACAGGGAAAGGGGGTTGTTTTCGGCGAACGATGGTTGTTTTGGAGGGTAGTTGCTTCTGTGCCGGTGTGCGGTGGTTTTGCAGCTGTTGTGGCTGAGATTGGAGGAGGAGCTGAGGTGGGCTCGCCGGCGCTGGGGTGGGCACTAGCAACCAGCATGGGGAGGGGGAAGGGTGGCTAACATGGAGGGGGGAGGGAAGCTGGTTGGTTATTATATAATTAGATAATGGGCCCTACTAACGGAAAACTTAACAGAACATGGACGGAGGTACCAAAAGCTATAATTTTAAACTTTGTTGGGTACCAAATAAAATAAAGTTTTAAACGGGTACCAAAATTCAACAGCCCCTATTTTCAAAGGTACCAAATTCCAAATTTTCTAAATTAAATAAAGAATGTCAGATCATGAATTCAAATATTAATGCTAATAAATTAGAATTTTTTGAGAGGAAACATTATTAAAGATCAATAATAACATGACATGGCGCCACATGGAGAAATTTGTGACACATGGCAAGATCACAATTCTTGCCATTTAGTTTTAATAATATATATTGATATTGATATTGATTGATTGATTGATTGATATGTACTTCCTCCGTTTTCTTTTACTTGCAACACTTCCCTAAAAAGGAAATGTCACAATACTTGCAACACACTATAAAAGGAAAGTTACTTTAGGGAAAAACTATACTAAATCACTTATTTAAAGCACAGGGCCCACTAAATTACACTCTTAACAACCACTCATCCTATTTTAAAGTTTATTAGATCATGTAACCCCACTTTTCTTAATTACCGCGCTAAAGGGTGTGTTGCATCTAAAAGAAAACGGAGGAAGTATAATATTTCTAGCGTGTTTTTCTTTAAGTGAATTTTTTGTGAGCTTTGGTTATACGAGGTAGTACTATATAAAATGTTGCAGCTAAAAACTTAATAACGTAAGTTCTTTGATGTTCTACGACCATCTAATATCTATATCTAATACTAAAGCAACAACCACTTAGTTACAATTTTCTTCTTAAATACTCTCCATAATTAATACCACGCTTTTTTCCTTCATCGATTTTTGATCCCTTGATTTTATGATTTTTATGTTCTTTATACCTCTTGATAACATCTACTCAAATATCACTATTTTATATGAATTCCATTCAAATTCCATAACGTTGTGTTATTTCGGATGATATACTACAAGAGGGGGGATGAATTGTAGTATATGTTCCTAGTGCCTACTTTTCGCGGAATATAAAACTAATTGCTATTAGGAACTTAGACAATGCAAAGCGGATTTTACGAGGAAACCATCCAGGGCCCAACTGGAAGTAAAACCTCGACCCTCCAAGGGATTTTAAGCCAAACCAATCCACTATAATAGGGCAAACACCAAGTTACAACCTATTATACTCAGACCTACAAGTGCCTGCTCGGAAACTTGCTACTCGATAGGACCCTATCCTACCCAATCTAAGTCCCACACTTAGATTCACTTGTACTACCAAAGTACTACCCACTCGGCCTCTCACTAGAAGCTCAATCGGCTTCACCCTAGAAGCTCACACATTGCACTCTTACCCTACAATTATAACGAGAATCCTCACGAACTCTCACACTCCAATACATAAAACACTCAAAACTCTTTTTCCCAATTACAAGATCTCAAAGAATAACTCTAAATAAATATTAATGAATAAAGAGATAAAACTAATATGCTGGACACTTAAGATCTGTCTGGAACTTTTTGGATGAACTGAAACCAAACCTCACTGGAACTCTGACCTGGAGGTTTGACTTACCTTCGTGGTGAAGGATGAAACCATTAAGCACGACCACTAATTAAGCTTCGTTAGCCTCAACTTTGAATGAATACATATGAGCATATATATAGTACACCCAAATTATTCTTTTTGTGAAAGATAAGTTTTATTAAAAGATAGAAATAAAAGATATTTTCCAAAATAAGTTTTCCAAAAATATATCTTTTGTTAAGAATATAATCTATCAATAATAATAAGATATATTTACCATAAAACTAGATTTTATCTAAATCTTATATTTTCCAAATATACTAATATATCTTTTAACAAAACATATACTTACCATATCTTTTCACAAAAGATATACTTGCCATAAAATTAGATTTTATTTAAAACTTATTTTGCTGAAAATATTTCCAAAAATAACTTATCTTTTTCCAAAGGGATTTATTAGAAAATAAATATCTTTATTCTGTAAAATCAAATCCCTAAAAGATATGCACGTATTAGGTAAATATATATATCATTAAATTCGACTTGCGACCTTTAACAACGTGCAGACCTAATTAAGTTCCGATTAGGTTCTGGAACTCTAACAGTCTCTGAGTTCCTGACAAGTGAGTAACTCTAATTTCATTGACTATCCTGAGTTCACCTTGGTTCTTTAGACTTGTTCCAGACTGACTTTTATGTCCAACATACTTACATGAATCCTAGAGCGATATACTTCGATTTCTCTGTCTTCATGTTGCTTCTTTGAAACTCTTATTCTAGAATCTTGTAGTTTTGATGTATTCTAGATCTCGGGGCAACGTTCCACTTCTGGAATCGCAGGCCAAGTTCCTAATTGGAACTTGTTGTCTTCAACGCAGACCAAGTCAACTCTTTAACTTGCTGTCTTCAAGAACCTGTTAGGGAACTTAGATAGTTCTTGTTAGAGAACAAAGTTCTTGTTAGGGAACTCTTCATGTACCTGTTATGGAACATGGAACTCTTCATATACCTGTTAGGGAACATGCTCCGGCTTTCGTGGGAAAGCCTGCCGAAAGTTCCTTATGAATCTTGTTAGAGTATACCTTCAGGTTCCTTCGTGGTTTGGTTCTCATGGGAGAACCTGCTTTAGGTTCATTCATTCTCTCTTGTTCCTCTTAAAGTCTTTTATGTTCCAACCCATTGACTTCACCTAAGTCAGTTCCTGTCTTCACATAAACAATTAAGAAAAACATTAGATTGAAGTTTGTTTGTCATGAACAAACTTCAAGTGAGAGAATTAAACTTAAAGCTTATGTAAATACTCCTACACATATACGACTCATGTATGCATAGTGTACTTACCTCATGAAGCTAACATATGCAAACACCTATTTACATAGTTACCCTTCATGGTTCCTTAGCCATCATCATGCTTATCAACCATGACACTCATCATTGTTCTTGTTCTTCTATTGCTTATCATATATTGCTCAGTTTCCTTATATTTATACTTGTCATTACTCATGTTCCTTGTATCCCGTTCCAAGCATAACTTGTTATTTTATGCACAACCTAACAAACACGTTAGATAGATAATCATCACTAGTTTACAATCATCAAAACCTAATTACTCAACACGTTTATGTGTTATCAAACAATGTACATTTCAAAAGCTAATATACCTTAACAATAGTTAAATTAAAGAATACCAACCACGCATGAAGAAGTAAAAATAAACAGTCTCTTTGTACATATATATATATATTTTTTCTTCTTTTTAAATAATAATAAGGAAATTTTGACTTTTACCACAAAAAAAAAAAAAAAATCAAAAAAATTGTTTCTTACCATCAAAACTTCTAAATTTTATTTTACCACCAAATAAAAAATAATTTTTTTTTACCACATGTTAAAAACCTAACGGAATTTTTTTAATTTTTTGATTTTTGTGTAAAACACATGCTCTTTAGAGGTTTTAGGGGACATTTAGGCCCTACAGATCCAATTTGTGGTCAGAATTGACAAAAAATGATCGGAAATGCCTTGTTTTACGTGTTTAAAAAATTCCTAGATTTGCGTGAACATGCAAAACGAGATATTTCTGATTACTTTTTGTCAATTCTGACCTCAAATTGGATCCATAGAACCAAAATGCCCCATAAACTAATGAAGAGCATCTTTTGCGTACGAAATTCGAAGAAATTTTTTTTAAACCGTCAGATTTAACGGTTTTTAGAAATTTTTTTTTGTGGTAAAATAAAAGTTTTAGAAGTTTTGGTAGTAAATAACAATTTTTTGGTGTTAAAAGTCAAAATTTCCTAATAATAATAGCATATGAATTGAAGTATAAAGCATTGGAGTTTATTTTATTTTAAAAAAAAAACATTACAAGTTTTTGTTTGATAAATAAAAATTTGAATTAATTGATGATATGTTATAATGAAAAAAACATTAAATATATTAATGAGAGTAAACATATTTAAGGGTAAAATTGTAAATACACATTTTTATACATATTTTTGAGGATATAGTTGGTAGCACACTATTATCAAGAGTTATCTTCTACTTTTTATAAGGTAGGGATGGATAAATCAAGGATTTAATTGAAAGGAAAATTAAACTTGATGTTGTTTGTTATAAGTAAAAAGGGTTCAAACTTGATCCAATTGTCCACCAAGACCCAGAAGGCCAAAAGAAAGATATGGCTGAAACTTTAGGGAAAAAAAAAAAAAAAAAAACATAGTACAGTACAATGAAAGTAACTAAACACATTGTATTACGTCAAACAAATTAATACTCCGTACTAATAAAAAAAACTTAATCACAATGCATGCATTGTATATATAATTAACCATTTGGTTTTCCATAAACCTCTTAAACTTCTTGTTTCAAAAAAAAAAAAAAAAACCTCTTAAACTTCCGCTGCTAATGTAATTATTATAACCATTCACTTTCACTTTTACCTATAAAAAGTTATAGAATTAAAAATCAAAGTTAATCACAAATTAATCTAAAGCACCTTGATCTTCATTTTCATTACTTTACCTAGCATGTAAGTTATGCATAAGTGCCTTTGCTTTTCTTCTTTAGTACGAGTATCTTAAGCATAATCTTCTTTTTTATGATAGATAATTACTTTTAATCTGCTTTGTATATAGGAACATTATTTTGCTTATTGACTAAGAGTTTACTCCAAGTCAACGTCGTACCAACGTAACATTTCCTTTAACACTTGTTGCAAATCATTCTTGTTTCAATTCTGAGGTTAGTTTCTATTTGTTTATAGTCATTGAAAATTTTGACACATGAATTTTTGTGGAAGCAGAATTTGATCATCTACATGCATTTGGCAATGGAGAAGTCTAATAGCCAAAATAAATGGGAAGGGGCTAGCACAGGTTTACTAGATTTGGTGTTTTCTTGGTCTTTTCGAGACGTGCTTAACAAGGATTTGTACAAGGATAAGGTACCATTCTAAGCTACTCCATCACATCCTCTAATATAAAAATCATTATACAAGTTATTGATATATTCCGTGTGCACTTTTTATTAGATAGGTCTAAATGTCTAATAACGGATCTAGGAAATTTTAAATACGGGTTTAAAAATTTCGTCCCTAATTACTATATATATGTCTTGTACTCTTGTGTCAGTTGTGTGACATTTTGATTAATTCCAGTTTCTTTGACAAGTGTTTATGTTGATTATATATCAATTTGACAATAATCTGTATGTTTTGGTTTAAGATTGATACTCAAGCATTTTGGAGGAATCAAACATATAACAATATCAACAATGGTATAATATATTATGCTTTGTTATGTGCATATTAACAGATCATTTGGAAAACTATGATCATGAACAGGTGAAACGTATCCCAAAGGTGTTTTCATCAACTACTCAGTATACAAATGCATTCAAAACCCCACTTGTGGAGGAAACTCGAGCGAGTTTATGCTCAGGAATGGAATCCGTTGGCAAAGCCCCTGCTTGCGAGATATCAAGTATCGAGTTATCTAAAGATTATAAGCCTCCTAAGGAGTTTTATTACAACATTTTGACTAAAAAGTTTACTGATTTCAAGAACAATGGAGGACATTATGAGCCAGAGCCAGGGGACATCATTGTTCTTTCGAATATTAAGCCAAGAAGGATTGAAGATTTGAATAGGCCTGGACATACCTTTGTTGTTGCCTTGGTTGCGACGATGGAGGATGGTTCTGACATGACTCGAATTCTCTCATCAAAGGAACTTGCTGGTTCGGAGTTGTTACCTAAGCGTCATATAGGTGTAAGAGTTTTCGCAACTTACTTGATCAACTTGATAACAAATACGAGGATTTGGAAAGCACTTCATCCTGATCCTCTTGGTGTGAGCATGAACCTACCTCTTAAAGTTCTTCAACCTAACTCTCATGTAAGGAATAATATTTCTCTATCTGCTATGAATAAGTTGCAAATTTTCGTTAATTTAAGAGTTACTTGAGGATGTAATATTACAAATTTCATTTAGATTTATACATGGTATCTGAAAAAAAGAAAATACTTGCTTTCAGGGCAATTTTTGTTAATCGTGATAATGATTTTCGACATTATCAGTAACTCGAAAATTTTCAAGTCATCTGTCATTATAAGGATTGGCCTAAGAGCCTGCACTCAGAAGTTAAAATTGCATTTGTTACACTAGTACTGATAGTGATTGAATTCCTTTTTCTATGGTCTTGTCTGTGGTTACAGGCAGGTGAGGATTGCACTATATGCGTGTCTGGTGGTAACTTTAGCAATGTGAATCCAAGTATACGAGAGGCAATCGATTCTTTCAAGCTAGACGAGTCACAGAAAACTGCTGTTTTTAGCAGTATTCTGATGAGAAAATGCTCACACAAGAAAGACAATGTGAAGCTCATATGGGGTCCTCCAGGGACAGGGAAAACAAAAACAGTTGCTTCGCTTTTATTTTCACTTTTCAGGTTGAAATGCAGGACATTAGCCTGTGCTCCGACCAACATTGCAGTTCTGCAAGTCGCGAAAAGGCTGATGGACATTATACTCTCTCAGTCTCTGAAGTATGATACTTATGGCTTGGGTGATGTTGTTCTTTTTGGTAATGGTGAACGAATGAAGATAGATGATCATGATGAGCTGTTAAATGTGTTTTTAGATTATCGAGCAGAAGTTCTGTCTAAATGCCTTTCGCCTATAAATGGATGGAAACATACTTTAGATTCAATGATATCTTTACTTGAAGAGCCTGAAGAGCAATACCAAAAATACTTGTGGGACAGAACTGTTCTTGATGATGATGATGAGGAAGAGGAGGAGGATGAGAGCGACGATGAAAGTGATGATAGCAGCGAAAGAGATGGTGCAAAATGTAAGGGGTTGAAGAGGGATGACAGAAGAAAGCACTGGAAAGAAGTAATTGATCAATCAATGAAACGAAGCAACAAGAACTCCAAGGATCAGAAGTATAGATCTTATGACAAACTGTTGTCATATGAAGAGTTTGTGAAGCAGAGGTTCTTTTATGTAGGAGAACGTTTAGCGTTCTTAATGAAGAATCTTTACACCCATTTACCAACATCGTTTATTTCATTGGATGCAGTAAAGAGCATGATTAGCCTGATTCAACTTTTTAATATTCTTCGAGATGCAAGAGAAAACGTTGATCCTAACCATAAGCTGACGATGAAGAGGAACGAGTTTCTTCAAATTCTCAAGTCCCTTCCTGAGTATTTCTCTGTTCCAATATTAGCTTATTCTGATATACAAACAATCAAGGATTTCTGTTTAAAAAAAGCTCATTTAATATTCTGTACTGCCTCGAGTTCTGCTAAAATGCAAACTGAAGGCATGGAACCAGTGGAATTATTAGTCATTGATGAAGCCGCGCAGCTTAAAGAATGTGAATCCTTGATTCCCTTACAGATTCCCGGTCTCAAGAACGCCATTTTGATAGGCGATGATAAACAGCTTCCAGCAATGGTTCAAAGCAAGGTCTGAAATTATAGTCTTATATAGTTTTACTGAAATTATTATTTTTTGGTTAACTTATTCTTTTAATCTTTTTCAAGGTTGCTGAAAATGCTGATTTTGGACGGAGCTTGTTCGAAAGATTAGCAAATTTAGGCCAAAAGAAACATCTTCTTAAGATTCAATACCGGATGCATCCGTCCATAAGTTTGTTTCCGAATAAAGAGTTCTATGGAAATCAGATTACAGATGGTCCAAATGTGAAAGAAATAAGTTACTGTAAAAACTTTCTTCAAGAAAAAATTTATGGAACTTATTCTTTCATCAATGTATCTAGAGGAAACGAGAATTTCGACAAAGGTCATAGCCCCAGAAATCTAGTAGAGGCAGCAGTTGTTTGTCAAATTGTTGTAAAGCTCTTCAAGGGTGAGCCTACTAACTATTTAGTATTTATATATATATATTGGTAATATGACTTCAATAACACAAACAAAAATTTGAATTTTCACAATGTGTAATTTGCTTTATTGTGCAGAGTATTGTAACACAGGGAAAAAAGTAAGTGTGGGAGTAATTTCACCTTACAAGGGTCAAGTTGGTCTGGTTCAAGAAAAAATAGGAAGGCGGTATGAGAGTTACAAGGACAGCGGTTTCTCAGTGAGTGTTCGTTCAGTTGATGGATTTCAAGGTGGAGAGGAGGACGTAATTATAATCTCAAGTGTTCGAAGCAATGGGAATGGATCGGTTGGCTTCTTGTCCAATCATCAAAGGACAAATGTAGCTCTAACGAGAGCAAGGTAGGTGTTATGCAGGCTAGAGTTATGTTGTTTTACTTTGAAAATTTCTGTTTTCAGTGTTTTGTTGATGGTTTTCGATATTGTAGGTACTGTTTATGGGTAGTAGGGAATGGAGCTACCTTAACTAAAAGTGGATGTGTATGGAAGCAGCTTGTGATTGATGCCAAAATACGAGGATGTTATTACAATGCAGACGAGGATAAAGATCTTGATCGAGCAATGACAGCAGCAGTACTCGAGACTGAAGTCGATCCTGCAGAATCGTTGTCAAGCAGGTTAGCTGGGATTCAGATAAGAAACGGCAGTCAGGGAGAATTGAGTTCTTTATCTAGGTTAGTATCATATATATAACACTTTGTTCTATGTTAGATGAAACACAATTCAAAGTGCTTGCTATCTTACTTTTTATGTGCTGTATTAATTTTTAACAGGAACAATTTCGAGTCGAAAAGGGAGAAAGGAAGTTCCATAGTTGGATACAGAAGATGGTGAATGAATTGAACAAGATTGGAAGGAAACAGACTAGAACTTGCTGGCTTATAGTCGACTTTCCATTCTCCTCTTATTACTCTGAAGTATTTAACCTATTACATGCTACTAGCTAGTGTTTTCATGTTATATTACTTTTGGATATGGTGTTGGATATGTGACAATACATCTTGACACACTAAAAAGTCATGTCCTAATTTTTTACTTTTTAAACATTTGGACTCAAACCTGTCTTAATATACTACGGTTTGTTTTGCTTTCGCTTGGTATTTATATTTTCCTGTATATTCTTGTATATCCTCACCCTTTCCATCTCTTCGTTTGCCACTGAAAAAATAAAAAATTTCAAAATTATAAGTCCAATAAATTTCATCTAAGGCTTTGTATACGTCATAGAATACACATTTTTACAAATCAAACAAGACTCACTTGATAAATTTTTTCTTTATAGATTGTCATACACATAAAGATCAAAGTTTAGTCAAATCAGACAATCAATTCAGGTCAAATCAAATCAAAATAGATCGGATCAAATAAGAATATAAGGTGAATTAAACAAGCCCTTACATAAACTCCTTTCGTTTCACTTTGTTAGTCCCCTTTGGAATCAATCACTTAAATAAGAAAGAAGGAATGCCAATAATTTGGAATTTGATTGCGACTTTATAATTAATATTTTATCTTTTCTTGTTTCAGTGCGTTTCTGGCCGCACCATGCGGCAGGGTGCCAAATCAGCAAATGACAAAGTAACCCCACTAACCTAGTAACCCCTCCAAGCTCCAACCAAGTAACTCCTAACCTACCTGGTAACCCCTGATCGGACCAAGTAACCCCTAACCGGACCAAGTAACTCCTCAAGTAACCCATCTAGTAACCCCTCAAGTACCCCTCCGACTTAGTGACCCCTGACCGGACCAATTAACCCCTCTGACTTAGTAACCCCTTCGACCTAGTAACCTAACTAACCTAGGTTTCCTTTGTTTCTTTCTCCTTTTTATTCCTTTTCTGCATAAGGATTTTTGTACTTTTACCACAAAAAAAAAATAATCAAAAAAAATGTTTTTTACCACCAAAACTTCTAAAACTTTTATTTTACCACCAAATAAAAAATTAAAAGTTGTTTTTAACCACCTGTCGTCAAAAACCTAACGGAATTTTTTAAATTCTTCGATTTTTGTGTCAAACACATGCTCTTTAGGGGTTTTGGGGTGCACTTTGATCCCTTTACCAATTTAAAATGAGGTCAGAATTGACAAAAAATGATCGGCCTCATTTTGCGTGTTTAAAAAAAACCTCGATTAGCGTGAACACGCAAAACGAGGCATTTTCGATCATTTTTTGTCAATTATGACCTCAAATTGGAACCATAGGACCAAAGTGCCCCACCTAAACCTATGAAAAACATCTTTTGCTCACGAAATTCGAAGAAATTTTTTTAAACCGTTAGATTTATAGTTTTTCTTGACGTTTGATGGTAAAAAACAATTTTTAGAATTTTTTTTGGTGGTAAAATAAAAGTTTTAGAAGTTTTGGTGGTAAAAAACAATTTTTTAATTTCTTTTGGTGGTAAAAGTCAAAATTTCCTCTGCATAATTACTATGTTGCTGCTAATTTGTTCAAAATTTTGGAATTTCAGCATTTTTATGTTTATGTTGTAATCAATTTAATTATTTTTAGGTTGTTTAAGTGATCTTCAAGGGTTTCTTGCTGACGGTAAAGAAGCGAACCTCAATGTATTGCTAGTTTGTCAATGAACTCTGAACCTCACCACCTTTGCACCTGCTCCTCCACCGCACCTAATTTAACCGCCTAACCTTTTTCACAACCCACATCAATCTCAGGCCACCTGACCACCTCACGTTCCTCACAACCCGCGTCAAACTCAGGCCACTAGATCACCGCAACAACCACCTATCTCACACATCTCACCTACGTCGAAATTCACCACAAAGAAGATGAACAAAGACGATGGCGACGATGGATCGAGTCTAGTTCAGCCTCGAAAACTTGTTTAATTGGAATGAATTGATGAATTTTTACCTGAATCTCTTGAAATTTGGGGGAAATGTTAGGGTTTGGAGCTTCGAAATTTAGCACTTTTTTGGTTGCAATTCCTAAAGTAGATGAAGACGCCGGGTGAGGTGAAGGTTGATTCCACTGATTTCATCGGCAAGGATAAAGACGAAGATCAGACGAAGACGACGGAGGTATGGGTTGGTTTGGAGCTTCGAGGAGCTTCGACAACGACGAATCGAAGACGACGACGACGATCTAGGTTGGAGCTTTGAGGAGATCGGGACGAAGATGATGAACACGACGATGGCGGAAGACCTAGCTCGCCATTGATGGTAAGAAAGAGAAAGTTAGAAAGAAAAAATAGAGGAGAGGAGAGAGAGAGAGAGAGAGAGAGAGAGAGAGAGGAAAGAGAAAATGAAAAAAATTTATAAAAAAATATATGGTTGGCCGCACGATACGTTCAGCCGTATACGAAACTTTGTGTTCTTGTTTTGTTTGTTTTATTTATGGGAATTGACTATACTTAAATCGCCTATAATAAATTTTAATTGAAAGATTTGTCATGTTGGCAATCCATTAGAACAAATATTAACCAATTAGAATTATTTGACCCTTTAAAAAACCAATTAGATTAATTATTCACGGATTATGAAAATTATTCACCTTATAATAATAATGTTTGGAAATACTCTGTATGTTGGGAATATCATTTTAAAACACCTAAAATAGTATATGGGACTAACAAAGTGAAACGGAGGGATAATTTGGGGACATTTAGTAAGTGAAATTTTACCAAATTATCCTTATTCTCACATATCTTGAACCTCATTAATGGATGCTGGGCTGTTCATGATACACCATGCAGCACTCTTTTGTTACAGGGGCAGAATTCCATAGTCATGACTTGACTTTATAATTTGTAGGTCTTCAATACAGAAGGCAGATAGCTGGGCTATTTTCTGGAGTTCTTATTCTATTTATTTATTAATTTATTTTAATAGGGAAAATTTTCCGGTTAATTTTTGCCTTACTAATATGGTTTTTTTGGATTGCAAAGATATTTTTATGGCTTTTTTTTGGTAGCTTTAAAGTCATTAAAATAGCCTCCAATGGCTAGTTTTTTCTTTGAAAACAAATTAGTTTAATTAATGCTTTTTTTAATTAGTATTTAATTAGCTGTGGTTAAAGGTGAGTTATAGACTTATAGGTGAGTTAGTTGGCCGGATTTTGGGTTTGAGTACCCAAAGAGTGAAAAAAATAGATTGAGTGCCTAACAATTAGTATTATGTGCACCATGGTGCACCTAAAAATAGGTGCACCACGTCTATACTTTTGAACATTTAGTAAAAAAAAATGAACATTTAGTAAAAAAAAAAAAAATATGAACACGTCACAAAACTTGAACGTAAACATGCAATTTTTATGTTCATATTTTATAAAAAAAATGTTCATTTTGTATACAGTAAATGTTCAGTTTATTTTACAAAACTATTGAATTATTACGAGTCAGTTCAGAATTTGTTAGACAGATAGTAATTCAAAAGTTGCGATTGTTCAGATTTTTTACTAAATGTTCAAAATTTGTTATAATTCAGATTTTTTTTACTAAATGTTCACAAGTATAGGCCGGCGTGGTGCATTGCGATTGTTCAGATTTTTTTACTAATTGTTTAAAATTGCGATGTTTAGGTATTTTTACTAATTGTTCAAAATTCGCGATTGTTCAGATTTTTTTTACTAAATGTTCAAAAGTATAGGCATGATGCATTGTGATTTGTTCAGATTTTTTTACTAAATGTTCAAAATTTGCGATGCTCAAATGTTTTTACTACATGTTCAAAATTGTTTATATTTTTTTTATTAAATGTTCAAAAGTATAGGCCTGGTTATAGGTGCACCATGGTGCATCTTAAAATTTGTGAGTGCCCAAAGAGTGAATAATTGAGAATTGAGGCCTGATTGTGATGTTAACTCTGTAAGGGCCCTAGTTGGTTATTAGCTTTTAGCTGATTGATATAGCTGATTGTATTAACTGGTTTGACTAGCTGGTTATATTAGCTTATTTGACTAGATAGTTGTAAATAATAGCTGTTTATGTAAAAGTGTTTAGTAAATAGCTATTTTTAAAAGCCGTTTCAGTGTATTAAATACCCTAAAGCTCATTTTTCAATAAGTTATTTGCAAAAAACTTAAAATGAGGGTTTTTAAAAAGAGCTTTTTAGACCCAAAAATCTCTTTGAATAAGTTATTTACCAAACGCCCAAATTACCTTTTTAAAATGGTCAAACCTTCAATAGTGATAAGCTAAAAACTTTCCAAAAGCAAAACAAGGCCAAAATGACCTATTAGGCGGGTAATTCCTGACAATTTTTCTAAAGTATTATTAGTAAGAAATAGAAATAATGAAAAAGGTGGTGTTGGTACGGTTGGTAAGAAAAAAAATAAATAAAATATTTGTGAAAGTAGGGTTTGTGGGAGAAAGAAATTGTAAAATAAAGTGTGTCATTTCCAAATATAGTAATGTTACATAATAATAAATAAACAAAATATTATTAATCCATAGTTAAATATTTCAGTTCAGTTTAACTCAGTTCCAATCAGTTCAGTTCATTTTAATTCAGCTCAGTTTAGTATATCACAACAGGCCATAAGACCTTGTTCTTATGAGTTTTTTAACAAAGTAGTGCAGATTTCAGTAGATGTCATTATAATATTATTACTGAACAGAGTGTCAGAATAAGGCTCAGTAAAGTAGATCATAACAGATTTTAACAGAGTACAGCAGCAGTCAGCAGAGAAGACCACAACAGATCAAAAAATTAGGGCCTAATTGCCTAAATGGGAAGAAGGATGGCATGTTTTGATAATATACGAAGGAGAAAACGAAACAGGATAACGTGTAATAATGGAAATGTGGATAGGAGTGTAGATAAAAGAGCAAACTAACAACGATTTTGAGCAGTGAAGTTTATTTTGTTGCAGGGTTAATCGAAGAAAAGAAGACGTGTTGATTGGAAATACTGGGTGGAAATTTGTTTGTGCATAAGTGAATAAGTGATGGAGCCTACCAATCCACCATTATTGCTATCTATTCCCAGATAAAGTGGTTATACTCAACGTGTTTTGTGGATCTTGTTTTTTTTTTTTTTTTTTTTTTTTTTTTTTTTGTTTGTTAATTTTTATACGAGGGTGGCCACACGATGCGATCAATGCATGTAGTTAGGTAAGTTACTTCGTTAGTATTATAGATGTTACTCGGTCAACGTTACAAGAGTTATTTCATTAGTGTTGTTAGTCGATTAGTAAAGATTATTCGATCAGTGTTACATTAGTTACTTTATTTTGTGATAAGTGGCCACATGCTATGGCTACACACAAAACGGTTGTTAACTTATAATGTTATAAATTCAAAGAAGAAAAAAACTATCATTTCTCCCTACCCTCTTCGTAGTGTTAAACTTACTAAATACGGTCGTGTACTCGTGTTTAAATAAGTATTACACTTCTTTTTTCACAAAAAAAACCCAAATTTAAATATTCTATTTTTGTCATTTTATGATTGCATCCAAACCCTTTACTTTATTTATTTATTTTTTAATTTTTATTTATTATCGAGTATTACTTTTTTTTCACATTAATTTCATAAATCAATCAAAAAAAATTTGTAACTCGATAATAAATATTATGTACAACGATTGGACAATTTTCCTCTATACTTTATGTCAAATCGTTGCACATAACCTGTATGGAGATAGTAGTTATTTAAAGCTTCAAAATCAGCCATTACAACCTCATATATGCATCTCAATAATCTCATGTGGCTGAACAGCCCCTTCTTTTGACGAAAGAGAAAAACACATACTAACAGGAACTAGCAAGCTTATGGAATCTCTCTCAGTATAAGGCCAAATTGCGAATTCCAAAAGCGGTTCTAAGTCGTTCTTCAAGTGTTTGAAGAGTTTGGTGATGTCCATTTCTAATACATATCTTCGAAATCCAGCTTCAATTAAGTGCATGCATTTCTTCGATGAGATAAGAGCATTACCAATAAAATTGCTACATCTAGTTCAAGGTATTCTGCTTTTTCTCTTATCTTTATATCCTTAATTGTTATAAATTAATGTTTGTTTTTATGTAATGTTATCAAAATGAGCTAGTAATGACAATGTTAGTTGATAAAGTAGCCTTAAATCTTTGATTACTCTGCCGTAAAATTCGATCCGATCCTATTAGTGACGTGATAAGGTATAGTGATAAATTTAAGAGGGTTTGTGTGTTTAATTTATAAATATTTTTTTGACCTTGTTAACTTTGTGCTAATTATAAATTTGAATCCTAAAATTATTATTAGTTTAAGCCACGGGTTTTCAAGTTAGAGATTTTCATTAATTTCAGGCCTGTTTACATTTACTGAACTGATTGTAGCCAAACTAAACTGAATATTTTATGAGAGAAGGAAATTAGGAGTTGAACTGAACTTAACTGATTGGAGCTGAACTGAATTGATATTAAGTAAATGTGAACAGACCCTTCATGGCACAAGTGAGCACGGCTAGGTAGTTGCCATGGAGAAAAAAATTAAATAAGGATGTGACTTAAATGATTTTTTTTATTATTATAATTATTTTTTTTTCTCACAAGCCCACAACATTCAAATTGTGGGAATATTAAAATCTCAATTTTTATTGCTATTGAATCAATCACTATCAACAAAGTAAATTAAAAGACATTATCCATTATATTCTTATAAACAGATTATATGACATACTTCGTACCTAAATTAACTCTTGTTGGTATAGGGTGGCAGTGGCAACCATATCATGTAAACATGTAATAATGCACATTAGGAGCAATGTTCAGAAGGTTGAAAAAAGATACATCATTAGGTACCAACTGTATTTTAAATATACATTAGTTAATTATATGCACATTTGGAGCAATGTTCAGAAGGTTGAAAAAAATACAGTTGGTACCTAATAGAGCTGTCAAAAGCTGACCCGACCTGAAATACCGATCCTAACCCGACCCTAACCCTAACCCGTCTGAACCCGAAAAAAATAGTGACCCGAACCCGACCTAACCCGACCTGAAACCAACCCTAGACCCGAGTTGACCTGAGTATTTGAGACCCGAACCCGGCCATGAACCGACCTAGAGAGGACCCGACCCGAATGTGACCCGTAAATTATTGACCTGAACCGAACTCGACCGAACCCAAGAATGACCCAAACCCGATTTAACCCGTCAAAACCCGAATTCAACCCGACTTGTTACTAACCCGACCCGAGGTCAACCCGACCCGTTCCTAACCCGACTCGAATTTAAACCCGACCTGTTACAAACCCGACCCGAAATCAACCCAACTTGTTATTGACCCGACCCAAATTAAACCCGACTTGCTATTGACCCGACCCGAATTTAAACTCGACCTATTACTAACCCGAGTTTTAGAATTTAGGAGTTTTCAGGATAAAAAGAGTACTCCGTATTGACTATTGAGTTTCAGGCGTTTTTTCAATTTATTAACATGGATTCCTTGCATATGAGCTTCGTGGTTTATTGCTTGCAAGTAAATTATTGGTCTTTGCCCCTTTGGAGGTTATAGTCAGTATCATGCATACTCATGTCCAAATATATTTTTCACTTTAAGTTGTTGGTTTCTTGAACTAATTGCATGTGAATTATTGGTCTTAGGAAATTATTGTCATTTTCATGCATATTCATGTCCATATCTTTCCCTAAGCAGTAGTGATAGAAGACCTGAACAAAAATTGCAGCAAAAGATAATAGCACAGGGTAATCAGACCAATATTTATCAAACTTGGAACGCATAAGATCTACCATTTCTTTGAGTTTTGGATCATCCCCTTTAGAAGCAACCACTAATAGTGACTCAATTCTACAAGTGCCTTTTCTTGAACCGAACCCGACTCGAACCCGAGAATGACCCGACTTAATTATAACCCGCAAAATATTGACTTGAATCGAACCCGACTCAAACCCGATAATGACCCGACTTGATTATAACCCGCAAATTATTGACTTGAACCGAACCCGACTCGAACCCGATAATGACCTGACCTGATTATAACCCGAATATAATTGACTTGAACCGAACCCAACTTGAAGCCGAACATGACCCTAACTCATTTAAACCCATAAAAACCCGAATTTAACCCGACTTGTTTTTCACCCGACCCGAATGTAACCCGACCTTTTATTGACCCGACCTAAACCCGAAAAGATGTATGACCCGACGTGACCCGACTTAAGCATGACCCAACCCGAACCCGACCCACATAGGTCCTGACATTAACCCGTATTGACCCGACCCGAGATGACCCGACCCGAGATGACCCGACCCACACAAACCCGACTCAACCCGACCCATTTACCCGAATTGACAACTCTACTACCTAATGTGTCTTTTTTCAAATTGGTGTGTAATTATATGCACATTAGAAGGCACTAACTAGTACAAAAAAGATACAGTTGGAAAATTGGCTTTAAAAAATAATAATAATATTAATGGCGATATTAGGTGTTAAATTAGCCCTAAATCTCTTATTACTCCGTATTTCATATTAAAAATTCAAGCCTATGGGTAAGGTGATAGGATGTGGAAAAAAAGGGTGTTAGGTCTTAATGCATTTGCATTTTTCTCTTTGTCTGTTGAATTAAAGTACTCCCTCCGTGTTTTAATAACTTTTGTAGTTTGACCGTCACATAGTTTTAGGCAATTTATTGATTTAAATAAAATAAGTGGTAAGTTGGGTAGTTGAAGTATTAAAAAATTATAAAAGAAATATAGTGGGGTAAATAGTTTATTGAAAAGTAAAGAATGTGAGAGGAGAGATATAATAAAAAAAAATAAAAAAAAAAGTAGTAGTGGGTTTTGGTGGGGACCATGAGAGGAGAGAGATATAATATTTTAATGTAGCTTTTTGCCAAAAAGGAAGTGTAATACTTATTAAAACACGACCAAATTTGGTAAGTGTAACCTTTATTAAAACACGGAGGGAGTATAAAGTGTCAATGCATTCATGTGTTTGTCTAAAAAATATATTACGAATAATTTTCTTTAAAAATGAATTTAAAGACTTAAAGATAGAAGTAAGAGTTTATGTAAAAACGTTCAAGTGTAAAGATCAATGTACAACATCTTTGAAATTTGTCAATTCAACACATCTTAGGTTCTAGATAAGCTCTTTTTCTTAAGTATAAATTGTATTAATTGTCAAGAGCTTTCCAATCATGTCTCACAAATTATTGTGATTTTTCTATGTTTTATTAATGAATTTCTCGTCCAAGTTGTCTTAGTAAAAAAAAAAAAACATTTTTTCCCCTTATGTTTAGGGTAAAAACACCCTAGACACGTGGACCAATCAGAACATGACACATTGTTAGAGATATGATATATCGGAAAATATATGTGTATATTTTCGATATATCATATCTCTAACACACATGCCACCTTAGGAGATGCTTAAAATGAGCCAACTAGGATCAGACACGTGGCATAGTTATCATGAGGGAAAATGGCGACCTTCATGGGCTCAATTCCCGAGGTGCCATAAAAATAGCGCAACCCAATTACCTAGGTTAAATGACCTAAGAAAGGGCACTAACTCCCATGCCCTATAAATAGGGATATTTATTACCTTAGGAGGGACACTATTTACAGACAACTACTTTATTATTACATCAATCATTCAATACACTATTCACTTCCTATAATGAAATCTCCTAGACATCGGGATTCGAGAAGAACAAATTTAACTTTCTGCATTTTACTCAACTTCAACGGTCACTAACTTAATTGTCAAAGGCGGAACTCCAAACAATCAGAGCTTTCATTTTTTGCGGGAACAGGCACCAAAGATCCAGTCTTGGAGTTGTAACTCGCTCGCAGGACATATCAGGAAACCCGAAAACATTTGGTGTTGTGTGTGGGGAGAGTACCCCTAAGATGGCATTTGAAGAACCTATACCACATTTGGATGGAGTAGAGGTCCATTTGGACCACAATACTAAGTTGGAACTAGAGGTTGAAGTACATATGGCCGAAAATGGTTCTCTCATTACTAAACCCATTTGCTGCAAGGACCAAAAGGAGCAAAATACTAACAAGGTTGGTGCGAGCAAGTCGGCGGGAAGCCTCATCCCGAAGAGCCGACTGTTCACATCACTTGTTCTGCATTCTTGAAGTTGATGACTGACTTCAAGGGAGAGATGAAGAATTTCCATCACAAATCAAGCGCTTGGTCCAAGCAAGGGTCAGTTGGCCAAGAAGCCTTCTTACTCTGAGAGGGCCAAGATTGTCAAGGCGTCGAGAATAGGGAACTCACTCCTCATCTCAAGCAGAAGGAGGGGGTTAAACTCTTCATTTACTGTACAAAGATACATCTTCGTGAGATATTAAAAAGGAAGCCTATCGGGCATTGCGAATCAGATGGCAGCAAGAAAACTTACATTGATGCTCGACAAATTATCGAGCATAGGAAAAGTTAGCAACTGTCCGACACGACATCAATGTTGACTATGTCGGACAGCTTCAAGAAAACCTTGCTAAGGTAATCCAAGTCGGAGCAGGAACACCTGTCAGGCGGCTCGTCCGTCCGATCAGATCTTCATGGCATAAGCTCGGCGCCATATGTACCCCATCAATCATACGATCTGTTTTCTCAACCATTTCAAAAACCCGCCCTCTACTGAGATCATGCCTCATATTGATCAAGGGCATAAACCTTCATCTGTGCGTTACTACAATCGGCTCTTCTAGGAACGTCCACCCTCGGTGTTAACTGTTGAAAGCGATACGAGTCCACTTTGTTAATAATTTCCTCAAACAAATCGCCCTTTAGATTGTGAAGCATGTTCATCGAATGCTCACATTAAGGGCCTGTTCACTACATCTTAATTTCAGCTTAGTTCAGCTCCAATCAGTTCAGTTTAGTTCAATTGCTAATTTCCTTCTCTCATAAAATATCATTTCATCTCTATCCAATTCAGCTCAAATTATTTATCCAGTTCAGCTCAGCTCAATTCAGTAAATGTGAACCGGTCTGAAACCTTTTGTGGTCATTTATGTAAATAATTTATTCGTGTTATCATGAGGTTATTTTTTGTAAGATTTCCCAAAACTCATTTTTTGTAAACTTTTAAATTAAAACGGGTTTTTAAACTCTAAAATATAAGTTTTCTTAAAATTTTTTTACGAACCCAATAATGAACTAAGAGTTAACACTACACTATTCCTCGTATGATCACAAAAGAAATTAGTTTTCCAAGACTAACAAAACACCATATGTGGTGCAATTTAAGCAATGCAAAAAGTTTTCCCCTAATATCTTTTCAACTTACAGAGGTTTAATCACTAAAATTAACATAATATATGAGTTAATGTGCTTTTCAAATAAAACTCTTATACCCCTCGACACACCTCTAAGGTTTTTTCTTAACAATGTTTTTGTTGATCAATTTTCAATTCAAATTGTGCTTAGAAACCGAGATATGGATACGAATGCACAAATATGTAATGGAGAAGGTCGTTTGGATTCAATCGGCCAAATTTGCTCTAGGAAGTGTGACTCACGGAGTACTTTATATTATCGGCTAAAATTACAAGGTTTCCTCAAATTGAAGCATAATAATTACACTATGCCATCTATTGGGCATATATAGGGGAATATTGGAATTATTGTCATGACTATAGACATTATACAAATGTTTATAGTGACCTTTAAACATATTTTTCAACAATTGATTGACAATGGGAAGAAACCTGTAGACGCCAAATTTTGATCCTACTATTGTGATTATCATTACTATTATGTTTTATCTTTATAATTGTTGTTTTTGAAACAATTATTATTATAAACTATTTAAAGCGAAGAAAACGAGTAACAACAATAATTTTTATTCATAATTTCCAAAATACATACATGTTACAATTTGTAGAAATATTCATTGCTATTAAAAGATCATGATCAAGTCGATACTTAACAAAATATGATTACAACAAATAAATAGTTTTTTGATTATTTGATTCAAACATAACACAAACTCCCTCGCTTTTTAGCAAGATTAAAAATAACTTTTTATTTTAACCCATGAAAACAACACCCACATACACCATACCCGAAAGACCAATGCCTTAGGAAATGATTTCTTCTTTTGTGATTAAGGACACACACAAACAAGGGAAATACAAGAAGGATTGAAATACAATAATGAAATCTTTCTAAGGATTTGTTCAGGCATCATCCTCGAGGTCCTCCAACAACCTTGCTGTGTAGGACGCGGTCGGAACATCATCTTCAAGAACTGGAAGTGCTGGGAACATTCGTGCAAATTGCCATACCCGAAATGGTGCCCTAAGAGATTCCATATTACCAATAGCATAGGTGGTGCAAGGTACACTGAAAGCTCATGGAGTTTAAGGAGTCGTTGGAGCCAGTCTGCTTGTCTCAAACATCTCCAAGGAAGTAGAAAGTGACACGACAAATTCCTAGGAGTTGAACACCATTGCGCCTGCTAGTACTAATTGTTATGGAATCTATATTGAGAAACAAAATGACCTATTCCACATCAGCCTCAGCAAAAAAGTCTGTCCATGCACTGTGGCTGCAACATTGACAGAATATAGGGAAAAAACCTCTATCTCGAATATGTCGAGTTTGGTAAGGAATTCGAGTAGGTGGCCTGGACATCTTGAATTTCTCACATAACCAGAGTTGAAGCACAATTGGACACCCTTTGACAAAACCCCCCTGGGTTTTGCTTTAGATGGTCAAGCCCCGGCCCATTATAAGCTCCCCTAGGATGAGAGGCCCTAAACGATTCCCTAAATTAAATTGTGACAACAAAGAAAGGCAGCGAACATGGCAGGAAATAACAATTCCTTGAGTAAGACAAGGCCAAGCAATAAAAGGACACAAGCTCTCTCTTGGCACCTTTGGAAATTCTCATTGCTGGTAAATACCCAATGAGATAAAGAGAAAGTTTCAAGGAAGTAATCTAATATTAAAATATATCAAGCAAGCGATAATTGCTTTCCATATTCAATGGTATGCCTAGTAAATCCCTCATGACCGAATCTGTTGCCCTTGGGTCAGCAGGAGTAATCACACGACCTTGTTTATGAAGACCTAATAAACCCTCCACTTCTAAAAGGAGAGTCATTTATGTCTCTTTGAAACGGAAAACATGGCGTTTTTCATCCTGAAATTCAACAGCAGCATTATGAATCATATCATGCCGAGGTTGAATGGATATAAGAGGGGTGATGGTTCTAGTAAAGACACTAGTATAAGGGGAAAAGCGAGGTGGAGAAATATTTTATACCACCCCTTTCAGTTGGATCTTTCTTGCTCCACATATTTCATTGATTTCCTGATACATTGCATTCATTTTTCTTAAAGAAAAAAAATGAAAGAAAAAGTAAGACTTGATAAGATTGAAAGAATATGGAAGGAAATGGTTTGGTGTGGAATGAATGAACATCACCTCCCTTTATATAAGGGTGGTGGTTATAATGTTACCATGAAGAAAAGGCCGAAAGAATTAGAGTAATTGTCTTTATACCTCAAATTCATGCAACTTGGAATTTTGATCTTTAACCTAGAGGATCCAATACACATTTGTCAAAATTAAACTATTGTAAGGTTAGCCAGTTTTCAACTGCACTCAGGCTAACATTTGTGCTGCAATCGAGAGGAAGTTTTACTCTCTTTCAAGCCGGTTTTTCAACTGCACCTAAGAGAGGTGATAGTTCTAGTAAAGACACTAGTATAAGGGGAAAAGCGAGGTGGAGAAATATTTTATACCACCCCTTTCAGTTGGAGCTTTCTAGCTCCACTGATTTTATTGATTTCCAGATACATTGCATTCATTTTTCTTTAGGAAAAAAAAAAGGAAATAAGAAAGTAAGACTTGAAAAGATTGAAAGAAGATGGAAGGAAATGGTTTGGTGTGGAATGAATGAATATCACCTCCCTTTATATAGGGGTGGTGTTGATAATGGTGCTAGGAAGAAAAGGCTGAAAGCATTTTCTTTTTCGCAAACTCAGTATAAACCACCTGATGTTTTTGCATCCGAATTCCATAGATTATGTTATGTTCTTTCAAGAGTAATTATCTTTTTTCCTCAAATTCATGCAACTTGGAATTTTAGTCCTTACCCTAGAAGATCCAATAAACATCCATCTAAATTAAACTATTGCAAGGTTAAGCCAGTTTCAAATACACCCAAGCCAACATTTATGTTGCAATCAAGAGGAAGTTTTACTCTCTTGAATCCGGTTTTTCAACTACACCTAAGCCAATCCGAGTGAGAATTTCACTCTATTTTTCAGCTAGTTTTTCAACTGCACCCAAGCCTACATTTGTGTTGCAATTGAGTGAGAATTTCACTCTCTTCATAAGCCAGTTTTTCAACTGCACTCAAGCCAATATTTCTGTTGCAATTGAGTAAGAATTTCACTCTTTTCATTAGCCAATTTTTCAACTACACCCAAGCCATTGTTTAATTGAAAATCAATTGGGATTTTCCTTTTTTTTTTCCTAGAATTTCATCAAAATTTTGTGTCTTTTCTCAAATATTGATTCGTTTTATTTAAACTTAATTAGTGTGGAGCAATCAGTAGACACCTATTTTGATCCTATTATTAAGATTATCATTACTATTATATTGTATCGTTATAATTGTTGTTTTTGCAATAATAATTATTATTTTGCTAATTTTTTTTTGTAACTATTTAAAACGAAGAAAACGAGTAATAACAATAATTTTTATTCATCATTTCCAAAATTCATGTTACAATTTGTACTTCTAAACTACTAAACTATAATATTTAGAAGTACAACTAACACCACATGCATTTTTACCCTGCTCCACCGAAGTAATTTTGGGATTCACTTGCTAATTAGCAAGTAAATTAACGTAGCTATTTGGAGGACCACTAATACCACAATGTACATTAAGTACACCCGTATCATCCTCATGTCTTCTTCGAAGGTGAAGACAGGGTGATCTTCTTGGTTATCTTGGAACATGGTGGTCGATTAATAGTGGTTTTTCTTGGTTATTTCGGGTAAGGAGGGAAATAGAAGTAGATTAGAAATAAGTGGTGAGTGGAGATTTGGATAAGGGTAATTTTCTTTTTATAGTAAAAAATGGTTTTTTATGCATATAACAAACATATAGTATAAAAATACAATATTTTTTTTCTACTTGTTAAAGAAAATGACATATTCCCTTGGCAAGACAAAAAATATTGTACTTTATACTATACGTTTGTTAGACGTATACAAAAAAATACAATATAAAATACCCACTTTTTACAATAAAAAGAAAATTACCCTTATCTAATCTAAACTCACCACTTATTTCTTAGCTCCTTCTATCTCCCTTCTTACTTGAAAAAACCAAGCAAAACCACCATTAATTCTAACACCATGTTCCAAGATAACCAAGAAGATCAACCTGTCTTAACGTTCTAAGAATACATGAGGATGATACGGGTGTACTTCATGTACATTGTATGGTTAGTGGTCCTTCTAATAATTGCATTACTTTACTTGCTAATTAGCAAGTGAAGCCCAAAATTACTTCGGTGGAGCAGGGTAAAAATGCAAATGGTGATAGATGTACTTCAATATGTTGCAGTTTAGTAGTTTAAAAGTACAAATTGTAACATGAATTTAGGAAATTATGATTAAGACATATTGTTATTAATCGTTTTCTTCATTTAAAATTGTTTATAAAAAAAATTAGAAAAATAATAATAATTATTGAAAAACCAGAAATTATAATGATAAAAGATAATAGTAATGATAATCACAATAGTAAGATAAAAATTAGGTGTCAACAAATTGCCCCACATTGATTGAGTTTAAATAAAATAATAATCAATGTTTGAGAAAAGACACAAAATTTTGATGATTGTTTCTGAAAAAAAAAAGGAAAATCCCAATTGATTTTCAATTAAACGTTGGCTTCGGTGTAGTTGAAAAACTGGGCAATGAAGAGAGTGAAATTCTCACTTAATTGCAACAGAAATATTGGCTTGGGTGCAGTTGAAAAACAGGCTTATGAAGAGAGTGGAATTCTCACTCAATTGCAACACAAATGTTGGCTTGGGTGAAGTTGAAAAACCAGCTTGAAAGAGAGTAAAACTTCCTCTCGATTGCAACACAAATGTTGGTTTGGGTGCAGTTGAAAACTGGCTTAACCTTGCACTAGTTTAATTTTGACAGATGTTTATTGGATCCTCTAGCGTAAAGATCAAAATTCCAAGTTGCATGAATTTGAGGAAAAAAGACAATTACTCTAATTCTTTCGGCCTTTTTCATGGCTCCATTATCAACACCACCCTTGTATAAAGGGAGGTGATGTTCATTCATTCCACACTAAACCATCTCCTTCCATCTTCTTTCAATCTTATCAAGTCTTACTTCTTCTTTCCTTTTTTTCCCCTAAGAAAAATGAATGCAATGTATCAAGAAATCAATGAAATCAGTGGAGCTAGAAAGCTTCAACTGAAAGGGATGGTATAAAATATTTCTCCACCTCACTTTTCTCTTTATACTAGTGTCTCTACCAGAACCATCACCCCTCTTATACCCATTCAACCCTGGTATGATATGATTCATGCTGCTGTTTAATTTTGGGATGAAGAGCGCCATGTTTTCCGTTTTGGAGAGACAGAAATGACTCCCTTTCTAGAAGATGTGGAGGGTTTACTAGCTCTTCATAAACAAGGTCGTGTGATTCTTCCTGCTGACCCAAGGGCAACTGATATGGTCATGAGGGATTTAGTAAGCATACCATTAAATATGGAAAGCATTATTGCTTGCTTGATATTTTAATATTAGAGAACTTCCTTGAAACTTTCTCTTTATCTCATTGGGTATTTACCAGCAATGAGAATTTCCAAAGGTGCTAAGAGAGAGCTTCTGTCCCTTTATTGCTTGGGCTTGTCTTACTCAAGGAATCATTATTTTCATGCCATGTTCGCTGCCTTTATTTATTGTCACCAATTGAGTCAGTGAACCGTTTAGGGCCTCTTATCCTAGGTGAGCTTAAGATGGGGCTTAAACATCTGAATTAAAACCCAGGGGGTTTTATCAAAGGGTGTCCAATTGTGCTTCAACTCTAGTTATGTAAGAAATTCAAGCTATCGAGGCCACCTACTCGCATTCCTTATCAAACCCGACATATTCGAGATAGAGTTTTTTTCCCTATATTCTGTCAATGTTGCAACCACGGTGCATGGACAGACTTTTTTGCTGAGACTGATCAGGAATAGGTCATTTTGTTTCTCAATGTAGATTCCATAACAATTAATACTAGCAGGCCCAGAGGTGTTCAACTCCCAGGAATTTGTCGTGTCATTTTATACTTCCTTGGAGATGTTTGAGACAAGCAGGCTGGCTCCAACGACTCCTTGAACTCCATGAGCTTCCAGTGGTACCTTGCACCACCTATGCTATTGGTAATATGGAAGCTCTTAGGGCATCATTTCAGGTATGGCAATTTGCATGAATGTTCCTAGCACTTCCTGTTTTTGAAGATGATATTCCGACCCCGTCCTACACAGCATGGTTATTGGACAACCTCAAGGATGATGCCTGAACAAATCCTTAGAAAGATTTCATTATTGTATTTCAATCCTTGTTCTTGTATTTCCCTTGTTTGTGTGTGTCCTTAATTTTAAAAGAAGAAATCATATCCGAAGGCATTAGTCTTTCGGGTATGGTGTACGTGGGTGTTGTTTTCATGGGTAAAAAAAAAAGAAATTGTAATCTTGCCAAAAAGCGAGGGAGTTAGTGTTATGTTTGAATGAAATAATAAAAAACTATTTGTTTGTTGTAATCATATTTTGTTAAGTCTCAACTTTATCATGATCTTTAAATAATAATTTATTTTTCTACAAGACTCTTAGGCATGCAATGCAAACATGAAATCTAAACTCTAACACGATACACATCTGACTATCCAAGACTTAGTAGGAGATTCACGTTTTTTTTTTTGTGCGAATCTCACTACTGTAATACTGTATCAATCAAGCATAATACTTCTTTAATTGATCAAGGTTGGTGAAATGAACAAACTCATTTCGATCGAGATCCATCAATTTCACTGCTCCTTCAGGTGTAAGATGTTTGACCAGAATTGGACCAGACGAGTTTGGCTTGAACTTTCCACGTGGATAATGAATTGGCACTCGATTTTCTTTAAGTACCAAATCCCTTTCTTGAATATTCTTTCCCTGACCTTTTTATTAAAAGCGTGAGCGGTGCGTCTTTGATAAAGTTTAATGTTTTGAAGGGCTTGTAACCTTCATTCACTTGCTAAAGATAGTTCATCGTAACTTTAATTTCTTTAAACCATTGTTCTTTAGATATCTCGCTTTCATTCATTACACAAAGCCCTGACACCATAATAACCCTTCATAATTCTCTTTTCTTAATATCGAAGTCAAACCTTCCCTAAAGTTCACCATATTACTGACCATTGCTGTCATGTCTGGTATGATTGTGTCCCTATGAATAGTTATCATACTGCCCGGAGTCCAAAACCCGACTTCTTTTTAGAGAGCACAGGCAATTGCCCCAATATGTTGTAACCACAATTTTCCCAAAGTAAAGGTAGGGTTTTCCAAGTAATGAATTACTTGGAATTCGGTAGTCATGATGTCCCAATTGTAGAGTGATTTCTTCGATTGCCTGCAATGCAATTTGATTGCTTATGCTAACGGCTGTCTTTGAGGGTTTTTAAGGAACATTTTTACACCATAACATCTCTAGAATACTTTTGTTACAGATGTTCAAGGTGGATTCATTGTATTCCAAAATCCCTGATACTTTATAACCATCCAACACCAAAATAATGGACAATGGTCGAGAATTATTGTAGTCATCGGGTAAATATGCATTTGTGAATCAAAGAGTTGGCAGAGTCCACAATTTCAGAATTGGAATCTTCCCATTATCAATCAACTGTTGAATAACATGTCTAAGGTCACTACAGACATTTGTATTATGTCCATAGTCAAGAAAATAATTACAAAATTTCCCCATATCAGCCCAACAGATGGCATAGTGTAGTTATTATGCTTTGATTTAAGGAATCCTTGTAATTTCAACTGATGATATAAAGCACTCAGTGAGTCACCTTTCTAGAGAAAATTTGGTTGATTGAACCCTAACGACCTCCTCCACTAAACATTTGTGCTCCTATACTCATATCTTGGTTTCGAAACAAAAGGTGAACTGCAAAATTGATCGACAAAAACATTATGAAGAACAAACCTTCAAAGTGTTGAGAGGTATAAAACTTATATTTTAAAAGCACATTAAATCATATATTATCTTAATAATAATGATTAAACCATTCTTTATTATGTTGGAATGATTTTGGGGGAAAGCTTTCGGCATTGCTTAAATTGAACCACAATATGGTGTTTTGTTAGTTTTTTAAAACTTATCCCATTTGTGATCATACGAGGAAAGGTCTAGGGTTAACTCTCAGTACATTATTGCGTCCGTAAATAAAATCTAAGAAACTTAAATTTTAGAGTGTTTAAAACCCATTTTGATTTAGTAGCACACAAATGTAGGTTTACGCGCCCTTAATTAATATGGTTTTTTCAAAATCCGACATTGGAAGCTCATGGAATTCAAGGAGTTGTTAAAGTTGGCTTGCTTTTCTTTAACATCTCCAAGGTAGGTATAAAGTGACATGACATAATCTCGAAAGTTGAACACCTTTGCACCTTTTAGTGCTAAAGGTTATAAAGTTTATATTAAGAAATGTAGTGACACATCCCCCATTGATTTCAGCAAAAGGGTTTGTGCATGCACCGTCATTACAACGTTGACAAAATATGGGAAAAAATCCCTATCTCGCTCGGATGTGTCGAGTTTGATGTGGTATTAAAGTAGGCAGCCTAGATAGCTTCAATATCACACATAACCAAAGCTGAAGCACAATATGACATTTTTTGAAAATATCTCCTGGGTTTGTTTTAAACGGTCAAGTCCCATCATGATCTCGCCCTGAATAATTGGCCCTAAACGGTTCCTTGACACAATTTGTGACAAAAAAAGAAACACAACGAACATGGCAAGAAAATAACGAGTCTTTGAGTAAAACAAGGCCAAGCAATAAGAGGATACAAGCTCCTTCTTGACACCTTTGGAAATTTTTGTTAGTAGCAAATTCCCAATGAAACAAAGAGAAACACTTAAGGAAATTCTCTAGCATCAAACTATCAAGCATACGATAATTGCTTACCATATTGTATGAAATGCCTAGTAAGTCCCTCATAACTGCATCAATTTCCCTTAGATCAGCAGGAGTAATTAAATGAACTTGTTTAAAGAAACCTTATAAACCCTCCACTTCCTCTAGAAGAGGGTTCATCTCTATCTCTCCAAAACGAAAAATAAGGCGTTTTTCATCCAAAAATTCAACATATAGCAACATGGATCATATCATAGTGGGGTTGAAAAGACAAAAGGGGAGTGATGGTTTTAGTAAATACACTAGTAAAAGGAGAAAGTCGAGGTAGGGAAATGTTTTCCACCACTCCTTTAAGTTAAAGCTTTTTAGCTTTACTGATTTCATTAATTTCTTGATACATGTTATTCATCTTTGAGAAACAATTGAAAGGAGAAGAGAAAGATGAAGAAAGAATTACAAGGAGAAGAAAATGATGGAGAAGAAGGAGAATTAGAGGAAAAATTGGAATGGTGATTAAATTAGCAAACACTACCACCCTTTATATAGAGGAGGTGGTGATGATGGCTCCAAACACAAAAGGCCAAAAGGGTTTTCTTTTTCGCAAACTCAATGCAAACTTCCTGATGTTTTTACATCCGAAATCCATAGATTATATTTTATTTTATAAATATTGTTTCTACTCTTAAAATCCATGAGATTTGAGATTTTAATCTTTTTCTTATAGAATCCATTAATCATCCATCGGAAAAAAAAAAAAAAAAAAAAAAAAAAAAAAAAAAGATTGGAGTATTCCTCTAAAGCTACTATTTACAAAAAAGTTGAAGCATTAAAAAGAAGTTAGATCATTAAAATATAGTAGGTGATCTGCAATGAGTTTGTGGAAAATCAAACTCTTTTGCCTTTTCTGTTTGGAGCCCACTATCTCATAAAGGGTGGTGGTGTTAGCTAATTACATCACTATTCGATCGGTTTTTCTAAATCTCCTCCATCCTTCTCTACTCCTTTCAATTATTTCTTCATCTTTCTCTTCTCTTTCCAATTCTTCCTCGAAGATAAATGAAATGTATTAAGAAATTAATGAAATTAGTGGTGCTAGAAAGCTTCAATTTAAAGGGGTGTAGGAAAACATGTCCCCACCTCGACTTACTCCTTTTGCTAGTATTTTCAGCAAAATCATCACTTCGTTTCTGTCTTTTCAACAACCCCGCTAAGATATGATTCATGCTGCTGTTGAAACTTGGGATGAAGAACGCCATGTTTTTATTTTGAAGAAACAGAGATGACCCCTCTTCTTGAGGAAGTGGAGGGTTTATTAGGTCTCTCTAAACGAGGTCGTGTGATTACTGTTGCTGATATAAGGGAAAATGATGTAGGTATGAGAGACTTACTAGGCATACCATACAATGTAGTAGGCAATTATCTCCTGCTTGATAATTTGATACAAGAGAATTTCCTTGAGTCTTTTTCTTTATCTCATTGGAAAATTGCTACTAACAAAAATTTTCAAAGGTGTTAAGAAGGAGCTTGTATCCTCTTATTGCTTAGCCTTGTTTTACTAAAATTGCGTTATTTTCTTGCCATGTTCGCTGTCTTTCTTTGTTGTCACAAATTTAGTCAATGAATTGTTTAGGGTCCCTCGTTCCAGGTGAGATCATGGTGGGGATTGACCATTTAAAGCAAAACCCAAGAGGTTTTGTGAAAGGATGTCCTGTTGTGCTTCAGCTTTGGCTATATGTGAAATTTAAGCTATCTAGGCCACCTACTTGAATTCCATACCAAACTAGACACATCCAAGAGAGAGGGTCTTTTCCATATTTCGTCAACGTTGTAATGACAATACATGAACAAGCCTTTTTGCTGAAATGAATGTGGAATGGGTCATTACATTTCTTAATATGTACTCTATAACCATAAGCACTAGAAGGCGCAAAAGATTTCAACTTCTGTGATTATGTCGTGTTACTTTCTACCTTCTTTGGAGATGTTTAAGGCAAGCAGGCCAACTTCAATGACTCCTTGAATTCCGTGAGCTTCTAGTGTTACATTGTACTACCTATGTTATTGTTAGTGTTCATGATCTTATTAGGTCATAGCATGTATGGAAATTTGAATGAATGTTGCTAGCATTTCCGATTCTCAAAGATGATGTTCCAACTACATCTTACACAACATGGTTATTGGAGGATCGGACCTTGAGAATGATGCTTGAAAAAATCATTTCGTGGGTTCTTTTTCCTATCTTTTTCCTATTATTTTTTAGCTTTTGTACTCGTATTTTCCTTGTGTGTGTGTTTTTTTATTTATTGCGATTAACTACAAATCTTAATGCTCAATAGTCAACACACTCTAGTGTAACTATGTATATGGTCATACCAAAAGATAAGATATTTACATATAGAAATAGAAATATACCACAAAATAAAGATATACAAATAAACAGAAAGTAATAGAAAGAGATTGTTTTAGGTATTTTAAGATGGTACAAACTCTTAAATGAACATGGTACACAGTAATATATTGTGAACCACTAATATTATAGACACTATGGTTCGTTGTTTTATATTAACAAAATAATGGTCACTATATTAAAATAAAGGTTATTATGTAGAAATAAAATAAAAGTCATTATGATATTATGAAGGTTATACGATGTTATTTTATTTTAATTTATTTAATGAATTTTTTTATATACTTGTCAATATAGATAATAAATGTTAATATGGATAAATTAGGGCCACTGTGTTTAACATAACGTCATACTTCAAGTTCTCAATTAATAATGTTAAATGTCACATAAGTTTTAATAAAGGTTACGATGTTAAAAATTAAGTTACTATGTAAAAATTAAGGTCACTATGTTCCATATAACGTCAGTTGTGTGCGTATAAGCCTCGGGTTCACTATAATATTATTGTAGACAAGGTACACGCAAGATTTGTTTGCTAAGATGGAGAGAGAATTTCCTTTTTTTTCTCGGGGCCTCGCCCATTGTTTGCACCGAAAACAAATAAAAAATTATTAGTCAAATCAGAATTAGCATTAAAATTATTAATTGATATTTTGCTTAACATTGTTATTTTGATCACTAAATGTGGTTTTGGAAAATTATTCCGAATAATTTATTTGATTATTTATGACTCAATTGTAGAATAATATCAAATTTAACTTTGCTAAATGTGTTTAAATAGTATAGTTTCAAAGTTTTAAATTTTGATTGTATTGTTGACAATTTCAAAGTGTCATTGAATTTTTTCTCCTTGTTTATTTTTTTTGAATACAGTATAAGTTATTGGATAATTATTTGTCGAAAAAACCCCAATCTAATATAGTGTTTAATGATAATTATTTATCTAAAATACCTCTTGGCTTATACTTCCATCATTTCTTTTTAGTCGACACCATTTTTAGTCACGTTAGTCAATGCACAAATTCAATCATCAATATCTTTAATTACCAATAAGCAAAAATTATAGGGAAATTATCAATGATACCCTCCAGGCCAGGTTTTGACTTTTATTAATGGTACACTTCATTAAACTTTCATTATCAGTGGTACCCTTACAATATAACCTTAATTGCTACAGTAATCTCGACGTTAACCAAACGTTAAGTTTGTTTAGTTAACAGGTAATGGGCTGGAGAACGCGAAAATACTTATATGCCCCTATCATTTAATCTCCCTCCAAAAAATCCAAAAGTTTTCCCTCCTTTTATTTCTTTCTTTCCCTCTTTCCTATATAACCTTTACCCCCTCTTCCCAGTTTCCATTCTTTTTAGATTTTCGTTTTCTTTTTCTTTCTAATCTACAGTTCTTTCGAGGGTTTCGAGGGTTACACAACAATGGCTTCTTCTGGAAGGTCTTCATCTTCAAGCAACATGAATGGGGGAGCTCCTTGGTTTAGAGGCATGAATTGCAATTGTGAACCACCAAGAGCTTTTTCAAACTCCACAGAAAATCCTAGAAGGCCATATTATAAGTGTAGGCTATGTGAATTCTTTATGTAGGTAAGTGAAGACCAAATTTCAAGGGACATAGGAAGGAGGCAAGGATCTATGGCAGAAGCAGGTGTTATTCATGCATTAAGGGCAGAATTTAAAGAGTTTATACACAAGACTGATGAATTTGCTGACTTTATGTACATGGTTGTGAAATTAGCTTTAGTAATGTATTTGGTGTTTGATATGTCCATTTTATATAGTGATTTACCCCCATCCCTTGGTCATAATTAGTAGTGTTTTTGGTTCTTTCGAGCCACTTTTATTACTAATTGGTGTTTTCTAGTGTTTTCGTAGTCTTTGTTGAGTTTTGTAGGAAATTGCATCTTTGGGGCATTTTCTCGGGTTTTTTGATGGAGCGACTACGGGAATTAGAGGAGCACGATCATCATTGAAGCCCAAGGCCGGCTAGAGTCATCGAGCCGGTGATTAAGGGCTCGGTATTCGGAATACCGAGGTATTTGGACCGAGTGATCAAGACCCTAAGTGGATATCCGGATTGGGCCAAAGAAATAAGCCCAATCGATGTTCCGAAGCCTCAAGAGGAAGCCGGACCCGATCGGGCAAGCATGAGCCCGATCGGGCGGGTGCTACAACAAGGTTGCTTGTGCGTGGCTAAGGCGCGCCTGATCGGGTGAGCACTTAGCTCGATCAGGCGTAGCAGACTAGAAGAGGAACGCGGAAAAAAGGCGCGCCCGATCGGGCGCGTGATTCTGGAGAAGCTTGTTAGACGAGCACTTAGTTTCTATTTAGGAGTTTTGATTAAAAGTTGTTTAAGTACGTTTTAGGATTATTTTTTTTACTTACTCTTTCTCTTAGACTTTCTCTCTCTACTTAGTATTATTCTCTCTCTAGACTTTTTCTCTTCGGTACGATTTCTATTCTATTAATTTCAGTATTTCATTCTTTCAATTCCTCATGTCTTATTTTATTACTTTGCTTGTTTTAGATTTAATGATGTTTGAGTAGTTTAATTCTAGGGTTTATGGGGATCCATAATTAATATGAAGGGATAATTTGTTATTATTGATTATTAATATTGCATGATAATTTCATATTGAATTGTTTTAATTCTTTGCAATTAGATTATGAATCGAGCAGATGTAATTTGATTGTGAATGTTTAGCAATATTGGATTGATGAATCGAGATATTAAAGGCTATTTTCAATAGGAACTTAGATTCGGTAAATTGCGAGAGCCTGTTAGATCTATGTTGATTAATAAATTACGAGAGCCTGTTAATCATGTTATTTGTGCAATGTTAATTATTGATTGTTATGTTTTATCCCGGAATATTAATTATTGGTGAACCTATGACCCTAGGCCTTCTTAGTATTGATTTCCTCCCTGAACTTAATCTTCGTAGTATAATTTTATATTCAAAACAACAAATCGGTTACTTTAATTATTTAGATTATATTAATTAATTAGGAGTAGAAAGACCAGTTTCCCTGTGGATTTGACCCTACTTCCCTATCTACTTAGTTAGAGGACTTAGGTATTACTTTTGATTAGGGGATACGACTTTACCCTGTCAGTGTTGCTAATTGTTCCTTTGAAATAGTAGCCTTTTAAGATATTGGTTTGAAAAAGATGTACTGAATTTGTAGTACTTTGAAATTAATGGAAGTGGTTTACTTTGGTACTATATTGCAACATTTGACTTTATTTTAATGCTTTGAAAGAGCACAAAAAATAACAAATAATTACTAACATAATCATTTATATATATTAGTACAGCAAATAAGTCATGTTGTATTGACTAACCAAAAAACAAAGCTAGTTCTGCTGTCAAGTCAGTTCCCCAAATAAACAAACATGTTATTGTTAAGTAATTTCCCAAAAAAAGAGACGAGTTCTTGCATTTACTAGAAGCTTATAAAACATATTCCAAAAACTACATAACTATATCAAAGTCCTAAAAAGTTACTCTTGCAGCTTCATTGCAGATGCCAGGGTTGAGATTGGGACAAGTCCTAAGGTTAGCTTGCCAATTGTGAAGATGAGATCTCTGTTGCAGCAGTAGACATAGCTCTAGCTTCCTTTACTGCATTTAACTGATCCCTTGATCTTGGATTTTTGACAACCATGGCCTTAACTGACTATAACTCGTTTCCAGTCAATCCACCCTTGCAAGTTGCTTTGTTATGCCCTAAATTCCCACAGTTGCTGCATTTAACTATTCTAGACCTCTTCCCTGGTTGGTCTTCACCCTCTTCTCTTTTCCTGTTTCTACTTGGTCTACCAACACCTCTCTTCATCTTTGGTGGGTGAATGTGTTGAGGGTGCTTAACATCCACAGGTGGCCATTGACTTGAATCGCGAATTGGGTGAATCACAAAGTTGTACACTTGCTTGTAGGTTCTAGCAGTATACCATGAGCTCACATAATTGTGTGGATCAACTTTGGCATGTAGCATTGCCCTTACAACATGTCTGCATGGTATACCAGACAGTTGCCAAGCTCCACATGAGCATATTTTGTGGTTGAAACTTAAAGGGAACTGGGACCTCCCCTCATGTATCTCATACTCCCCTGGAAGCTCTGCAGGTGGAGGTTGCTTTGCTAATATCCCTGACCAGCTTTGCAATCTTGGGGCATAAGTCATTATCCCTCCATCTTTGTGCTCTCTCATGCCTTGAAGCAATCATCACCATACATACTCTCCTAATTCCTGCCAATTATAGATATTAGAACTCATAAGCTTTTCTATCTTCAGAGTTATGTATAAAAGAAAAGAAAAATCCAAGTTTACCTTCAAGGAGTGTTAAGATAGGTCTGCACCTGTCAACACCCAAGGTGAAGTTAAAACTCTCTACAAAGTTAGAGGTGTTTGAGTCATTGAATACATTAGGATCAGACTTGTGTTTGCTCCATTTTAATTGATCACCTAAGTTTGCAAACTAGATCATAACATCCTCTCTTCCTTCCTTTTGCAACCTTTCCATTGCTTTTCTGTATGTGAACTTGTTTGTGGCATTGCATGCCCTCAAGAATAAGGTGTACATCAAAGAACCAGGGAATTCCTTTTTGTAGTTCCTGCTTAAGTGTTTGTAGCAGTATCTCCTCTTTGCATCAGGCCATACATCTTTCAGAGCTAGATCAACTCCCTGTTAGTGCAAGTAATGTGAGTTAGGCACTATATTACAAATGTACACAAAATTATATATACTCAAATAGGTAAAATATGCATACCTTTTAATTTGTCTATCAGATATAATGGTCCAATGTTGCCTGTTGGACTGCTTAACTAAGTTGTACAGATGCCAGAAGAAGTAAGACCAACTTTCCTTGTCTTCAACACTCACTATAGCATAGATTATTGGGTAAATCTCATTGTTGCCATCTAATCCAACTGCTGACAAAAGAATTCCACCATAATTGCCTTTTAAATGTCCCCCATCAACACCAATCAAGGGTCTATAACCTATCAGAAAACCCTTCCATTGCCCAGCAAAACTGATAAAGATACTAGTGAACAAATGGACCCTATGAATGCTCTCACTCAGCTGCCAAGCTACAAATGCCTTTGATTCAGGATTTGTGTGGCTAATCATATCAGTATACCTTGGCATCAGGGAGTATGACTTATCATGTCCACCAAACAGTTCTTGAATGACATACCTCTTGAGCTTGTACAATGAAGCTTGTTTCATATATATCCCATACCTCTGAAACAACAGTTCATTCAATGCTTTTCATGGAATATCGAAGGCAGCCCTAATATCTTCCATTACTTTTGGGGCAGCCCACTTCACAGTACAAATAGGGTTATATGTTTCTAAGCCCCTATAATTATGTACATCTGGCCATATTTTCTTTATTGCCCAAGTTTTACCATCAATTAACCTATTGGCATGCAATCTCCACTCACAACATTCAACATAGCATGTTACAGTGTACCTAGTGTTATCTGCAGCAACAACATGTAAAGCAAAACCTTCTTGAACTTTATAATCTTTCAAAGTCTCTTTTAAGTGAGCCTTGTATATGAAGAGCATCCAAGGTCTAAGAACAATCTTCCTAAATTTCACATCCTCATACATTTCACCATTCCCATATTGTTGTTTGTAGTAGTTATCATGATCATCATCATCTATAAATCCAGACCAGAAACCCTGCTCCTAGTTGTCTTCAATGTGGGGAAGATGTCCTAGTTCTTCCCACTCATCTTCAGGCACAACACCATCAAGGATCACTTCTCCATCTGAATCATCAAGCACATCCCTTAAGTCCCCACCACAAGCATTGAACTCATCATCCTCACTACTGCTTTCACTAGAGTCACTAGGTTCACCCCTACCATCAGCATCAACATCAAACAGGACTCTCCTTCTTGCAGTAGGTAGACTGCCTTCCCTAACCTCACTAAGCTTATTGGATTCTCTAGCCTTACCCTTAATCCATAGGTCTTTCCTTACAGCTGTACTCTTAGGCATTTTTCTACCAAAAAGTGTGGGGTTAGTGGTTGGATTTGGACCTCTTGTGTTTGGACTAGTTGAGTGTACAATGGTGGGCTACTTGTTATTAGTTTGAACAGGGGAAAACCTAGGGCTTCTCCTTACAGATAGTGTCTTAAAGACATTGTGTGGGGAAATGGGAGATGGGGGTAACTTCTCACCTCCAGAAACTAATAGCTTACCCTTACCCTTACCCTTACCCTTTCCCTTGACCTTTGCCTTGCTCTTTTTCCCACTTGCCTTTGTTGTACCACCAGAAGAACCACCTACATCTTCTCTCTCAGCCTTATCTTGGCACTTACCCTTACCCTTTTCCTTGTCCATGTACTTCTCAAACTCCTTTTTACCCGTTCTGTACTCTTTTTCAGTCTGCTTAGCACTATTCTGTTCATACAGGTCTTCTATTTCAGTGAAAGTAGCATCTAGGTCATAGTTTATAATCCTAGGGTCAGAGTATTCTAATGAAGGGATAATAGGAGAGACAAGGCTTGTTGGTTGAGGTTCTGATTGGCATTTAAGCACCAATCTCCTCCTAGGTTTTAGCTTACTCCTTCCAGATGGAGTAGCTTCAAAAGGGTTGGCTTCTTGTTCAATTTTAATAGGAGGTTCAAGAATTGGTTGATTAATAGGTTGAGGTTCATCAACTAGTGGTTCAATAACAGGTGGTGGGTCATCAACAGGTGGAGGTACATGTCCAATTGCTTCATAGCTCTTTCAACAACTATTTTGTTCCTCCTAAATTCATACACTAGATCATTTAGGAAAGTTGAATTCACAGTAGTTCCAACTAAAATCTCATACACATTAGCTTTTGGAAATGTCCTAAGAAACCTCAGTATATCACCATCATCATTTATTGGCCAATGCTTACCTCTATAGGCATAAGCAAATATAGGGTTAAGTATAACTACTCCCTTTTTTTATAACCTATCCTCAAACTCTATGACTAAATTCATTAAGTTACATTCATCAGGGTCCACTTCAATATCAATTCTATGCACCTTATACTTTAATCGAAACACAACCCTATCATGCTAAGTCATTCTGCAAAATTTGTACACAATCACTTTATTTAGAAACTCATCATCAATTACACACTCAACACCTATTTAAATATCTTAAAAGATTAAAATTTAAGCAATTACTGAGCAACATCAGAAGTTACACTATTACATGCACCCACAATCGCATTATAGCACTTATGCATATCAATATATGAAAAGAATAAAAATTTAGCAACCTAACAAGATCATATGTAAATTGAGTATAATTCAGAGCTAAATCCTACACCACTTGCAAATTCTCCACAAAATCAAACACATTTTGCAAACATACATACATTACCTTAAACTTAACAATTTAAACCAAAATTCCTAAAATTCAGGTAAGAAGTAAAACCTAACCTTTAAAATTGCAAAGAAACGCCAAATCTTCAAGGATCGTCCTTCTCTTGCGTCAGTTAGGGTTGCTCAGAAGAAGAAGAACAGGGGAGGGTATCAAAGAAGATGAATGATCAAAAAAATTTGAAGTATTAAATGATGTTGGTTGGGCTTGGGGGTATTAATGAGGGGGGGGGGGGTTTATCAATCCAAGTTAGCGTCAAATAGCCCATTAACTCTGTTAACTAAACAAACTTAACGTTTGTTTAACGTCGAGATTACTGTAACAATTAAGGTTATAAGGGTACCACTGTTAATGAAAGTTTAATGAAGTGTACCATTGATAAAAGTCAAAACCTGGAGGGTATCATTGATTATTTCCCAAAATTATAAAAAGTAGATATTGTGAAAGAAGTTACTAAGAGAAACCCAGACCTGACCCGAACACGAACAACCCAAATTCGACCCGATTTGACCCAAATTTCATTTATCGTAATAATATTAAGTTTTATGCTACTTTTGATAGTTTCTAAGCACAACCCAAAAACTACCGAAAACCTGACCCGAATTCGACTTGTTTACCCAAATTCCTAGCCCTAAATACAACTATATATTGTCGCGAATCTAACAAGATCCCATATGATTATATTTTTCATTACGTATAAATCGCAAAACACGGTCAAAGACTAGTGTGTGAATAGCGCTAAAGTCAAAACGTGTCAACTATAAAAACAGAGGTAGTATAATAGAGTTATAAAAAATATTCCCTCCGTTATTTTTGGTTGCATTACTTTTGTAATTGTGGACTCCTAGACAATTTTTTGAGTAGAAAGAGATTAAAAAAAAAAGTATAGAGGGTATATGTGATAATTAAGAGAGAGACAGGGATAATTGATAGACTAAAAGGGAAAGTGATGCATCTAGATTAAAGCTTCTATTTTATGATGTTTCTAAAAAAAACTTCTATTTTCAGAAAGCAATGCATCAATAACTTAACTAGTGTGTACCCCGGGCGATGCCCCGAGTATTACTTTGAATATCAACAAATATTATTTGACCTATAAAATATAAACTATATAATTAAAATAAGAGTGAACAATAATAACTATGAAACTAAATAAGAACTCTCAAATTGATGTTTAATACAAAGTATTTAGTATATTTTAATTGAATATGAAACATGATTAAACGATAGCAAAGATGGTTTGAACATTAGTTTAATTCTTATTGGTCTTGTGTTCAAACCTTGTAATAAGCATTTTTATTGATGTGGCATATTATACATGTGAAAGGTGATGTGGTATATATCTAACCCATGTGAAAGGTGCCACGTGGCACATAAGCCGTTTTAGGAACGATTTTAATATATAATAAAGTATAGTTATAGATATATATACACTAAAACCGACACCAGGAGTTACACGTGTCACATCCTGGTGTTGTTTTTTCCCTCCAAAACTCCCCTTCTCTCTTAAACTTTTTTATTTGTTAACATTTTATTTTATAATAATGTCATTCCAAATATTTCATGTTATCTTTATGACATTTTTTTTTTTGTTAATATTTGATTTTGATTCTATAATAAAGCCATTCAAAATATATTCTTTTATTTTACTTGGTGTTCATAATTTTTCTATACATATTTGCCTAAATAATTATTCCAAGCCCTTTTTAATTGTCTTTCAAATGGAGTATTATTAAATTTTGTCAAAAAAGTAATAATTCAAATAATAGATTTTATAAAAATTACTTTAAAAAAACACTTTTTTTTTTCAATTTCAATATGACTACATATTCAAATTTATTATAATTTTGTTTCTGAAATTTTGCCACTACGTATATATTATTACAAATTAAGGACTTATAGAGTATAGTTTAGCTATAAAATAAATGTTGTTTATTTTTTACACAATAAATGTTGTGTTTGACAATTATATCATATATCTAAGTCTAAGAAAAGGTAAAATATCAATTAATTTGAGTATATTGTTTGATTAATTTTTTATGTTTACTAAAAATTCATTTATAAATAAGTATCTACTAATATGGCCACTAGGCCTGATCAACGCAAGCCCGCCCGAAAAAGTTCTCGCGTTTAGGATGCCCAAAAAATCTATTTTTGTTAATTTTTTTTACTTACCTATTAATGTAGATTATGACATTATAATTTCTATATTTGATGTGTATGTTTTGTCAAATTTTATTTGTTGGATATTCTTACAAAAATTAGACTTACCGTGTATGGCACGGGAGTTAAGCTAGTTTATTTTAAAAAAAAACGAAGGACGTACTAAAAAAATTGACAATTAACAACAAGAAAAACATAAATTTTTATTAATAAAACCATATCAAAATTATCTAAGAAAAGGTCTTAAAAATCCAAATACAAAGTGTGTAGATATACGTACAATTTGGCACAATGATTTATTGCCTCATACAACTTTATTTTTAGAGGATCTGTCGTCGCTTCATAATTTGTGGAGGAAGAGAATTCTTGTGATAACATTGAACCTAAATGCAAGCAATCAACATCAATTGTAGCCTCGCATAACTTGAGGCTATACCAAGTGCAAAGAATACCTTGTCTTTCAAAGGATGTCTTAAAACCCTGTCTTTTAAAGGATATCGAAAAAACCTTATTATTTAAATGAGATCGAAACTCTTTCTTTAATTTTGAGGTAGACTATCTAATTCTTCACAAACGGAAGAACCACTATTATGACCTAAAACAAAATTAAAGAAATAAAGATTGGGCTTCTATTGGAAAAATCCGATGAAAATCCCTTCAAAAATCATCAAAGGAGGCCAGCATTAATGAGAGAAGAGAAAAGAGAAAGAAGATAGGTTAAAGATTTCTTTTTTTTTTCGACAATAATACAAACATACAAAAAAGGAAATTGCAATACAAAAGTAGTAAAAGAAGATAAAGTAAGTGTTAGATACTGTAAACTCCTCAGATTGGAGTCGATTCCATTGATCTCAATATATAGGGTTACAAGAGCGAGTCCTAATCACGTTAGGAAATCTCAAAAGATAATTACACAATATATACAAAATATATCCAACGATAACAGAATACCTAGAATATTAATCCTATATTCTATCACACCCCCGCAGTCGTAGCGGGAGGAGGACGTACGCTAAGACTGGATCTGAAATCCAAAAAAAGTTGTCGAGGTAGGCCTTTCGTGAAAATGTCTGCAAACTGATACCGAGACGGAACGTGTAATACCCGTACATGCCCCAACGCCACCTTTTCTCGAACGAAATGAATGTCCATTTCGACGTGCTTGGTGCGTTGGTGCTGTACGGGGTTGTGAGATAGATAGATTGCACTAACATTATCACAATAAACAAGAGTAGCCTGCCGGAGAGGGCAATGTAGCTCTAACAGAAGGTTGCGGAGCCAACACGCCTCAGAAACAACATTTGCGACGCCCCTGTATTCTGCCTCTGCACTTGATTTAGAGAGAGTATGCTGACGCTTAGATGACCAAGAAATAAGATTGTCACCCAAAAAACAACAATAACCGGAAGTGGAGCGACGAGTGTCTGGACACCCGCCCCAATCTGCGTTAGTATATGTAATCAAGTTCTTAGGAGCCGAAGGATATAAATGTAACCCATGATCAATGGTACCCTGAATGTATCGCAGAATGCGCTTCAATGCATCATAATGAGCCACTCTGGGATCATGCATGAATAAACAAACCTGCTGAACTGCATAAGCTATATCAGGGCGAGTAAAAGTGAGGTACTGTAGAGCACCTGCAAGACTGCGATAGAGTGTTGGATCATGAAACTGAGGTCCGGCATCTGCACTGAGTTTGGATTGAGTATCCACTGGAGTTTGCGCAAGTTTACAACTGCTCATACCTGCACGTTCAAGAATTTCCTGTGCATACTTTTGCTGTGACAGAAACAAATATGATGGTGTACGTGTAACAGCAATACCCAAAAAATAATTCAATGGACCTAAATCAGTCATCGGAAACCCGTTTCGTAAGTGAGAAATAATATTCTCACGCAGTTTATCAGAGGAAGTAACCAACACAATATCGTCAACATATAGCAACAAATATGCCATATCATTCCCATGCCGGAAGATGAATAAAGAATTATCCATTTTAGCAATGACAAACCCCATCTGCAAAAGATAGTTAGCAAAACGCTGGTACCAAGCCCTTGGAGCTTGTTTGAGGCCACATAGAGCCTTGCGAAGTCTGCAAACATAGCCTGGAAATCTCTTGTCAACAAACCCAGGGGGTTGATGCATATAAACACACTCATTCAACTCACCATGCAAAAAGGCATTTTTTACATCAAGTTGGTGTATAGACCACTTACGAGCCATAGCTAAACTCAACACCGTTCGAATAGTGGCCGGCTTAACAACCGGACTAAACGTTTCATCACAGTCAACACCCTCAATCTGAGACCTGCCATCACAAACTAAACGAGCCTTGTGTCTTTCAAGATCACCATTAGCTTTTAATTTATGACAAAATAACCACATACAATTTACAATATTCACCCCCGTAGGCCTTGGAACCAAATCCCATGTCCCCGTTTCAATTAAAGCACTATATTCATCATGCATCGCGGCATTCCAATTTGGGTCGGAAAGAGCTTGCTTGTGATTTTTTGGAAGTGGGGATTGAATGGTGGCAGATAAGCCATACTTAGGATTAGGCTTGACTATTCCGTGCTTAGACCGAGTTTTCATTTGAGGTGATAAAGGCGGAGGAGTGGTCGGAATAATCGGTGTGTAGCCTCGAAGAGGGGGGGAGTGTAAATTTGTGATGTGGGTGTGGAGCGGACTGGGTCAGGGGAAGAAAGGGGAGTGTTGGGCTGATTGTAGTGTTGTGGGCTAGGTGAAGGAGGTGTAGGTGAAGTGGGCTGAAGAGTGTGGCCCGTTTGGTGCGTGTTTGGGCTCGGCTGGGCTTCAGGTTGGCCTGTTGGGGATCCAGCGGCTGCTGGGCTATGGGGAAGCAGAGGACACCGCAGCCCACTTGTGGCTTGTGGAGTTGCGCCACAAGGGCCTTGTGGAGTGGGCTGTTTGTTGGGTTTGGAAGCATGGCGCACCAAATTGTGATGTTGCAAAATAGGAGAAGGATCATCCGTGGATAGAAAATCATAATTGTTGGATTGAAAATTGATGATATTTTTGAATGGAAGAGTATTTTCATCACAGACAACATGTCGAGAGATCATGATTTTATTAGTGTTAATGTCCATACACCTATATCCTCGGTGATCGGATGGATAACCTAGGAACACACATGGGGTTGAACGAGGTGCAAGCTTATGTGGCATGGTAGCCGATAGGTTTGGGAAACATAGACACCCAAAGACTCTAAGATGAGTATAAGATGCAACTATCCCAAATAAAGCTTGAGCCGGAGTGATTTGATTGATTGTTTTGGTAGGAAGGATATTTAATAAATAAGTTGCCGTTTCTAAGGCATGATGCCAAAAAGACGGGGGAAGAGAGGCATGAAACAACAAAGTACGCTTAACATTGTTAATAGTACGAATCATGCGTTCGGCTTTGCCATTTTGTGAAGATGTGTGTGGACAAGCAAAACGAAAAACCATCCCATTTTTGACACAAAATAATTTGAACGGGTCATTATCAAACTCACGACCATGATCACTTTGAAAGGATTTTATGGGACGTTCAAATTGAGTTAGAACATATTGTCGAAAATTAAGAAAGGTTTGATAAGCTTGAGACTTATACACAAGAGGAATGGTCCACACATAGTGAGTAAAATCATCCAAAAGCACTAAATAATATTTGTGACCTTTTTCACTACGGATAGGAGAAGTCCACAAATCAGCATGAATTATATCAAAAGCAGAAAAAGTAGTGCTATTTGAATTATGAAAAGGCAAACGAGTATATTTTCCTAATTGACAACCTATGCAAAGAGTGGAGTTGAGCTCCTTATTACAATCAATCAAATTTCTACTCCTAAGAAAATTAAAAGATGGTGCCCCGGGATGTCCTAAGCGGTTGTGCCATGTGGTTGGAGACAAAGTTGTGAGAGAGGTGGCTAGACAAGCTGATGGTGCTGTGGTCACTGGATAAAGGTCCCCGGTACTATTGCATCTGGTTATTAGTTTCCCCGTTCGAAGATCCTTCACAGAAAAACCATTCGGATCAAACTCTATAGACACAGAATTATCAGAAGTAAATTTTCTAACAGAAATTAAATTTTTGATAATTTGGGGAGCTAAATAAACATCACGTAAGGTAAGAGATTTATTTGCAATAGTAGAATGACCATAACCCGTAATTGGAATGCGTTGACCATTACCCACTTGAATAAAATTATTAGTGCTTAAATTAAAAAGGGGTAAGAGATTACCGGCATTGTTAGTCATGTGGGAAGTGGCCCCGGAGTCCATGTACCAAGACGGATCATAATTTTGAAGGCTCATTGTTGCAAAAGAATTCCCGAGCTCGGTGGGAGTCATTGTAGACCCGTACTCCGACCCTTGTGACTGATAGGGCTGCTGCTGTTGTGAATACGTCCCAGAGTAGTAGGCTTGAGGGGGTCTGCTTTGCTGTTGGGCCACGAATCCAGGTCTTAGAGAAGCCCATTGCTGCTGTGGGTATGGGTAGGGTGCAAAGCCCCATTGGGGTGCTTGTTGCTGGGCCTGATTGTTACCAGCCCAAGGAGAATTACCCCAAGTCGGAGCCCCCTGCTGCTGTTGTGGCTGGGGTTGCTGCTGCTGTTGAGCCGTTCCCCGGCCACGGCCGTGACCCTTGCTCCGACCACCGGCGCCGCCACCCCTGCCGGCTGTCGAGTTCTGCTACTGGGCTGGGGTTGCGGTGTTTGCTCCAAAAGTAGCCGTGTTGGGGGTTTGAACCACAAAAGATGAGGCTTGAGCAGTGGTGTCATTAGCACGTCTCGATTCCTCAAGTAACAAGCGAGAACGAGCAACTTCGAATGAAGGAAGAGGGTCAGTTTGCTGTATCATAGCAGCAACTGTATCAAAATCGGTGTTGACGAGTCCCGAGACCAATCGAATAACCAATTTTTGCTCCGACACCGGTTGATCAACATTGGCTAGTTGATCTTTTAAATTCTTCCACTCACGACAATATGAAGAAATATCTGAAAAATTTGAGAGATGTAAGGCATTGAACTGATTTTCAAGATAGACGGCTCTAGTAGTTTTATTATCTTGAAAAATTGCCTTGAGCTTGTCCCAAATTTGTTGAGCTGTAGCTCCTTTTTCTATAACTGTTTCAAGCAAATCCTTGGAGATTGTGCTATAAATCCAGTTCTTGACAATGGAGTCAAGTCGTTTCCACATCTCATCCGAAATATCCGTCGGTTTAGTTGTTTTAGGGTCAATATGATCAAGAACATTGTAGGCATGTGTGTGACACTCAAATAATTCAACCCAATTGGAATATTGGACTTTCTCTCGATCAAGAATAAGAGGAAATACATTCTTGATGTTATTAACACCTAAAGCAGGATGATAATCAGAAGAAGAAGAAGAAGCAGAGGGTATTTCGTCATCTTTCGCCATGTGATTAGTGGCAGGAAGAAGTTAGGTACACCAAAAGCTAAAACAAAAGAATAGAATTAAGAAAAGGAATTAATTGATAAAGTAATCAATTAATGGCGGTGCAAAAGATCCTGCAGAAGCACTAATGAAGGAATTTCCTAAAGAAATTTCCGTGGAAAGAGGACAAAGATGGCTGCTAAAATAAATTGCGGAAGCTAGATCGTAACCTAAAGTTGTGATACCATGTTAGATACTGTAAACTCCTCAGATTGGAGTCGATTCCATTGATCTCAATATATAGGGTTACAAGAGTGAGTCCTAATCACGTTAGGAAATCTCAAAAGATAATTATACAATATATACAAAATATATCCAACGATAACAGAATACCTAGAATATTAATCCTATATTCTATCAGTAAGACGACATTGATTCACTAACTGGTGTGACTAGTGAAATTATTCCATCATATGATACTTTAGAGTTAGGTAAAATTATTTTGTGCTCTAGCCTTTCTCAATTTTTGTTTCTATTACTTAAATTAAAGCAAATCATGCATTAAAATTATTTTCATTATAATTTAATTTGTTTGATTTGTGTCATTGACTACTTTAATAATACGTATTTGTAAAAACATATAGTCATATATAATATTTTCTCCGGTTTTTAATACTTGCAACACTTCACTAAAGTGGAAATGTCATAATACTTGCAACACACTATAAATGAAAAGTATTTTGGAAAACGTTATACTATTTCTCTTATTTAAAGCACATGGCCTACTAAATTATACTCCAAAAAACCTCTCACCCCATTTTAAAGTGTATTACATCATATGAACCCCATTTTTCTTAAATAGCATGAAAAAGTGTGTGTTGCAACTATTAAAAAATAGTGGAAATAATAATTAAAAACAGAGAAAGCTAATAGGTGAGACTTGTCACACTAATGGCTCCGTGACACAAGCCCAACAAAAAAAAAAAAAAAAAAAAAAAAAAAAAAAAAAGGGGAAAGAACACCCTTCAAAAAATGATAATTGAAACATATGACATACCATCCAGCTTAGACAATTAATTATATCATCCTTTTCGCCAACTAAGGGCATGTTCAGATTTACTGAATTGAGTCAAACTAAACCAAACTGATTGGAGCTGAATTGAACTAAACTGAATACAGCTGAACTGAATAGAGCTTAACTGAAATGAAAATTTTATGAGAGAAGAAAATTAGGAGCTGAACTGAACTAAATATATTGGAGTTGAACTAGACTAAACTGATTGGAGCGCGCTGAACTGAACTGAGCTGAACTGAATTGAACTGAGCTGAAATTAAGCTGAAGAGAACAGTCCCTAATTATATCATCTAGCCTAGATATTTAAGTATATAGTATTTTGACAATTAATCATATCATTCAGACAATTAACCATGTTATTCAACCAATTAATCATATCAACCAGCCTAAACACTTGAAGATATGATCAAGACAATTAACCTTGAACGCAAATGGTGGTGGGGAAAGGAAACTACCTCCTTTAGAGCGCATGCATTATTTAGTAAAGGGTGATTTCATGACATTTGCAAAAACACAAGATAAGTTTGAACATTTTAATCGGAAAGGATCAGAGTTAATAAATCGAGAATGCTGAAACACCACATGTCAATATTCGTTTAATTGAATCATATAAATATAGAATCTTATTCCTCATAACATTTTTGGTGAAATTACTTGGATTACAATTATTCTTCTTGATATGAAATTAGATTCTTATTAAGATAATAAACAGAAAACCCAACACAAGAATGGCATCTAATCAAATACTAATACATTAATTTAGAGTAGGTCATTTTCTCTTATATACTCCAAAATTCCAATTGAGCTTTGTTAGAAAACCAACTCAATCAAAAATTTTTGCTAATCGTTGAGGCCTAAAAATAGGTTTTATACTGTATCACTCTTCCTCATATGAGAGCATGTTGGGTTTGAATTACGGATGAGGTATAATGGTCATCACTTAACATTTCACTTGAAAGGAAGGGTGAATGAGATTTGAATCTATGACTATTAAATCATGCTGACTCACAGCCTCCAACATTGCTTCGCACAACAGCAACACATCCAAGCCCAACACCAACCCACCCATCTCCTCACTAATTATAGCACCACCTCACCGCCACTTTCCTCCCTCAACTCATCCGCCACAACTCTCGAATTTCGCACCTGTGGACGTCTGCCTAGTATGACCGGACCAAATAAAAAAGTGTAGTATTTGTTTATCTTTTTTATTGTTTTTATCATTCTTATTTTTTATATTAACTTATTAGCATTAGTCAATAAAATTACACCCATATTTCCCAACAAGGAGCCCTTTAAAATTCATTGCGCGGTCCATACAGGCGCATGTACGATGCGCGTACATGCATTTCGCGGGCGGAAAGAACATATTATACAAATGTAAACAATATACAGTTGTAGTGAAAAGAATATACTATATATTAAAATGTAATGAATTTATACCTACAGAAAAAAAAAACATATTTGCACCAAAAAAGAGTGAAAAGCACATAAGTCCATGTTTTTTATTGTCTGTGTAATGTATTTTTATTTGTGACATAATATTCATTGCTTATTGTGAAATATTTTTTGAATATTGTCTTTAAATTATGGTGGGTATATATAAATAATGTTCATTGACTGATATTATCATGTTCTTTTATTAATATTATAGATATTCTTTAGATTTTAAAAATTAAAAAAAATAAAAAAATAAAAAAACCATAAAATTGGATGTTTTTTACAAAACAGCTGTATAATCTTTACAAAACAGCTACATGTTCTTTCCGTGTTTTTCGCTTGGTACACACGCATGTACCTTAAAATTGTCATTTGAAATTAGCTTGTTATAACATTTAGCCTTTTGGTTTACATACACTAAAATAGTTAACAATTAACGGATATTTATAATACACTTTTACACAACTAGTCATTTGTACAAAAAAATAATCACACCAATTAGTACAATCAGTTATATCGATTAGTTACCAGTTAATTACCAAATAAGATTACAATTTATATATATCTTTAACATCAAAGTATCGTTAATGTCCTTAATGATCCACTTAAATTGTATGTTCTTATGTTTGTTCTTCGTTAATCATATATGTATTTGCTACAAAAGAATTCATAATTTTTTTTGGTAATGTTATATGTAGCCCTTATGGTTATGAATAAGCATTAAATATATTTCCTTCTTTGATACACCGTAATAGTTAAAAAAAGCATTATAAATCACGCGCAAATCAGTGTTATTAATGAATTTATTTCATTAATACTTTCCTCTTTTAGTTTTTTTATAGACGGCCCTATAGCATTTTTCAATTTCTTTTAATGGGGCAATGGAATTCATACTTATCCAATCATTTCACTCTACCTTTTCAACTTTCCTTAAATTCTATAAATATTAAAAAAAAATTCCCAATTCATAAAGACTTGCACTTAAAATGAAACATAAAAAACGTGTAGGATGAAGGAACAACGTGTGGGGCCAAAGGTTACTCGTTGCCTGATCGTCAATTGTTCTTGTACCTCATCCTGCAACTGTGTCGTTTTGTTAAACGCGAAATTACAATAATTACTACTCCTAATCCTTCTTTTTTCTTTCTTTTAATTTATTTTTTACAACAACTTGTCTTGTGTGTGGCTAGTTATAGTGTTATACCGTATGACTGTATATAAAAGAATAAAGTAAGCCCGTATAATAATAACGAAGCAAACTCTTTAACATTAACCGAGTAACTCCTAATCTCCTATAACACTACGAATTTATCAATGATGGCTGGTCATACAATATGATCAGCCCTATAAAAAATTTGTGTTTTAAGAATAAGTAAGCTTCTTGAATTGCTTAACATATCATATTATCATATAATATTAAAAAATTTAATAAAAATTGAAAGTCTAGTCAGCAATCAATATACTCCCTCTATATTTTACGAAGTATTAGCTGCTCCATTTTTCTTTTTCTACCGTATTTTATTATTTGCTTTTTTTGCAATAATATTTTTATTATTTTTCTCTACACCAATGATCCCCTTATATTATATTTTAATATTTCTTTAACAACATATTATATTTTAATATTTTTCAACCAATTCCACTTTTATTATATTTTATTACTCTCTCCATCCCCGAAAAACGACCCATTTGGCCTACTTTTAGTCCCAAAAAAAAAATGACCCATTTGCATTAAAACACCCAACAATTTGCAACAATATTTGTGCAAAATTAGCTTTCCCATATAAAAATTAGATTTTCCTTGTAATTTTATTACTTTCTCTCTCTGTTTTTTTTCAATCCCCATATTAAATTATATCTTTTCAATATACTTTTACTTCTTTTTATTTAACTTTCTTAATACCCGCGTAATCAACCCAAATGGATCGTTCTTTCAGGGATAGAGGGAGTATTTTTTACTATTTCTCTTAAAATTCCGCTCATGGAAAAATGGAACAAGTATACTAGCGTTTTTTGCACTATACTTAATCTTTTGTAACGCATACATGTCAATATCAATAAATCTATTTTTAATACACCCTCCATTTAGAAAATACTTGTTCCATTTCTACTTTTTGCATTATTTCTTACTTTGACTAATGTTTGTGATTTATGCATAAGAAAAATATAGTCTTGTGGGTAATTGTTGGAATCGTCTCAATGAAAAGATTTAATTTTTAGTTGTTAGAATTTACACTTATTGATAATTAAAGATATTATTGATCAAAGATATGCATCGGCTAACGTGCCCAAGAGAAATGGAACAAGTATTTAAAAACGAAAGGAGTATTATACTAATTTGTATTTTTTTTAAAAAAAAAAAATTGCTATTTAAAGTACCATAATCAATGAATTAATACTTCCAAAATTTCATCAAAAATTAATGATTAAATTTGAAAATTGTTTATATAATTTATAACAATGTAAGAGAAAAGAACTATGTTAAAAAAAAAAATTAAAATAGTGCGATAAATGTAAAGGAGCTATGAAATGTATCCAGAAGATCCTTGGTTCGAATCTCACCCTGCCCTTGTGGCTGTCTAAACACCAAAAAAATGTACAATTTATATAAGATCGTAATTATACCCAAAAAAAAAAAAAAAAAAAAAAAAAAAAAAAAAAAAACTTTGTTTAATAGGAAAAAAATTTGATTTTTAACACCACAAGAAAAACACAAATTTGAGTTTTAACACTACCATATATATATATATATATATATATATATATATATATATATATATATATATATATATATATATATATATAGGGGAGGGATCCGGTAAGAACCCCTAGATATATAAGAACCCTAGATATATAAGAACCCATCTTAACCGTAGGATCAAGTTGTTTTAGACGGCTAAGATTAAAACACCTGTCCAACTTTTTCAACCCCCTTACCCACCTCCCAACCTTTTCTCTCTCCTCTAACTTTCTCTCTCTACTTCCCGATTTTCTCATTTTCTCTCTCCTAAAACCCCCAAAAATCTGATAGAAGTTGCAATTTTGAATGATTTCGCTTCAGGTATGTTTTTGTTTTCGATTTTGTTCAAATTTTAATGAAATTAGCATGATGTTCAAGTGAATTTGAAGTTTTAATTGGTGATTTTTGCAATTTTTAGGGTTCGGATTTAGGGTTCTATTTTTGCAATTTTATGAGTCGATTTTTGCAGTTTATTTTGTGCGATTTTGAGTTGGATTTTTCTTATGGAGTTTGATTATTTTGAGTTCGGTTTAGCAAATTTAGGGTTCGGATTTTTGTGAATTATTTTGTTTGATTTTTGCGATTATTTCGATCGATTTTTGTTCGATTATTTCGATTTTTGTTCGATTATTTCGATTTTTGTTCGATCGATTTTTGTTCGATCGATTTTTGTTCGATTTTTGTTCGATTTTTGTTCGATTATTTCAAATTTAGGGTTCATTATTTCGATCGATTTTTGTTCGATTTTTGTTCATTATTTCGTTCGATTATTGTTCATTATTTTTTTATTCAACTTTTTAATGTCATGTGTAGAACTTAGAACAAAGTTACACTGTGTCTTTGGAGTTGCTAATGTGGTGTAGCAGGGAGATTGGTTAAAATTGTGTTGGTTCCAGGACAAATGAGTTATTTAGTGCCATAATTTTAAGCTGCAGTAGTAGGCGTCTAGGGTCCTGCCTTAATTAGAAAATTGACAATCTGTGTCATGGTTTTCGTTTGGCATAAGCTGGCCAGAATGCATATCTGGAAGATTGCTATACACACAGATCAACCAGATAAATATTATTGCCTAATGGCAGGATGCCCCTTCTTACTTGCTTACTTCTACCTCATTGATGCTGAATTGTGCTCCAACTTAGGAAACACAGTAAGGGCCTCTTATAAATTGCTATCCGATCCCATGTTTGGCTTGTTCATGTCCAAGATAAAACATAACATGTTGGCTGGTGTTGCTTGTTGAATGTGTCTTATCCGTGTAACTGTTGTACAATATCAGAAATCTTATTCTGAATCTAGGCACTTCGTAAAATCCTGTATTGCCTCAACTTTTCAGGAGCAGCACCCACCTTCCATGGAACATGATTATGAATCGATATGCTGGGGCTGTGGATTAGGAGAAAGGATTGGGTTGAGTTTAGACTAGATAATTGATTAATTATGGTACCCTTGTTCTTGTAAATAGAGTTGGTGGCAATGTAAACTTTTGGAATGATGAAATCGCCACTCTGAATGATGGCATCTGAACACTCACTTTTATGTTTACAAAGATTAGCGCTACCACTAGGTATGCTATGATAAGTTCTCAGTATCCAAGTTGGAAATAATTCTTATTCTTCGTTTCTTGGACCACTTCTTTGCAATCTGATAAATTGTTGGCCTTGTTGCTAGCCCATTTGTATCAGCTGATTCGGTTCCTTGATCAAATTGAGGATAGCCAGTGCGTCACAGTCTGAGGCTAAGTTGCCACATACTGGAGTTCCACTCTAAAATGAGATTCTGCCTTATTCTTGATTCGTTTTCAGCATGTTCTAAACTCGTTTTCAGCATGTTCTGAACTCCTTCCCAATGCAATTTCTGGCTTTTAATCTTTTGATCTGCTGACATGTGTAAGATAGTCCGAATATGTATGGTGCCTTAGCTATGGTGTTCCACTAATGAGGCTTGTAGCTGCATTCTCTTACTCTTGTTGTGTTCTTAATTGTTAGTGATATAATTATGATAACATGTTCTAAACTATTTTTCAGCATGTTCTAAACTATTCCTATGTTTAAAATATATTACTAATGTTGGAATGTTACTAATATTTTTTTATATTTTAAAATTGCAGCAAAATGCAAGGCCAAAATGAAGAAAATTCAGAAGAACTTACTATTACTATTATACCAGATGAAAAAATTACTTATGGAAGAAAAAGGTAATTAAAGTATTTTTATTATGTTCTAAGGTTTTCTACTATGTTCTAAAGTATTTCTATTATGATCTAAAGTTTTCTATTATGTTCTAAAGATTATCATATATGTTCTAAATTATTTATATTTGATTTTAAAGGAAAGTTGTTGAAAATGAAGCGGAAGTAATTGACAAAGATGAATTTGAGAAACATGTGCAAAGTCTAAAACGAAAAAGAGGTAGCAAGCTTCCAACAAGGATTCAACCACCTAGAAAAATGCAAAAAAAGGAAGAAGGAGATGATGACAAGGATGAGAATGATGATGGACAAAAGTTGGAGGAAAAAGATGATACTAATGAAGAGATGGATGGACCAAAGTTAGAGGAAAAAGATGATTCAAAAGAGGATGTGAAGGATGATAAGAAAAAGGTTCTAAATTATTTGTTGATGTTCTAAATTATATGCTAATGTTATAAATTGCATGTTTATATTCTATATTCATACTTATGTTCTAAAGTAAATAATATGTAACTTTATTTTTGTAAGTTACATTCTTTCATTTCCAAGTTTATGTTTTAAAGTATATACATGTGTTCTAAATAATCAGCTTATGTTCTAAAGTTCATGTTCTAATTTAAATTTTTTTTCTCCTAATTTGAATTATGTTCTAAACTATGTGATTATGTTCTAAAGTATATGCTTTTAACAAGTACTTGTATTCTAAATTATATGCTAATGTTCTATACTTTGTGCTAATGTTCTAAAGTTCATGTTTTTATTATGTTAAAATTCTTTCTAATGTTCTACTTTATTCAGGTGGTTCAGAAAAAAAATGTGAAAAGAAAGATTGAAAAAGAAAATGATGGTGAGGATGTCAAAGTAATCAAAGAGGAAAAAAATAAGCAAACAGCTTATCAAAGAGTTACAACTAAGGAATTGATGAAACAAGTGTTGGTAAATCTTTCTAAAAAGCATAAGCAAGCAATTAAGAACATTGGATTTGGAGCTTTTTTGAAATTGAATGCACCACATCATGCCGATTCTTGGTAAGCACTAGCACTAAGTTTTATTTTTATGATTTTAAGATCGACTCTTATGTTCTAAAATTAAATTATATTGTTTATTTTTATTTTTATTTCTATTCTAATTTATATGTATTTTGTATTCTAAACCTTTAATTTGAATCTAGGTTGACAAAACAACTTCTTACGAATTTTGATCCCAAAAGATGTTGCTTGATGCTACCGAGGAGAGAAGAAGAAATATTCTTTGATGAAATTGATGTTCACATGACATATGGATTGCCAATGGGAGATATTCCAATTGTTGATAGCTCGGAAAATAAGGAGAATGTGGAATGTGCAAATTTTATGCAAAAATGGAGAAAAAACTTAGACCTTAAAGTGGTATGAATATTTTTATGTGTGCTTGTATCCTAAACTTGTTATTTGGCTTATGTTCTAAATTACTTGTGTATGTTATAAAGTAATTCCGAATATGTTCTAAAAGTAATTCTTATTATGTTTTAAGTTCTAAAGTATTTCTAATGATATTCTAATGTATATATTTATGTTCTAAATTAAATGTCAATGTTCTAAAGTATTTCTAATCATGTTCTAAATTACTTTTATGATCTTCTAAAGTATTTCTGATTATGTTCTAAAGTATATAAGTTCATGTTCTAAAGTATTTCTGATTATGTTCTAAAGTATATAAGTTCATGTTCTAAAGTATTTCTGATTATGTTCTAAAGTATATAAGTTCATGTTCTAAAGTACTTGTCCATGTTCTAAATTACTTGTCCATGTTCTAAATTACTTACAGGGTGCTCCAACAAATGGACAATTGATTAGTAGGATCGAAAAGGTGAAAGCGATAGATAAAGAAAGAGATCAAGTTTCTGATGAATTCATTTACAACTTCATTGTATGTGTAGTTAATAGTTGCATTCGTTCAACGAATAGCAACCAACTATACGTAAAGTATTTGTATAGTTGCAAGGATATAAAGAATATAGTGAAGTTGGATTGGTGTAAATTTGTGAAGGAGCACTTGATTGAAACTTGTAAAAAATGGCAAGATGGAGAATCATACTTCGTGGGGCCTTTAATCTTTCTTATGGTAATTTTTAATTTTTTTAACATTCATTATATATGTTACTAATATTTTGATTATGTTGTAATGTACATATCTATGTTCTAAATTACTTGTCTATGTTCTAAAGTAATTTTGATTATGTTCTAAGTTACATGTCTATGTTCTAAAGTATTTATAATGATGTTCTAAATTATATATCTATGTTCTAATTTATATATCAATGTTCTAATTTATATATCAATGTTCTAAAGTAATTCTAATGATGTTCTTGTAGGTATCCTATTTTGATCGGGTACAAAGAAAGGGGTTAGAGATACCACGTGGTGTTCCACTACTTTCATTCTGGAACCAAGAAAGGTTTTATACAAGATTGAAGTTTGAGAAAGACCTAGGATTTGGAAAGGGAAAAGTACTAGAAAGAATGAAATTGAATTTGGTATGATTTTTGTATATACTTATGTTTTAAAGTTTATACTATATGTTTTAAACTTTATAATATATGTTCTAAAGTTTATTGTACATGTGTTTTTAAGAGTATTATGCATGTTTATTTTATGTTCTAAAGTTTATTATCGATGTTCTAAAGTTTATTACGGATGTTCTAAAGTTTGTAATCTATTCATATTATGATTTGTAGGGTCGAATCAAGAAGAAACAATCGGAGAATAAGGAAAAGAAAGAAAGTGAAGGTCCATCAATGGTAATTACCGTTTTATATTTATCTATCATTATGTTTATGCATGTATTCTAAAATTTGCAAGTTATATTTAAAAAGGAATTGGAAAAAAGGCAAGGGAAAGACAAAGGCAAGAAGAAAGTGCAACCCTTGACAATTGAAGAAAAGCAAGGGAAAGACAAAGGCGACAAGAAAGAGCAACCCTTGACAATTAGTGAAAATCAAGGGGAGAAGAAAGTAATGAAAAAAAAACTCATGCCATTGTCAAAGAAGCAAGGAAAAGACAAAAGAAAGGAGAAAGTTATGGAAAAAGAATCCATGCCTTGTAATTCTATCACATCTACAAATGACATGATGGTATAATGTTTTAATATTTTTTTCATATTTATTTAATAACTTTTCTATAATGTTTTAAATACTCATTACTTAATGTTTTAAATTGTTAGGGCTTTTTAAGCAAATTTGGAGATTTGGCAAAGAGTCTTGCATCGAATGTGAAAGAGATGTATAGCATGTTGGACCAAGCAAAAGATTTCTTTGTTGAAGAAGAAACAAGTGGGAAAATGCATCATCTGATAGACAACATTTGGGGCAAGTATACCACAAAGGTATTATAATCATGTTCTAAATTACTTATGATCTAAATTACTTATGTTCTAAACTATTTTCAGCCTATGTTCTAAAGTGTAATTTATATATATAAATGCCATATTGGACTCTAACTTATATATTCTTATATATATAGCCATTGGAAAATCAAGAAGAAAAAAACCAACCGAAGAAAAGTCCTTCTATGCTTAGTCAAGATCAACATTTCTTCGATGAGCCGGCATTCATAGAAGAATTGGATATGTTGATGAACATAGCATGGAAGAAATTCAATGATGAAAAGACATTGGGACATGGTAATTATATGCTTAATTTCTAAATTATACGTATGTTCTAAATGATGCTCTTAAATCAAGTGTTTATGTTCCAAATCAAATCTATATTATATAGTTATGTTCTAAAATTGTGTCTTATAATTATAATGAAGATTTGACATCAAATGAAGGAGAAAGAGAAAAGAACAACAATGAAAGAAAAAGCAATGACAAGAAAGATGATAGTATCTCCTCACCCATTGTTGGTAATTTCACATTATTTTCAAGCTCATTTCTTATTAATGTTCTTTGAATATAATGATTTGGATAAGAAAAAGTACTAAAAAAATGAAATAGAATATTCGTGTATGATTATGTTCTAAAGTTTAAGCTATATGTTCTAAAGTTTACGTTATATGTTCTAAAGTTTATACTATATGTTCTAAAGTTTATGTTTATGTTCCAAATCAAATCCTTATGATATTATCATGTTCTAATATTGTGTTTTATAATTATTTTGAAGACTTAACATCAAATGAAGGAGAAAAAGAAGAGAACAACAAAGAAGAGAACAACAAAGAAGAAAAAAGCAAGGAGAATGAAGAGAATAGCTTGTTGCTCTCTCCACAAATTGGTAACTTGTCATTTATTTAAATTACATGTTTTAGTTATAAGGTATTTTATACTTATTTTTCAAAGTTCTTATGTTCCATGTATTTCTTATATTCTTTTTCATTCACAATTGCTCTAGATGATCAAATCATTGAAGATGTTATTAAATGTGATTTTCTAAATCCCGAAAGTGATCACAAAGAGAAGCAACAAGAAGAGAAGGAGAAAAACCAAGAAGAACAAGAAAAGAAGAAAGAAGAAGAAGAAAAAGAAGAGAAGAAAGAAAAAGAAAAAGAAGAGAAGAAAGAAGAACAAAAAGAAGAGAAGAAAGAAGAAGAACAAGAGGAGAAGCAAGAAAAAAAACAAGAGGAGAAGCAAGATGAACCCAAAGAAAAAGAAAAGGAGGAAAAAATGTTGAACAAGAAAGTTGAAGCAAAGGAAGGGTAATCAATGTAACTTAGTAATAGGAATATTTAAACGATGGTTTTGGTTTAGAACATATGTTGGATAATTTAGTAAAACTTTAATATTTAAACTTTAATGGTTTGTGTGTTCTAGTTATATATATTTGTTTGTGTGTTACAAGTTTGTTTGGTGTGGTTTGATGTGTTTTTTACAACTTTGGTTAAAAACTAGGAATAGAATAACAAATACATAATTATTTGGTTATGAAGGTTTTGATGTTTGACTTAGATTAATTATTTTTATTTTTATAATGTTTTAAAGTATTTCTGATTATGTTCTAAACTATTTAAGCTTATGTTCTAAATTATTTCTGATTATGTTCTAAATTACTTGTCCATGTTCTAAAGTAATTTTGATTATGTTTAGACAAAAGAATAAGCTTAAAATTTTCTTGCGTACAACGAAGAAGAAAGAGAAAAGGAATGAGGACACACCAAAGACACCAATTCCTCCAAAAAAGACATGCAAAGATATTTCTCCTCCAAACTTCAATTTGTTGTCGCCCTCACCAATAGTTGGTAATTTCAACTTATTTAAATTTTATTTTTCTTATATGTATATTGGATATTAATACTATTTAATTTGTATATTTGTAATTTTTTATAATGTCAAAAATTGTTTTAATGTTCTAAATTTTGTTTTGTTATGTTCTAAATTAATTATGTGATGTTTTTTTTGAATTAAGCTCTTCCAGCTACATTGAATGAAGAAAAGGAGGATAAAACAACCAAAAAAGAAAAGAAGAAGCATGATGAAGAAAAGAACAACAAAGAAAATAAGCAACGGTAATCATTATGAAAACATTAGAAATTAGGTTTAAACTATGATGGTTGTTTGATTATTATTTGATTATAATTGTTCATTGTTTTTTTTTTTTGTTTTTTTTAATTCAATTATATAGGAAGCAAGAAGAAAAACAAGAAGAAGAAGAAGACGAAGCAAGAAAAAAAAGAGGAAAGGATAAGCTTCCAGTGTTCTTGCGTTCACCTTTTATGGTTAATCATGAAAAACTTTTCAACAATGTAGATCATAAAATGATAGCTGAGTATGCTTTTGCTCAAGGAGATAACGCGTAAGATTTCATCAATTTATATTTATATGCTTATAATAATTATATATGCTTATAATAATTATATATACTTATGTTCTAAACATTGTAGTTACCTTATAATAATTATATATTATAAGGTAGATACTTATGTTCTAAAGTACATGTTTCCCTAAATTTAAATGCGGTTTTTATTTAATATATTTTTTTTGTTCTCATTTTAGGGAGGTTTTGTATGCTGACAAAGCGGCAATTGTGATTAGGAGAGATGAGATGGATAGTCTTTCAGCATGTAGTCACATGTTCAACAACATTGCAGATGCTTTTGTTTCCATATTAAATTGTGAAAACAAAAGGCGGGGTGTAGACAAGAAGAGTAGATTTTTTTTCTCAACTGAATGCTATGTATGTTCTAATTATGTCTATTTTCTAAAGTAATTCTGATTATGTTCTAATATTCATATCAATGTTCTAAATTATTTCTAATAATGCTCTAAAGTAGTTCTAATTGAGTTCTAAATTACATGTCAATGTTCTAAAGTATTTTGAATTATGTTCTAAATCTAATTATGTTCTAATTACATGTCAAAATTTTAAAGTATTTTTAATTTTTTTTTCAGCTCATTCTTTGCACTGAAAAATACATCAAAAATACAGAAAGTTTGGAAGATAGAAAGAAAGCTTTGTTTCATCAAATGAGAAAAGAAATGACAAATGCCGAAATAACAACATTTAACAACTTCCAATTGGTAACAAATTTTTTTTTTCAATTTTTATTGTGTTCTAATTATTTTTATTTATGTTCTAAAGTATCTAATTATGTTTTAACACATGTTTGATTATGTTATAAATGTATGTTTGTTTATGTTCTAAAGTATCTGATTATGTTCTAAACACATGTTTGTTTATGTTCTAAAGTTTCTGATTATGTTCTAAACGTAGGTTTTCTTTCCGGCTGTTTTACCGGATCACTATTATTTGTTGTGCTTCAACTTTTTGGAAGGAACTCTCGATGTCATTGATAATAGATTTCTTCCACCGAATGTTTCTATCGAGGATAAATATGGAGATGATTTTACAAAGATGGTAAGGTTTAGAGTTTTGACTTGGTTAATTATTATTTTCTTATTATGTTCTAATGTACATATCTATGTTCTAAATTACTTGTATATGTTCTAAAGTAATTTCTGATTATGTTCTAAAGTACATATCATTAATTTTGTAGTTGAAGGCATTTGGTGAATTTTATGAAGAAATTGATAACAAGAGTGCCGTTTTCTCCACTTTCGAAACAAGAAATATTGAGATGAAATGGAAGAGCAATGCAAACAATCATGATTGTGGAGTATTTTTGTTGAAGCACATGGAAACCTATGAAGGACAATGTCAAAAACAATGGAACTCGGGGCTAGAGAAGGATAATGTAAGTGTCAAGACAGATGATTAGGTTCTAATTACATCTCCATATTCTGATTATGTTCTAAGCTAAATGTCTATGTTCCAAAGTTAATCTGATTATGTTCTAAAGTGTTCTAAGTTAAATGTCTATGTTCCAAAGTAAATCTGATTATGTTCTAAAGTAATTCTGATTATGTTCTAATTTTAATAACTATGTTCTAAATTACTTGATTATGTTCTAAAGTAATTCTGATTATGTTCTAAAGTAATTCTGATTATCTTCTAAAGTAATTCTGATTATGTTCTAAGTTAGATGTCTATGTTCTAAAGTTAATCTGATAATGTTCTAAAGTAATTCTGATTATGTTCTAAGTTAGATAGATTATGTTCTAAAGTAAATCTGATTATGTTCTAAAGTAATTGTGATTATGTTCTAAGTTTAATGTCTATGTTCTAAAGATTACTTGATAATGTTCTAAAGTAATTTTGATTATGTTCTAAGTTAGATAGATTATGTTCTAAAGTAAATCTGATTATGTTCTAAAGTAATTATGATTATGTTCTAAAGTAATTCTGATTATGTTCTAAAGTAATTCTGATTATGTTATAAGTTAGATTTCTATGTTCTAAAGTAATTCTTATTATGTTCTAAATTACATGGAAATGTTCTAAAGTATTTTTTATTATATTCTGAATTACATGTGTATTTTAAGTTTAATGCCTTTGTATTTTTTTTGTTTGCAGTTTGAGCAAATGAAAAAGTTACGAGTGGAGTATTGTGGGAAGATTATAACATCAGAAGTAAATGAAGAACGGAAAAGAGTGATGAAGATGGCTAGAAAGTGGTCAAAGTTGAACAAAAATTGATATATGATTGTGTAAATCTTAAGTTTATATCTTTAGACATATATTTAAAACAATATATAGTACATTTTTTGTATAAATATGGAGATGACTATTTTGAACATGGGTATCATTAGGAATATTAATATCATTTGAAACATTAACCTAATTTGAAACATTATTTTTATAATGTTCTAAAGTATTTCTAATTTGGAATAAGTTGAAGTTTTTCTTTTGTACAATAAAGAAGGAAGAGGATAGGAATGAGGTCACACTAAAGACACAAACTCCTCCAAAAACGACACAAAGATATTTCCACTCTAAGCTTCAATTAGTTGTCGCTCTCACCAACTTTTTTTTTGATATATATATATATATATACATTATACTACCTCCGGTCCACTTTAGTTGCAACTATTTCATTTTTTGGGCTGGTCCATATTACTTTCAACTTTCCTATTTTTTTCCTTTTTTAGTAACTTTTTAGTGATAAAATTACCATTTTAACTTTACTTTTTTTTAAACACCCTAAATACAAAACTGATGGGTTTCAAATCGGTGGGTTTCGGGGTTGATGTTTTGGTTTTGGTGGTTCCGGTGTCGGTGGTTTCGAGGGTAATTGGGTTTCTAGGGTCATTGGGTTCGAGGGTCGGTGGGTTTCTGATGGTCGTAGCTGGTGGAATCGATGAGTTGGGGTCGTTGGGTTTTTGGGGTCGGTGGTTAAGTGGTCGTAACTGGGTTGGTGGTGGTGGTGGGTTGGTAGTCATGGCTGGATTGGTGGTGGTTGATTAATTTGGTTGAATTTCTTTTTTTTATTCCTTATTAATACTTAATTTTATACCCTTATCTTTCATTAAACATGCTTAGGAAATTTTGCCAATGGTGATATGTTCACATCGTAGGTGTTTGTCAATGGTAGATTGGTGGGTTGAAATCGGTGGGTTCAAATTGGTGGTTTGTGGATCAATCTATGGGTTGCATACAATTTTTAAAGAATAATTGGACAAAAAAATAATATGATATTATGTTAATAAATTGAAGAATACAAAAAAAAATATATAAAAAAATTACACAAATTTTTTTTCATGTACAAGTAAATGTGATTATTTCTATAAATTAAATGTTTGAGGTGGTTGTACTTATAGCATATCCATCAACCTGCAAAAAAAATTTTAAAAAAAATTAGAACATAAACACATTAAAAAAAAGTTAGAACATATTTGATGAAGTTTAGAACATATAATAATTTTAATTTATCACTAATTAGAACATAAGAAAATTAAAAAATGTTTACTTACATATCACTTGACTTTCCCTGGACAATTACGACTATCATGATGACCAAGCTCTCCACATGCTCTACATAATCTTTTCTTCTTTTGACTTTGTTCAACAGCTTTTTCTCTGTCACTCTTCATTCTCTTGTCACTATTTGGAACATGGGTATCATTTGGAACATGGGTATCATTTGGAACATTGGTATCATTTGGAACATGGGTATCATTTGGAACATTGATATCATTTGGAACATTAACCTGATTTGGAACATGAACCCCCGTACCTTTGTTTTTTGAAATTTTAGGAGGTTTGATCAAAACTTCAGAAGGTAAACTAGCTCCAATAAGCATTTCAATGTCTTTAACTTTGCTAGAAAGATTGTTACTTCCATTTGTTGTTTTCTTATGTTCCAAATCTATTCTCATGGCTCGAAGTTTTTTGACAAGATCACTTAGTTCATCTTCATTGTTTTGCACTAAACTCACACAAGCATGAATTTCAGTCCACAAATCATTTAATAGCATCTTCTTATCTACTGCATTAAGACATTCCTCCAACACATTACCCTCTAAATCAAAAATGGGCTTCTTATAAGCCATTGTACACCATCTATTTAGAACATAGGTCTTGGGAATTTTCTCTAACATCCTTGCCTTCCACACCCAAATCATATGCCTACAAGGCACACCATCACGTTCAAATTTTTTACAAAAACACTTGGTATCTAAGGTAGTTGGATCAAAAACAACATCAAAAGTCCTCCTCCTAGATCCTTCCCTTAATTTAAAAATATAAATCTCATTGTCCTTCTTCATCTCCTCAACACCACAATTAAAACATCCAATTTCAAGCTCATATTGAAAATCATAGAAAATTGTTGTTGTAAACAACTCGGAAGCATCTTTTTCTAAAGGAATTGGTGTTTTACACTCTGGACGCTTATTCTTCGAATCATTATCCATTTTATTTTGAGTGTGCCTTTGAGCATCCAATGCACATTCAAACCTATAGAAAATATAAATTAACTTTAGAACATAGAAGATAACTTTAGAACATAAAGTGAACTACATTAGAACATATTAAAATAATACACATGAAATAATTATTGTGATCTAAATACTATTAAAACATTAAACTAAAAATTTTCAACATATAAGAAAAAATGTAGAACATAAAAGAGAGTCTAATAAAATAAAAATAAAACTATAAAACATAAATAGAAAAAACTTTAGAGCATTGAAGAAAAACTTTTGAACATAAAAGATTAACTTTAGAACATATTTAGGCATTTACATATTACCTCATGTAGAACTCAATCAAAGTGAGATGGGGATTTGTGAACATAGTGAAAAAATTATTTTCACTTTCTGATCTAGATGTGGTCCTCATGATGCCACCTAAAAATAAATCTCTGAAATACGCTGGAATCCACATATCACGTATGTCGTACATGTTTGCCAACCATCCATGATTGTTCAAATTGAATTCTGAAATAACTTTGTTCCACTTTTCTTCAAATTCTGCCGGCTCAATCTCTAAATGCCAAACACATGCACAAAGCTTTTTCAAAAAATCAGTTTCTTGGGTAATTGCTCGACCTACTTTTTCAGGCACCTTTTTCATAATATGCCACATACAAAACCTGTGTTCTGTAGTTTGAAAAACATTACGAACAGCAAGTTTCATTGCTGGATCTTGATCGGTTATCAAACACACAGGCTCATTATTTCCCATTGCTTTAAGAAAAGTTTTGAAAACCCATTCAAAAGATGATATATCTTCATGAGCTACAAAAGAAGCCGCAAAAGTAACACATTTCTTATGATGATCAACTCCAGTAAATGGACCAAAGATCATATTATATCTGTTACATACACAAATTATATATGCAGAAAATATTAGAACATAAGGGTAAACTTTAGAACATAACGGTAAACTTTAGAACATTAAAAATAAACATAGAGCGCAATAATTTATTTTAATTATTAGACTTGTCAATATTATACTTGTTTAAAAACATAACGAATTATCTAAAACTTAAATAATAAACTATAGACATAATGTTTAGAACATTAGAACATGATAGATATTAGTTTAGAAAACAAGACATAAAGTGTAAAACACAAAAGCATAATGTTTATTACATAAAAACATGATATACATATTGTAGAACATAAGGCATATATGTTCAAAACATCAGTATATTTAGAACATAAGGCATATATATATGTTCAGAACATCAGTATATTTAGAACATAAGGAATATATGTTTAGAACATCAAAACATGATAGATAGTAATATAAGAACATAAAAAATTCTACATTTAGAACATCACCTGTTTGTTTGGAATGTGGTATCAAAGGAAACCATATCGCCAAAAAGTGCATAATTTTTTCGACAAATAGGATCAGCCCATAAAGCTCTACAAAGTCTATCATCTTCATCAACATCATAGTCAAAAAAAAATGCAGTCCAAAGCAATTTCTTATTTTGAAAGTTATCCACAAACATTTGGGCATCTGATCCAGCAATATAAGCTTTCAAATCTCTATAAAAGTTTTTAAAATCTTGTTTAGATGCACCAACATTATCATGTGATCCGGCAAATTCTTTCATCATAGTATAAGACCTTACGGGACCAACATTTACCTGTGTACAAAAAAACAAAAAAATGCTACGATTAAGGATCAACTTTAGAACATAATAAATCATAACAATTAAAACAATATTTGACACATAAAAATAAATTACCTTTGAATTATCAACAATCAATTTTTTATGCATAATATGCATATTCCTATTATTCTTTTGAAATTTAGCACAACTTGGAGTATATAAACAATGATTATGTTCTTCTTTGAAATGACTAACAACATACTTTCCACCATCATATCTCATACATATGTGAGCATTGCATCCTACACGAGTGACTAAACGTTTCCTAGTAATACGAACTTTTCCTTTCTCATCAACGGTTTGTTGAGCAATAGGTTTTTTTGTTGCCCTGAAACCTTCCTTATTGCAAACTCCATATTGAAAAGCAATTATATCTTTGTTATTCTTCTTCCTTGAAGTAGTAGATTTCCTAGAAGTAAACCCAGCGGCATTTGCATATGCTTTGTAAAAACTAAGACCCTCTTCGGGATCTTTGAATACCATCCCCAAACGGGGTTTTAACTCCTCGGGAACACTTGGAATCCATTCCTTAGTGGTACCACCCGGGCTAAATGATCCAACAACATCAGGAGTACGATAAATAACGCCAACTGCATTAGAACATAAAAAGTAAAATTTAAAACTAGAAGGTAAACTTTAGAACTTACTATAGAAGTCATAGAATATGAAGAGAAAGATACATAGAAAACTTTAGAACATACAAAAAAATGTTTAGAACATTAAGAATAAACTTTAGAACATAGTGAATTACTTTATAACATACATAATAAAATTTAGAATAAAGTGAAAAAATTTAGAAAATAATGAATTACTTTAGAACATAACCAGAATTAATTTTGAACATTAAACAACTTTTGAACATAATCAACAAATTCACAAAATTACTTTAAAACATGTAAATAAGTAAAGTTTAGAACATGTAAGTAAAGTTTAGAACATGTAAGTAAAGTTTAGAACATGTAAGTAAATTGAAATTAAAGAATTAAAACAAGGGTTTAAACATATTAAATCACATACTTATAACATATTCCTTTAGAATATAGTGAATTACTATATATCATACATAATGAATTACTTTAGAACATAACCAGAAATAATTTAGAACATTAAAACAACTTTTGAACATAATCAACAAGTAAAGTTTAGAACATGTAAGTAAATTGAAATTAAAGTACTAAAACAATGAAAATTACCTGAATGAGTGATAGAGGAAGAAGGAGAATTATCTTCAACATCATCTAAATCCATGAATATGCAAAAACCTAATTATCAAAAATACAAATTGTAGCAAAAAAACAATTTGAAATTAAAATCCAAAAAACTTCAAGCAAATAGGAAAACTCAATCAAATAAAAAAGTCGAAAAAAAAATCTGGAAAAACAATTGAATAAAAAATGAAATCTGGAATTCGAACAAAAAAACTATGGAATTCGAAAATATGGAATTCGAAAAAACTATGGAATTCGAACAAAAAAAATAAAAAAATCATGGAATTCGAACAAAAAAACGAAAATATGGAATTCGAACAAAAAAAATAAAAAAACTATGGAATTCGAACAAAAAAAAATCAAAAAAATAGTTCTAAAAAATCGCACAAAAAAAACAAACAAATCTAATGAAAAATCAAATAAAAAATCTGGAAATACATCAAAGCAATCAAGTAATAAAGTTAAATCATAATTTTTTAACAATTGATAAACTTACCAATTCTTGAAGAAGCTCGTTGATGTAGAAGAGAGTGAGGAGAGAGAAAATGCTGAGGAGAGAGAAAGTGCTGAGGAGAGAGAAAGTGTTGAGGTGAGAGAAAGAATAACATAAGATTTAGGGTATTTTATCAAAAGTGTAAAAAAAAATTATAAAGAATTACAGAAATGCCATTACTAATGGAGTATTTTAGATGGTTAGATTAAAACCAATGAACGGCTGAGATGGGTTCTTATATAAGATTGGGTTCTTATATAGAGGAGGGTTCTTACATGAGCCTTCCTCTATATATATATATATATATATATATATATATATATATATATATATATATTAACACCAACGAAAGTTTAGAAAATTTTATATTACCACCACTTAATAGTTGCCGTCCAAAATTCCGTTAAGTGGGTCCATTATGCCACATGTCGTCATATTATTAGTTTAAAATAAAAAGAAAAAATAATAATTAAAGGAAAAATAGAAATAAATAATCCTACCTTTGCGTGGTCTAACAATAACAATCATGCATTTTGATTATTATGAGACAATCCCACATTTGCATGACATTTTCTTTTAACGGACCTTAACTTGTTAGTGACCGATTTTTGTAGGTAATATGCCACGTATCAAAATTTAATAGGTTTATTTCATTTTTTTTAATAAATAATTATAAATACAATAAAAATTAAAAAACCAGCCACCAACCCCTACCGTGAAACCCTAGCTCCTACCCCAACAACCACTAAAAACTGATCGGCCGCCCTCCTTAACCTTCAAAAATGGCCGCCCGGAACCAAGGATGTGTTTTCAAAGTGTTTAAGGGGGATTTTCAAGGCTAGGGTGAGGATTTTCGGGTTGGATATGGAGTTTGGGTAGGGTTTTTCGCGACCTGTTAGGGAGGTTGGAATGGAGTTGTCGGCGGTTTTCGGTGGGTATTCGGCGGCTGGGCGGGGTTTCGGCTGGTTTACAGCGGGTAGGTGGGGTTTTCAGGGTGGTGGCTTTGGCCTGTGATGGTTATGATGGTTCCAGGGGTGGGAATTAGGTTAGCGATGATTTACGGGTGGGTTTTGGTCGGCTTTAGTACTGGGGGATTATTCCAGCCGGCCGTGGGTTAAAAGAATATGACTAGGGGTGAGCAAAAATTCTGGGTACTCGATTCCAGAACTAGTTTAGAACCGCCAGGTCCAGATCCAGAACTGGTTAAACTGGTTCGGGTCTGGGTCCAAAAATAAGGACTCGGTTACAACCAGTTCCAATTCAGGGTCCCAAATTATTGGACCCTGTACCCGGTGGGTACTCAGTTAGGGGTTAGAATTAGCTTTTTTTTTTTTTTTTTTTTTTTTGTTAACTTCAATACTCTTATACTCTGCAGCCCAAGTAAAAGATAGGCCTAATATAAACCCTTTTTTTATTATGAACCCTAAAATAATTCACTTTCACTTTAACTTTCACTCTCTTAGCCTCCACTTCACACCTCTCTCTCTTAAAACTCTCTGACAAAACCTTTCTTTCAGTATCATCTCTCAACTCTCAAAAACTCTAATATTTCACATCCATTAATGGAGAAAGGAAAATATGGAGTATTTCTCGAGCAATTTGCAGGTTGAAGATGAAGACTTTGTAGTTACTAGTTGTATTTTATCAAATTTTGCTTTGAATTCTTGTGGTTTGTTAGATCTACATTTATCTATTTTATCCTTTGTATTTTATGCTAACTTCTCAACATTTAAATGTAATAATTTAATTCTTTTTAATTAATTTTTTTTTCTGTTTTTTCATGTTAATTTTGCATTTCAACTTTTCAAAAATTCGTACAAAAATTCATGAAAAAAAAAACCGGGTACCGAGTTTTGTACCGGTTCCGGGTCCAGTTCCGAAAATATAGGACCCGGTTATACCAGTTCCAGTTCCACTTTTTTTGGACCTGGTACTAACCGGTTTCGGTTCCGGGTCTACTTGTTCTAACCGGGTACCCGGTGTTGCTCACCCCTAAATATAACATATAAAGGTGGGATTGTCTCGTAATAATCAAAATGTTGGATTATTATTGTCAGACCACACAAGATGCGTGAGATTATTTATTTTCAATTTTACAAATTTAAAAAAAAATAAAAACAAAAACCCTAAAACTAACCTAGCCACCCCAGCCCCACTGCCGCCACCACAGCCCCACCCTTGACCTTTCCGTTCCCAGCCCCAGCCACTGGAAGTTAGAGAGAGAGAAGGTCGCTTCTTGTTGTTAGTGTCGCCACTAGAAGAAAACTCTGTTGCCGACGAACCCCAAACAACACAAAACGGCCCTAAATCAGCCACATACAGTCGCAATCAACCGATTTATGGTCAAAATCAACCATTTCAGCCCTATATCGGCTGATTTCGATCGTAAGTGGCCGTTTTCGGTGACCGTTTTAAAAGGGTATGAAAAACGGCGGCCGTTTTCGATGGCCATTGAAGATGGTTGCTGGTTTTGAGAGAGGGAAGGGGAGGGAAAGAAGTTTCCGCTGACTGGGGCTAGGAACGGAGCTATTAGGGTGATTGATTGGCGATGGCGCGCTGCAGGAGGTGGGGTTGATGGTGGGGGTGGGGTGGCTAGGTTAGTTTTACGGGTTTTTTTTTTTTTTTTTTTTTTTTAAAAAAAATATTTTAGACCAATAATATTCTAAAACATAGGTATTGTGGACCCCACTAACGGATTCCATCCTTGAATCATTTAAGTGGTGTTAAAATCAAAATTTTTAAACTTTTTCGATAGTGTTAAATAAAAGTGTTATTTTTTTGTAGTGTTAAAACTCAAATTCGTGTTTTTTTGTGGTGTTAAATTCAAAAATCTATACTATATATTAAAAAGCAGATCTAAGAACGTCAATGTGCCACGTAATCCCTTTTTTGTTACGCCACGTCATCTTTTCAATATCTTATGATGCCACAGGATAAGGAGGATCGAGACCTCAACCTCGCATAACAACAATAACCATTTCACCATCTTAGCCAATTATCAAGTATGTTATTAATATGTAAAAAAAAATTTATATAGGTGCAAACCACAAGGTTCAATTAAAATAAAATATACTAAAAAAAAATTTTAAAAAAAAAATCAATTTTAGTTTGACAATGACAACTACAATTTCAAAAAGACTTAAAAAAAAATTATCGATTGCATGTTTACAACAGTAGCAACCCGGGGCAACGCCCGGGCTACTCACTAGTTTTTATTTATTAGGAGTAACTACAAATCTTAATGCTCAATAGTCAACGGACTCTAGTGTAACTATGTATATGGTCATACCAAAAGATAAGATATTTACATATAGAAATAGAAATATACCACAAAATAAAGATATACAAATAAACAGAAAGTAATAGAAAGAGATTGTTTTAAGTATTTTAAGATGGTACAAACTCTTAAATGAACATGGTACACAGTAATATATTGTGAACCACTAATATTGTAGACACTATGGTTCGTTGTTTTATATTAACAAAATAATGGTTACTATATTAAAATAAAGGTTATTATGTAGAAATAAAATAAAAGTCATTATGATATTATGAAGGTTATACGATGTTATTTTATTTTAATTTATTTAATGAATTTCTTTAAATACTTTTCAATATAGATAATAAATGTTAATATGGTTAAATTAGGGCCACTGTGTTTAACATAACGTCATACTTCAAGTTCTCAATTAATAATGTTAAATGTCACATAAGTTTTAATAAAGGTTACTATGTTAAAAATTAAGTTACTATGTAAAAATTAAGGTCATTATGTTCCATATAACGTCAGTTGCGTGCGTATAAGCCTTAAGTTCACTATAATATTATTGTGTACCAGGTCCGCGCAAGATTTGTTTGTTAAGATGGAGAGAGAATTTCCTTTTTTTTTTCTCGGGACCTCGCCCATTGTTTGCACCAAAAACAAATAAAAATTTATTAGTCAAATCATAATTAGCATCCAAATTATTAATTGATATAATTTCGCTTAACATTGTTATTTATTTTGATCACTAAATGTGGTTTTGGAAAATCATTGCGAATAATTTATTTGAGGAAAAATTGGCCGCAACAACACCAACAATGACAAAAGTGCGTGTAGCAGCACAATCTTTTGTGGGTGCACTCAACATCATAAACTATGCACTTGGGTGCACATAACAACATAAATGACATTGGCAAAATTTAGATTTCTTATTATGAAAGGGAAATCTAAAATATTTTTAATGCCTTTTTGTTTAAATATATTTTTGTTTCATTCCATTCTACTTAATTATCTATCTCATGTAATTAAGTAACCACTAAATTGATTTATTTCAAAAAGTTTTCGCCATTATTTTCTATCATCTGTTTCTTCAATTACTTTTTTTTACATCTCATGTGTTAATTGACTTAGTTTCTCTTCCACTATTATTAACTTTTTCCCTTTAAATTATTCTCTCTCAACCTACACAATTGTAGACACCTAAAAATGTCTCCCCAAAACCAAACCCGATGATGAACAACCTTTCACCGCCATTATTGGTCGGGTTGAGTATGTAATCTTTAGAGTGCTTAAATCCATGTTCATTCCCAATACATTTCATAAACCAACCCAATTCCTAACCCATTTCACCAAACCATAACTTATGTTCCTCTTTTTCGTGCCTTTAAACCCAAAATAATTCATTTCGTGTCTATTAAAATCATTCATTTCGTGTCGTTTTTATAAAAACATTTAGACCAGTTTATTTTGGTCCATAATCTGGGTCCAATTGTTAAATGGTTGGATGGGGCTTGAAAAGAGCTTTTCAACGATATATTATAAGTCCAAATCCGAGTTATAACGAATAAGTTATGGCTAAAATACTAAACTGAGTCCAAACCGAACCTAAGCCCACCTTACCTACGACCCAATGATTATGTGGAGGGTCCAAATGATTTAATTCCACTCCTAATCCAATTAGGATTAATTGGAAGCTTCTATAAGTTTCTAAAATATCTTAATTATCCTTTTTGAAAAGATAAGATTAAAGAGTTTGAAATTGAATAAAACTTTTCTTTTTGAAAATCCTAATTCTATTCGAATTGAAAGACGTTCAAAGATAGACAGATATTATTATTGTGCTTCATAGTTTTTATCTGATTCTTATATTGTTGGATAGCTCTTGAAATTATCTTTCCAATGATATATTATAATATTAATTTCGAGCTATAACGAAAAAGATATAAAAGAAATACGAAACTCTATCCAAAACTGACACCGTCCCACTATTTCGGCCATATATTTTATTCTACATAATATTTGAATTCCAATTGGGTTAGAAAGTAGACTTCAAGAGCTTTCCAACGATATCTTATCCATCTTATTCCGATTTCTGGATCAAAAGATATGATAAAAACAAAAACCGCAAAAACTGCTGTCTATCGCAAGAGTTTTATCCGATTCGAATTCTTATCTTTTCTTGATTCGACCCCTATTTTTTCCTTATAAATAGAGTTCATATCTCCCCTTTTCAATCATCAACAAGCTTGATCATCAAATCATTCTCTCTTCCTCTCTTCTACACCAAAAATCATCCTCTCTCCCTACACCAAAAATATTCTCTCCTCTCTCTCTTGCTCTAGCCTAAACTCTAGCCACCCTATTCTTTCATTTTATATCCCTTAAGCACTCTAAGGAGTCCATGCGATACCCGAAGTTCTATACTTAAACCAAGGCGTGAAAGGTATAATTAACTGAGGGTTTGGACCAAATCAACTCAACCTTTTATTTAATTTAATTTTCATTTGATTTATTATTTATTGAAGTTACTAACAATTTATTCATGATGTAGCAATTTAAAGGAACACGCGGAATGTGAGTAATTAATTAATTTAATAACTTATTTTATTTTCTTATTGCTAGTATCATGATTAGGATTATTATTGTTTGATTTGATTAACGATATTATTGTTGAATTGCTTCCAATATTAATGTTTATTCTATTATTTATTTATGATCACCATATTGCATGTTAAAGGGAATATGTATTTGAAAATCACACCTAATAAGATAATTTGGACAACCGGTATAGGTTCCTTTAATCTTGTTATTTAATCAAGTGATCACAATATATTAGAATTATATGTTGCATTAATATTCAACCAATTTAGCTTAATAATAGTTTGGAGCAAATTGAATATTTTATTTGTATGCCTTTGAGATCGCAGGATCGGAATACTTTTCACAATAAGAATCGAGTAGAGGCCAATACGGGCGAATGTGACTCCATGACTCACTTCGTACCATCATCCCCGATCCTCCTTTCGTGGTTCCGAACCATATGGAGTTAGTAATCTCATGGATTATGAATGGGGTGTAACCTTCACGGGTCAATCGTTGTTGCCTATCGTTGTCCCTTTTCGTGGTTGCCTTTTATGATCCGTGAACGGTTTTCCCTACTTTCCTTGTCCCTAATCGTTGTCCCTAATCGTAATGTCAATTCCCACTTTCTATGAGTGCCAAGCATATTCACCACTATGCTTTTACGTAAGCGCACTTCGAACGACGCCTACAACAATTGTAAATCAAAAACAAGAAAATCAATTTGACATATCCTAAAATCCAATTCTAAAATTATTTTTTGAATTAAGTATTTAAAATCATTTTGTGGGGTTTGGTATTAGAAAGTTACCTATATATCCTGAAATCTTATAGAATAAAGGTATTCAAATGATTTTTTTTTTTAAATTTCTCAATTTACTATTTAACTAAGTGAAAAGGGAAAAGGAAACTAAGTCAATCATGTGAGATCGATATTAGGAAAAAGTAATTGGAGAAGCGAACAAAGGAATATAATAGCACAATTTTTTTTTTTTTTTGAAGGAATCCGCTTAATAAAATGGTGGATGTTTAGAAATGCTTAAATGAAAAAAATAGATAGAAAGTAAGGTTAATTTAGTCATGCATGATGGAAAATCATATAAGTTTAAATAATGTTTAAACAATTATATAAATAATAAAAATTCTACTTTTTTCCATGAAACCTTAGTTTATTAGTGTCATTTATGCTAATATGTGCACCCAATTACATAATTTGTGTTATAGACCGCACCCTTAAAAGGTTGTGCTGCTACACGCACCTTTATCATAGTTGGTGTTGCTGCGGCCAATTTTTCCTTTATTTGATTGATTGATGACTCAATTGTAGAATATCAAATTTAACTTTGCTAAATGTGTTTAAATAGTATAGTTTCAAAGTTTTAAATTTTGATTGTATTGTTGACAATTTCAAAATGTCATTGAATTTTTTCTCCTTGTTTGTTTTTTTTTAATACAGTATAAGTTATTGGATAATTATATGTCGAAAATACCCCAATATAATATACAGTAGTGTTTAATGATAATTATTTGTCTAAAATACCCCTTGGCTTATACTTCCATCATTTCTTTTTAGTTGACATCTTTTTTTAGTCACGTTTGTCAATGCACAAATTCAATCATCAATATCTTTAATTACCGATAAGCAAAAATTATAAAAAGTAGATATTGTGAAAGAAGTTACTAAGAGAAACCCGAACCCGACCCGACCCGAACACGAACAACTCGAATTCGACCCCATTTTACCCAAATTTCATATATTGTAATAATATTAAGTTTTACGCTACTTTTGATAGTTTCTAAGCACTACCCGAAAACGACCGGAAATTTGACCTGAACTCGACCTGTTGACCAAAATTCCTAACCCTAAATACAACTATATATCGTCACGAATCTATCAAGATCCCATATGATTATATTTTTCATTACGTATAAATCACAAAACACAGTCAAAGACTAGTGTGTGAATAGCGCTAAAGTCAAAACGTGTCAACTAAAAAAACAAAGGTAGTATAATAGAGTTATAAATAATATTCCCTCCACTATTTTTGGTTGCATTACTTTTGTAATTGCAGACTCGTAGACAATTTTTTTGAGTAGTGAGAGATTAAGAGATTAAGAAAAAAAGTATAGAGGGTATATGTGATAATTAAGAGAGAGACAGAGATAATTGATAGACTAAAAGGGACAGTGATGCATCTAGATTAAAGGTTCTATGCTTCTATTTTAAGATGTTTCTAAAAAAAAGCTTCTATTTTTAGAAAGTAGTGCATCAATCAATAACTTAATACTAAAACTGACACCGGGATTGACACGTGTCACATCCTAGTGTTGTTTTTTCCCTCCAAAACTCCTCTTCTCTTTTTAACTTTTTTTTTTAACATTTGATTTTATAATAATGCAACTCCAAATATTTTATGTTATCTTTATGACAAGGAAAATTGGCTTAAAATAATACCAACTATCAACGGTATGTGCAAAATAATACAAACTCAACTATTTGCTATTAGCGGTACCACCTTTTGTACTATATGTGCAAAATAGTATGACGTTCACCGGAGAAGTATTTCGAGCAATATTTCGTCTATTTTTATTAATATTTTATTTTAATTAATTTTCTGTTTTCTTTTCAAAATACATCATGTTAACAATTTTCTCTTTAAATTTTTGTTTGGCTTTTAATTTTTTTAACCTGTCAATATGTTTTTAATAGCTTTGGTAATTTAACTTAGGGCATGTACTGGAGTTTCAAAACTCTACTTTGCATTACGTACTTGTCCTCCTAGTACTTTTGAGGTGGCTCAGCGCACTTTTGATGGAGCTCTTCGATCTTCCTTGGAGCGTATTGTTACCGCTTCGGGGCCTGGGTTTGGTGATTGGCAGTGGCGGCTTGCCACCTTACCATTTGCGTTTGGAGGGCTTGGTGTTTATTCTGCAGGTGATGTTCGTCACTATGCTTTTCTTGCTTCTCGGTTGCAGTTTACTGGGTTGCAGACACAATTTCTTCGGCATGCTGGCATTATTGGTCTTGGACGAGCCTTTGAGGATGCGTTGTGTGTGTTTTATGGAACAGTGGTGTAGACACCCATTTGTGTCTCCCCAAAACCAAACCTAGTGATGAATACCTGTCACGTCGAAACATAATCGAATGAGGTGAAAGTGTGAAAAGTCAAGTGTTGCGGTTAGTTTTTATTAAAATCTCTCTTTCTGTTTTCGAAAACACCTCTATTTTATGAAAACGTCAAATTCAGTTTATTTTGGTCCATGATAAGGGTCCAATAATGGTGTAGTTGGATGGGGCTTGAAAAGACCTTTCCGACGATATATTATAAGCCCAATTCCGATGAATATTGAGGAAGTTATGGCCAAAATACTGAACTGGGCCCGGTGCTTTATTTTAATACGGCCCAATGATCTAGAGGAGGGTCCAATGTTAATTATCATTCCTAAAGTTATTAGGATTAATTATAGTTTTCTAGAAGTTTCTAGAAAGTTCTTTTTAATTCTAATATTGATAGGATTAATAATTAATTATCTTTAAAGGTTTTTTTTTTTATTATTTGGAATAAAATATTGTTTTATTATCTTAAATACGTATTTTATCTTCTGTACGGATTCCGTAGATCAAGTTGATTAAAGATCGGATTCCGTGTAAAGATAAAAACGCGCTTATACAGGCTGTCGCCAGACGACAAGTCTGTCGCCGCGCGACAGACCCTGTCGCCTCACGACAGACATTGTCGCGTCGCGACAGAGTCCAGTCCTGGCGATAGCGTGGAGTTTTATTCCTTATCAAATTCCGTGTTTTTCCGGATTATTTTCATTATAAATAGCGTCCGAATTCCTGTTTTCACAATCATCAACTCTCATCAATTCTCCCAATCAACTATCATCAACTCCTATCAATTCTCTCTATTCTCTCTCTAAGTAATATATGCTTTCTTTATTTCTCCCTCTTTTTCTAAACTAGCCTTTTTACAAACAATATTCCGCATTCACTAGACTTAGAGTCTCTTAGCCAAGTTCGAAGTTGCCTTCGCCCTAGACGTGCAAGGTTTGATATTTTCTGAGGGTTTGGTCCAAAACTAGTCTAAACTTTATTCAATTTGATTTCAATTTAATTCTTTGATTATTGTTTATTATTTTCATTGAAGTTTACTAACTTGTGTATTTTGTTATTAGAAAGAGGTACGAGGCTTCAAAGTATGTAATCCTATTACTCTCTTTCAATGTAGAAAGCATGTTTATTAATGTTTATGATTCCTAGTATCATGTTAGGATGTTTATGATTTCTAGTATCATGTTAGGATGTTATTTAATGCTTTCTAGTATCATGTTTAGGGTGCCTTTATTATTTCTAATATCATGTTAGTATCATGTTAGATTTAAAGCTTTGATCTTTATTGTTTAGTGACATGCTAGGATTTGTTATTAATCTTATTAGTATCATGCCTAGGATCTTGCTATCATTATCAAGCTTTATTATGTCTTACCATGCTATTATCGTCGTTATTACTTATTGTTTATTATTTATGCTGCTTGATATTTCTATTGTTATTGCTTGATCACGCCTTTTATGCAAGTTTAAAGGGAATTTGTACTTGAAATCACGCTTAATAAGATAATTTAATAATTTGGTTTAGGCTAATGTGATTTTAATTCAAGTGATCGCCAACAATAGATTTATTTGTGCATTAATTTCAACCAACATAGATAAACAGGGTAGGTTTAATATAATGTTTGTATGTTATTCGAAAAGCGCGCATGAATACGAGCAGAACAAAGTAGAGGCCTATTTTATAGGGCGGGTCCTTTCTTTTGTAGATTGGATTCGTACCCTCATCCCCGGACCCTGTTTGGTTCAAGACCTTATGGAGTAGTTGATGGTCCTTTTGGATTGTCTTTTGGGTACAAGTTCCTTAAAACTTGTTGGCGACTCTTCTTGCTCTTTGTCTTTCCCTTTGGAACGCCACCGTACTTTAGTGTATGATCACAGTGGGGTTCAAGTTTGGGGTTATCATAATGCTTGAAATATTCCCTACAAGTGGAGTCTGACATTTTGTGTAATCCTAGTGAGGTCGCTGCCCCTAAACTCATGAGGAAATTGGCAGATATGTATTTCACAAAGATTACCGCTTCTGCAGAATCTGCTTATTCTTTAACTCCTCAACAATCAGCATTATGGAAATCACAGCAGGGTGATCACACCTCTGCTTGGCTTTGGGCGGTTCCTATTTCGGGGTTGGGTCAGACGATGAACGCCAAGACTTATCGCTGTGTGTTGTCCTATCGGTTGGGTGTTCCATTGTTCTCTATCTCGACGTCGTGCTCTGCTTGTTCGAGGGTTTTTGCTGGAGATATTTTCGGTGATCACGCGGTGACTTGTGTTGCTATTGTGGCTATTAAACATCGGTATAATGTTGTTCGGGATACCCTTGTTGATGTTTGCTATCGTTCTGGGATTTCAGCGAGAAAAGAGGTTGACATTGGGTTGGCTGGAGGGAACGACGAGGCCCTCAGACCTGCGGATGTGTTACTTTATTCATGGGATCGTGGTCGCAATGTCTTTGTTGATTTGACAGGGTCTTTTCCTTTGACACAGTCAGGGCTATCTGACTTTATTCCTGAGCGGGTTGTGGCTGATGCTGCTCATCAGAAGCGGGTTAAGTGTGAAGCTCGATGTCAGGCGATTGTATATGGTTTCAATCCCTTCTCCTTTTCTTCGTTTGGGGAATTTGAGAAGGAGGCTGTTGCGTTACTGAAGCGGATTTAGAGGTTCTCGACGACGCAAGATATTGGGGCTCGTGCTGCAGCTCATATCTTCACTAGGGTAGGATTTGCTATAGCTAGAGGAGTGGGGGCCCAGATTGTATCTCAGCTTCCCACTAATTTATTGTAGGTTGTATGACTTTTTGTTTTTGAGATATGATAATAATAATAATAATAATAATAATAATAATAATAATAATAATAATAATAATAATGATAATGATAAAATATAGACAAATATTCCTCGCGATATTTTTCCAGTGACCAGTGTACTATTTTCCACATATATTAAGAAAGGTGGTACCGCTGGTAGTAAATAGTTGAGTTCGTATTATTTTGCACACACCGTTGATAGTTCGTATTATTTTAAGCCAATTTTTCTTATGAGAACTTTTTTCTTTTTTGTTAATATTTGATTTTGATTCTATAATAAAACCATTCCAAATATATTCTTTTATTTTATTTGGTGTTCATAATTTTTCTATACACATTTGCCTAAATAATTATTCCAAGTACTTTTTAATTGTCTTTCAAATGGAGTATTATTAAATTTTGTCAAAAAAAGTAATAATAAATTGATTCAAATAATAGATTTTATAAAAATTACTTTAAAAAACACTTTTTTCAATTAATTTCAATATCACTGTATACTCAAATTAATTATAATTTTGTTTCTAAAATTTTACTACTACATATATATTATTATAAATTAAGGACTTATAGAGTATAGTTTAACTATAAAATAAATGTTGTGTGTGTGTGTGTGTGTGTTTTTTTTGACACAATAAATGTTGTGTTTGACAATTATATCATATATCTAAATCTAAGAAAAGGTAAAACATCAATTAATTTGAGTATATTATTTGATTAATTTTTATGTTTATTAAATTCATTTATAAATAAGTATCTACTAATATGGCCACTAAACCTGATCAACGCAAGCCTGCCCGAAAAAATTCTCGGGTTTAGGAAGCCCAAAAAATCCATTTTTGTTTAATATTTTACTTACCTATTAATATAGATTATGACATTATAATTTCTATATTTGATGTGTATGTTTTGTCAAATTTTATTTGTTGGATATTCTTACAAAAATTAGACAAACCGTGCATGGCACAGAACTTAATAAGATAGTTTTATAAAAAAAACGGAGGACGTACTAAAAAATTGACAATTAACAACAAGAAAAAAATCAATTTATATTAATAAAACCAAATCACAATCATCTAAGAAAAGGTCTAAAAATCCAAATACAAAGAGTGTAGATATACGTATAATTTGGCACAATGATTTATTGCCTCATGCAACTTTTATTTTTAGAGGATATGTCGTCGCTTCATAATTTGTGGAGGAAGAGAATTCTTGTGATAACATTGAACCTAAATGCAAGCAATCAACATCAATTGTAGCCTCACATAACTTGAGGCTATACCAAGTGCAAAGAATACCTTGTCTTTCGAAGGATGTCGTAGAACCCTGTCTTTTAAATGATCGAAAAAACCTTATTATTTAAATGAGATCGAAACTCTTTCTTTAATTTTGAGGTAGACTATCTAGCTCTTCATAAACGGAAGAACTACTATTATGACCTAAAACAAATTTAAAGAAACAAAGATTGGGCTTCTATTGGCAAAATCCGATGAAAATCCCTTCAAAAATCATCAAAGGAGGCCATCATTTAGGAGAGAGGAGAAAAGAGAAAAAAGATAGGTTAGAGTGCTTTTTTTTTTTCCTTTTCTTTTTTTTCTCTTTCTTCTTGAGAATAAGACAAACATACAAAAAAGAAAATTGCAATACAAAAATAGTAAAAGAAGATAAAGTAAGACGACATTGATTCACTAACTAGTGTGACTGGTGAAATTATTCCATGCTATGATAATTTAGAGTAAGGAAAAACTATTTTGTGCTCTAGCCTTTGTCAATTTTTGTTTCTATTACTTAAATTAAACCAAATCATGCATTAAAATTATTTTCATTATACTTTAATTTGTGGAAAGCTACCAGGGAAAGCATCCGTATTCACATTTGCTACCCCTTTAAATTTTTATTTTAAATAACTACTACCTAAATCAGAGTTTTTTAAAAATCACTACCACTTGACAGACACCGTTACTATTTCCGTTACCACCACCCAACCACCGTCCAACCACCACTCCTTCCCACCCACCACTTCTTTTCATCCACCCGCTGTCAATCCACCGCCGCTGTTCAACATCAAACCAACGTAACCACCACTCAACGTCCAGCCAACCGTCCGTGACTCCCTGCCCGTGACTCTGACCAAACCAGCCACCAGCAAACCCCTTTCTTGCTACCGACCAGCCACCACAACGAACCCCCCTTCCCTTTCCCCGTTCTCGCAGCCCCGACCCGCGACTCCAACCGCCCACCCTATCGGCGCCGACGTCGCGTTCCCAACCCCCTCTCTCCCCTCGAAAACCCCCTCAATCCCAGCCCCTCTCCCCTTGAAAACCCTTTCGATCCCAGCCCCTGTCCCCTCGAAAACCCGATCCAAGCCCCTCCTCGCCCCCTGTTCCCTTTTTTGGTCGCGACGAAGGAATTCCCTGCCACCCAAAACCACCCTAAGCGAAACCCTAAAACTCGTTTAGGGTGGTTTTGGGCAGGGAAATAAAGGTTAGGGTTGTCGGTTTTGGGTGGGGAAGGGGAGGGGTTCAATTCCGACGCCAGCCGTCGCATTATTGGGCGCTCGCCGCCGGCAGGGGGAGGGTGGCTGACGGGGAGGGCTAGGTCTTTTATTTTTTGTTTTTTTATTTGTTTTTAATTTTTAATTTATTTACTTTTATTTTTTTTAATAAACTTAACGGAAATCCTAACGGATTCCGTTAAGTGGTAGTGATTTTAACAGTTAGTGTGTTTGTGTGGTAGTAATATAAAATAAAAAAATTAAAAGAGTAGCAAATGTGAACACGGGTGCTTTCCCTGGTAGCAAATGTGAAATTTTCCTTAATTTGTTTGATTTGTGTCATTGACTACTTTAATAATACGTATCAATTATTTGTAAAAACATATAGTCATATATAATACTTCCTCCGTTTTTTAATACTTGCTACACTTCTCTAAAATGGAAATGTCATAATACTTACAGCACACTATAAATGAAAAGTATTTTGGGAAAAAGTTATACTATTTCTCTTATTTAAAGCACATGGCCTATTAGATTGTACTCCAAAAAACCTCTCACCCCAAATTAAAGTGTATTACAACATGTAATCCCGTTTTTTTAAATAGCGTGAAAAAGTGTGTGTTCTAACTATTAAAAAACGGAGGAAATAAAAATTAAAAACAGAGAAAGCCAATAGGTGAGACTTGTCACACTAATGGCTCCGTGAGACAAGCCCAACAAAAAAAGGGGAAGCACAACCTTCAAAAAATGATAATTGAAACATATGACATACCATCTAGCTCAGACAATTAATTATGTCATCCTTTTCGCCAACTAAGGGCATGTTCAGATTTACTGAATTGAGTTAAACTAAACCAAATTGATTGGAGCTGAATTGAACTAAAATGAATAGAACTGAACTGAATTGAATAGAGGTTAATTGAAATGAATATTTTATGAGAGAAGGAAAGTAGGAGCTGAACAGAATTAAATTGAAATTAACTAAGGGCCTGTTCACATTTACTGAACTGAGTTGAACTGAACTGAACTGATTGGAGCTGAACTGAACTGAACTGAACTGAATAGAGCTAAACTGAAGTAAACTGAGCTGAAATGAATATTTTATGAGAGAAGGAAATTAGGAGCTAAACTGAACTGAACTGATTGGAGCTGAACTGAACTGAACTGATTAGAGTTGAACTGAACTGAACTGAAATTAAGTAAATATGAACAGGCACTAAATTGATTGGAGTTTGACTGAACTAAACTGATTGAAGCTGAACTGAACTGAAATAAACTGAGAAGTGAATTGAACTGAGCTGAAATTAAGCTGAAGAGAACAGACCCTAATTATATCATCCAGCCTATATATTTAAGTATATAGCATTCAGACAATTAATCATGTCATTCACACAATTAACCATGTTATTCAACCAATCAATCATATCAACCAGCCTAAACACTTCCAAGATATTATCAAGACAATTAACCTTGAACGCAAATGGTGGTGGGGAAAGGAAACTACCTCCTTTAGAGCGCATGCATTATGTAGTAAAGGGTGATTTCCTGATATTTGCAAAAACACAAGATAAGTTTGAACATTTTAATCGGAAAGGATCGGAGTTAATAAATCGAGAATGCTGAAACATCACATGTCATTATTCGTTTAATGGAATCATATAAATATAGAATCTTATTCCTCATAACATTTTTGGTGAAATTACTTAGATTACAATTATTCTTCTTGATATGGAATTAGATTCTTATTAATATAATAAACTGAAAACCCAACACAAGAATGGCATCTAATCAAATACTAATACATTTTGCTGAATTGAAATTATTTTTACTGAACTGAAATTATTTTTACTGAACTGAAATAATTTTTGCTGAAGTGAAATTATTTTTTATTGATTTTCTATTATAATTCTTCTTAAGAAAATTGAATTTTACTGAACTGAGCTTATTTTTACTGAACTGGAATTATTTTTACTGAACTGAAATTAATTTTACTGAAATGAACTTATTTTTACTAAACTGAAATTATTTTTACTTTATATCATTTTTTTAAGGTGAAGAGAAAAGGGCCTTAGAGTACGTCGTTTTCTCTTATATACTCCAAAATTCCAATTGAGCTAAGTTAGAAAACCAACTAAATCAAAAATTTTAGCTAATCGTTGAGGCCTGAAAATAGGTTTTATACTGTATCACTCTTCCTCATATGAAAGCATGTTGGGTTTGAATTATGGATGAGATATAATGGTCATCACTTAACATTTCACTTGAAAGGAAGGGTGAATAAGATTTGAATCTGTGATTATTAAATCATGCTGACTCATAACCTCCAACATTGCTTCGCAGGCTAAACACAACAGCAACACATGCAAGCCCAACACCAACCCACCCATCTCCTCACCAATTATAGCACCACCTCACCGCCACTTTCCTCCCTCAACTAACCTGCCACAGCTCTCGAATTTCGCACGTGGACGTCTGTCTAGTATGACCGAACCAAATAAAAAAGTGTAGTCTTTGTTTATCTTCTTTATTGTTTTTATCGTTCTTATTTTTATATTAATTTATTTGCCTCAATATAATTACACCCATATTTCCCAACAAGGAGCCCTTTGAAATTCAATGCGTGGTCCATACAGGCGCGTGTACGATGCGCGTACATGCATTTTGCGGAAAGAACATATTATACAAATGTAAACAATATACAGCTGTAGTGAAAAGAATGTACTATATATTAAAATGTAATGAATTTATACCTAGAGTAAAAAGAACATATTTGCACCAAAAAAGAATGATAAGGACATAAGTCCACGTTCTTTGATTGTCTGTGTAATGTACTTTTATTTGTGACATAATATTCATTGCTTATTGTGAAATGTTTTTTGAATTTTGTCTTTAAATTATGGTGGGTATATATAAATAATGTTCATTGACTAATATTATCATGTTCTTTTATTAATATTATAGATATATTCTTTAGATTTTATTTTTTTATAAAAAGAAAAACCCATAAAATTGGACGTTTTTTTACAAAACAGCTACATGTTCTTTCCGCGTTTTTCGCTTGATACACGCGCATGTACCTTAAAATTTTCGTTTGAAATTAGCTTGTTATAACATTTAGCCTTTTGGTTTACATACACTAAAATAGTTAACAATTAACAAATATTTTTTATACACTTTTACACGACTAGTCATTTGTACAAAAAAAATAATCAAACCAATTCATACAATCAGCTATATCGATTAGTTACCAGTTAATTACCAAATTAGATTATAATTTATATTTATCTTTAACATCAAATTATCGTTAATAATGTCCTTAACGATCCACTTAAATTTGTATGTTCTTATGTTTGTTCTTTGTTAATCAATAATGTATTTGCTACAAAAGAATTCATAAATATTTTTGGTAATGTTATATGTAGCCCTTAGCGTTATGAATAAGCATTAAATATATTTCCTTATTTGATACTCCGTAATACTCCCTCCGTCCCCAAATGATAGTCTCTTATGGGCAAAAATCACGGGAATTAAGAAACTTAAATAAAAGTAGTAAAATTACATTGAAAAGATAAATTTACATTGGGTATGTAAAATAGTAGAGAGAGAAAGTAATAAAAGTACATTGAAAAGTAAAATTTACATGGGAAAGTTAAATTTGCACAAATATTGTTGTAATTGGAGGAAATTTTGAAAAAAAAATTGATATTAATGGTACTTGAAAAAAGCAAATGGGGCTATCAATTTGGGACTAAAAATAGGCCATAAGGGACTATCATATGGGGACGGAGGGAGTAGTTAAAAAACATTATAAATCACACGCAAATCAGTGTTATTAATGAATTTATTTCATTAATACTTTTCTCTTTTAGTTTCTTATACTCCCTCCATTTTTTTATATGCATCACTTGGGAATGCACATAGTTTTAGGAGATAAATATAATATTGAGAGTGGATGAATAAATTATTATAATAAAAGTATAAAAAAAAACACTCATAAAAGAAAAGTAATGCATATAAAAAAAACGGAGGAAGTACAATTTTTTTATGGGGCAATGGAATTCATACTTATCCAATCATTTCACTCTACCTTTTCATCTTTCCTTAAATTGTACAAATATTAAATTTTTTCCCAATTCATAAAGACTTGCACTTAAAATGAAACATAAAAAACGTGTAAGATCAAGGAACAACGTGTGGGGCCAAAGGTTACTCGTTGCCTGATCGTCAATTGTTCTTGTAACATTCATCGTGCAATTGTAAAAAATCTCTTCCTGCAACTGTGTCGTTTTGTTAAACGCGAAATTACAATAATTACTACTCCTAATCCTTCTTTTTTCTTTCTTTTAATTTATTTTTTACAACAACTTATCTTGTGTGTGGTTAGTTATAGTGTTATACCATGTAGCCGTATATAAAAGAATAAAGTAACCTCCTTTAATAAGAACGGAGTAAACTCTATAACACTGACTGAGTAACTCCTAATCTCCTATAACACTACGAATATATCAATGATGTCTGGTCATACAGTGTGATCAGCCCTATAAAAAATTTATGTTTTAAGAATAAGTAAGATTCTTGAATCGCTAATCATATCATATTATCATATAATATTAAAAAATTTAAAAATTAAAAGTCTAGTCAGCAATCAATATCGTGTATTCGTCATCATCCTAATCCTTTTTTCTTTCTTTTATTTAATTAATTTTTAAGTATATTTTCTCTCCTCCTCCTTTCAACCCCTTCCTATAAATACCCTCTTCATTTTCCATCCTTTGAGCCTCTGCTTGTTCATTCTACTCTTTTCTTACAAAAATCAACCTCATTTTCTTCAAAAATTATTCCTACATTTAGCTTCATTGTATTTATTCCTCTATTTTATACGATGGATTTCGGAAATTTATCTCGTGCTTCTACCTCCTCTCCCTTTGATTGCCTTATGTTTGGTAATTAGCTCACTTTGGATACAATTTTGTTAAAGTTAATTTTTCTAAGCTTTTAATTATAAAATTGTTATATGAATTTGAGGTAGTCGGTAAAATCAGTCGCTAAAAGCACGGATTCTGCAACATATAAGAATTAAGTAGTAATTTAGGTGTACATCACAAAATTATGTGTCGATCAATGTTATTAATGCTTTTAGTTTAAGCTCGGATCATTTTAATTTCCATTGACTAATAATAAGATTACATTAGATAGAAATTGATCAATGATGTAAAATTTATATGATTTGAAATTTTGAATATGCAGACTTGGATGATACTCTGTATTCTTCTCACACTGGAATTGGTCTGGCTCTCAAGAAAAACATTGAAGGTTCTTGAACTTTTTATTTTGACAATATTTAAAATTAAACATATTATCATAAATTCATAATTATAATGTAAATATTAAAATTGTTGGCAGATTTTTTGGTGGAGAAATGTGGATTTACAAGTGATCAAGCTTCGACTCTTCGTGTTGAGCTCTTCAAATCTTATGGTAGCACTCTTGCTGGATTACGGGTAAGTTTTGACTAATATACTTCGTATCTTTTAAATTTTGCTACTTCTTCCTTCTTTTAAAATTACAACATGTTGACTTTTAAAGGTTTTTTTTTTTTTTTTTTTTTTTTTTTTTTTTTTTTTTTGAAATATATATACATTCCAAAATAGACGGTTAATATATTATAATTATTGTATTAACAAAATGATAATTTGTGTACAATAACATTATTTATGAGTAGATGTTTAACTAGTTTAGTTGACTAATGTTATGAAAAGTGTCTTGTGTGATACATAAAATTTGTAATCAAAATCTCATTGACAAACCTCAATTGTGCTCTTATAAAAATTTTAAAGAATAATAATAATAATCAACAACTATTATTGACAAGCAAACTTTATAGTACTCCGTATTACAATAAAAATATAATTTTAAATGTTATTATACCCCCATTTCCTAGAAGTTTCTTGGCTTATGTTCTAATTTTTCCCTTTTTCCTTTAGTACTCCCTCGTCTTTTTTATTAATGTCCACTTTCTATCATCTATTACTCACATAATAGAGAGAAAGTGGACATTAACAAAGAGACGGAGGGAGTGATAACTTTTCTCTTGCTTTCATGTTGTTATACGTAGTATATACATCAAAACATATGTAACCATACATGTTTTTGCTTTTTGATATACTTGTACGGCTTATTTTTGAATAATTTTGTTAAACTATACCATTGATTAAATCTTAGCAACTAAGCACAAAATTCTTTTTTTAATTTTATTTTAAAATATAGCTACAAAATACTCCATTAATAAACTACTAGAAATTTTTTTAAAAATAAAATGAAAAATAATGATAATGATGATGACGACGACGACGACAAGTACGTATAACAGCTGATTGATAATTCTAACAATAATTATTTGTATTATTGGACATACAGGCACTAGGGTATGATATTGATGCTGATGATTACCACAGGTTTGTAATTATATACGATGTATTTAATTTGATTAATTTTTTTAGAAATCCAGTTTAATTATTATATGTATATGTTATATAAATACGTAATTGCTGAGTCATTTGGTTCCTTAGTCTACCGAATTCTTTTAATATTATCAATTGTAAAGAGTAAGACGTCTAATAAATTTGGTTTAACAATTGACAGTTTCGTGCACGGGAGGTTGCCATACGCGCAGATCAAGCCAAATCCTAACCTACGCAACATCCTACTCAGCATCACCCAAAGAAAGATTGTAAGGCTTGATCAAAAAAATACTTAATTTGTTCGAAATTAATAGTCACGTTATTATTTTATGTTTCTCTATTTAATTAGTTCTATCCATGTGGTATTTGAACCTTTTGATCATTTATTGATATTCATTTTTCTTTTTTTTTTTTTTTAATTTGAGGGCAGATTTTTACAAATTCGGACCGAGTTCATGCTACAAAGGCTTTAAACAGGCTTGGAATAGGGGATTGTTTTGAGCAAATTATATGCTTTGAAACACTTAATCCAAACCTCTCAATGGCAACTCGTCCTGATGAAATTCCTGTTGTTCTAAAGCCTTCGATTGATGCTATGGAAATTGCGATTTCTGCTGCTAATATTGATCCTCATCGCACCGTAAGAAACACTATAATTTTTACATATATGTTTCAAGTTTTTACTTATATCCTATTCAATTAATTAAATAGTTAAGTTAAAAAGGTTTAATAATTGAGGTGATATGACAAAAAGAACTTGAGAACAAAAGCAAAATAATATATGTCAATCAATATATAGTGAAATGACAAAAATGTCCTTAAATTAATACCAATAAGTTAATTTAATGTGAGATAAAAATGTAGCTTTTAAAAATTAATTTTGTGTTACTTTACCTATCAAACATGCTACTCTTTTATTCGTTCTCTTAGGACTTGTTCTCTTCACCTGAAATAAGGAGATTTGATATGATTTTAATAAGATTTGATCTGGTTTGATTTGAATTTTTATTATCTGATATGGTCTGATCTGATTTAATAATTTGACTAAATTTTAACCGTATTTTAATACTAATCTATAAAGAAAAATAATATTAAAATGGATTTTATTAGATTCGTCTCATAAAGAACTTTTCAAATACGTAATTTTCATAATTTTTAGTAATATGCAATTAACAATATTTAGCATTAAGTAAATGATAATTAAAATTTCTGATCTGGACTGATCTGAATGTTTCTGATCTGGTATGATTTAATCTGAATTCATTAAGAAATAAGCAATAAGTATCTGAAATAAGTTGAAGAGAACATGTCCTTATAGTAACAAAAATGGACCAAACAAATTAAAATAAGTACATCATTATATAATTAAAATACTTGATCATGTCTATAACTTCGCTTCCGTATTTAGCTAGTTACAGAATAAAAATTACGGCATATTAAATTAAAGTATCTCAAATTATGCTCTCTCTGTTTTTAAAAATGTAGATTTTCTTTACGAGACAACTAGCATTTAAACAAAAAAGGTTATCAAGACATCTAATAAAGACAAAGCACTTATATTAGCAACACCTAAAAGCAAATTCTAGAACAAAAAAAAGTGAGACAGTATAACACGTTTGTTTGTAAGATTAGTAATTAAATACGATGTATACAAAATGAAAAGCTAAGGTGTCAAATATTTGACTGATTTTGCAGTTATTCTTGGATGACAATGTTAAAAACGTCGCCGCTGGAAAAGCTCTCGGTCTCAAAACTGTATTGGTAAGTTCACTTCCACCGACAAAACTATTTTTAACGCATTTGCCCGTAGTACTGCTCTATTTTTTTTTTTTTTTTTTTTTTTTTTTTTTTGCCGTAGTACTCGTATTTTATTTTGTTTTATCTCCAATTATTTTGTAACGGTGTCGTTTTCATGTGAGACGTGTGCCCATCTAAATAAATAAAATAACACGTGATTTGTACTAGGCTTTACACGGCCTCCTATTATCAGGAGTTTTTAAAAGTCTACACGTCAAGTTCTAATTGGTTATTACATTATCCTATCAACATTTAACAACTTCATAATGGATAAATGCGCAAGACCTAGTAAATGAAAAAAAGTTGGTTTTGGAATAAAGAACCTACTATGTGTAGTAATTGTATATATCACATTAATTGCCTTTCTTAAGATGCCACAATTTTACTACTACCCTAAACACAAGGTTATTTTCTATTTTTGTATAGAGAAAACTTATCCTTTTTACAATATTTATAAGTTACGGAATAATTTATGTTAGTTTTGTTAGTACGAAGTACAAGTTAAAGTTGTGTCTACTGTAAAATCTAGGCATGTTTTAAAATTTAAGTTTCAAATAAAGTTTTATGAATAGTATTACTAATACTATACTTTTTGTGAAAACTTTGAAGGTTGGACGAACAACAAAAACTCAAGATGCAGATTACGCTCTTGAGTCAGTGAATAACTTAGCACAAGCAATTCCAGAGATTTGGCAAATCAATGGATCGTCAAAGGATGATGAAAGGGCAATTGGACGGTCTAGGAGTGATCTTGAGAACCTTCTTATTGTCGGGGCTTAAAATACTTTGCAAATTTCCACTACCTCCTATACTTCGTCAAAATAATGGGTGAACTGATTTTAGCGCTCCTAAAATATAAAATTGCACTCTTCTAATGTGGGAAACTTACATAAACATGTGATCTCACCTAAGAAGCGCAGTTATATGTTGGAGTGCAAAGATTGCTACTCATAACCGATTTGTGTTGGAACTAAACCTAAATCTAGTTGATCAATGTAGCGTGTATATCTTTTCTTCTCCATTTGTATGTTTTGGAGTTTTGTAAATGCATGCACATAGATGTTGTGAACTTATGAGGGCATTGTTGTAAATTTCATGAATGTCATCTGATCTTGTTATGAATAATAATAATGTAAAGAATATCCAGAACATTCCTAAGCATCAACAACTCAGCATAGTGATCACAATCCATCATATACAAGCATATGGTTTCAATAATTGAAATTTGTTAAATGTTGTTTACTTGTAAGATGACTTTTAGTGGATGTATGATGCGATTTCTATGATAGCTACAACGTGGGCTCTACGTTGATTGTGGCTCATATAATCTTTACTATGTCTATGCAAGATATTAGATGTAGCCTTTGGCTTTCTCTAGCCCTCAATTCATCATCCACCTCACAAAAAAATATCTTCTTCATACAGATTGATCGATAATCTCTCAATTTCAATAAGATTGTTTTGATTGTTATTAATTTTACTGTTTTTAGGACACGTGATTGAATAACGATATAATTAATTAAATACATTGTTGTTTTAAGCTACACATAAAAAAAAAATTTAATATTGTGAACCACACATCATGATGAATTTAGGTATGACATCATGTGATATTATTCTAAATGAGACAATGTGATATTCTAAATTAAATGAGACAAAATTCTAGCAATGGAGAGAGTACTTGACACCCACTTATATACAATATACTTCGTATATGTTATGTAAAAATCTTATAGGAATAAGGCAATATTACGTTGCCACAAACTTTCACAATAGTTTTTCATTACTATATCATTTGTAAATGCCCCTAAAGATACAAGTCACTTTCATAATCATCATCAATTTCGCTTAGTTAATTTACAATCTTTTAATTAGTACATTATATTTGACAATCTGTCTTTAAATTAATCTAGATGTATAAAATATCATGCATATTGTATATCTTTACATCGAAATTTTAATTATAGTCACCCTTAAAATAATATAGCTTTTATAATATTTTATTTTAAGAATATGTTATTCTTTCGTCAGTTTAAGCTTTCTCTATCTCCATTTTTTTTAATATTAAATTGCTCCAAAATTTTCTTTAACCCAAGTTTTTTATACCATTGCATACAATTTCCACTTAAAAAAATTACTTATTTGAATTATTTGACAAATAAATTAAAAAAAAAACAAATTTTAAAAAATCACATAAAAATATAGAATTTGATATGATTGGTGTCATTTTCATTTGAAAGTGTTGTTGTCACTTCTTAATGATTATATACTGAGGTGGTTGAATGATTGCATTTTAAATCAATATATCTTTCAATTTGACATACCAAATGTGAACATCTCTACAAAAATCATTTGTTGTAAGTAATAGGTTAGTGGATTGCTAATCAACTTATGTATAGGTGTAGACACCCATTTGTGCCTCCCCAAAACCAATCCAGTGAGAATTCTTTTCACGTCGAATCATAATTGAATGAGGTGAAAGTATGGAGAGTCAAGTGTTGCGGTTTAGTTTTATTAAAATTTCTTCTCTCTGTTTTTGAAAATAACCTTGTTTTATTAAAAATAGCCAATCCAGTTTAGTTTGGTCCATGATAAGGGTCCAATAATAGTGTAATTGGATGGGGCTCGAAAAGACCTTTCCAACGATATATTATAAGCCCAATTCCGATGAATATTGAGGAAGTTATGGCCAAAATACTAAACTGGGCCCAGTTTATTATTTACATACGGCCCAATGATCTAGAAAAAGGCTCAATGCTAATTATTATTCCTAAAATTATTAGGATTAGTTATAATTTTCTAGAAGGTTTTTTTGAATTCTAATAGAGTTAGGATTAATGATTATTTTAAGATGGATTTTTATTTGGAATAAAATATTATTATTTTATTATTATATTATTATTTTTAATTATACGTTTTTAGCTTCTGTACGGATTCTGTAGATTAAATTTGGTTAAAGATCGGATTCCGCGTTGAAAGCGCGTGAAAGCTAGACTGTCGCCAAACGACAAGTTTGTCGCCTGGCGACATAATGTATTTCTGGCGACAACGTGTAGTTTTATTCCTTATCAAATTCTGTCAATTTTCGGACTATTTTTCTTATAAATAGGGTTCTCAACATCCGTTTTCAATCATCAATAATCAACTTTCAACAATCATCAATTCTCTCTATTATCTCTCTAAGCAATATTGCTTATTCTTTCTCTCTCTTCTTCTAAACTAGCATTTACAAACACAATACCGCATTCACAAGACTTAGAAGCATCTAGCCAAGTTTGAAGTTGCCTTCGCCCTAGACATGCAAGGTTGATAATTTCTGAGGGTTTGGTCCCAAATCTAGTTTAAACTTTATTTAATTTGATTCTTATTTAATTCTTTATATTTTCATAGTGTACTAACGCGTGTATTTTGTTATTAGAAAGAGGTACGAGGCTTCAAAGTAAGTAAATTAGTTTACTCCCTATTTTATTTGCAACGTAGAATGTATGCTTATATTGTTTAATTCCTAGTATCATGTTAGGATGTTTTTATTGCTTTCTAGTATCATATTTAGGGTGCCTTTTATTATTTCTAATAGCATGTTAGTACCATGCTAGGTTTAAAGCTTTAATTTTTATTGCTTAGTGACATGCTAGGATTTGGTATTAATCTTGTTAGTATCATGTCTAGGATCTTGTTATTATTATTAAGCTTTATTATTAACATGATTTTTATTGTTATTATTATTATTATGTTGCTTGATATTATTTATACATTATTGTTATTGCTTGATCACGCCTTTTATGCTTGTTAAAGGGAATTTGTACTTGAAATCACGCTTAATAAGATAATTAATAATTTGGTTTAGGCTAATATGATTTTAATTCAAGTGATCGCCAATAATAGATTTATTTGTGCATTAATATTCAACCAACATAGATTAAGCAGGTTTAGGATTAAATCTAATGTTTGCATGTTAGTCAAAAAGCGCACATGAATACGAGTAGAATAAAGTAGAGGCCTATTTTATAGGGCAAGTCCTCTCTTTTGTAGATTGGATTCGTACCCTCATCCCCGAACCCTATTTGGTTCAAGACCTTTTGGAGTTGACGATCTCATGGATCGTTAAGGGGTGTAACCTTCACCTCGTGAACGGTTTACAAGTTCTTAAAACTTGTTGGCGACTCTTTTGCTCTCTTTTCCTTCACTTTGGACGCCACCATACTTTAGTGTATGATCATCGTGGGGTTCAAGCTTTGGGTTATGAACGATTGAAATATTACCTACAATAGGCTAATCAGCTATACAAGAGTAAGCACTTCAAAATAATTAAATGAAATAAAGTTGTATTCAAGTGTATATTACTCCATATGAATAAGGGAGATGTAAGGGGGCCATTGTCTAGAATTATTTGGAGTATTAGGCTAAATAGATAAATGACTTAGGTAGTAAAATTTGTAGGACTGTCTTAATTATTCTAGAGGTCATATGATATAGTGATATACTTGTAAAATCTAGTCCCTTAAAAGGAAAAAAAATCGATCATACTCGTATGTACTAGCTAGAATAATTAACATAGTTAAATTTACCACATACTAATGTACTATTTTGACCTTATAAAAAATATACTTATTATAGTAAAACTTTCATATGAATAAGGAGGATCGGAGTGGATGAAATTTGAACTCGTGACCTTGTTGTCAAATGAGCTTTTGATACTATGTTAGAAGACCAGTTCAACCAAAAGCTAAATTTAGCTTAAGCTTTTGGTTGATGTTATCCTCTAACAGTTTCACTAAGTGGCATGAGCATGGATTTTTTTTTAATAGGTAAGAAAAAGGCCCTATTAAGCCAGAAGCTCTCACATGCGAATTGCAGGCTAGGCCACTGAGGGTCTGTTCACTTCAGCTTAATTTCATTTCAGTTCAGTTCAACTCAGCTCCAATCAGTTCAATTCACTTCATTTAAGTTCAGTTCAGTTTCTAATTTCCTTCTCTCATAAAATATTCATTTCACCTCTATTTAGTTCAGTTCAGTTCAGCTTCAACTTCAATCAGTTTAGTTCAGTTTAATAAATGTGAACAGAACCTTAGGAGTGGGGGAGAAGAATAAGGGAGTCCTCAACCTAATTAAAGTGTGTGGGCTTTGCTTCTCACAATCTTAAGTAATACTCCCTCCATTTTTAATTTTATTAAGTGCTCCATTTCTCTTTAACACACATGTCAATGCAAATCTTTGAATATTATCTTTAGTTATTAATAATAAGTGACATAACTAATTAACAAGTTCCAAGACTATACTTTTTTGTTACATATAAATCATAAACATTAGTTAAAGAAGATCAAGTGAATATTACAAAGAGTGCTAATAAAGCACTTATTAAAAAAAATGGAGGGAGTAGATAACTGGTTACACTTTTAAGCTATGTTCAACGGTTCGAAAGATCAAATTTGGTCAGGTCTTATCCGATTTTAAAATTTGACCAAAGTTAGACCTTATTTTTACACTAATCCGTAAAATAATAACATATCAAATGAGATTCATATTATTATGTACTTTCCAAATTTAAAATTTGCATAATGATTTTAAGGATATTTAATGAAACTAAACACAAATAAAAAGATAAGATTTGATCTAAATAGGTTTTCTTAAAAAAAAAAAACAAATTTATCAATTTAAATAAGTTAAATTGAACATATCCTTGTCATATTAATTGACTCCAACTTTCAACCAACCCATTACATTTTTTTCCTTGATAGCTTCTCTCAGAATTTCTTAAGAGAGACATAATTGAATTGTTAATATAGAGCCATTTAACCAGCCTTCTCCCACAAATAGAGCCTTGTAACAATCAATTAAAAGCAAGATGGCCTGGCCTTCATGTTCAATTGCCATAGGCCAACATTCACTTGCGCATCAAACAATGTTGCATTTTGTAAAAAAAAAAAAAAAAAAAAACAAGTTGCATTGCTATGGTTTATCAAACATACCTATCTATACTTTAGTATTTAAAAACTATAACCAAGAAACTAAGAAAGACATATGTCCTCATCCATTCTATTACACTTCTCTAACCATAGTGCCACATGTCATCTTACACTATTAATTTTTTATTGCACCATTTTTTTTAATTCTTTCATTAAGCTTATACTTAATCTTTCATACACACTTCATCTCTTCATCTTCATCTCTCCCCTTTAATTCAACCTTTTCCTATTCTGTCTTTAATTTTAGCCCTTCCACCTTCTATTTAAGCCTCTTTTTCGATTAAAGTTCCATAATTTTAATTTCTTTAATCATGTTTCCGATTACATATTATACCCTATAATGACAAACTGATATTTCTTCACTTATCTCTCAATACAATTTTATATGAATAACCCGTGCATTGCACGGGCCAGAAAGCTAGTTAACACCATAAAAGTCAAGACCTTAAAATCTAGTTCTTTATGTCAATTGTTTTACATAAAATGGTGGTGTTGCATTTAATTTGTGCTAAATAACAGTCATTGAGCAAATTAAAATTGAGAACGAAAACAATAAGGAAGATAATCAAAATACAATAATTTACACGATCAATATATATAATACTTGATGCTTTTTTTTTCCCTCCAAAATCCCCTCTCCGGTTTTTCTTGTTTAGCCAATGATATTAATTACCTAGTATAAGTTATACACAAAATTTTAACCAAATCATATAATATATTTGTGATTATATTGATTCATATACTTTCCGTTTTTGTAATTAATATTAATATAACTTAGATAAAAAAAAATTATACATATAAAAGTTAAAAAATATTTTTCAAGGAAAATTTATGCTAAATTTAATAATAATAATAATAGTAATAATAATAATAATAATAATTATAATTATAATTATAATAATTCTAATAATAATTATTAAAGATTTTTGTAAATATGACAGGTAAACCATGTACTTTGTATTAGATTATAACTACTGAAGCAGAAGCTATGACAAGAAAATTTTAGGGTCTGTTCACTTCAGCTTAATTTCTGTTCAGTTCAGCTCCAATCAGTTTAGTCCAATTTAGTTAAGTTCAGTTCTGTTCAGCTCTTAGTTTCCTTCTCTCATAAAATATTCATTTTAACTCTGTTCAGTCGGTTATGTTCAGCTCTAATCAGTTTAGTTCAGTTGTAATACCCCGTATTTTTATATGTATTTAATTTTAAATAAGTATTCGGTGAGGTATTTAAATAATTTGAAATGATATATTTATGGCATTTTACTTATTTATTTTAAATAAGTTTGGAAATATTTTATAAAAAGAAAGTTTGTTTAATTATTTATTTTATTAAAGTTGGGGTTTAATTTAGGAAAGGTTTATTTTAGTAAAGTTTTATTAGGAAAGGGATTAGGAAAGATAAAAAAAGTGAAGTTTAGGTAAGAAGGGTTTCTAGAGAAAGGGGTATAAATATTCAACACTTGGGCACATTAAACTTTGCCCAGAGTGGAGAAAACCCAAGGTAAACTTTCTCTCCCTTCTCCTTTATTTTCTTTTCTTTTTCTTTCTTTTTCCCCTTCCCCTTTGATATTGACCACCGCCGGCCACCAGCAGCAACAGTAGCGGTGCCACCAGCAGTCGGCTGTGGTGCCGTGGTTGCTGTCCGGTTTTTGAAAGTTCTTTTTTTAAATCTTTTGCTTTAATCCTAAATCTAATTATTAATTATGAGTTTTGTTGTTGATTTTATGATGTTTGATTATAGAATGTTAATTAATTTTCAGATTTTAATTTAATGAAAAAGCCCTAATTTTTGAAACCCTAGATTAATAAATAATTGTGTATTGAAGGAATATGATTTAGGGTGGGTTAAATCTTTAATTTGAAGGTTTCAAAGCATATTTACAGAAAGATTTCATGAATTAATATTGCTGGAATATTTGGTAGTATATTAAAAATTAAGTTTCTTGAAGGAATTTTGATTACCCATTAATTGGGATTAAAGTGTGAGGTTTTAAATTAATTTTCAGCTTGTTTTAATTAAAGTATGAGTGGTTTAATAAGAGTATATATTGCTATAAATTTGTGTAGAGTAGATATTAATGTCTCTTTATAATTTGATTTGTAAGAGATTTCCAATTCAGTGATTTTGCATAATCGTGGCGATTCTAAGATCGTATTCAAGGTACGTTCGCGTATTTATTAGCATATTTTTGATGATGTAGTAACATGTTAGGGTTGATCAATTAATCCTAAGTAGTATCTTGCTAAGATTATGATTGGAAATTGTGGATTAATTGATGTTGGTGATTGAATTATGAAGCATGAATTATTTGTGATGGTTTATTGATTGGAAATTATTGTTTGGCATATTATATATGAACCACACTTTTATTTGTAGCATGTTAGAATGCATGTTTAATTAAATTACTTGTTTAATTAAGTTTGGAATATTGAAAAGAAATTTATTATGGTTCATATAATTTTTATTGATGCTTAAAGCATGAGGAAAGAGCTATTAGAGCTATTTAAGTGTCTTTGTACTACACGAGAATTAAATTATATTTTGGTGCCTTAGTGAGTTAGTGCACTTAAGGTGTTTTTAACATTGAGGGATAGGAATTGTGGCGCTTTATGCGTTTAAGGTGTCTTTGACACCGAGGTAGATTTAAAAAAGGTTCAACATTATATTAAATATTATATGGTCACTAAATATTCAAGAATTAAATTGGTATGTTTGAATATTCTGATTGAATGGTTATGGTTTGAGAGTCATCACCAAGTCTAATAATATGTAAATAACATAAAGTGAAAAAGATTACGCACCAAAACTCTTGGAACGTATATACCTTGAGTATGAACATATGGGGGGGGGTAGTTATGCAACTTTATATTTGACCATAACTTCTACTGGGAGTACAGGATGCTGTATATTCATTTTATTATTATGCGCAAGAATTTTGCCACTTACGAGTGGTTCTTTTATATTGGCACGGTTAGCTCCCGTGTTAAATTAGTACCCCTTTATTGGGGCAAGTTAAGGGGAAGCCTGTCGATGCGTAATCAAGCTAGATAAATTATTTAGATATTTAGTCATGGAGTCATGTTGTATATTGAATGCTTGTAAACAGGTGCAACAAGGTAAGTTGTGTGATGATATGATGAAAGCATGTTAGTGTGTTTTATTTACGCTTACGTACTCAGCTTTGCTGATTGTGTGTTTGTATGTTTGTTTGGCCTTATCTTTACTTTGACCCTGTGATGACCCATCTTTAATGGAGAGAAGTGGGGACAAGTAAAGAGAAGCTTTTCAGGTGATGAAGCATATTATGATGGGCATGAGTGAAGAGCGAATCATACTTAGTTTCCATAAGTTTACGATGTGATTTAATGCTTAAATGAATTTGAATTCAAGTATGTGTATAAACCAATTTTAGAATAGTGAAATAATTTCCAAAGATCAAACTATAAAACATTTCACAATATTTATTTCATAAACATTCATAAATCTTTGTTCAACATTCAAACATATTTCATCATTCAAAACACAAAACACATTTGTATAAAATCACATATTTAAAGATCTAGCCACGAGTATGTACCTCGATCTTTACAACTATTCCACCTAGATTCACAACCATGAACTATCTCCTAAATAAACATTATATGGAGTATTTTAAATAAGCATCAAATACAAAACCTTATAAAAATCATAAAATTGAAAATAGATTTTAGTTTTGAAAGACTAACCGCAAAACAATATAAAGTAGCAAAGCTCACGGGAAAGTTCATGTTGAAAAGAAGAAGTCAGATCTAATTGCAGAAGCTATATATCATAGTATATAACTCCGAATTGGGTGATTCTTGAGCCTAACCTCAAGAATTTTTCGGGAGGAACAACTTTGTCTCAAACAGCAGAAGGCTAAAAATTATCAGAATTGGTTGAAAAATGGCCTGGAACTCATACGAGATGAAGTAGTACGAAAATGGGAGGAAGAAAGAAGAAAAGAAGGATGGACCTTTAAGAGCAAGAGACTCTTGGATTAAAATGGCTGAACTTTGGTTCTATTTATAGAGTTTGAGAACTTGGGGGTCGAGTATTCAAGCTTGTAGAGGAAGTTTATGAGGTCATGCTATTGACATCATGTATGATGTCAACAACTTGGAGATCAAGTATTCAAGCTTGTAAAAGAAGTTTGTGACTTTGGTCATGCTTTAAAAGTAAGAAATGGACTTATGTCCTTTGACTTGGAGCAAAAAAATACTCATCAAAGTACAAAAATCTTATTTTGGCCACTAAATTTCCGGCTTGCATATCAAAATCTTTTATAAAACATAATTTTAACCAAATGATTTTCGTAAATAAAACTAAATAAAATTCTTTTGAGTCACTTTAAAACATTATAATATGTATTATTAATAAACTATGACGTATTCAAGTTAAAACATAATTAATAGTTCATAAAATGGGTTTAAAAATACGGGGTATTACATACACATTATGAGATGCTTCCACAAAATCATGAATTACTAAACAAAAAAGAATTGTTACTTAAAATCCAAGCATTTTAAGTTTCTTAAAAATTTATATTGTTTGAGAGTATTTTGAGAAAAGAATAGAGCATAAATTTGATGCTTGATGTATGGGTGGGGTGGACTCCCAATTTATAGATAAATAAAAAATTACCAAATATATTTCGATTAATGAAATATATTTATATTAAGCAACTATTATCAAATCATACCAAATATCTTTTTTATCTACATTGACTTATCGGTATAAACTCTTTAATTTTATAGTAGAAAGAAAATTATAATATTGAAAACATACACTTTGATACGTATATATGTTAAAAAAATTTCATTTTTTTTTTCTAAAGATTTGATGTATAGATAAAATCAAAATATAATGTATAAAACTATTAAGGGCCTGTTTATTTCAGCTTAATTTCATTTCAGTTCAGTTCAGCTCCAGTCAGTTCAGTTCAATTTAGCTCTTAATTTCCTTCTCTCATAAATTATTCATTTCAGCTCTATTCAGTTCAGTTCAGTTTAGCTCCAATTAGTTTAATTAGTTCAGTTCAGTTTAGGTCCAATCAGTTTAGTTTAGCTCAGTAAATCTGAATAGGACCTTAGTTTTTTTTCTCTACGGGAGATAGGAAATGAATGAGTCAACTTCTCTTACATAGTTATGTAGAGCAATGTTCATTTATTTTTCAATTAAAGAATAACTTAATACTTTTCATATTACGTTCTTTTATTTTTGTATCGATCATTAGTAAAAGGGCCCATTATTACTAATTGAATTGTTAATGTTTTTTTTCCCTATGAGATTAGTTTAATTGATAAACCGTGCATCGCACGGGCACTATGCTAGTTTAGTCAATAAGACCTAGTCCGTAGGTGGGAAATTCGAATTTTTTTTTAATCGTCAATGGTGAAATACTCCCTTTATGTTTATATGAAATAAGTGTTACATTTTCCTTGTACAAGTATGTCAATAAAAGAAACTTTTTTTTTGGTGTTTAAAGAGCCACGAGGGCGGGGTGAGAATCGATCCCAGGATCTCCTGGAACCGGGAGGGAGCCCTAACCACTTGAGCTATCCCTCACTCTCAATGAAAAACTTTGACGGATAATAAATTATCAATAAGTAAAAATTATAATAATTGAACATAATTAGTTATTCATTGAGATGATTTTCCAAAAAGTACCCACAAAACTATATCTATTCTTATGTATAAGTCACAAACATTAGCTAAAATAAATTAGATGATTAGTGTAAAAGGTCAAAATATTTTACTTATTTAAACACGAAGGAAATAACAATATAATTACAAGAAATATTTCTAAAGGTAAGATCTACTTGAATGATCAGATTGATCACCCAATGGTTCAATAGGTCTTGGCTGCACTCTAGTGCAGCCAAGATGGCTGCAACAAGGGGAGGCCCAAAAGACAACATGTCCGCGATCCGCCCAAATCAACACCACGCTCCATAAAATGAACATTTAGTTACAAAAAAAAAAAAAAAAAAAAGAACATGAAAAAATGAACATTTAATAACAAAAATGAACACGTAAAAAAATAAACATTTAATACTAAAAAGTGAACATGTTATAAGGAAATGATCATTTATTAAAAATGAACATAAATTTTCTAGACCACAACCTTAAAAATGAATATTTAGTTAAAAAAATTAACACATAAAAAAAAAGAGAGAGAGAATATTCAGTAATAAAAATGAACACATAAAAAAAATGAACATTCAGTAACAAAAAGTGAACATACAGGGAAAAAAAAATTGGTATCACACAACCATAAAATTCGGATCAACATTGAAAATTCTCCAACTTAAAGGCAAATTCATTGTACATATCATATACTTCATCATCACTTCTTACTTGTTTTTTCACTAATTCAGAGTCTTTGTCTTCTACAAATAAAGTTAATTTGTACTCACTAAAAAATAATAAATAATCAGGATTTTCATAATCATCACGACATATGTTCATAATAATTATTTAGAATGTTCATAATATATAATCTTCAATACAATAGTTAAAATAATTATCACTCTATACGTCATATGTGTTCATAATCAATAACAAATATGTTCGTAACGAATAACGAAATATATATATTCATAATAAATTGTTCATAATTTCAACACTAAATGTTCAGAAAATTTAACTTTCAACGTATTATATTTTACTTTCAACCTAATAAAAATAGACATTTCATAAAAATATATGAACACTTCAAAAATGAACATTTAGTTTTAAAAAATGAACACTAATAAAATGAACATGTAACAAAAAGTTATGAACATTTAGGATATTAAAAATGAACATGATTTTCATACAAATTCAAATTCATTGTATATAATTATTAATGAAAAATAAAGATAAAATAAATTGTTGAAATATGTTCATTTTTTATGTATTTAATATTAATTTTTGGTGTACTAAATGCTCATTTTGTAAAAGATGTTCATTTTTAAATTCCTACGTGTTCATTTTTTTTAACAGAAATTATATTCAAGATCGATTGTAATTATTTAAACTCTAAAAAATTGAATATACACCTTAAATCTAATCTTGATTCATCATAGAGAAAATAATTATTAATTTGTAACATGATTAGAAATCAAAAGAAAAAAATCAAAAGTAAGAGTCTAAGAGAGAGAGAGAGAGAGAGAGAGAGAGAGAGAGAATGACTACAAATTAAGCAATACAATTGATATTCATTAACAATAAAGAAATTTAATTGATATTCATCACAAATTCATAATAATTTCAAATAATCAAACAATAATTCATCATGCATGATCAACGAAATCATACAAAATAGATAAAGCCAAATGATTAAATCTGAAACTCATAAATTTAGAAAGAAATGAGTATACCAATCAAAACAAGAATTACTAACTCAAAAATTTATATAAACGAAGAAAAAAAAACTTTAAAGATTGAATGAAAGTGAGGTAAAGAGGAAAGAGAAAATTTTAAATTGTGAAGAAAATTGAAGAGAGAGAAAAATAATAGAGCTAATGAAGAAGAAGAAAGAGAATTAAGATATAAGGAAGAAAAAAAATAACGTATGTTTATTTTAACATACTATATGTTCACATTTAATGCTGTTACAGCTAGCTTGGCTGCACTAGAATGCAGCCAAGAATTTGTGCCCAATGGTTCCTTTAATAATGCAAGTGTTAAGAGTACAACAATCTAATTTGGGCTGGCCAAATTAATGGGTCAAAAGCCTCAAAGTCTTTCAAGGGCTTCTCCATGCCTTATAAAGACCACATTGCCTAAAGTCCAAACCAATCCCATTTGCCGCTTGGTCCAAATAAGCCCATGGATGGGGCCCACATATCTGATTGGTATAAATACACCAAAATCTTATAAAATAAATTATACAATACAAAAACACTTCTACATTTGTTACACTAGTTTTTATTGAATTCTCTCCTTGAGGAATAATCATGCGTACTGACGTAGGCATTGGAGGGGTTTCCTCGGACACACCAGCGAAGCCACTTAACGTGTTATCTTGTACAGCTGTTCTTCAGCCCATTCTCATACGACCTTAGCCCAGTCTTCTACTCACGAATAAAGGTTAAAGTTTTGACCACATTATTTCACCCGAAACAACTAGAAAATCCTAATTTACTTTCAAAGCATAATTCTAGTAGCCATCTAAGCAAAACCTGAAAGAAACAAATGGGACAAAAATTGAAACTGAAAGTTTGGTTAAACTTTATGGCAAAGGCTTTTTAGCGTCGATAATTCTTTGTAAAACAGCCATAACACTTTCTCGTTTCTTCTTATGAATGGATATATCATCAATTGTTGGAAAGCTATTGAGACAAACTTTCACCTCCAACTTGAAATCATTTGTAGAGAGATATGTGCTTTAAGTCAGCTCATTGATACTTTTCATTAATTTCAAGACACAATTAACAAATGGAAACAAGTAAAAAAGAAATTCCACCAAAAAAAAAAAAATGTAAAGCCATAATCTTATACACAAGATTTCAATCACAATTATCAACCTTTACGGTTACTAATGCTTTCTGTGTTATTATAAATACCTTTAGGTATCACACAATAAATATTTGAAATTCAAAGACTAATGATATACAGGCTCAAACTCGAAATCAAATACTGTCCAACTTCATATTGAAATACTATTCGGAATTCCTTTGCCTGTAAGTCCCCCAACTTTGGTGTAATCTGATGTGTTTGGATACAGTAAAGTGTATGGAACTTTAACCGGTCCCTGTCGATTTTTCAATTTCTTGTCATTGTTCCTTTCTGTTATATTCTTTTCAATATCTGATAGCTTCATCTGAAATCTCTGAAATGCAGCTAGTGGTTCAGCATCAGAAGTCCACTCAGGGGTATCCCTCTGCCCAAGGTAGATCTCATCTGTGGAGTGACGCGACAAAATTTCAATCAATGAAACTCCGAGGAGTGTCTGAAACTGAGCTGTTATTGTTTTCAGAAAGGCTCTGTCAGGATCAGACTCGAGTTCAGCATATTCTGGAGTGCCTGGCTGAGGCATGAAGCGCCTGCTTACAGTAGGCCGGTTTGGGAGGTACCCTGCATAAGGATACTGTCCGAAATTGACAGCAGCATGGAGTGCAGAAGCAACCCATATGATGATGGTGCATGTCTTTGTAAGATCATTCCTGGTTTTCATTTCCGACCACCATGGTTCATCTTTCTTATCACCATGGCCTACATAGCGGATTTCTTTCCACCACGATTGCAGTTCAGGATCTTTTTCTACTAGGTCATCTGTTGGGTAGTAGCAAGAGCAGTAATCATTCACCCATGTCTCAATTGCAGACCAGATTTCTAGCCCGTCAACTGCAAATGGATAATCTTCGATCAATAACTTCAGACCATGGGGTTGGCTGGAATCCTCAACTGCTACCCCTCTGAAATAATACAAAAACAATGTGGTCAGACCGGAAAAAATGCAGTGCAAGCTGCACATTAGTTCTAAATAATATATCAGCATGGAAATACCGTTTAAGGAGATCAGCAGGAAGTGCTTCATCATTGAAAACCCAACTTTTGTATATGAATGAGGACATTTCCATTGCATATTTCGCTGGGAAGACTGTTCGTTCCAGCACTCCACCAGCATTGATGAGGATTTGCCTAGCCAAGGCATTAATGTTCATTGTGTCGCGGAAATGGGGTTGCAAAAGCTTATGAATTGGGTGAATAACACTCATCTGTCTATTAGTTGCAATTATAAATGGTTCTATTATAGCATGGGTGTACAACCTGCAACAACAATCGAGTGTTACTGTTAAAACTCTGAAGCCTGAAGTATCAATTTATGCATAAGGTCAATGTAGCCTTTGTATGTCATGAATATTACCAATGACAAATGAGCTGATGAGTGCCAGAATCATTGACAGCCGCGTAAGCTTTAGCTAACTGCCACACCGAGGCTTCAACACCCTCTTCGGCAGGAGTATAAACTTGACTAACAGCACCATGTTTTTCACCTTGTGGATGAGGCAAGCTGAGTTCAATTGCCAATGGCTTCAGTGTACCATCATACTTAAGAAAGAGGATTGTCCTTGTCGCGTATGTCTTTGTGGGGGTAGAGTTTATCCGCGTTAGGTATGGCATTAAAGTATCATGATGATCTAATATATACAACCTGTTGCTTTTAATCGCCTATGGTTCACCATCATAATAGAGAAGTCAAGAGAATTGGCAAAGGAAATTAAATAAACTGTACTTATCAACGGATTAATAAGATGCAGAGACATGTTAGAGATGACAGCCTTACTTGATCTGTGGAGTATCCATCCATGTTCTTTTCAATGTGCTCCCTGGTTATTTTACTGTTTTGATCGCCATAGAGTTTTGGATCCAGCTTGCTCTTCGGAGGAAACTCCTACAAAATATATAGGCGCGTTATTATATGAATGTAATAGGTAGAGTAATCATCAAACTACATTAGTTATAAGAAGCTTTTATATTACTTCAAGACGGCTGATGAGAACAGGATTCACTCCAGCTAACATTTCGCGACCAAACTCCTCATCAGTTCTCCAAGCAGAATTTTCCTCTAAGATATATAACAAAACAAAGCCAATTTTAAGACAGAAATTTTAGCATTCGTTCACTCAATATGTTGATTCATAACTCGTAAAATGATGATTTTCAATGCAAATTTAAGTTTTATGATACCTTTGATAACATCAGGTATAGGGAATTTGAGAAAATGTTCACCATCACTTCGGATAAGTTCCTTAAGCATTTCCCATGGGACCCTATCTTTAAGTTTCGTGAGTGCCCCATCTGGTAGCTTGAAGCCTCCCTTGTAAAGATTAATGACATCTTCGAATGAGTCAAACTCATTAGGCGTTTTATCACATATGGATTTCAGCTCTGGTAGTAGTATCTGAACAAGAGATTTCAAGGCGTAAGCCAGAAAATCTGAAAATTTGATGTGTCCAAACCGCTCATCTCTTGGAACGTATATATCAAGACTAAGAAGTGGCAATCGACTTTCTGTGTTTGGATCTGCAATAGACAGTAAACCAACTGTTGTTAATAAGATTATTGATTGCTGCAATGCAGCTAATACACTGAATTCTACTGATTGAAGACATGATGCTAACTTGTTATAAGAAAGTACTGAAAATCAGTTTACTGACCAGCTTTTGTTGGTTTACGGCCTGTTTTCCCTCTTCGTGGATAAGGGTATTCACTCGAGCCCCCAAGAACAGGACGCGCATACTCTTTTCCCTTGTCAGGCAATCCTAAGTCATTGTAGTAATCATAATCATATACTCTGTCCCATTCTTTAAGCGTGCCTTTTCCATCACCTCGTAGATTCATAAGCTCTTCTTCTCTATATTTGCGTAATGCTTCTGGTGTCTCATACGGAAGATAGGTCTGATGCAGCAAAACACATGATTATCAGCAAAAGTTTCAAATGATACTTGGAGCATATTTTTACTGAGAATTTTCGAGTAAGTTTAGTTGGATCTGTTTCATCCATTTTGCTTTTCCTTACCAGCCATTAGTCATTGTATCGTTTACTTACTGCTACTGGCTACTGCCATTCAACATACTCAGTTAACCAAATTTCAGGATAAAATCATCTTTTCATACAAAGTACACTTAGGGGGTGTTTGGTATAAACAGTGTTAATGAAACAAAAAGGATTCAAATAAATAATAGGGGAAAGGGTAATGATAAGCGTTACCCTTACTATAAGTTTGGTATTTTAGTGGAATGGAAACAAGTTGAGTAGATTGTGATTGAGTAAGGAAACGTATTTTGTTTCCACTACTTTGTCGAGGATAACAAATAGGGGGATTTTGTTACCCTTAGAAAACGATATCTGTTACTTTTATCCCATACCAAACAACTAGAAATGGAAACACTTAATTGAATCCGTTTCCTACATCTAAAATCATTAAACCAAACACCCCCTTACATGTATAATGTTATAATGTGCTTTTTCTTATGTTACAATGTGTTTTTAGGATGATGTTGTGTACTTTACATGTACTGTAGAACAACAATTGCATTCAACAAACCAGGTATAGTTTCTAAATTGCGTAGCCACCCACCCAATTCCAAGTTATGCTCTACCATTTTCTTTGTTCTTTAATTCTATACAAAACATCATATGTCAGATACGGGTCTGGGCCGCACCCGTCACGGGAGAGTGCAAGTCCACCACTTACAAGACCAAGGAGGTTCCACCTCAAAACCATATAGCAATGAGGGGAGTAGCCCTTTGGTATTATATATTGGTGCCCTTTAGTGTTTAGTGTTTTTATTGTGGGATAAGAGAATGCTCACATGCGGGTTGTTCATGGGCTCAACATCATATTTCGTCAATCTCTCTAGGAACGAACAGATCCATGGATGGTGTGAAGAAGATAAGGTGTAATAAACTAGCTTATTTGTCTATCGCATTATTGGGAATATAATCGGTCCATGGATGGTGGTTGTGCTAGTGTTGTTAATGCATTGACATTATTGTACAAGTAGTCAATGTTAGCTCTGTCTCCGTCTTTAAAATTGTTGTATGTATGAAGGTGGTGAGGCCGGTGATCAAGCATTTTACAGGAGGTAGCTAATATTATAAGATTGGTGATATGGTTTTAAAATCCCCTTGTATAACAGTAATAACACACTTGTATTAATGTATTAATCAAGTATAGTGTTATACAACTTCTTAAATTAATTGCACTATTGTAGATTAGTCAATAATGTTATAAGTATAAGTTGGCAAGTGATTATAAGATTGATGTATTTTTTTTATTTCTCGTATAGCACACCAATAATAATGTATTGGATACGGATATATCTACTATCACAAAATAAATAAAATAAAGATAAAATTATATCTTGTTCCTTTGACCAATATTTTTTTTTTTTTTTTTTTTTTTGACGAGACCAATATAAAATAATAGTAGTAGTAATTTGCATATATTTTTTTTTTTGACAGAATTTTTGCATATATTTTTATATAACAAAGAAAAAATTACTAAATTAAAATAGATAATCAACATATATCAAATTAAGTTAATTTTAATTTTTTTTTGAAACAAAATTAATTTAAATTATCAAAATTTGTTCAGATGAAATTGACCTAAATATAAACTAATAACCTTTCAAAAATATATATATATATATATATATATATATATATATATATATATATATATATATATATATATATATATATATATATATATATATATATATATATAAACTAATGCTACATAGAGTAATTATTAGGTTGTGATTATTATATTTACAGTACCTACACTAGTTTTTCGTAAAATAAGATGTAGGTGTATGGTATATATACCCAGGTGCATAATAAATGGTCGTCGATCAATGAAAATGTAATAAGCAAATTACTCCGTACCTTGTTGGAGAAGAAGACGCGATTGTATTTGTAACGATGAGCAGGGTAAACCCATGAATTGCAGACAAAATGTACAGGGCCATGTCCAGGAACATCTAGCTTTACAGTTTTGAGGTAAAATTGACTATGATGATGATTTTTTATGATAAAAGCACCAGGAACACCCAATTTGTCGTGCCACTCAAATGTAATATTGAATGTTGTTTCTCCAGCAGTAATTGGTGTTATTGTTGATACCCATTTTTCTACGTATGCTGATTTCCCCAACTTTCCTCGTAATCCCTTTCCTGTAACAAAAATTGCAATACGTCGGTACGGTATTGTACACATATTAGAGAATAAGTTTCCTTCATTAATTGCTACAAAACGTTATTTTATTTTGGTATGATTCTATGCAAGTGACGTGTGCTTTAATTTCAACAAATATACGAAGGTATATACATTTAATTTAAAATTATATCAAAAAAAGGGGTCAAAGTTAAGAAAAAATAAGTCAAATAAGTCACTTATTATGGGACGAATGGACTGAATACTATCTGTTATTCATTTTTTTTTTCCATCCGGTTCACCCTTTGGACTAATTCGGATTCGGGGATCAATTTTGAGTGGTTAGGTATCAGTCCCCTCCCAATTATTGTTGCGGGGATCGATTATTCAATATTTAGTTTAAGGGATATGTTAAATATTAAAGACTTAAAGTCATTGTATCAGTTAAATAAAAGTTATAAAAAAAATTTGAAATTCTAAATGTACTTGTATTATTATTATTTTATTAAGGGAATTAAAAAACGTTGAAGTATGTAGTCCTTTGGACTTTGGTTACAAAAAGTGAAACGATAGAAATTTAGAAACTCATTAGGATTATTTGTTTATTTAATTTAAATCAGGTAAAAAAGCTTAATACGGATTATAATACTTCTATATTTCTCTACGTCTTTACCATCCAAAAATGTAATCATAAATAATAATGATTTTTTCTATTTCAATAATAAAAAATAAAAAATCATAATGATTATATTTTATGAATATACCAATAATTTTTTCAAGAGACTAGAGACTTGTGGTATCCCTTGATAGTTGATATATGATGGAATTTCTTGTCAATTAAGTCATTTTCTTAATAAATCTCTATTACTCCGTATTACTCAAACAACGTTTTAAAGTAGATATACATAATGATATCTTATGAAGAAAAAATTTATGATGGTGGACGGGACATTAAGACACTTCTCACACAAGTTACAAATAAAATCATATAACTACTATGGAGTATTCCCTCCAACTCTTTATACAAATCTTTGATCAATAATTTTCCTTAAGAAATTAATTTTTTGAAAATATATATTTAAATGAGCGTATTGTCTTATGTATTGATAAATATTGATTCAAGTTACTCTTCAATCATATAATAACGACTACAAATGAGACAAGCATATAAACACAACTATACTACCAACCAAACGATTACTCTCTGTCTCCTAAAAATTGCCTCGTAACTTTTGTTCATTTTTTTAAGAGGAAGTGAAAGCTAAAGCATATGTAGTAAGTGTAGTGGGAAAGAAAATAAAGTTCGTCAAAATTAAATAATGGTTTCATATGTCTACTTAATATGAGTTTAACACTTAAACATAACAAGATTAGGAAATTGTGCAATTTTTAAGAGACGAGGGTAGTTGATTGTGAACCTTTTCCAAGATATAACGACATAAAATCACTAATCACCCATATGCATGTGAAGTTGAATTGGGTGGGGTGCAAAAAAAAATGAGCAATAATTTAAAATTGTATAGTCCAATTCTATATGTAACAATTAGGTCCACTAACATATTTTGCAGGCTAGAATACAGAACTCAGGTATTCATTCATTTCATTTTGAATCTATGAACCACAAATAATGAGTTTGTTTTTAAAATTATGGGTTTGGAAAGCCAGAGTAACCTTACCAGGGTCAGATTGATCGGCACTAATGAGTTGCAAGGAAACACCCTTGCCAACAAGCTCATGAATACGATCTAGAAGCGAGGCCGGGACATCGGTGAAGTCGAGCACATTCTTTTTCATCAAAACGACCGTCCCTCTAATCTTCTTAATGTTACTATTCTCATGTGTCTCGTTAATATTGTTGTTACGGGAATGGTGTTGGCTCTCTTCGGCCACGCCATTCCCGACTTTATAAACATTTTTTCGGCCGCAGATTAATATATCTGCGGCCTTATTAATGATGTTTGAGGTGGGGGAAGAACTCATCTTTAACTTCCACAGGGGAAGTTGGAAAGAGAGAGCTAGAAAAAAGGACAACGGGGATTGCTTAGTTGTAGCAAAAGTAAGATGTTTGATGTGAGGAGAACATAGATCCTTTGGCAGCTTTATTTATTTATACAAGTACATGTAAATTTTACATACTATACGGAGTACAAAGTACTTTTTTCTTTTTTAGTATATTGTTTGTATATCAATTTTTTTAATGAGAATAATGGACGGCGAATGTTCCCTTAATATTTATATTAAGGAAATTTTGCAAAAAAACCAACTTTTAAATTTTTTTTTTTTTTTTTTTTTTTTTTTTTTTTTGTGCATAAAACCACCTTTTAAAAAAAAATATTACAATAGACTATCAATTTTAAAAATTTTGTTGCAATTTACCACTTTTTAGCCAAATTTATCAATTTTTTTAAGCAACAAAATTTTTAAAATTGTATACATTCAATTTACAGTAATTTACTGTACATCAATCGGGGGGTCACTTTTATCAAATTTAGAGTTAATTTTACAATTTTTTTGAGTAACTTTAAGCATAAATATTTTATAACTTTTATTTATGTCAAGGTAACTTTTATTCATATTAGGGTAACTTTTGCTCATTTTAAATTAACTTTATAACGAAGGTACAATATTTATTGTATATCTGATTTTATTTAAAAGTTTGTCTTTACGGAGTACTACATACTAATATTCTCCTTATTAGTGATGTGCATATTATATTTTCTCTCCTCCCTACTTATATCCACTTTTACTTTTCAGATTTTTTTTTTCAATAAAAAAAAAAAATATTAAAAAAAAAATTCAACCTACCTCTTCATTTCCTCAACCATTGTTAAGATAATAATTGGAAAATATTGTATAATATCTTTGGGTTTCCTAGTTATGTTAATATTCTATCTTATTCCTATTATGTTAGGGTTAGGAATATCTTTGTAACTATATATATTCCTCTTAAGTGAATGAGAAAGTTAAGCCGTTCATATTATTTTGACAACCATAAATTAATGTTTTTGTAATATTTCTCCTAAAACTTTGTGTACATACACATTCCAATACTCTTCTTTACTTTTACACTTTTAATGTGGGACGACAACACTTTCACTCACATGTCCAGGGTTTGCTCATAGGCTCAACACTCCCCCTCACATGTGAATTGTTCATAATACTAACACAGATCACAACACAACCTAACTTGGTTCTGATACCAAGATAAACGGGCATGGGCCGCACCCGCCATGAGTGTCCACTATACGAGTCCAATGAGATTTCACCTCAAAACCATATGGAAATTAGGGTAGTAGCCCCTTAGGACCTGTTCTCATACGTTGAAATTCGGTTCAGTTCAGTTCAGCTCCTAATTCTCTTCTCTTATAAAATATTCATTTCAGTTCAGTTCAGTTCAGTCAATGAGAACAGACCCTTAACCTTATAAAGTGGACACAATTATCTACTTTACTTTTACACTTTTTAAATGTGGGAGAATACTTTCACTCACATGTGAGTTTGCTCATTGGCTCAACATAAGAGAGTATTAAACTATCAAATGTTGCAACTAGTAGTAAGTGAACGAAAGAAGTACGTATATGTTTAAACATTGAGGAGAATAGTTTTGGAATAGGCACAACAGTCAACATAATATTAGGGTAATGAGACGGAGGGATTACCATTTAACCCTCTAAACGTTTTTTTATTAGTGGTAAGTACTTGATGAATTGGAAAATTAAGCTGTAAAGTGTATGTGGAACACGTTGGATGTTGATTTGTGGGGTTAATGAAGAATAGTAACCTTTATCTCTTAATTAATTGAAAATTTAAGTATCGATTCCTTATTTGTAGATCGATATATCTTGATTCTTCCTTGAATATTTCTCATATTTTTTTTAGGTTACAACTTACTCCTGTACATGAATCACGTTTCATAATATTCTTTGCCATAAAATGGCTTGCGCTACTTTCCACCTTCCTTAACCTTTTCCCTACTTGCCTTTGATTATTATAAGGAATTAAATCACCATTGTTTAGAAAAAGAGAATAAAGCATGCATCTTTACGTTTTAGATTTGACATTATTTGTCTCTAATAACAAAAAAAGAAGATAAGAATGAAGTCGGGGAAGATTCAAGTCTATAATCTTGTAAACTTTGTGGAGCTTTATCAAGGGGTAATGACACAGCCGTGTTCGTGTGGGTAATTTTGTTAATCTGAGGTGTTACAAATCTTACAATACATAATAACTTTTTTCATGGATATATAAGAAATATGGTTAAATTTACCTTCAATAATCATAATTTATTCTATTATGCTTTTTTTACTAACTTCACCAATTCACTCCAAATGTATATATTCACTCCTTATGAGGGTGTTGGTGGGAGAAATGAAAGCATGAAAGACATCGTTTTGCATAGATTCTTTTTATTTGAGAATTAAAATATAATTAGATACAACTTGAGAAATTAATTAGTTTTATAACTTTTAATTATTGCAATTCATTTTCATAATTATTCAAATTCCACACATAGTATATAAAAATGGGAAAAAAAATCCCTACAAAAAGTTCCTAATTTTAAATAAAAAATTTTACCCCATTATTTTCTTTTATAATTTTTTTAATACTTCAATACTTTTTTAAAAATTCAAATTAATTCATTTGTCTAAATCTCTAAAACTATGTATTAATCAAAGTGTAACACTTTAAAAAATAACATAGAGCGAGTACATGTATACAACGTGCTTAATATTTTGTCCTATTTGACTTTTTACGGTCTTCAAGACGCGTTTTATAATGGCTTTATATACGTAGAGCGAGTACATGAATACAACGTGCTTAATATTTTGCCCTAATTGACTTTTTACGGTCTTCAAGACGCGTTTTATAATGGTTTTATATCCATCTTCATACATGTAATAATTATAAAAACTAGATATGAGTAACAAAATTTACAATGAGACGAATCCATTATATCCCTAATGACTAGCCAAATGGTGTCGACCACTCACTTCACATATAAGCACTTAATTTAGGTTATAAGGGGTTATGGCAATGAACAAATGAAGTTACCTTGACAGATAAATGATAAATAAAATGGAAAAAATGGAGTTAATCTCATTAAAAAGTAAAACTATTTAATAATCAAAATAATAATTTAAAAGAAGAGGAGTTACTCGAATGAACAAATAACGTTTATTAATTAATTTATGTTACTTGTGTACTAAATTGGGTTACTAACTTACTATTATGGGTAAATTAAGGTTATTTATACCAACAATTACTATTATTTTTATAAGCAAACATGTCTGTCAAAAAGTGAAAATATATTAGCAAGCATGATCACACCATATGACTAGCCACACATGATCGAAACTTATTTTCAGTTCAGTTCAATTCAGCTCCAATAAGTTCAGTTCCAATCAGTTCAATTCAGTTTAGCTCTAATAATTTCAGTTCAGTTCAGTTCTTATCTTTATCTCCCTCTCTCATAAAATATTCAGTTTAGTTCAGTTCAGTTCAGCTCAGCTCCAATAAGTTCAGTTCAGTTCAGCTCAATTCAGTCAATCAAAACAGGCTCTTACTACTAAAAAGAAAACTTGGGAAAAAAAAAGTATTGATGTCTTTGTTGACTACTCTAAACTAAATTATACGAAGTACCAATTGTACAATAGTTGTTCACAGTTCACCAATACTAAGAACTACGGGAGTACGAGCCTGTTCCGATTTACTGAATACAACTTAAATGAACTGAATTGAATTGATTAGGACTGAAGTAAACTGAACTGAATTTATGAGAAAATGAAATTAGGAACTAAACTAAACTGAGGGCCTATTTTCTCCTGCTTAATTTAAGTTTAGTTCAGTTCATAATTTCCTTCTCTCATAAACAATTAAGTTCAGTTCATAATTTCCTTCTCTCATAAACAATTAAGTTCTGTTCATTTCAGTTCAGCTCATTTCAGTTCAGTTCAGCTCAGTTCAATAAATGAGAACAGACCCTGATTAGAGCTGAACTGAACTAGTTTACTTTTAGAATTAAATGAATAATAGTCAACTATTAGTGTACTTACTACTCCGTACCTAATTAAACAGATCATATGTGCTCACATCTTTAGAATAAAAATTTTAAAAACAGATTTATTTAAATTCTTTGTAATAATTCAAATATTTGTATTAATATACTAAGCTACAAGAACGTGTTGGTATATAATAAGAATTTTTTTCCCTGAAATTGGTTGTGGGAATCACCTAATCACACTTGTTAAATTTTAATGTTTTAATGATTTTTTTTTTGGTTATGTTTTTATGAATTATAAAGGGATAATTATTAATTGTTGCATCTTTTTAATTATATTTTTGTGCTCGTAGATCCATTTATCCTAATCTTTGGTGATAAATAAATGTAGTTGTAATTTTCTATAATGAAATTGGTCATTTAAATAGATGTTCACATGCAAAAGGAATCCTCCAACAAAGATTTCATAAAGAAAAATTGTTTGGTATCATCTTATCATACAGTATACACGCCACCAAGGTTCCATTTGATAAGTCGTAGTCCGTTTTAATTTTCCTTTCCAATGAAGGTAAACATGATTTCTTGTTCCTTGTTCTTTCCGATTTCTTTCCTTAACTGTTTTGTCCCGCGGACCACTTCGCCATGCACAACTTGTACTCTTTCTATTTTCTTTAAAAATCGTAACATAATTTAATTTTTTAAAATTGAAAATTAAATTCAACATAATTTTAATTTGAAAATGATAATCTTTATTTCCCTTTTCATCGTATGAGTTACTTTTTTCTCCATCTAAAATAATCTGCATACTTTTCATATTACTATTAATAATAAACCGATGAAGCAATTAATATTTAAAATTATGATTAGCGCATAAATTTTTTAAAAAGTCTATGATATTTAGTAAAATAATTCCTTAGTTTTCTTTTTACTTGCAACATATGCAACCTCCAGACACACACTATTAGGAGGTCAATATGATTTTATCAAAATAAATTTAATACAAGGAATAAGAAAGGATACTTAAATATTTTGTGTGTGAAGATTATTTTCATTAATGTGTCTATTTACATCATTAGTTCATTATCTAAATTCTATTTCTAAAACATGTCATGAATCATGATGTGTTGCAGCAAGTAAAAGAAAACAAAGAAAATACTAGTTTGTAAAGCAATAATAATAATAATACTATCATATATATGTAGTAATTCATTCGTTACTGAAAGTTCAACTCACTAGCCTTTAATGAACATCTTTAACCATGAATAACTCCGACTGTGTATAAGTGAAAATTGTAAAAAGTTGGAATTTGGATTAATTATAATTAGCGAAATCTAATAAGATCTCACATGCTAATTTATTTATATTGTATAGCTCATAAGATGTACGTGTTCAAAGTTATTTTGTTTTGACCACATGAGTAGAAAGTGGGTCAAACTAATCTATAATTTATGAGAAAAGTGTTTAAGATTAATACATGGTTCCTTTATTATTATTTTTTTTTAAAGTTTGACACGCTTACTATAAAAGCAACAGGTGCATGAAAATTATGAATACATATAAGAGAGCGAGATGAAATATAAGGTGGGTGCCTGTAAGAAAATGTGATAAGTAAGATAAATTAAGGAGGGAGTATTACTTTAAGAAAAATGCCTAAGCTATTTGCTTTTCTTTCAAGGAAAAAATTGATATTAGTTTTCATTCTAGACTTGGTTCTTGTCGTGATTAAAACCTACTTTCAATTGCATGCCTCTACTTGTTGAATGTGAAAGATTCTATGACTAAGAAAAATACAACAAACTATCAAAATAAACTAAATTGAGTCATATGAGAGTGAGGGATAGCACAAATTAGAGCTCCCCTCTCGATTCCAGGTGATCATAAGATCGATTGTTACCATCCGTTCTTGTGGCTCTCTAAACTAAATTGGATAGTCATTATAGAAGGTCAATATGTTCTTTAAAACTACGGTGGCGACTCTTAAATATTAAATTATCAAATATTCCAATATAATTGTAGCGAGAGGCCCTCATGGCGTAAATCTCCTACACTATGCACTTTTTTTATTTCCTCCTTAGTTTTTTTATTGCACCATGAGTCCATGAGGGATTTCACGCTTGTCAATGCATTACTTTAGCTATTAATATCTTCAATTATATTTTTGTAAAAATTATAAAAATTTGATACTTGAAAAGAAGATTTAGAGACGAATGATCCCACATGACTATATTTTTCTTAATGGATAAATCACAAATGATGGTCATAATACGAAGGAAGTATAAATAGTTCTCTCTAGCTAGAAACTCAACTTGGAAGCTAAAAGAGGGAGAAATTAGTTAAATAAAGCTTTTACTATCACGAGTTTCATCATCTCGCATCATTGTCTACCACTTAAAGCGCATCATAGTTATCTTCCTTCCGTCTTTGTTTCTTTCTTTCTTCTTTCATCGATCTATAGTTTGTCAAACTTATCACTAAAGATACATACAATTATACAAACATACAAATGAATGATAATACATGTAACAATGACCGTTGTTCGTGAAATCAATCTTAATCATATAGATAAACAATTCAAGGAACTTACATATGTCTATCAACTCTTTGCATTTTAATTTCTTGGATAATCTGTTCAAGAAAAATGTTTGATTAAACAGATCATTTGTCAACATCAATCAACAAACTATATCCTTTATAGTCCCTTCTTAAGTAATCTATTTATTTGTACATGAATACATCATTCTACTTGTGGTAACTTTTACTACTACGTATTTCTCTTATAAGAGTTTTAACTTCTCCTACGCGCTCTCTTATTTGATGTGGTGTATCTTCTTGATTAATCAATTATAATCATGAACAGTCATAAACAATTTCACTCTTCTACTATGCAATAATACAAGGATCGGTCTAGTGGAAATGTTTACATCTTACAGTCATGATGTCTTTAGGAAAATCTTTCGATTTAGGGCCTGTTCACATTTACTTAATTTCAGTTCAGTTCAGTTCAGTTCAGCTCTAATCAGTTCAGTTCAGTTCAGTTCAGTTCAGCTCCAATCAGTTCAGTTTAGTTCAGATCTTAATTTTCCTCTCACATAAAATATTCATTTCAGCTCAATTCAGTTCAGTTCATTTCAGCTCAGCTCCAATCAGTTCAGTTTAGTTCAGTTCAGTTCAGCTACAATCAGTTCAGTTTAGCTCAGTTTAGTAAATGTGAACAGGCCCTTAGTCCCTCTTATAAGTTCAATTAGAGGTGTCAAAAGTACACCTGACCCGATCCGATCCGAAACCGATTCGAAAAATATCCGATTCAGATTTGAACTCGCGTGGACATAACAATTTAGTATGACTCAACTTTAAAATTTTACCCGACCCGACCCGACCCGATCATATCAAACCCGATCCGATTATCCGAATTAACACCACTAAGTTCAATATCTAAGCACAAAGTCTTCTACGTAAGGTTATGTTCAGTCCTCAAATGTGAGACAACTCACGCTTGTGTATCACACTTTATTTTGACTTTCAATATATATACTATTCAAATCATACTCTAGCAAGGGTGGTGGCCAATGTGTTATGCAATATGTATAGTGCTTGATCTAATGATGAAAAACTATATGTTTATTGTTTTTCAGCTTTGTTTCAACAATGTATGATGACAATATCATCCTCATAAAATCTGCCCTCAAACTAAAGTCAATGAAGCGTGCTACTTCATTACTAACACTGTGTTTGGATACAAAGTGAAATGGACGGAAGGAAGATAAGAGAAAAACAGGAATGCATCATCCTTTGTTTAGATATCTAACGCAAATAGAGGAGGAAATTGGAAAGATCCATTTTTCAACCCCTTTTAGTAAATCAAATTTCTTTATATTGGAGAGATTTGGAAGGAAAATGAAAGTTCACTTTCTCCCTTCCTTATTTTCCTTCCCCTCCATCTCTTTTCCTTCACTATTGTTATCCAAAGATAGAGTAAGGATGGGGATTTGAGGGACTAAAAGTGAGAGATACATATCTCTTATTCGGATAAGACATAGGGCAACATAAGGGAAACAAAAAGAAGGGATTCATTTTTCTTCCCCTTTTAATAAACCAAATAACTCGGCAGTTAATTAAAATAAGTAAGAGATATGAAATATCACTCTTTTTCTCCATTCACCTCCCTTTCTCTTCCTTTTTTCAATTCACTTCCCTTTTCTTATTCTTCACTAATGTCATGCAAACATAGGGGGTGTTTGGTTAGTGTATTTTTTGGATTAGAAACGGATTCGATTAAATCTATACCCTTGCGGTGTGTTTAATTTAGTTTGTAGGTATGGTAACAATTACCATTTACCTAAGGGTACTGGTAATCCTTATTTGTTACCTTTCAAAAACTTTGGATAACAAATACCCTTACTCTTCTCTTAACAAATACTATTTTCATGGTTAAACCAAACAAATGAAAAAGTAATAGCTAAATGATTCCTTTCCCCCTCTTATTTGTTTCATTTCCATTCTGTTTCCATTTTCTAAACCAAACGACCCCATAGTATATGAGCCCAATTAAATATGTATGACCTTTAGAAAGGGAAGGAAAAGATGGGGAAGGAAGGGAGAGGAGGAGGAAAACCATTCCTATGTTTGGATAACATAGAATGTGAAAAAGGCCGGAGATTGAGTGATGTGTAATTTATTTCTAATCTTGCAAAAGGGAAGGGTAATAGCAATATTTTACAAAGTTTTGATTTTTGACTGATGCATAAAGTAATATACTACGTATTGTACTTCATACTTGGTATGTCATTCTTCGTAAAAATATTTATATAAAAAAAAAAATAAAAATAAAAAAAAAAAAATAGATAATTTTGATTTCATGGAGGAAGAAACATGACTAAAGTGCTGCAGTTCAAGGGAAGAGCATAAGGTCTCTGTTTGTGCTGGTTCTTTTTGGTATAGTCTCTGATGAAATTGGAAGGGCTTAGCTTATACATGTATAATAGAGCTTTCAAATGACACAGACTATATCATCCAACTCATACCGGCAACCATCAACAGAAACTCAGTAGAACATTTCAATAGTGTGAATGCAAATTTATCTTGAGCAAATACATCAAATACTAATAGTGACTGCAGTGTAAAGATAGCAAAAGAAGAGATATGCAAGGAACTTCTTTGTCTCTTGCATTACGAAAGAATCGTGACATATCCCAATACCCAGTGTGAAGTTACAAACATCAGGCCGAGTTAAATTTTCAAAAACAAACACTATAAGAAATGTTAAACCGTTACTTCTCCTTGCCACCATCAATCCTATTTCTATGTCTATACAAGGCATCTAAGGCAGTGGCTCTTGCAGGAGGATGAATATGAGGTAGAATTCTAACTGTAAGAAGTCGTTATGCAAATTTTTAACCATCTCCCATAACTAGATCTTGTTATGAGATTAAAGCAGAAGAGGAACATATAGCAAAACCTTTGATTCAAGTTCCTCAACTGGTGTCCTCTCACTGTTTTGGAATCGAAGACTTCTTTGTGATTGAGGATAGTTCCTTTTCTTGCTCTTTCTTTAAAAAACTTTGAGCAGTGGAATTCACAATCTTGAAGAAAAAGTTCAGGAGGACAAGCCATACAATAGTATTCCAAATTGAATTAAAAGAAAGGCCCCACTTCTTTACCTGCAACAATGGTTTCAAACATGCTTTACTGACCTGATCTAAATGACAAACCAGAATAACCTTGGCTCAAACCCAACTGTACCAATTATAAGGTGACCCTTTTATGACCCAAACTAAATAGACCAGACCCCATCCCAAAAACGATGTGATCAAATATATTAATTTATTAATATCAACAAACGGAAAATAAACCCAAAAAGTGCCCCGACCCAAAATTAATGTAATTAAAGTTAATTGATTCATCATGATCAGCAAATTAAAATAAGACCTAAATTTGACCCTACCCCTGATGAACAACTAGCAAACCAAGTATAACCTGAACTGAATGGTCACAAATAAAACCTTATCTGAACAACCCTTTTTCCACCAGTAAGACTCATTAAATATTGAATTTTTAAGCATACGAAAGGAATAACTCCTACCTGGACATTAGTAGCCACCGGTGGAGCAGTAACAAGATACTTATCTTTAGCAGCGTGAAGTTTGGCAACTAATGTAGGCAGCACAGCTGCAACTCCAGGTATATGACTAAGCACCCATATTAATTCATTCTCCACCCAATTTAGGAGCTGATTGTTGCATACTGAGATGATAAAAATTGTCTGCAGCATGAAAAAAATAGGTGGATCAAGAACAATACAAATGTATACATACAAGCCTCAAGCTTGGAACAAGATGAGTCAGTACAGCATCAACCAACCTGAATATGCGTCTTTATAATTGCCTTCCCAACTAATGTAGCAAGGAAAAATTGCCAAAAAGGTATCCCAAATTGTCCACACATTATACCCGCCAGATCAAACAGAGGATTCGGCACCTAAAATACACATAGGTTGCTCGTCAGATTATATAACCCTTGCATGAAGAAACACTAACATGCATAAAATCAAACTCCACTCTTCACCAATAGTAATCATTTTAAAAGTAGCTATTTTCTAAAGGAAGCACATGAGACATTCCAAATTCTAATCATGTATCAATTCATAAACATTATTGCAAATAAGTAATATTATAATAATAATAATAATAATAATAAATTTCTATCAAGGTAAACTAAGTCTTAGGCTCTTATCCTAGAAGTGAATTTTGTAAATGAACACCTCTCTCTCCCCTTGTTGAAGCAAACTTCTGGGTCTCTGATTTTCTTACAGAAAATAAAGAGAGATAAAGAAAGCATCACTTTCTTTAATCTTCACTCAACACAAAGCCCACAAACCTGGCCCTGCTTTTATGTGAGTTTGTCAGATAATAATCGTTTCATTTACCCCTTTCGTAGTATCATAATAAAACGGAGGATAATGAATACCCCCATCTCAGCTGAAAATTCAAACTGTGTGTGGGCTGCAACAGAATGAATCTACTCCAAGGACCAACCCTCTATCTACCAAAAGCCTACCCCAAACCTTTAGACACCTCCCCAACCAAACTACCTCAAGATTAACACGGATGCCTCCTTCCTCCCCTCCACAAAAGAATCGGGTTGTGCCCTAATTTGTAGGGATTACAGAGGCCACTAGGTCAAAGGAGCATATACAATAACATTCTGATGCAGTGCCATTGAAGCTGAACTATATGCAGTTTACATAACCTTTACTCAGATTCAACACCATGCCTGGGGAAACTGCATTATCTCCACGGATTGCAAACAAGTGCTATACCTGATAAATGGGAATGAGAAAAGAGCGACCAGCAGACTAGCTACTTTATTGAAATAAAAAAAAAAGCACGGAACTTTGGGGCGAGCTAATAGGTACAAAGCTGAGGTTTGAACCAAGGACAACTAATGCTGCTACTGATGTTCTAGCTAAGGAAGCAAGGGCCTTGAACGATCTTTTGTACAAGACCATTATTTTGTGTACACCACCGACGGTCTGTAGTAAAATTGTGTCTGAAGACATTACTAGAATTGTAGCTACGGATGACTGTACTAACACTATTAAACCTCTCGAAGGGAAACTTGCTGTAACTGCTTCTACTTCCTTTAATTAGCTATGTGCTCCTTGCTTACCAAAAAATAAAAAAGAACAAGAGGACCCGGATACTTCTTCTTAGGCACGTAGCATAGCCGCTTTCCTAATAGTTTATTATAGACCCTCTAAAATAAACAAAAGGGTTAACACGATATAACTATTGAGATACAAAGAAACGACAGATGGATTTCGATTGTTTAACTAAACCAATCTACAAGATATTTGTGAATGTGTTTGTCTTTAGCATAACACTCTGACACTCATGACCAAATATTGTCAAAAAAATTAAAATAAAAAAAGGCAAGAGTAAATGATTTTCTGTATTATCATCTATTCACATTAGGAAAATCATCTCTTTTTTATAGAAAAATGAGGGATGTACATGAAAGAATCTCTTTTCCCTCAAGAAGCATGTTTTTCTGCCTAAAAGACATTAGCATAACTTAATTATATGAAATACCATAACTAACTAGTTGTATTACTAAGTACATGAAAAATTAGCAAAAGACATTTCTTTCACTCAAAAGACATCAACGTAATTTAATACTCCCTCCGTCCTGAAATTAAGTGCTCATTTCTTATTTTTCACAGGTTTTAATGCAAATAAATAAAGCAATTGGATTCCTTAAAACAGTGATTGGTGATTCCTTAAAAGTCAATAGGAGGAGTGAAATTAAATGTTATAAGTAAATTGTCACTTAATTTTGGGACGAAGGGAGTATACAATTACGTTCATTGCTATATTTCATTCACATGCATTCCTCTTGTAACAAAAACATATCACTAATTTCCTATTTTCCTCAACTCCCAATGATATAAATGTGAATACAAAAGGCAAATATATACATGTTCCAACATGTAGACCTGCACTGACTGACTGACCACCCTATCCCTCAAATTTAGATGTACCTTTCTAGTCTCTACTTCATGTCATAGATATACGATCCACATAAATGAAGACTTCAAGTCACCTTCCATATTATAAAGGCTGCATCACTGATTATACTACAGCAATATAACCTCAAGGTTCTACGGTTTTGGTATTAAAATTGCAAAATAGAGACCACAATTGATTCCATTTCTACATCATACTACTCTGATCTATTTGAGCATTCCATCATTCAAAACTAGCCCTCTATTAAATAAATATTGTATCAATACTTGGATTTTAAATTTGGCAGGTGAAAGTAAGATATTGGCGCAGGTGAAAGTGAGACATTGGCTTATAAACGATTTGGCAATTCTTATAGGATATACTCTTATAAAACATTCAAAAACCCTTGAGGAAAAAAATCAGAATCCCAAAATCTTCCCTGTTTCCAACTTCATTTGGAAGATGAATTATTAGAAAGTTAAGGTGTTTTTCGAGGACAATAAGGATAAGGTCTATTTTATGGACATATGTGTTGCATAGGTACAAATTCTGGCTTGATCCTTCAGCGTGAAATGGTTGTAGCTTTAATGTTGTATAGTGTAGAAATTTTCATTTTTTAAGGAGAACGAATCTTAATCATTCTCTACTCCAATGGGCCATAGCAGGTAGGTGAATTGGCTTGTTTTAATGGAAAGCAACATAAGGTGCATTGGAGGTGTGATGCCCAGCTTGATTGGCAGAGTTTCTATGTCCTCCATCCATATATTCATTAAATTTTCGGTAGTAAAAACTACTAAGGATGATAATTAGATAACGAAAAACAATAAATTGGTAGCTACCAATCACCATATGTTTGCAATTTATTTGTTGTTATTTTCTGGACCAAATATTACAGCAGTTTCTTTATAGCTATATGCTCTAAACCTCTTTTCTAAAGCTTCTAGTCTATTATTTAACAAAGAAAAAAAAAAAAGTAATATCAATTTAAGTGGTATGCTTCTTGGTGACAAGGCAAGCATCCCTCAAGTCTTAAAGATCCAGAAAGTAGCTTCCCTGAGAAGTTTTCAATTTTCGTGATTTAAAACTCTAGTTGATAAAATCCAGCCATGGAATTGGCATTCAGTTCTTTTGAAATAAGATTTATTCTACCCATACTGATTTTGAAAAGAGCACCAGAGGCTATTGTTTGTTTAAAAGGACTTGGGATATACTCCAAAAAGCTTTTGTCACTGTCATTCTAAGATAGGAGGTGGAAAAAACATCAGGCAATTGACCGTTTGGCTGTTTGGAATAAAGCAGCTATTTGCAAGCTCCTTGGGGCTTTGGAATACTAGAAATAAAAATTTGGGTCCGCAGGGTGGACAGTTACTACATTAAGGGGAGAGATCAATGTTCTATAGCTATCCAGGTTCTTCCAAGGTCCAAAACAAAGGTTTGGGCAGTAAAGCTCTGGTCTCGAACTATGGAGGCTGGTCTAATGTACTGCAGAAAGATGCTCTCTGAGAGGTTTTTCTGTGCTCTGATGCTACCGGCTAGTTTATGCTCAGAGGTTTATCTGTGCTGCTGCTAGCTTTAGTTTTATAGTTTGTTCTAGTGGTCTCCTAGCTCCTTGGTTTTAGAATTTTTCTTTGTTGCTTAGTGTTGGCCTGGTTCAAACCCTTCCATGAAGTTGAGGGGAGATGATTATTTTTGCATTTTAGAGGCTTTGAGGTGTTAAATTTATGTTTTGTACTGCTCTATTGCATTGGTAATTATCAAACATCTCCTAATTGCCAGAAAATATTGGCAGTTGAGACAAGTACAGAAAACTGTTAGGCTGAACACTAAAATGGGTTCATGTAATGCAGAGATAAAGGAAAAGTCAAATTTATTTCAGGGACGTGTTAAATTTAAAGTGTGAGGAATAACAAAGGGAGTAACTTTTCAGGAGATAACTGGTCCTACTACTCTACAGTTGATTTTTCAACAGTTCAAAAACAAAACTTTATAAATCTTAAAACAAAAATTCCAGAACTAAGAGAGTTTAAAATAGATTACATTTAATAAATACTTAAATGTCACATAAGCTGAGCAGTGATAGCCTGACAAGAGTGACAACAAACCCTAAAAATAAAACATACAAATAAAAATAAAAACAGCCTTGTGAAAAAAAGACTAGATTGGTCAAATAAGAAATAATCGTATCAGAATCCAGGAAAATAGCACAGTTCAAAATGGGTAGGCACTAACTTCTCCATATTCAAGAAACTCGAGAGGTACCCTCTTCCTCAGACCAAGCGTACTTAAGAGAAGTAGATGTATATAACTTAGATCTATATTCTGGATGCTCAAGCGTTCATATGGTGACAAATGCCAAAGATTGACAATGTTAAAAGATAAGGAGCAGAAAGCAAACTAACCGAAGCAAGTAGTAAGATTGTCCAACCATTTAGGTACTGAGAATGTGACAAGAACCAATATTTCAATTGCGTTAAGTGTTTGCCAATGAATCCATGGTCTTCAGGGGAAGACACATCCAATTCCTCCATTGCGTCCAATTTGCTTCCAGATAAGCTTGCTGAATAAAGATTTGGGTAAGTCTAACATAATGAGCTAGGTAAAAACATTCAGTAGGAATAAGACTGCTAATTTCATCCAAAATTGGTGCAGACTGCTAATTTCATTAAAAAGAAAATATGTTCAGAGAGTGCCAGCGTATAATAGGGAGAGAAGACAAAACAGGAAAAGAACAAAAATACAATAACATATTCAATGGGAAGAAAAAAAGAGAAGGCTGATAAAGAATAAACAAATCAAGAAAAATTACTTTTCAAGAGCATGCAAAATCAGTACCGCTGGCAAAAAATCTAACCATAACATCACAAGAAAAAGATTTTCAACAGTACTACCAAGAAAACACGAATACAGCAATTGCCGCTAAAAATTAATTTATATGTCTACACATTCTAGCCGATAACCTAACATTTAGAGCAAGGAAATCCTAAAATAAGTAGCAGCATCATACAGAAAGAAGACGACCAAAATAAGGATCAAATGCAGTTCAAAAAACCAGACAATGTCAGTATTATCACAGTATCATGAGCAGTAACAGATGGAGGGCAAAAATGGTACCCAACTGCATGGGTCACATTTGCTCCAAAACCAGGAAAGCATACTTTTTTCAGTGTTTGGAATATGTGAGAAGCAACGTACAAAAACTTTTGTTAACATATAAAAAAAAAAAAAAAAAAACAAAAAAAACATACAGCCTAGTACCCAAAAATCATTCAAGACTAGCCAAGAAAATGCTATAATCAAGCGGTTGATATACTAGCCAAGACTCGAGAGAATATTCTTAAGTACATCGATGATGATTTGGGGGACTGAGGGATAGATCAAATCATCGAAGATTGCATATATTTTGAGTTTGTTGCAATCAGAAACATAAAATTTAACTCAGTTTCAATAATGTGTATGAAGTTTAGGAATTAATGAAATGTGTATGAAATTTTGAATAATCAGATAGTAATAGAGATATAACCCTAAACTGCCTATTCAAATCATACCGTGAATACAAATCAGGTTGTGTCACTTAGTAGAGTTAAAAAAAAAAAAAGCCAAACATTCCAGAACAAGATTCCGACAACGTTGAAGATCAGCAAACCTTGTACCAAGAAGTCAGAATTCAGTAACAAACACAACCTTCAAACTTCAACGTACCATGTGAAAGAGATTAGGTTTTGAATACTTACCCAAACACAAAACTTATTGGATAAAAAAAGAAATAAAAAGTAAAAATAAATATAAAAAAAAAAAAAAAGTCATCACAGCAGTTCAGCATTGAAAAATAATTCAAATTAAAGTTTGGACATCATTATAAACAAGCATACTTAGTTGATTTCATTAGCTAATTAACATAAAAATCATATTGACACTTCAGGGTGAAAATGCATACTAACGTATGAAGTGAGGATCATACCTGCCCTAGAAATGAAATATGGTGGAAGTTCACCCAAAGCAGTTCCAACACCCCATAAAATAGCTTCTAACTGTACTTGTGGCAAAATGCTGCTAAGAGGAACTCTTATACCATCAACAGACTGAAATAATGGAGGTCCGAATTCAGAGCAGTCCTTGTCAAGCCATGATGGACCATGCTTCAACTGTATTGTATCATATGGAGCACTTTTCAAATCAACTCGACCACATTGCATTGCTTTTATGGTAAATAGGGCAATATGTGGCCCCAGATAGAGAACAAAAGTGTGCAAGCCAGATCCTGACAAATCGACAAGCAGTAACAAGAGATATATGTTACTGAGCTGAAATTTACATGCACTGCTGTTTTCAAGTTTCCAAATTAAAACAACTAATCTGATGCTTAAATTTAAGGGAAAGGTTTCTGGCTAAAATTGCATTATTTGCACGAAATATATATGTAGTTATAGTCAATTTGCAACTATGCAAGAGATGATCACAAAAAGATGTTTGAAACAGTACAAAAGAGAGATGGAAGCAAATTAATATGCTTTTCATATTCCCCTCTGACAGTACCCCCATTCAATTTCTTCATATAGCTGCTGCCATGTAATGCATACAACAATCACAAAAAAAAATCTTAAGAAGTGCATATTACGTCATTACCTAGTCCAATAGAAGATGCAACACCAAGAGCAGTCCACCATAATACAAACTGAAGGTATCGAAGCATCTCTTGAACATGCTGCAAGAGAAAGCAACACCAAAATTAACCTAGTCACTAACAATTAGAGTTGCTCTAGAATGAAACAATCCAAGATAAAATATATCCATCAAATAAACAATGCTCCATCTCAAACTTAACCTTACACCTTAAAAGCACGAAAAAAAAATAATAATAATAATTACCCATCATTGATAAATCTAAGCACCGATAACATTGCATCAATTTTGACCCAATTTTGACACTATTTTAAACCATATCTTCTCAATATGCACAGTATACCAAGAAAAACTTGTTTAGGTCTACATGAAAAATATGAGATATGAAATTAATAGAGAACACGGTACCTTTTCATGGGAACCTTCAATAGTTGCCAAGAGAAGTACACTTGACATTACCAAGGTACTCAAGACTAAAAGCCAACCACCTTTTGCCAAGAGATATCCAACTGATTGCTTCACATAATCAGAAATAGCAAAAACAAAATACTTCAAAGTTCTACCCGGTTGTGTAGTCAAAGTCAAAGTCTCGAGCTCATGTTGATGTTTCTCATGTAGTCCTGAATGTAAATTATATAAGTGTCAGAAAAATTCTTCAATTAACTTTTAGAGAGCAGAACAAGAATATGTCATCATTTTTAAATGCCACCTTGCATCCAATAGCTACAAAGAGCCAAAGACAGCCAGCTTGCTGCGGAACTAACTTGTTAATGGTTAAACAAGAAAAATGTAGTTTGCTCATAAACAGTAGATAAAGTTTCACATGGCTTCACCCTATAGCAGACAAACATTAGATATGATGTTCACTAGCCCACATAGTAGTTTCGAAAAAAAAAAGTTGTAAAGGGAGGTTAAGACTTTGAAAGTCGCAAATCATGATACAAGCAGGTAAAAAAAATATTTACATTGAATCTGGATAGTTATATAAACTCCAAGAAAAGCCAAAACGGCAAATCCAACTCCAACTTTTCTAACCACAGATCCTGACCCTTGATTCCCATGAAGCAACCATTAACAATTAATATTCAAAGATCTTTTACATTTAGATACATCTCATGTCATCTATGTGAACAAATTCAAGTTAAGCAATATTTAAACAGCTTGATTAACTGAGATAAACAGCAGATCATAAAGATTAGGCCTTGTTCTTATTATCTAAAAAAATGTTTCAGGTCTAATAAAGTACTAAGTTAATATGAGTTCAGATAAGATCTATAAGTACAAGTTTAAATTTTACACCACTCCCATCCCTTAACCTTCACCGCACAAAAATAGAACCACACCACCAGCCTACCTCATCTCCCTTGCATCACAGCTGCATTTACAAGAATCATCTAGCTGCTATCACAACCCGCAGCAGCAACCAAACGCCCACCAGTCATCAAACTACCAGCAATCCCTCACTGCAGCTTACCCACAACACTCTCACGCACCATCATTCACTCGGCAAAGCAGCAGCAACTGCTCACTGCCTCACAATAGCAGCAGCCACTACTCCCTTGATTCACTATTAATCTTTTATCGCCATCTTCCCAACCACAGCACTTCAACACTATAAGTCCCACGCTGCCCCTTCTCTGCTCCCCACTCAGGCACTCACTGCAGCTCGCATTTTCAATTTAAGCCACAAGGTAGCTTCAACATCAGCCACAAACCCACCAAGCATCACAGCAGCTCCAATTCTCAAGCAAATGCAGTGCAGCCCCCGTGATCGTATGAATTACATCCAAATTTAAGTTCAATCCAGCCTTATTAAATTCGAATATTCACTAGTACCTTTAGATAAGTATACAGTCTTCCAAGTGATCAGACATAGCCTTAAATGAAGTTTGAGGCTACTAAGGATTTCTATTGATCATCTAACTAATTGCTCCAAGTACATTGAACCCTAAAGTACAACCTCAATTTTACAACTAAATTTTTTTTTTCAGTAATTATATACATGTAAACAAATAAACATATAAAATATATAATAAAACATTACATTATTATGCAGTCAACTTAAAACTGGGTTTCCAATGCTAAAATCAATGAGGAAATCCATCATCCAATATCAATGGAGAAAATCATACTTCGTATTATATAATGGAAACTCCGAAAAACCTAAACTTTATTACCAATACTTACAAAGATCCCAACTTTGTGCTAAAAACAGCAGAAATAACCCAAACCCAGATTGAAATCAGAGTCAAATAAACAAATAACTTCACAATTATCAAGTACCAAATTTATAAAAATACCCAAATAAAATCAATCAATAACAATTAAAAATTAATCAATAAAAACAATAAATTTGAGTGAAAACAAAAGGGTAACCTGAGATTGAAGAATTAGGGTCTTGAGACGATGAAGCAGCAGAAGAATTAGACGAATTGCTTGATTTTTTCTTAGAGCCCATCTTCAAAAATGCGCCCTTTTTTTTATGAATAATCAAATTTTATACAATTATAATTAGAACATCACCTTTTTTTGGACCCAAAAAAAACAGTGCCCAGATGACGTTTGTGGGAGAATAATTTTGTTGGAAGTGAAATTGATAGGGAAAACCAAAAACACGAACAGATCTATGATTATATAATCAATAAGAATTATGTGATGATTTATTGGGTTTATTTTAATGTGTTTTTAGCCTTTCTTTTTTCTCTCTCTCTTCAACCAACAGAGTTTGCGTAAAGAGTGAGGGAGCTGCCCAATTTTATTGTTGTTTCAACTGCGCATGTTTACATGGGGAGCATCCTTTACTTTCATGGGCCTTTTATTAAGGACTTTGGATTATACTGTACTTCTTTCAACAATTGGACTCTATTTCTTTTTTCTATTTTTCTAACAAAGAGAACTTCATATATAAAAAGCAAATTACAAACTAAGAGAGTTAAAATAAGTAACTAAAAATACCCAAACACACTCAGCTAAACACACAAATACCAATTCCTCAAAAAAAAAAAAAAGTTTTGTACCATAGCTGAACCCACACATCCAAACAAACTCATAGACTGGGTTTGCCACTTACCAATAGAGGGAAAACGAAGTGAATGATTAAACCAAAGATGTCTTGTATCATACCAATAACCTTGGAGCCTAGATAACCAAAAGGTTCTTCCCAAACCTTTTCCTGGACCAATAGTTGTCAAACGAACCAAAGCAGTAGAAATGGACATAGAGTGCAAGCTAACACCAAAGAAGGAAATCGAAAATTGCAATGACATCTATGTAAATTTAAGATGGAAGTAGTGTAAAGACAAAACACTCTAAAGTCGAAAGCACCTTGTTGCCGAAAAAGGACCCATAACACGACTCCACTTCTAGGGATCGAAAAGCATAGCTACCTTCTAATAGTCTTAGAACCATACCAAGAGAGTCGTACTTTTTAACGACTCTGCCATTAAAAACCTTGCACCAAAATGCAGGTTCTTCCTTTCCTGCGATTCTACCTATGTGGAATGCAAGAAAATGGAGGACTTTGCTTACCCCAAACATTAAAGATGGGTAGCCTCCTTTAAGATTGAAATTTTCATTGATGAATGACTTTGTCATCTCCGACACCAACACTAGGATGATAATAACTTAATGAATACCCAAATCATCCCGCAACCAAGAAGCAACAAGCTAAGAAAAGCAAACAAACCTCTCCCCTTAAAATTATTATCTCCCTGCAATCTCCAAATGTAGGGAATACTTTATGCTTGCACAAATAACTCCAATCTCTGAAAAATAGCACAAACACAGAGGAAATCACTCAATCTACCATAAGGAGAGCCATACATACAATGTGACAACTCCTCAGCTCGCAACACAATCCCACCCCGAAAATGCATCTAAGCTAAAAGGACCACCATGTAGGACTTTAGATACTCTAAGCTGAATTGCATGAATCATATTCATAAGCATCTAATAACCAAGATCATTTCATAACACATAAAGAACAAGTAACTATACAATTGAAGCGTGATTACATGTTGTAGATACCTAAAAATGTCTCCCCAAAACCAAACCCGATGATGAACACCTTTCCCCGCCGTTATTGGTCGGGTTGAGTATTTAATCTTTGGAGTGCTTAAATCCATGTTTCTACCCAATACATTTCATAAACCAATCCATTTCCTAGCTCATTTCCCTAAACCATAACTTACTCTCCACTTTCCATATCCACATTACAAAACGAGCTGAACTGATTTCATGGCTATATAATTTTGATCTGATTATTATTTGGTTGTATAGGCCTTTCAATAAGCTTTCCAACCATATATAATAAGCACAATTCCGAGCTATAACGAAAAAGATATGAGCAAAACACTAAACTCGGCCCAAAACCGACACCCTTCTACTAAAACGGTCATATCTTAAAATATATAAATTATTTTTATCTTATTTTAATTGGGTTGGAAAGAAGACTTGATAAGCTTTCCAATGATATATTATATGCCTTATTCCAAGTTACGAATCAAAAGTTATGATGATTTTAAAAAGGGGTAAAAAACTGGAATCACCACGCACAGTGCAAAAGCACCGTGTCACGGGAACTTTCCCCTTCTGACGATGCTTTCTCCTATCTGAAGGTGCCTGGTACCGTGACACGATACTGTGCATCGTGTCGCAGTGCCATTTTTGAAGTTTTTTGGTGTCAAATTACACCGTGGCACGGTACCTGTTGCCGTGACACGGTACCTGCTGCCGTGACACGGTATTTCCCACCGTGTCACGGTGCTGTTTTCGTGTGAATTCCGCGTCTCCCATACCGTGACACGGTGTACTGTACCGTGACACGGTAGATACTGCCGTGTCACGGTACCTGTGCCGTGTAACGGAATCTTCTCGTGTCTTTTCCGCGTAAACCCTTCACGCGTTTTTACTAGGTCAAATATTTCCCGCGTCACTCTAAATTTCCCCGCGTCACACTAATTTTCCCCGTGACACAATATAACCTGCCGTGTCGCGTTAGCCTTTTTTAGGGTTTTTATCTTTTTAGGGTTCCGTGTGTTCCCTCTGCTCATTTTCCCTATAAATAGAACCCCCCTTTCTGCAGTTCGGGGCATCAAATCCTTCTCTCTTCCTCTCTTTTCCACCAAATATCATTCTCTCTCACCTTACACCTAAAATAATTCTCTTCTCCCTCTTTAACCTAATTTCTAGCTTCTTATTCTTCCATAATAATTCCCCTAAGCACTCCAAGGAGTCCATATAATACCCGAGTTCTATACTGAAACCAAGGCGTGAAAGGTATAATTAACTGAGGGTTTGGACCAAATCAACTCTAATTTTATTTAATTTAATTTCCATTTGATTTATTTTTATTGAAGTTACTAACAATTTATTCATGATGTAGCAATTTTAAAGAGCACGCGTAATGTGAGTAATTAATTAATTTAATTACTTATTATTATTTTATATTGCTAATATCATGATTATTATTATTATTTGATTTGACTAACGCTATTATTGTTGAATTGCTTCCATTATTAATGTTTATTCTATTATTTATGATCACCATATTGCATGTTAAAGGGAATATGTAATTGAAAATCACGACTAATAAGATAATTTGGACAACCGGTTTAGGTTCCTTTTAAATCTTGTTGTTTAATCAAGTGATCACTAATATTTTAGAATTATGTGTGCATTAATATTCAACCAATTTAGCTTAATAATAGTTTGGAGCAAATTGAATCTTTATTTGTATGCCTTTGAGATCACAGGAATTACTTTTCACAACAAGAATCGAGTAGAGGCCAATACGGGCGAATGTGACTCCATGACTCACTTCGTACCATCATCCCCGATCCTCCTTTCGTGGTTCCGAACCATATGGAGTTAGTAATCTCATGGATTATGAATGGGGTGTAACCTTCACGGGTCAATCGTTGTTGCTTATCGTTGTCCATTAATCGTGGTTGCCTTTAATGATCCGTGAACGGTTTACAAGTTCCTTAAAAGCTTGTTGGCGGCTCCCTACTTTTCTTGTCCCTAATCGTATATGTCAATTCCCACTTCCTATGAGTGCCAATCATATTCACACCATGCTTAACGTAGGCGCACTTCGAGCGACGCCTACACATGTGCGATCGAGCAAGAACAATAAGGAGAACAACAACCTCAAGTGTGATTTTTATACCTTGTCCACTGGCACAGATTAAACATCCACTAATGCTAGTTTGTTGGGATTGAACGCTTCAATTAACCTTCAACGGAGAAGAAAGACACAAACTAACCACAATCCACCACCACGAACACCACGCGCCACCAAGGGAGGTGGCCGGCTATACGGACAGGGAGAAAGAGGGTAGGACTGTGAGGAGAGAGAGGGATTAGGGTTTTGGGATTCTTGGTTGCCCTGTTACACAATTTACTGGATGTTAATTGTGTCTTACGTCAACCCTAGGCATGGATCTTATTTATAGATCATATCTCTAAGTAAGAGTCCATGTCAAGCCCAAAGTCCTAATCCTAATCAACTACTAGCCCATTACTTTTCATGACATGTCACAATCTCATGAGGCCCATTAATGGGCTTCTTACTTGTTTAACCCAATACCCTTGTGTGTGACCTCATAGGATCCATTCTATTGGACTTTGGACTATTTAAGTAGCCCCAAGATCGTTTGTCATATCTAGCACCAGACAATGACGACCCTATAGAAAGAACTAATTATCTCCATAATAGTGATCCTTAATGTATCTAGTAATTGCACTTATCGAAGACATAATTCCTTCAATCTCTCACTTGTTTGAGACAAAGTGCGCAATATTCAAATTCCTTAAGTCAATGTGTGTCGATTTGATAATATGATTGCATCTCATGTCGTGATCATATTAATCTACAAATCTTTTCTTGAAAACTGAGTTAGAATTACAAAACAAATGATTACTATGTAATCCATTTAAGCACGGCCATGCATTTTCTGAATTCTCCCTCTTTAAGGGGCCAAGACACATTCCTAATTAAATAGGTAGACTCAATCCAATCTTGTGGCAATCAAAGCTCCCACCCAACTTTCGATGTAACCGGGAAACATCCTTTATAGCCCCCTTATACGGCATGACGTTTGACTGTACCTATAAACACCTAAAAATGTCTCCCTTAAACCAAACCCGATGATGAACAACCTTTCACCGCCGTTATTGGTCAGGTTGAGTATTTAATCTTTGGAGTTCTTAATCCATATTTCAATTCAATACATTTCATAAACCAATTCAAATCTTCGCCCATGCCACACCATAACGTATTTTCCTCTTTTCGTGTCCACATCACAAAACCGAGCTAATCTGATTTTGTGGCTATATAATTTTGATCCAAATATTATTTGGTTGGATAGGCCTTGAAATAAGCTTTCTAATGGTACATCATAAAGCCCAATTCCAATTTAAAACGAAGAAGATGTGAGTGAAACACTAAACTCGGCCCAAAACCGACACCCTTTCACTAAAACGACCATATCTTAAAATCTACAAATGATTTTAACCTGATTCTAATTAGGTTGGAAATTCGATTTGATAAGATTTCCAACGATATATTATAGCCTTATTTAAAGTTTGGATCAAAAGTTATCATAATTTTAAAAACGTGTAAAAAACTAGAATTACCTCGCAACAGCTTAAACACTGCGTCACGGTACAAGCTGACGTGTCACAGTGTGTTTTCCTGGCGTGTCTATTCCGCATTTTCTCACGCGCTAAAATGAATTTTGACGCATTTTTTGGCAAAATTGTACACCGCGACACGGTGTGTTATAGCATGCCACACAGTGGACAGCACCGTGTCACGGTGCCCAGTACCGTGTCACGGTATACACACCGTGACACGGTGCCCAATTACGGTTTTTCAGCGGCTCTTATCTCTTCTATTGTTTCGTGGAATCTCATGTTCATTTCCTCTATAAATACAAACCTGACTTTCTCAATTTCAGGGCACCAAATCATTCTCTCTTCCTTTCTTATACATCAAAACCTTCTCTCTTCTCTCTCTCTTGTTTAAACCTAATTTCTAGTCTTCCCTATTCTTCCACCATACATCCCTTAAGCACTCCAAGGATTCCATACAACACCCGAGGTTCCATCCTTAAACCAAGGAGTGAAAGGTAGAATTAACTGAGGGTTTGGACCAAATCAACTCTACTTTTATTTAGTTTAATTTTAATTTGATTTATATTTTTATTGAAGTTACTAACAATTTATTCATGATGTAGCAATTCGAGGAACGCGAAAAGTGAGTAATTAATCACTTAATTACTCTTATTTTTATTCTTGTTGCTAGTATCATGATTAGGTTTATTTATATTTGATTTGACTAACAATTCATTGTTAAATTGCATCCAATATTGATGTTATTCTATTGTTTATTGTTGATTACCATATTGCATGTTAAAGGGAATATGTAATTGAAAATCATGCCTAATAAGATAATTTGGGACAACCGGTTTAGGTTCCTTTTTAATCTTGTTGTTTAATTGAAGTGATCACTAATAATTAGAAATGTGTGTTGCATTAATATTCAACCAATTTTGCATAATAATAGTTTGGAGCGAATTAAATCTTTGTTTGCATAACTTTGAGATCGCAGGAAATACTTTTCACTATAGGAATCGAGTAGAGGCAAATACGGGCGAATGTGACTCCATGGCTCACTTTGTACCATCATCCCCGATCCTTCTTTCGTGGTTCCGAACCGTATGGAGTTAGTAATCTCATGGATTATGGATGGGGTATAACCTTCACGTGTCAATGGTTGTTGCTTAAATTATCCGTGAACGGTTTACTAGTTCCTTAAAAACTTGTTGGCGGCTCCCTAGTTTTCTTGTCCCTAATCGTATATGTCAATGACCACTTCGTATATGAGTGCCAAGCATATTCACACATGCTTAACATAGGCGCGTTTTGAACGACGACTACAGTACCACAGTTAAATCAATCATTGAATGGAATCACTGTTCCACTCATGTCAAAGGAATTCACTAATATATCCGGAATCTCTATACTTGAACTTCAAAGTAGGCCTATAGTTCGATCATGCATCATTCATGCATATCCATGTGATTGACCAGGCATCACTACACTCCTAAAGCCCATGAAACAGTGATGTCCAATTAATCTTACATGCTAGTTCATTTATTGAAATCATTTATGTTTACTTTAATGATTTCAAACTAGTAACTAAATTCACCTGTGGGGTTTCATTCACCAGGTTATCAACCTGATGAGCCCATCAATCCATAATTATTTTGGAAATTTTATTTAAAATAAAAAACCATGATTAAATAAGAGAAATAATAAATTTCTGATTAAACATAATTCTGCAAGTTGATGTATTACTTATGTGATATGTTTTCTCAAAACATACACAACTTTAATTACATAACTTGCTTCAATCTAAGCACCTTAGTGTGACTCTCATACCTTGGTCATGGAAGGGGTTTAGTAAGTACAATTCATGAGACATTCTCATGAATATGAATTTTTCAACTTCTAAATTTTATAATAATCTTCATCTCCATATACTAAGAATCTTCCTTCGTCCTTTCGCAAGGAATTAGGAATTTCTAAAGTGTATTCCAACGTTACCTTGGTTTTCGATTGAAATCTATCACCACATATTCTCAAAACATGTGAATCAAATAGACGAGTATAGTCCATGACATGCATGATGCATCCTTTGCAAAATGCATAAGGAGCATCACTCAAAATCTTAATTTCATCAACCTTTCTCAAGCATTGTATCTTTAAGCAATGTGTCATGTTACATGGGATTGAAACTTCTTTCAATATAATGTTGAACCTCATAAGAATCTTATCAATATAAGTTTCTTAACTAAGTTCAAATATCCTTCGAGACCTATCTCTATAGATCTTGAATCCCAAATGTACTCATCATCCTCTTAAAGGTTTTTCATACAAAGTGCATTCACCATCACTTGACCCTTTAAGCAATGAATAATTGCTCTTAGTACTAGACCCGAAAACATTTTATAGCTCCCGCCAAACATCTTGTATACATAACACCTTCATCTATGAGAACATGAAACAATTTTGATTAACTCACAATACTTAAGAACATTAACTCCATGATGTTAACTCCATGATGTTAACTTCAATCCATTACAAGATCTTTTATGCAACCCTAAGATTATTGGTTTTTCAAATGCATTCTGATTGTATCATATACAAATTTTCCTTCATGAACAATTTCAAGAAAGTGTTTTGAAATTCATATACCAAATCTCATAAGGTAGAAATCACTAAAATATCTTTAATAGATCTTTGTAACATGACTAATATAAAGGTTTCATCGTAATCATAGTTGTTTAGGGTAAAAATACCCTAGACATGTGGACCAATGAGAGAGCCCATGTGTCAAGCCTAGCAGGTCACCATAGGCCACTCACCAGCTGACACGTGGCAACATCAGATATCAACCAGAATTGCGGCCTTCAAGGCCCAATTCCCAAGAAATCCGCAATTGTGTCGCGGCCCACCAAACCTAAGTCAGAGTGACCTAGGGAGGGGAACTTTTCCCTATGAACCTATAAATAGGGAGATATTCCCCCATTTTGGGGACAGATTTAATCATTTATTACACCCATTTTCTCTCTCATCAAAGAACACTTGATCTCGGAATCCGAGAAGATCTCACCTAATTTCCACACCTTTTTCTCTTATTTAAGTTCTAACTTGATCTTCGGAAGCGAAGCTCCAACCACCCGGAATCTCCGTTGTTTTTGCAGGTACAACTCGAGCCGGACCAGTCTTCGAGCCGTAACTCTCCCGAAGGACAAAAACACCCAAAACAATACTCATACTATGAATTAGTTGAATCCTTTAACAAGTCTTTGCTTTGTTTAGAAAACATTTTTTCTTTCTTGTCTGTTTTGCTTATAATGGGTCTTACCTAATTATGCAAACTAATTAAGTGTCATACACTTGCTTACAGACATAGAATCTATTCCAGGTTTCATTGTTTTTGAACCACTTGGAGTTATAACTTGTCAAGTCATCTTTATTAGTTGCATCATCATCATGTTCCAAAATAAATATTTTAGAACTCTTAGTCAATATGAAATCATATATATTAGGCTAAATTTTAGATATAATAGTCATCATTGAGGGACTTTATACAACAATTGAAACTTGTACAACAACTTTGTTTAATTTTCAATAGAAATGACAATAGAGGATGTGCACTTGGAATGTACTACCTTCGACACATGGTTATTATTCCCATTACACTTAATGAGGCCACACGTTGTCATTTATAGGTGAATCATGCTCATATTGTTGCTTTTATTCAATTACTTCTTGAATTTCTTCAAGATTTTCGAATTCACTTTTTCTTAAACTCTTTCAAGGCTCTCTAAATCTTTCGAGATTCTTATACTCCCACTTGCCTTTGAAGAGGCACATTTAGAGTAGGGTGAACCAACCATAGTTTGAACCATGTTTGTTTGTTGCTTTTCTCGAACTCTTTCGAGATTTACACTACTCCCACTTAACCTTTTAGAAATAACATCTTTTCCATAAGGGCATCTACTTGAGCAACAAACGTTTTGTGCTAAGTATGATTTGTGTAGTAGTACCCCGTGCTCTGTATAGGAATCGAACGTGTATCAAACGATTTGATACACCTTTTATTTTCTTACTTTGTAGAAAGACTTTATAAGAACTTTTCTTATCCATATCACATTTGAAGCCGTAGCTACATTTTTTTTTGACATATGTAGTTTTGTTTAGTTATGTATCTCATCTTAAAAGTATATCCCCTGAATTATGGTTGGAAGGTAGAGTATTTTCATCCATTATCAAAATATATTTCATATAGATTGATAGTTCCTTTATAAACACTTCACAAGGTTTTTCGGAGTGTTTGTTGTAAAACGATTTCACAACCCTTAGAAGTTTATCAAGGTCTTGGATCAAATTCTCATTATTACGATTATATCACAATACTTTGAAGATAGGAAACATTGGCCACAACACCCTGAAGTATGGCTTAGGTGCACTAAGCACCCTGAATTATGCATAGTAGTCAAAACACCGCCAACTATGATGTTAGGTGTGATGCATGCCTTAAATGAATATTTTCGGTCACTAATTTATTGTGCACCTAACACTATAGTTGGTGGTGCTTTGGCTACTACGTAAAGTTCAGGGTGCTCAGTGCACCTTAGCCATACTTTAGGGTGTTGCGGCCAATTTTTCCTTGAATATATTGCCAATTAAAAGTCTTGACTCAAATTTTCACCACTACAATCATATTGTAATGTATTTATTTGTCAAATTGATTTTGAACTTCATATTGGACCGTTTGAACTTTTCAAAATTTTCACACTTATGCTTCAACTAAGCACGGGTGATCATATCACGAATGAAGTTTCATTGTGTTGGGGTTTGGTGAGTCCGACTCACCGCGGAAACGACCCCGACCCAAGGAACCACTCGTAATCAATAAAACCATAAAGCATATTTAAAACACAAGAAAAGGAAGAACGAAATATACCCTTGAAGCGAGCTTCGCCCTCACAAAACGGGCTCTTACTTGAAAACCTTGAGCACCGCAAATGTCGTGCCTCCAACGGTATCCACCCACAAAGGACGAACACGATTTTTTAGGTCCGTTACCTTGGAGTTAGCAAGGTCCGACCAAAACCCAAGTGTTAATGGAATTTAAGAGTTTTTCCCAAAATATGGAATGCTCTTTTTAACTCTCACTCAAGCACTTTATTCCAAATCCCAAGGTTGGTATTTATAGAGGAAAGTATGAGTGGGAATTTCTATCCCATCAATGCGGGATTCATGAAATTCCACAAATTGATTTAAATCTAAATTAAATTAAATATATAAGCAAGTAATAAATCAACAAGTGTCCTAGTCATATGTAAAGAGGAGTATGGACCACTTGGAGAGGAGAGGACCATACTTGCTCCCCACTCATTCCTCTCCCTGTGACACTTGTCCACACCAAAAAGCAAGCATACTTACTAGCTTCCCCTTTCTACCCGACCTAGGCCCACGGCCCAGCTAGCCCCGCACCGTGCGGGCTGCTAGCTGCTACCAGCTCGGCCTAGCACGCCCACGCACATCAGTGCGGGCTGCTGATGCCGAGGGTGCTGCTAGCTAGCCACGCACTCGTAAATTGTTATTGATTAATTTGGGTCTAGTTGATTGGAAATTATGATTGATATTCTATGGATTTTTTAGCCCCCTCGATTTTGATTGCATGTTGTAGTTGATTTTATATATATGTTTTTATAATTTCTTTATTTTTTTATATATGGATTTGTTCATTTGGAACCTGTATGTAATAGTAATATGTTTTTTAATTGAATTTGTTATTTTTCTTGGTTTTTTTTGTTGTTGTACAGGAAGTTGAGGAGCTTGGAGCTGCCAAGTTAATTGAAGGGTTGAAGTTTCCATGTTTACAGTTATTAAATTTTAAGTCCTTTCTTATGTTTGTAACTTAATTTAAATGGCTGGACAATTATCTTTTTATTATGTTATTCTTAAATTTGGCCAATATCAAGCCTCAAGCCATATTGTATTATTATGGACTGAATTTTTTAAAAAGAAACTTATTATGGACTGCACTACTGAAGTTTGTAATTCATGACAATTATTAAGCTATTTCTTTTAAATTTCAAGGTACAAAATTTAGGACATAAAGGCCAAAACAATAAGTCCAATTATCAGGCCCAATCTTTAGGCCCAAAATAACAGGCCCAATAAAAATTCGGTTCGGTTTGGATTCAATTTCCAAAATCGAATTATTTCGGTTTGGATTGGATTGGATTGAATCCAAATTTGGTTTGGATTCGGTTTCAAAAATCCGAAACCGAATTAATTCGGTTTGGATTCGGTTTGGTGTAAAATCCAAACCGAATACCAAACTTTCACCCCTAGAATTACTAGTCTTAAGTGCGAGTATAATTTGCCCCACAGATGTGTTGATGGGTTTGTTTCTTTGGTCAATGACGCGATTCCTCACAACAACCACATGACCGACACATTCTATGACGTGAAGAAGATTGTGAAGGGGTTGGAGTTGCCTCATGAAAAGTTTCATGCATGCTCGAAAGGATGTATGTTGAGCTATCTACATGTAGGGTGTGTGGTAGCGACCGATACAAGAAGACTTCTAAAGGTAGCGTAGTGCCTTTGAATGTTTTATTACCTAGGTTGCAAAGGCTCTTTGCAACCAAGGACATTTCGGAAGAAATGACATGGCATTCGAAAAATCCTCAAGTTCAAGGCACAATGGCGCACCCTAGTGATAGTGAACCTTGGAAACACCTCGAGAGTTGCTTTCCTAAGTCTGCCTACGAGCCTCGTAATGTTTGACTTGGCTTGTGTACAGATGGTTTTGCTCCTCATGCTATATTTGGGGGACAATATTCTTGTTGGCCTATCATTTTGACCCCTTATACACTACAAGAAAACAGCGAAATCGCGACGGAAATATTCCGTCGGAAACTAATCAAAATCCGTTGGAATTAGAGTTTCCGACGGAAATCTGTCGTAAGATGTTGTCACAATACCCTTTGTCGCAAATTAGTGATCTTCCGACGGAAATTCCGTCGCAATGGTGTATTCAGATGGAAATTGCAACGGAAAAAGTTCTGTCGGACTATATTTTGGCCCAAACCTTAATTCCGTCGCAAATTTCCGACGGAATAATTTCCGTCGTAAATGGAATATTTGCGACGGAAAAATCTGTCGGAAGTTATGAATTGCGACGGAAAAATCTGCCGGAAATAATGAATTATGATGGAAAATTCCGTCGGTAATTATGTGTTGCGACGAAAAATTCCGTCGCAAAAATGCCGTTTACGACGGAAATATCTGTCGCAAATATTCCGACGAATAATATTTCTGTCGCAAACTTGTGAGGAAAAAATCCGTCGCAAATAGTATTTAGTTCCGACGGAATGTTTTTTCGTCGCAAAATGGCGACGAACATTTCCGTCGCAAATTTCAACGCCAGATTTGTAATTTTTTTTTTTTTTTTTAAAAATATAATTTAAACCTGAACAACCTGAACCTGTTTTCTGTTAAAAATAAATCAATAAACCTCCTAAAAAATTTTAATTTTTTTATTTACATTAATATATATATGAATAATGTCCTACTACAATTGATAATCGAAAGTAATATAATATCCAACTAAACAAAAGCTATGCTAGAGTGAAGCTAAGTAAACAATTGTCGGGGTACCCTGGCCTGCTCCGCCACTACCTGGGTTATCCCTAGGGTCTCGAGGCTGAGGACGAATGGTGGAACATGTGCTGTTGTTGGTGAAACGACTCATCATCTCATCCATACTCTCCTAGTATCTCTTCTCCATTTCAGCCATTTTGGCTTCAATTTGGCTTAGCATCTCGGCTTCCATTTGAGTTTGGAGATCTTGCACCCTATGCTCCATTTGATCTTGCATCTGAGAAATGATGGACGGAGTGTATTGTAGTGAAGAACTGGAAACTCGACCCATTCGATTGCCATAGTTCATCTCTGCACTTTAGCCAAGTCCCTTCACACGACCCTTCTTATTGCGCCCCCCCCCCCCCCACCGTCTCCCAATACAACTCATTCGGGCTCTTCTGAATCCCTTGACTCCTTGCTTCTTAGAGCTTCTTCTGGTAGGTCTCCTACAAAATATACATGATAAAAAAAATTGTTAGGTTACTACCAACAACGTAAGGTAACGGTTCTTATGCATTTCAAAAAAAAAAAAGATAACAGTTCTTATTCTTTAACATTCAAGGAAATGTAGCCAGCAAAGTTTTCTACCTTACCCATTTTCTATGTCTTTAATCAAATGACTTCATTCTTTCTTCTAACATGCCAATAATACATAGCTTTAGGTGCCTATGGCTTGAATTCAAATGATAGGAGCACTTAACACATTTTAGGAACCATATTCATCCAAATTCAACCAATTTTAACCTATGTGGCTTCTAACTTGCCCATTTTCTAGGTTTTTAATCAAATGACTTCATTCTTTCTTCTAACATGCCAATAATACATAGTTTTACGTGCCTATGGCTTGAAATCAAATGAAACGAGCACTTAACACATTTTAAGAACCATATTCTTCCAAATTCAACCAATTTAAACCTATGTGGCTTCTAACTTGCCCATTTTCTATGTTTTTAATCAAATGACTTCATTATTTCTTCTAACATGCCAATAATACAAAGTTTTATGTGCCTATGGCTTGAAATCAAATGAAACGAGCACTTAACACATTTTAGGAACCATATTCTTCCAAATTCAACCAATTTTAACCTATGTGGCTTCTAACTTGCCCATTTTCTATGTTTTTAACCAAATAACTTCATTCAAACATGCCAATAATACATAGTTTTAGGTTAATATGGCTTGAAATCAAATGAAATGAACCCTTAACACATTTTAGGAACCATATTCATCCAAATTCAACCAATTTTGACCTATGTGGCTTCTACCTTGTCAATTTTCTATGTCTTTAATCAAATGACTTCATTCTTTCTTCTAACATGCCAATAATACATAGTTTTAGGTGCCTATAGCTTGAAATTAAATGAAACAAGCACTTAACACATTTTAGGAACCATATTCTTCCAAATTCAACCAATTTTCCCTATTTGACTTCTACCTTGCCCATTTTCTACATTTTAAATCAAATGACTTCATTCTTTCTTCTAACATGCCAATAATACATAGTTTTAGATTCCTATGGCTTTAAATCAAATGAAACAAGCACTTAACACATTTTAGGAACCATATTCTGCCAAATTCAACCAATTTTAACCTATGTGGCTTCTAACTTACCCATTTTCTATGTTTTTAATCCAATGACTTCATTCTTTCTTCTAACATGCAAATAATACATAGTTTTAGGTGCCTATGGATTGAAATCAAATGAAACAAGCACTTAATGCATTTTAGGAACCATATTCTTCCAAATTCAACAAATTTTTCCCTATGTGGATTCTAACTTGCCCATTTTCTATGTTTTTAATCAAATGACTTCATTCTTTCTTCTAACATGCCAATAATACATAGTTTTAGGGGCCTATTGTTTGAAATCAAATGAAATGAACCCTTAACACATTTTAGGAACCATATTCATCCAAATTCAACGAATTTTTCCCTATGTGGCTTCTACCTTGCCCATTTTCTATGTCTCTAATCAAATGACTTCATACTTTCTTCTAACATGCCAATAATACATAGTTTTTAGGTGCTTATGGCTTGAAATTAAATAAAACAAGCACTTAACACATTTTAGGAACCATATTCTTCCAAATTCAACCAATTTTAACCTATGTGGCTTCTAACTTGCCCATTTTCTATGTTTTTAATCAAATGGCTTCATTCTTTCTTCTAACATGCCAATAATACATAGTTTTAGGTGCCCATGGCTTGAAATTAAATGACATGAGCACTTAACACAATTTTAGAAACCATATTTATCTAAATACAACGAATGTTTCCCTATGTGGCTTCTACCTTGCCCATTTTCTATGTTTTTAATCAAATGACTTCATTCTTTCTTCTAACATGCCAATAACACATAGTTTTAGGTGCCTATGGCTTGAATTCAAATGACATGAGCACTTAACACATTTTAGGAACCATATTCATCCAAATTCAACCAATTTTGCCCTATGTGGCTTCTACCTTGCCCATTTTCTATGTCTTTAATCAAATGACTTCATTCTTTCTTCTAAAATGCCAATAATACCTAATTTTAGGTGCCTATGGCTTGAAATCAAATGAAACGAGCACTTAACACATTTTAGGAACCATATTCTTCCAAATTCAACCAATTTTAACCTATGTGGCTTCTAACTTGCCCATTTTCTATGTTTTTAATCAAATGGCTTCATTCTTTCTTCTAACATGCCAATAATACATAGTTTTATGTGCCCATGGCTTGAAATCAAATGACATGAGCACTTAACACAATTTTAGAAACCATATTTATCTAAATACAACGAATGTTTCACTATGTGGCTTCTACCTTGCCCATTTTCTATGTTTTTAATCAAATGACTTCATTCTTTCTTCTAACATGCCAATAACACATAGTTTTAGGTGCCTATGGCTTGAATTCAAATGACATGAGCACTTAACACATTTTAGGAACCATATTCATCCAAATTCAACCAATTTTGCCCTATGTGGCTTCTACCTTGCCCATTTTCTATGTCTTTAATCAAATGACTTCATTCTTTCTTCTAAAATGCCAATAATACCTAATTTTAGGTGCCTATGGCTTGAAATCAAATGAAATGAGCACTTAACACATTTTAGGAACCTTTTTCATCCAAATTCAACCAATTTTTCCCTATGTGGTTTCTAAGTTGCCCAATTTCTATGTTTTTAATCAAATGACTTCATTCTTTCTTCTTACATGCTAATAATACATTGTTTTAGGTGCCTATGGCTTGAATTCAAATGACGTGAGCACTTAACACATTTTAGGAACCATATTTATCCATATTCAACCAATTTTGGTATAAGAGTAATAAAATATATAATTAAATTTTTACCGCAATCCTCTTGGCCTTGGTGTTGGCAGCCACTTGGCCTTGCCCGGGAACTTCCTTGAAGTGTGTCTTCTTGAAAAGGCCAGGGGCATTTGGAATCTGGCCTTGATTTTGTGCCGCCTTTAAAAGTACATGGAGAAAATAATGTGAAAACATGTCATTAAACTAGTTTAATAATACACAAATAACTTCAATAATACTACACATTTTAGTAAGCTTACCATCCTTTTTGCATGTTGCAAAGCTGACATGGAATTTTGAAAGACGGTTGGTTCAACGACATTTTCCATGGATCCGCCCCTTCTGTACTTCTTATTTTGTTCGACCGCTGCTTATATGTGGGATCATTGGCAATAATATGTAGCATCTGCTTGTGGACATCCTCATTAAGCCATCGTGGTTTGGCTCCATTCATCTTCTTTGTGATGTTGTAGAACGTATCACGTAGGCGATTTGCAAACCTGAATTCGAAGGTTCGCTTCACATGCTCATTCAACTGAGGTGCCCATTTGAATTTTTTCTACTATACATAAAAAGACTTATATTATAAACTAAAATCCATCAATATAGCCTATACAACATTTATTACGTTAGGTTTAGGTTATCATACGTTGAACAAATTCCAGAAGTGTTCTCTTGATCCTGCATCAACCTCTCCATAATTTCTCCAAGGCTCTCGATAGTAACCGGTGAGCGTGTCGGAGAGTACATTCTTCACCTTTTTTGCATCAAACCTATAATAAAGTAGAGATATCCATGTTAGTAGATTATGAACAATACGTGAACAGAACATGTTAGAAATAAAATCAGGAAATATTTCAATACAACCACAAACGTACCAAAGTGTGGTAGGGTCTAACTCCGGCAAATCATTAGGTTCTTCTTCCTGTTCCCCCTCAAGTTGTTGCCCCTCAAGTTGTTGCCCTTGATGCTGGTGATGTTGTTGCCCTTGATGCTGTTGTTGTGTCTGAATATGTCTCTGAGTGACGATTTCTCGAGGTGCCCCCAAATCGTGTGCATCCTCTTCCTCCATTGAGTCTTCCTCATCGTCGTGCACAACAACCTAAGTTTCCCCTTCCCCTTTGTCTTCTTCGATGTTTTTTCTTTTTTTCCTCCCGCCATGACAACCTGAAACAGTTTCAAATACAAAGACAATTAGAACAATGTTACTAATTAAATTAAATTTAACAAAAAAGTAATGCAACATTATAACCATGTTACTAATTAAATGAAATTTAACAAAAAGAGTAATGAAACATTAGAATCATGTTACAAAGAAAATTAAATGTAACAAAAAAAGAAATGAAACATTATAAGACCCAGTCATCATTAAACTACTAAAATTACATAGTAACTACATATTCTCCGCTTCATTACTCTTATCACTACTATCACTATCACTATTACTATCACTATCACCAGTGTCATCTAAAAATACATCAATGTCCTCATCCTCGTCACTGTCACTAGAGTCAATGCTAGATTATTCTTCATCTTCTTCACTGGAGATAACAAAGCCATCGTCATCATCGTCATCAATATCAAGATCATAGTCTCGAATGTCATTAGGAGGACAAAGCGTTGCATGAACTTGTAGGGAAGGTGCCTGCAAAAACTCTAAGTCCACTGGAGCATCAACCACCGACCTTGTTTGTGTTTTAAAAACAACCCACCATTGATCTCGATCTCGTTTAAGTCTAGGGTATGATGCGTAGTACACTTGAGAAACTTGGTAAGATAAGACAAATGGATCATACTTGGGATATTTCTTAGTATGATTTACTTCGACGAGCATGTATTGTTCATGTATGTTCATTCCTCTACTACAATCCATCCAATTACACTTGAACAAAATAGTCTTGCACTCACTTTCGGGACCGGTGTAGACAAGCTCAATTAAATTGCCTAAAATGCCGAAATACTCTCCACCGTCCTCACTGGACACACACACACCATAATTCATTGTAGATTTGTGTTTCCCATAGGACTGTGTATGGAAATTAAATCCACCGACGAATATCTGGTTCCAAGTTCGAACACACTTGAAAGGCCTCATCGACAATGCTCGTAACACATCAGAACTTGGTTTTTGTTCAACCACCTAAAACCGTTTCGAATAAAAATGTCAAAATTCTCCTCATTGAAATTTAGTGTACAATCACAAGTTAATCGATATGTGTTGTTAGAGTAGTATTATCACCTTGTGATGAAACCAATTAAGGAATTCACCCTCGCATTTCTCTATGACATCTTCTCTACGCAAATGAGTTCGTGTATGAAGAATATAGTCTCAAACTCCCTGGTAGATTAATGACAAGTGGTTTATCATTGTTTCAATTATTTTAATTATAAGGATTTTTGAAAACTATCATTCAATTATTTACCTTTCATATTCACCGAGTATGCCAGTATTTCTTAAAACGAACAAATGAGCACATTTGAGTTCCTTGTCATCTAAAAACCGAGTTTTACCCACATTTGACACACGACCGTTATCCACTGTGAACAACTCAGGGATTTCATCATTGTCAACCATAGAGTCCACATCGGCATTCACATTTCGACCTAGATCTCGTGTTTTTGTGTTAACTGAAGACTGAAAGTAATTGGAGCAAAAGTTTGCTAACTCTTCAGTGAGATAGGCGTTGCATATGGAACCTTCAACTCGAGCTTTATTACCAATTTTTCGTTTCAAGTGATTAAGGAACCTGCAATAGAGAAGTATAAGTAGGTCATGACACTGAATGGGATGTAAGAAAGAATTGAGAAAGGGTCTTTGATTTACCTTTCGAAAGGATACATCCACCGATACTGAATAGGTCCACATAACTTTGCCTCATATGGCAAATGAATTGATAAATGCTCCTTGGAGTTGAAGAATGCAGGAGGGAAAATCTTCTCAAGCTTGCAAAGGATCTCAGCTATGTTTTTTTCCAATCGCTCTATGTCACTAACTATAATTTTGTATCAACACAAATCGCGAAAGAATTGGCTTATCTCTGTAATTGCATTCCACACATGGTTAGGGAGCAATTCTTTCAAAGCGATGGGCAACAACCTCTCCATGAACACATGAAAATCATGGCTTTTCATTCCGTGAAGCTTACATGCTTGCAAATCAACGCATCTGCTCAAATTGGAGGCGTAACCGTCAGGAAACCGCAGTTGTTTAACCCATTCACACATAACCTTTCTCTGAGCCTTGTCAAGAGCGAAAGGAGCCTTTGGCATGAATTCTTTTCCTCTATCATTCTCTTGAAGATGAAGCTGAGGCCGTTTACAATATTTGGCAATGTCATTCCTTGCTGATGACATGTCACAAGATAACTTTTTCACATCCATTATAGTGTGAATCAACTGATCAAAGAAATTCTTTTCAACATGCATGACATCTAAGTTATGACAAATGAGCAGATGCTTCCAATACGGAAGCTCCTAGAGCACTACTAAAAAACAGCTAAATAACGACGGAAATTTTCCGTCGGAAACACCCTGTTTTCCGTCGAAAAACGTGTTTCCGACGGAATTCCGTCGGAAATAGTTGTCGGAAAACTGTTCGTAGGAAAATGGGCTTTCTCCGACGGAATTTCCGTCGGAAACGCGTTTTCCGACGGAATTTCCGACGGAATTCAGTCCCCCGGAAAATATTTCAGGCCCGAGAAAGTCCGTCGCAAGTTTCCGACGGACCGAGTTCTGTTGGTATGTTGCGACGGAATTTCCGTCGGAAAATTATTTTAAAAAAACAAAAAAAAAACGCCTCGCACCACCCCACCACCAGCCCACATCACCAGCAACCACCCTGCACCACCAGACGGCCAGACCCCACTGCAGACCCTTTTCCCACCTTCAAACATCACCACCAACACCCACAGCAACCGTTTTCCCACCTTCAAACACCACCACCGACACCACCGACACCCACACCAGCCACCAATCCACCTTCAAACACCACCACCGACACCCACCCTAGCCCCTTCCCACCTTCAAACACCACCACTCCAAAAATAAACCCCAAAAAACACAAAATTTAGCAAAAAAAAAACCGAAAATAACCCATAATCGAAAATCAACCCAAAAATACGAAAATTGAGACAATAAAATCGAAAAACACCACACAAATAAATCAAAACCAATAGATCTACAAATTTAGCACGAATTTCATAAAGAAAATTAAAAAAAACGATAATTAAACCACAAAAATTAAAGGAAATATATAATTATACAATCATCTAATAAAATTTATAAATTAAAATTACAATTACATAGAAAATTAACTAGATCTATGCGCATGTGGTAGTCCTTCTTTTGGTCGCCGTTGTTGTTGTGGTCGGCTGGTCGTCGGTGTTGTTGTAGTCGTCGTTGTATGTTGTGACGGTGGTTATGGTGTTGTTGTTGATGATGGTAGGGGGTGAAAGAGGAGTTGCGACGGTGATTATGGTGTTGTTGTTATTGATGGTGGTAGGGGGTGAAAGAGGAAAGGAGGGAGGAGGAGAGAGAAAGAGAGGAAAAAGAAGACGAGAGAATGGGAGGACGGAGGGGATGACAGAGAGAAAGAGAAGAAAGGAAAGGAGGAAGGTTGAGGAGAGAGAAAGAAGAGGAAACAAAAGTAAGGGGAAAAAAGGGGCGGAAAGGAGTTGTGTGTTTAGGGTTAGAATTAAATATATATTTTGCATTTCCTTTTTTTTATAAATTACATGTTCCGACGGAAATTTCCGTCGGAAATTTCCGACGGAATATTTTTCCGTCGGAAATGATCTTTTCCGACGGAATATTCCGTCGAAATGTCCAATTATTCCGACGGATTTATTTTCCGTCGGAAATTTCCGACAGAATTTTAGAATTCGTCGGAAATATCCGACGGAATAAAAATCCGTCGGAAATATCGAGTTTTGCGACGGATTTTCAGGTCCGTCGGAACGATTCCGTCGCTATTTGCCTGTTTTCTTGTAGTGGAGTGCTTTGCTTGAACCACCCTTTTCTGGCTTTTTTTTAGACGTTTGAGTGCCTCGGGGCCATCTGTTGCCTTTGGAAGGTCTTTCACACATTCCCAAAGTTCCTCTCCTAAAATGATGTGAGGTGGTGAACCTTTTTCAACTTTGTTTTTACAAAATGCAGTTTTACTATTTCGAAAAGGGTGATTCGTCGGAAGGAATTGGCGATGGCAATCAAACCAAGAAACTTTACCACCGTGTTCGAGCCAAAATGCTTTGCTTTTTCCATGCAATATGGACAAGCCTTCTTACCAGCTGTGGTCCAACCAGACAACATACCATAAGTCGGAAAGTCACTAACGGTCCATAAGATGGCTGCTCGTAGATTAAAATTCTGTTTTCTTGAAATATCGTAAGTACTTGCGCCAACTTCCCACAATTGTTTCAACTCGTCTATGAAAGGTTTCATGTAAACATCTAAGTTGCCCTTAGGGTTTTTAGGACCAGGAACGAGCAACGAAAGGAACATGAATTGTCTTTTCATACACATTGAGGGGGGCAAGTTATAAGGGGTCAAAATAACAGGCCAACAAGAATATTGTCCCCAAAGCTGACCATGTGGAACAAAGCCATCTGTACATAGGCCAAGAAAAACATTACGAGGTTCGGAGGCAAAGTCAGGAAAGCAACTATCAAGGTGTTTCCGAGCTTCACTATCACTAGGGTGAGCCATTGTGCCTTGAACTCGAGGATTTTTCGCATGCCATGTCATTTCCTCCGAAATGTTTTTAGTTGCAAATAGCCTTTGCAACCTAGGTGTGATAGGGAAATAAAATAGAACATTCAAAGGCACTAAGCTACCTTTAGAAGTCTCCTTGTATCGGTCACTACCACACACCCTACATGTAGATAACTGAGCATCATCCTTCCAAAACAACATACATCCTTTCGAGCATGCATGAATCTTTTCATGAGGCAACTCTAATCCCTTAACAATTTTCTTCACCTCATAGAATGTCTCGCCAATATTGTTGTTGTTAGGAATTGCTTCATTAACCAAACTAGCAAACCCATCAACACATCTGTGCGGCAAATTATACTCGCACTTCAGGGTTGTAATTCTAGAAGCCATCTCTAACACAGACAATGAACTCCCATCGTTGATGAGTGACATTTATGGCACTCATTTGGTCCCTTTTTGGATGAATTCTATTTCATTTTATCACTCTTTTCTTTAGTTTTTCCTTAGTTTTATCCTTGTTTTCTTCATTCTATGCTTTTTGTAGTTAGTTTCTCTATTTTATGCATTTTCTAGTTTACTTGTTATTTTTCTCTTTTACTTGCTTTTTATCATTTGTTTGTAGGTTGTGATTGATTGTCCAAGAATTCCCGAGCTTCCTCTCTATGATCTTTCATTGTTTTCATGCCTAAAGCTTGTGCAAGAAGTTTCAAGTCAAAGGCGGATCCAAGGGGCATGCTTCAAGGCTTTGTATATGCCTTTCTCATGGCTTATACTCTTCAAGATTTCCAAGAAAGTTTCTGCCTACCTTGTCCTCCATCATCATCATCTAGGATGTGTGCACCGCTTGAGCTAGGACGAAGAGAAGAAGGGGGAAAGACCCAGTTTGGTGCGGGCGCACCCAGATAGTGTGCGGCCGCACATTGGTCGGGTACGGCCGCACACCTGGTGCGTGCGGGCACACCAATCTGGGTGTGTTCCCGTGCGCGCCATTCTCTCTCCTCCATGGGCCCGCACCGACGTGGGTCTATTTTTGGGCGTCAATATCGAACTCCTCTTTGTATATATAGTTATTTCTTTCTATTTTTAGAAAAAGTTTTAGATTGGATTTCATATAGTTAGTTTTTTATTAGAATTTTAGAGAGAGAAACTCAAGGATTGAAGAGAGAGAAACTCATGGTTTTTGGTAATTGTTCAAGAATTCTTCATTGTAATTGATCTTTAGATCAAAGTTTTGTAAGGATCTTCTTCTTGATTTCAATACAAGTTTGATTCTAGTTGATTTCAATTTGTTTTTCATGTTATTGTTGATTTATTGAAGTTTGTTTGATGATTGATTGAAGTTTTATTGATTTTTGATTGATTGTTGATTTGATCTTTGATTTCAAATATGTTGATGATGAAATTGATGATTAGTGTAGTTTTGATCTTGATTTCCATGGCTAGTGAGTAGTTTTCTAGCTAGGGAAATGGTGAAGCATGTTTGAGTGATGGATTAGAGTAATTTGGGGATAATTGATGGAGTTGATGATATGATTAAATTTGGTTGATAATTCATGTGCATGTGTGTGATTGATTGAAGTTTGGCCATCTTTGATTATTACACTAGATTGCATTGTGAGCTTGCTATGATACGGACCATTGATTAGTAACTTGCAATTTCACGATTGAGGTGCTTTGTGACGTTCCCTAGGTAGTGTTTAGCGTAGTTGACGCTAGTTAGACCTCTAGGTGAACTATCTTGGTATGCTCTTTTGGATACATGATTGATCTTCCTTCATATCACTTGACTTAGTCGGTTTGACCTCCCAAATTACCCTTTTCCATTACAATTACATGTGGAACCATTGCCCTAGTGTCTTTTAGATTGATTTCATACAAGTTCTTGCATCATTTAGCTCTAGCTCTAGTTTCCTTCATAAACCCCTTTACTTGACTTCGAAATAGCTTGACCTTGGCAATATACACTCGACCTCCATTCCTTTGGGTTCGACCTTGACTTACCACTACACTTAATAGGGGTTTGTTGAGTTACAAATTTTGTTTGATTGGGTGGGGTGGTAGCCCAACGACCTACCGTTCTTCATCCCATCAATCGTATAATGGTTTTTCAGAAGCCCTCAACAAATCAAAAAAATGTTTAGCTTGTGCATTAGGCTCCTCCTCTGATAAAGCACTAGCCTCTTCGGAATGCCCATGATCTTGAGACTGACCAAATGCATCCAAAACCATTTCACGATATTCATTTGATTGCCCTTTAGGAGTTCCTGGAAACCCTTCCCCATGACACATCCACTCATAGTAATTAGGTACAAAACCGTTGCGATACAAATGAAGTTCAACCGTTTCTGCATCCCAGAGTCGTTTGTTCTTACATTTAACACATGGACACCTAACTTCATTTGGGTTGCTACTCTCGGGATGATCTTTGACGTATTTAAGGAATTCTTCCACCCCCTTCACGAACGCTGGATTAACAGAATTCCCAATCTTCCTTACATACATCCAGCTACGTTCTCTTCGTTTCATGGTTACAACTTCTACGCAACTCATGCATATGCATACTTTATTAGCCACAACGCACACTATATATTCATTATCTAACAGAATATTATGAAAATGCAAATGAGAAATGAAATGATTTCCAAGGTTCCTTATCACTCCAACCTAACCCATCCTTGGACGTTTAATCTCACTAGTGAATGTATGCCAAGTTTTCAATTCTATGGAAAATCCGGCAGTATTTCCCTACCGTTCTCCAAGTACACGATGTAGGCTATTAGATACACCTATATATGTACCCAGAGAACATTGTAGAGAAATGACGAGCAAGGATATTCCTTAGAATCAAAAAAAATGGAACACATTCACCACCTAAGTGAGAATAAACGTACAAGGACAGCCCCAACCAGGGACTATTCAAGACATACTCCTAATGTGTATGCCTTGAACGGGTATCTAGGCATATGATTATGTAAATGATTTATTTATAAATATATAAAATAAACTAACATACATAATATTAAACAAATATATCATAATTAAACCAAATCACACCAAACCAAAGTAAACTAACATATCTATGTAATATATAAAGAGAAGAGGTGTTTTTGGTTGGGAATTTTTGAACGGACCATTTTACCCTCTCTTAAATATATATTATAAATTAAAAAAAAATTAAAATTTATTTAAATTTTAACCTTAAATAACTTCCATTTTTAATGGCTCTATAATTTTTTTCTTTTTTAATTAAAAAAAATTAAAATTTATTTAAAAGTTAACCTTAAATAACTTCCATTTTTAACTACTTTATAAACTTAACTGCTCTATAAATTGAGAAAGGTAACTTCTCTTTTTTTTAAAAAAAAAATTTTATTTGATGATATAAATTTGTAATTTAATTTTGCATATTATATTTCAGTGTTTTAGTAGTCCGTGTTTGTAATTTTGCATATTATATTTCAGCGTTCATAAGTATAACGCAACATACTACGGAGTATAATTTAATTAGTAGTATGAATATTTTCTTAAAAAAACGTAGTATGAATATTTATATTTAACTAAACCAAACCAAACCAAACTACCGTTTTATTATATTAAACTAAACTAACACACTTACAAAAAAAAAAGTAAACTAAACTAAACTAAAACAATATTAGAATAAACTTAACTAAACTAAGTTATGTTAAACAAAACCAAACCAAGCTAACATACATACATTATATTAGGGTTTGTAATGTGATTAACCGTTAGATCTGCACTTCTTTTTGAGAATTAAACCATCTAATTGTATAAATCCTACAAAATATTAAAAAATAAAATTAAATAAATAAGGGTTTATTATTAAACAAAATTAAATTGAAAAAAAAAGTGGGGGAAAGGACAACTTACCAGAATTTTCTTCTTACTGCATGCCTAATGTGCTTCAGCCACGACGAGGGAAGGGAGGAAGACGGAGGCTGCGGTTGTGGTGGTCAGGGGTAAGTCAGATTTGAATGGAATTTAAAAAAAACGAAAATAAAAAAAATAAAAAAAAAAAAAAAAAACTGACCTAGACGCGGCGCCGGCAACAACCAGCAGCGGCGTCAAGGGAGGCTCGACGGAAACAAGGCGCCGCTGCTCTTCCTCCTTCTCTTTCTCTTCCTCCTTCTCGTCCTCTTTCTCTCTTACATTAACGGCGGTGGATGCGTGGTCGGCGGCGGTGGATGCGTGGTCTCCGCTTTTTCTCTCCTTCTCTTTCTTCTGTTATGTGAGCCCTAATTTCCACTTCTTTCCCCTTCTGAATTTTTAGGCAAAATTAATTTGGGCCTTTTTTTTAAAACTCATCTATTTTACGACGGAAATAATTCCGTCGTAAATTCCTTATTCCGACGGAAATATCCGTCGCAAAGATTTTTTCGACGGAAAATTCCGTCGTAATATAGAAAGTACGACGGAAAATATTTCTGTCGGAATATTTACGACGGAAAATTCGTCGGAATACATGAAATCCGTCGATAAATTGCGACGAAAAAAATTCCGTCGGAATACTCCTCCGTTTCTTATTTCTTGCAACAAAGGGGGTGTGCACATGTAATACCCCGTATTTTTAATGTATTTTATAAATTACTTATTTATTTATTTAGTTATAAAATCTATTTTGGGTCAAACTATTTTAATTATTGGATTATTAATAAAGCAAGTATTTATATTTAGGCCAATAAGTATTTAATCAAAATGTAGCCCATCTTCATTATAAACCCAACCATCCTATTTTTATATTTGGGCCAACTCTTTTATCATCTAAGTTTATTATTTTTATGAAGCCCAAACCTACACTAATTACCCTACACTACATATATCTACTAGATTCCCAAATTTTCCCACACAAAAAGGCTAGTCTTATTTTCTTCCCTTTTTCTCTTCTCTTTTCATTCTAGCTATTTTGATGATTTTATTTATGGGTTTTGGTTTTAATTATTCAAAGTATGTTTGATTAGTATCATAATTATGTTTTGATGATTAAAGATTGTAAATTTTAAATAATAAAGTGTTTTATTTTCAGATTTCATAAAATTATAAGTTAGGGTTTCAAAATTATTAAAGACTTGATTTTTAGGGTTTTTATGAACAATTGATTTAGGGCTTTTATAGTAATGATATTTTGGAAATTTTGGTGATTATAACTACTAATTAGTTTAACTTAATTCCAGATTATTTTGAACACATAAATTCGTGTTTTAATTTATAGATTCTCGTTCGTTAATATTAATCCCGTTTTAATCCCGATTAGGTTCTAAGCTCATCCGATTTGGACAAAAAAGTAGTGTTTTCCATGTGGAAACAACGTTTTAAGAAAGAATCACTACCTTTGGTAGTGAGTATTACCCTTTCGTGGCCAAATTCAGCCTCTAAGTATGATTTTCGGGCAGTTTTTGATTTTTAACGAAGTTTTTTTTAAATTTTATCCTTGAGTTTAAAGGGTAAGAGATAATTTAATTTTTCTATGGATAATTTAAGTATGAAAATATATTTTGATGAAGTTTTAAAGGGGTTTTTGATTAGTTTAAAATGCTGGAATTTTATTTAAAGTAGTATAATTGTGATTTTAATAAAAGGGTGTGATAACCTATTAAAAAGGAGTTTAATTAGGGGTTTTTAAATAATTTTCAGATTATTCTAAATAGTTTAAAGTGAGTTTAAGTTTCTGAAAATTGTGTATACAAGAGTAATTTATTTAGTATTATTGTCCCTTATTGTAGGAGACTTGATTCGGGAAATGTTGTAGTATTTTCGGCCACTTTATGGGCTTAATTGAGGTACGTTCGCGTACTTAGCATATTTTGATGATGTAGGATCATGCTAGGCTTAATTTCAATCAATTACAAGTAGTATCATGCTAAGGTTCATGTATTGAATTGTGAATTATTGGTGTTGGTGATTGAATTGTGAAGCATGAATTATTTGTGGTGATTTATGGATTAGAAAATTATATTTTGGCATGATTATATGGACTACATATTTATTTATGGCATGATAGAGAGCATGTTTAATCAAACTAATTGTTTAATTATGTTTGGATTATTGAAAAGGAATTTTTTTATGGTTCACATAATTTTTATTAATGCTTTAAGCATGAGGAAGGAGCTATATAAGTGTCTATGAACACAAGGAATAAATTGTATGTTGGTGCCTTTGTGCACTTAAGGTGTTTTTAACACCGAGGGATAGGATTGTTGGCGCTTTATGCGTTTAAGGTGTCTTTGACACTGAGGTAGAATTAAAAAGGGTTCAACATTAAATATTATGTGGTCACTAAATATTCAAGAATTAAATTGGTATGTTTGAGTGGTTGAATTACTATTGATGATTGAATTGTTGTGCTTTGAGAGTCATCACCAAGTCTAATAATATTAAACAACGTAAAGTGAAAGAGATTACGCACCAAAACTCTTGGAACGTATATACCTTGAGTATGAACATATGGGGGGAGTTATGGGGTTTTATATTTAACCATAACTTCTAATGGAGTATAGGACGCTGTATATTCCCTTTGATTATTATTATTATTATGCGCTGGAATTCCGCCACCAATGGGTGTGGCATAGGTGATGTTGGCACGGTTAGCTCCCGTGTCAGTGGGCCTCAATTTATTGAGGTAGGTTTGGTTTAGTTGGAAACCCGTTCGATGCGTAATCAACGCTGAATAAATTATTTAGTGTCCAGTTAAAAAGTCTTGTCGTTTGTTGTGTGTGCTTGTAAACAGGTGCAATGAGGTAAGTATATGAGATCCTAGGAGTTGCATGTTAGTGTGTTTAAATACGCTTATGTACTCAGCTTTGCTGATTGTGTGTGTTGTTTGTGTCTGGCTATGTCTTTATCTTGGCCCTACGATGATCCATTTTAATGGAGAGTAGTGGGGGCAAGTGGAGATAATCTTTTCAGGTGTTGAAACATATTCATGACGGGGCATGAGTGAAGAGCGAATCATGCTAGTTTCTATTAGTTGAGATGTGGTTTATTTATTTCAAATATTATATTATGTTATGCTTATGAGACTAACGCAAAGGTTTTCATAATTTAATTGGTTTTGATAAGGGCCTTCAATGGTTCCAAGTTGTAGGTTGATTTTATTTGACTTTGGTTTTAATTTTTACTTTCGTTTGGTTGACTTTTAAGTGACTCGTTTTGAATGGTTTTGAGTTAAGTCTTCCGCTGTGTGTCTTTGATAATTGCCTTAGTCGTTTTCACGGTGGCGGTAATATCTTAGATATTCCTAAATCGTATTTTTAAAAGAGTAAAGTGTGTATTTAAAGGAAAGGAATTTCTAGGGTGTTACAGCACAACTCCCAGGTCAAAACTTTTAAGGGAGTTAAGCATGGTTGTAATCCCATGTGATTAAAATTAAAAAAAGGGGGGAAGGGAAAGGGACCACCTTTTTTTAAGCATTCACATGGGCTGATTTTTTGGGAGGGTGTACTTTTCCCTCCCAAAATTTAAAAACAAGCAAATTGTCATCCAAATTTTCCCTCCACTTACTTTTCACAAGCAAGTGGGGGTATAAAAGTATCAAAACACAACCAGAAATTTTTGTTTCAACAATCATCATCAAAGTTCTCTCCCTCCCAATAAATACATATGAGCATGATTTTTCAAAAGTTAGCACTAACCTACACCTAATCCTACCATAATTACCCACATCCTACAACATCTAACCTAATTAGTGCTAAATTAGGGGCAGCATCTACGCTTTTTCTTCATCCAAAAGCAGGTTCAGTTCGAGTTGTCCAAAAAGTTGCATCCTCCACTTCATCATCATCCTAAGACCTAAAAAAAAACAAGGTTAGTATCCGCCCATGGATTATGAAGAGTTCTTTTCATTAGAACAATTACTTGGTGAAGAAAATCAGCCATATTCAAGTGAATCATCACAGACAAGCAGTGATTTAGAGGATGAATATGCTGCAGAATGGGCATATTCACAAATTGTAAACAACCAGCAACAAACAGAGGTAGGAGAGAAGAGGAGAGACCTCACCATGGAACAGAAAAGGCAGATTGTAGATGCAATACTGCTAAAGATGCAAGGGGGGAACTGCCAAGAGGGTTTCTATCACAACTTGCAAGGCAATTTGACATTCATAGATCAACAATGTCAAGGTTGAACGCTGACATTAAGAAGCAGATGGCACAGGGGAATGTCATTGATGTCAGGTCTAAGAAACTAGGCAGGACTGGGCCTAAACCAAAAGAGTACTCTGATGAGTGGCTTCAATCTGTGCCTCTGTACAAGAGGACCACAGAGAGAAGCTATGCTGGAGCACTTAATGTGTCTCATTCAACAATTCACAGATTAAGAAAGAAAGGAAGACTCAGAACACACACAAGCACAAATCATCCATCTTTAACATCCAATCACAAGGTGGCAAGAATGAAATGGGTGTTAAGTCATATTAACCCCATTCCAAGTCAAGGGAACCCAAAGTTTGTTGACATGCAAGACACAATTCATATTGATGAAAAATGGTTCTATTTGAACCCAAAAACAAGAAAATTCTACCTGCTGCCAAAAGAAGAAGACCCCTACAGATGTTAACAGCCAAAGAGGTTTAAGATTAAGGCCATGTTCATGGCAATGATTGGGAAACCCTTGTATGCAAGAGATGGGACTCTTTTGCATGATGGAAAGTATGTTATCTTTCCATTTGTCAAAAAACAGATGGCAAAGAAAAAGAGTAAAAACAGATAAGCTGGTACAATGGAAACAAAGGCTGTGCAGAATGTAGACAAAGATGCAATCAGGGAAATGCTAATGGACTACATCATCCCAGCAATACATCAACAGTGGCCAGAGGGACTCCCTAAAAATGTCAAAATTCAGTGGGACAATGCAAAACCTCATCAAGTGCTAAAAGATGAAGAGTTTGTTGCTGCATGTCATGTTAATGGCTTCAACATACAAATGGTCTACCAACCAGCACAGTCCCCTGACTTGAATGTGCTAGACCTAGGACTTTTCAAAGTCATACAATCCCTCCAATATCAAGCATTCCCAACTACTCTGGATGACTTAATCAAAGAGGTGGTCAATGCTTACAATGCATTTGAAGCTAAGGCCAACAAGTATATATGGCTAACACTTCAATCAGTCATGATAAATATATTAGAAAAACAAGGCAACAATAACTTTTCACCACCACACATGAAGAAGAAGAAGCTGGAAAGATTAGGTGTTTTACCCAAACACCTACATGTCCCGAAGGAGCTCATTCAACAAACTGTGACATTCCTAGACACAATGTTCATCCCAACACCACATGCAACAGAGGAAGAAGCATACATGGTAGTAGATGCTGACTAAAGTAAAGACATATCAAAAAAGGGACTCTGCCAATGCACAAGGACTGCCACACATAACCTTCATAGTATGTTTAAAATTCTGGTAAGAAATCTTAAGTTTAAGTTACCTATTACCACCTTTTGTTCAAGATCAATGTTTAATGCTTAGGTTATGTGTATTTTGTTGAATCATGGTGAACACATGTAAGGCAGTCATGTAATATAAGGCCTCATTATTTTGAAATGTAATGTGAACTTTGGCATCTTAAATTACTGTATTGCATGATCAATTGTTGGTGTATTATGCTCAAAACACTTAGTACCATCAGTAAGGGTATGCATATATCACAAAGCTGCTCTATGATGTTACCTCAACACCTAGGTCATAAGACCATTGATGGAGCAACACTATCACAGGCAACAATTAATCAAATGAGTCCCTTCATCATTTGGTGTTCACAACAAAGGGCATATTGGGACATGCAATATGGGGGGACCAACTCAAACATCAACCATAAGGCAAGTTATTATCCCTCACAATAAATGGCATACCCAACACACAAACAAATTGTTCTCTCATTACAATGTCATTGAGAACAATGTAGGGACTCAAAAATGTATAAGGCAACAAAATCCATAGGACAGTCCATGCAAATTGGTCATCATTCATCAACAACACATTCCCCTGGCCATATCACCCTTACAAACTCCAACAGCAACTAAGGACCAACAACATCAAGTAAATGAATCATAGCCTTAGGGCATACAATAATCAACATCATGTACTTTAGCATACACAACATCAAATCATCATACATCATCAACCCAGCATACATCATGAATAGCATCAATGTATCTTCAAAAGCATCAACATAGCATACATCATCAACAGTAGCAAGATATCATGAATTCAAGAGCAAAGCACACATAATGTTAACCACAACATCACTGTCACAGGGACTCAAACCCTAACAAACATACAAGGACTCATTTTCCCCCCAAAAACAGGCATTTAAATTAACATAAAATTTCAGGAAAAATAAATTAGAGGGAGAAGAAAGGTTATACGCTACATAGTTAGTTGCCAGAGAACCACTCAGGGTGAACATCCCGCAGAAAATCCATGTAGTCCTCATCAGCAAGCTGCTCAGGGTCAACAGGCAGCCCAGATTTCACCCTTTTCATCCCTGAGAGGGATCCCTTCTTCTGCTGCTTCTCAGAAAGAGACTGACCTCCAGCAACCACAGCCTTAGAACCACCAGATCAAGAAGCACATCCCTTCCCTTTCTTGCGGGACTCAGTCACAGCAGTTTTCCCCTTTCCAGAGCCTTCACCTTCACTCTCCTCTTCCAAATCTATGACCTCAACATGATTTTTAGGGTTTTTTGGAGCAGGATCTGGGTTCACCTCACTTTCTTCATCTAAGGAAATGTACTCAGTAAGTTTGGCACCGCGCTTGCAGCGAAAGTACAGAGGCCTCAACCTAGCCCTGCGCAGAGGTTTAATCTTCCCAGATTCCCTCTCACATATGTATCGAGTGGTTCCTGGAGGAATCTCGTCAATGGGTTTCTCAGGGGGTAGGTTTTCATAGAAGAAAAGTGAAGCGTTAGTGGTGGACTCAGAACTCATTTTTTTTTGGTTAATTTTGCACAGATCTGGAATCGCAGAAAGGAGAATTTAAAAGAAGATGAAGGAAACAGAGAAAGGGAGAAAATGAATTAGGGTTTCGAAAGATCAGGAGAGAGAAAGAGAGAATGTTATATAGAGAGGAGAGAGAAGGGAGAGTAAAGAGCCATGGAGTTATTGCAGGTAGTTGAAGACTGCAACCAATGGAGTAGTTGGGAAGATGAACTGATTTGTTCATCAATTTCTCAGAATATAAAGAGAGGAAATTTGGGGGGGAGGGGGTTAATTTTTTTTGGTGGGAATCATTAACTCTTGATTAGATATAACTAGGTTAAGTGTATCTAGATTAGTATAAATCAGCATAGTAATCCTGTTATAATAAGGGCAAATATGTAACTTTACCTTTAATTACTAAAAGAGGAAAAAAAAATTTGTTGCAAGAAATGTGAACCACCCAAATATGGTAAATGTTGCAAGAAATAAGAAACGGAGGGAGTACTTGAATTTTGCGACGGAAAATAGTGCCCGTCAGAAGCAATCTGTCGCTATTTAGCCTATTTCTAGTAGTGATAGCTTGTCTCCCTCAGTGTGTATGAAGAGACAATTCATGTTTCTTTCGTTGCTCGTTCCTGATCCTAAAAACCCTAAGGGCAACTTGGATGTGTATATGCAACTGTTGGTAGAAGAGTTGAAACAATTATGGGAAGTTGGCGCAAAAGCTTACAAAATTTCAAGGAAACAGAATTTCAATCTTAGAGAAAGTCACTTAAGCCATTTTTGGATGAGTTTGGATGAAAATGGTTCCTCAAACTTAAGTAATTGGTCTTTTATGTGATTTTAGATCATAGACACCCTAAACTACTAAATGTTGACATGTTTTGAGGAAGAATGAGTTCATTTGAAAAGAAATGAAGAAAACGGGTAAAGTAGAATTCATATATGCCTTACTTAGTTCTATTTTGATGAAAATGATCCCTAAAACTTGGTAAATTGCTTCTTTTAAGTGATTTCAAGATATAACCACCTATAACTATGTAATATTGAGATGTTAACGAGTTCAATTGATAAGAATTTAAGAAAATAGGCAAAGTAGAAGTCACTTAAGCCATTTTTGGATGAGTTTGGATGAAAATGGTTCCTCAAACTTAAGTAATTGGTTCTTTTTTGATGAAAATGATTCCTAAAACTTAGTAAATTGCTTCTTTTTTTGTTTTTTTTATGTGATTTAAGACCATAACTATGTAATATTGAGATGTTATTAGAAATAATGAGTTCATTTTGGCTAAATTTGCTTGAACATCTAAAAATATACATAAAACTTATGTTGTTGGTAGTTTTTTTAAACAATATATGTTTGTATAATGTATATCTTGTAGGAGGCCTACCAGAAAGATTAAAGAAGCAAGCACTCAAGGGATTCAGAAGAGTTCGAATGAGTTGTACTGGGAGACTGTGGGTGGTCGCAACAACAAGGGTCGTGTGAGGGGACTTGCCAAAGTGGAGAGTTATCCTATGGCAACCGGATGGGTTGAGTTTCCAGGCCTTCATATCATTACATGTCGCCCGTTATTTCTCAGATGTAGGATCATATGGACTATAGGGTGCAGGCTCTTCGCAGTGAAGTCCGAAGTGAAATGGAAGTCGAGATGCAAGCCTAAATTCAAGCTGAAGTGACCGAAATAGAGAGGAGAAACCAGGAGAGGTGGGATGAGTTGATGCGTCGATTCCCTAGCAACGACGCATGTTCCACCATTCAGCCTCAGCATCAAGACCCCAGGGACGGTGGAGGAGCAGGCCAGGGTACCCCGGCGAATGTTTAGCATAGCTTTTGTTTATGTAGTATGCACATGTACTTGATTCGGATTATGTATCATTTGATTATGTCTAGCATAGCTTTTATTTATATATATGTATTTTCTTAATTCGATCCTGGATTTAATTTTATCAGGAATTAGGTGTAGAAGGTATATGTTTCAAATGCTGCTAAAAAAATAAAACAAATTTTGTGGAAATTACTGTAAAATTTCCGACGGAAATTCTGAGGCCATAATCCGTAGCAAAATAGGAATTTGCGACAGAATTTCACATGAGAAAATCCGCTGGAAAAATGAATATTCCGATGGAATACGAAGCTGAGCACTCGGGGCATAAGGGCCCCATCGCAAATTTGCGACGGAAAATTAATCCTTTAGAATATTCATTTTTCCGAAACGATGCTTTTTATTTAGAAAAAAAAAGTCAATATTCTAACCTTTTGATTAGAGGTGTCAATTCGGGTAAACAAATCGGGTTAATCTGGATCAAGTTTGACTTGGGTTGGGTCAATTCGGGTAAATATCGTAACATATACGGGTCGAGTCCGGGTTGGGTCATGCTTGAGTCGGGTCTCGTTGAGTCATACATCTTGTCGGGTTTGGGTCGGGTTTAAGTCGGGTCAATAACAAGTCGGGTTACATTTGGGTCGGGTACTCGGGTGAATAATAGGTCGGAAATGATTCGGGTTTTAACGGGTTAAAATGAGTTAGGGTCATTATCGGGTTTGAGTCGGGTTCGTTCAAGTCAATAATTTGCGGGTTATAATCAGGTCGGGTCATTTTCAAGTCGGGTCATGTTCGGGTTTCAAATATATGGTTAATTTAGGTCTCGGGTTGATTTCAGTGTCGGGTCTTATCGGGTTCGGGTACATTTTTCGGGTAGGTTTGTTAACATATGTTTACATTTAATCATTATCTCTTTTTTTTTTTTTTTTTTTTTTGACAAGTACATTTAATCATTATCAATTTCTTCATTTATTACATTTTCACTTATTTTAGGATAAATAATTTCATTTAAGTTCAAATTTGAACTAATGAGATCATGTAAATTTAAGATAAGATATAATAAGTTCATATTAATTCCGATAATAACAAGTCTGGTTGAATTTGGGTTGGAATAATAACAAGTCGTGTTGATTTCGGGTCGGGTTAGTAACAGATCGGGTTGAATTTCGGGTCGGGTTAGTAACATGTCGGGTTAAATTTTGGTCGGGTCAGTTACAGGTTAGGTTGAATTTGAGTTGGGCTTAGTAACGGATCGGGTTAAATTCGAGTTTTGACGGATTAAAACGGGTTTGGGTCAATCTTGATTCAGGTCGGGTTCGGTTGAGGTCAATAATTTACGGGTTATTTTCATGTCGGTTCATGTTCGAGTTCAGGTCAAATACTCAGGTTGAATCGGGTCTAGGGTTGGTTTCAGGTCGGGTCATATCGAGTTTGGGTCACCATTTTTTCGGATTCAAACGGGTCGGTTAATATTCGGGTTCGGGTCGGTTTTTTAGGGTCGGATCAGCTTTTTACTGCTCTATTTTTGATTATCATTTAACAATCCAACTTTCTACCACTATTAACTTCTAATGATCCCTTAAAAAAATTACACATTGAGATCAATGTTCGTGACTTATTGATTATTCCACATCACCTCATTTTATTTTCCTTCCCAATAATTAAAGTATATAAATAAGGAATCAATAACAATCCCAACTTCCCAAGTCCAAGTCCATCACCAAAACCACCACTCTCACCGCCCTTGCCACCTTTCCCAACACGGCAACACCAAAACCACCACTCCGCCACCCTCGCCACCTCTCCATACCAAAACCATCAGTTATCTCCCTCGCCACCGCCTCTCTCATCTACAAAGTCAGAGCATCTCCAGTTGATCCAATCTAATCCACCCAATCATCAACACATTCCAATTCAACTGACCAAATTACTTTCAGGCATTTAATCTAACACCTTGTCTGCATGATCAAAAATTGAAAATAACCAAAATCTATGTACATGTTAATCAATTGCTCACCAATGTAGTCTGCAAATAAAAATCCGAATCAAATTCCTCAAATGTACTTGATCATCGTCATTCGATTTCACCGAAAAATCATCCCATCCCCCACTCACTGTTTTCGGCGGAGAAATTAAATGGGTTTTGAGAAAAAAGAAGAAGAAGAAAAACTGTTGAGCAATCTTTGATTAATTTGATAAATTCTGACTAATTTTCATAACTATTCATTCTAAAACCACTTTCAAAATTCAGATAACACAGGAATTACGAAAAGAAGGAAAAAGAGAAAATTCTTTTAACCCATGCTGTAACATTTTGACTTCTAAAGTTTTGATTAACACCAAAAAAGCACAACTAATTAATAAATAAATCTCATAATTATACACATACCATGAAAAATAGAAAACAAAAAAGAAAGAAAAGAAAGAAAGAAAAAGATGATTTTGGTTACACTTTCTTTCCACCTTTTCTTACTTTTGTAGTTGAAAAAACATTAATTAAAAAAAACACAAAGTGGGCCCCTAAAACACGTCATTTGAAGGCTGCCACATCCCACGAACGTGACAATAGGCCAACACACAAGTAAAATTATTCTTCAGATCGCCAAACTGCTCAAACACAAACACCGTCTCCTTTGTGGGTCCCACTTAGGGATGGCAGTGGATCTGGACCCGACCCGGATCCGTGGATCCAGATCCGTTTTTCACGGATATGGGTCCTCAAATTTTGGACCCGACGGATCCGGGTCGGATCTGGATCCTGTTGAAAAAAACGGATCTGGGTCCGGGTCTATCTCCTAGACCCGGATCCGTTTCAAAAATTTTAAAAAAATTCTAATGGTCATAACTTTCGGCCCAACTCATATTAGAAACCAAAGATACAATTTACAAACCCTAACTTTCTCTCTCTAGTTTCCATTCTCCAATCCCCACTACTCTCCACCCCGTACTCCCTGTCAAATCGGCGGCGAACAAAACGACACGGACTCACCGAGGATCTTCTCCATGTCAAAAATCAGTAGTAGTAGTTCATTTTTGTTTTTGATGTTTCTACTACTCTTGTTCACGTCGCCGACTACGGCGAGCGAAACTCCATCAATTCAGCGATCGAACCTCCATTACTAAGCACCAAGGAGCTTCTCCAAGCGCTTGCCAACCTCCATTTATTAAGTCCCTTCCCTTTCTTCTATGTTATCTTGATATAAATTATACCAAGTAATTCATTTTTTGTTTTTGATTTTTCTATACAAATTTGAAGAAATTCTAGCATAATTATATGTATGTATGTATGCTGCAATTTTGTGTTTTTGATTTAATTTGCTTTTATTTTTTTTAACTTTGTGTTGTTGTTTACTTATTGGTCCAAACAATTAGACAAGAAGTCCCACAAAAATTTTAACAGATTCAATGTCTTTGTCGATTCAACTAGCCTAATCGAAAAGAACTCAACAATAAGCCTTGCCTGCATATATAATTATATACTAAAGCTATAATAAATTTATTTCATTAAAAATTAAAAGTAAAGGAACAATTTAGGCCAAAACGTATAGAATCTATTTTGGACCCGTTTTGGACCCGTTTTGGACCCGGATCCGATGGACCCGTCGGATCTGGATCTGGGTCTTCATTTTCCAGACCCGACGGATCCGGGGCGGATCTGGATCCATGTTTAAAAAACGGATCTGGATCCGGGTCCACCTGGACCCGGTCCAGATCCGACCCGTTGCCATCCCTAGTCCCACTCTTCTCGGAACTTCCGTGACCATGACCCTCCCAGTTTTTCCCGCCGCTCTCTCTCTTCAATCTCCACCGTTCATTTACTTCCTAACATCAACGGTTTAGATTTAGTTTTAAATCTGCCAACTAGGATGCCTTGCCACGTCATTGTACCATCCGACGGTACAGAGCTTCCCTATTACTCCACTTCAGAAGATCTACTCCGTCCGAATTTCGTGGGACCATGCGCGTTAATTAAGGAAATATTTTAGTAGTACCTGTTACTGACTACAGCTACAGGTGGGGGTTCATTCTAACTGGGTACTCACATCTTAGTTATATATGGTAAATTTTATTTAAAACGTGGATTTTATTAGGTTTTTTACTTAATTAGATTTCCGAAATTGAGAAATTTTGACTTGATGGAAATTATACGGATTTTTACTGCTGTTAATTAGATTCTCTTTTTATACTCGTAAATCTTACACGATTTATCACTCGTACCTTTTTTAAACCTTACGATATTTATCTACTCGTGTTAATTCTTGTAAAAGACGGACTTATAACATTTATATTATGAGATTTCTTTTTACGAAATATGTTAGGAGTGTTATGAGATTATTACTCCGTTTAGTTCTCTACCAATGAAATCCTTACGTTTTACTTTTTATGGTTTTTTAAGTTTAAAATGTCCTATTTACGGGGTAGAAAAGTTTGAGTATGATTTAAATCTTATGGTTTGACAGTCTTAGCGAAAAAACACATTTACATGAGATTTTTGTAAATTTATTTTGATTTTCAAAACCAAACTTTTAATAATATTTGCAAATACGGATTATATAAGTAGATATACTTGCGTTTAAAATTTAAACTAAAAATTTTAGAAAAGTAAAGGGAAGAATTTAGGGTTTGGTTCCAAAAGGAGTAAAAAAACATGTTCAAAAGAATAGTTTGATCAACAATGTAATGTAAGATCAATTGTCTAACATGATCCTAGCTTTTATCAATTATTATTATATACTCGTATTATAGACTCCCATTTCAATCGAATTAAATAATGAGGAATGTAACTTTACAATATAATAGATAGATGGTGGGAAATATAATTAAAGATTTTGATTGATTAAGAAGGAGATCGGTTGTTAATAAATTAACATAATCAATTCAATACAATAATAGTATCAATAATAATAATAAATTAATACAGTAATAATAATAATTAAGTTTAAAAAAATTGGAAGCTTATGAGGGAAGAAAGATATTGGTGCCACGTGGAGGTAGGTTTAAAAAGGGTAGGAGCTACTGACATAGAAAATCGAACGGAGAGGATGATGCCATGTCAGTAAAGAGTAAGGATAGCCGTTAGATGGATGACAAAATGAAGGGCTGAGATTGAAGGATTGTACTAGATTGGGATAGATCCAGCCCTCCACGAGGCTATAGGGGTGGGTTAGGCAGATGAAATGAAATGAAATACCCCAAAAAGAAGATGAGATAGGAGAGAGAGAAAAATAGAGAGTAGGAAAAGAGGACAACACACACAGAAAAACCAAGAGAGAGAAAGTGAAGACTTAGAGAGAGAAGCAGAAGAAGAGGAAACGAAAGTGAACATCTTTCGATTTTTTTGATTTTTGGAAGATCTGAAGAAGAGGTAATCGATTTCACCGGAGTTGTTGATTTCGTCGGAGGAATTTCCGCCATTTTTTCCGGCGAAATTTGGTTGAGGAAGGAAAAGAGGTGAAGAGGTTTGGAGATATGAGATTGGTTACTTGTTATCTCTCTGAGTAAGGAAGATGATGGATAGGAATAGAGAAGCAAGAAGAGCGGCGGCGATGACTAATGGCTTGCCTAGAAGAAGGCATAGAACCACTACTGGCGGCGGGAGTTTAAGGGAGTCTCCAGGTTTAGATCTGTTAACTATTGATTTTCATTGTTTTTTTGTGTTTTTTGGGAGTTTTGATTTTGATTTTGACTTTGTTGTGGTTGTTGGTGCAGAGGACGATGGTCCGTTGGAATTACAGGAGACGGCGGCGAGATTACGAGATCGAACGGTGAAGAAGGAGAGAGATCGGGAGATTAGAGACCGAGACCGAGACCGGGACAGAGACCGCGACAGAGACCGGGAGAGGGAGCGAGATAGATTGAGGAGTAAACGACGGCGAGGGGATAAGTATATGCACGGGAGTAATAGAGAAGACGGCGGCGGAGGTGGTGGTGGTGTTGGTGGAGTAGATGATAGCTCAGAAGAAAGCGTAAATGATGAGGAGGATGATGATGGTCCGGTTCGATACGTTCCGCCATCGAATCCGGTTCCTATTTCATCGACATCGGGGGCATCTACTCTTACCAGTCACCGGAAAAGCTTTCCTCCGCCGAACAGGGTTCTTCCTACGTGGAAGGCTCCTGATGAAATGATCGGAGTTTCTATCCCCCGGAAAGCTCGCTCTGGTTAGACTCACTGTGATTTGGGTTTTTTGTTTTTTTTTTGAATTGTTGAATTAATTTAATTTAATTTAATTTAATTTGGATTTTTGATTGATTTTGGATTGATTTTGATGTAATTGCAGCTTCAACGAAGAGAGGACATGATTGTTGGAGTTCAGCTGGTGGTGTAGGAGGAAGCGGAGAGCAAATAAGCCGACAGCCGTCATCGTCACCGGTAAGGTCAACTATGACAGCTGCGCCGTCGCAAGCGGTGGCGGCACTACCAACTCCGTCACAAGCGCAACAACCAATGTCACCGTCATCGTCAAATATTTCAATAAAGAAGAAAATTGTCAGTGTTCTATTCATCCCAATATTCACCCCCTTGTTCCTCAGTGATGTTTGTATGTGTTTCTGTGGATTTGACTCTGTTCTATTCCGGTGTAGAAGGCGGCTAATGGACCGAAACAACAACGGCCCCCAAAATCGTCTTCGAAATCGTCGCCATCGACTCAGGACGCCATTGAAATTGAGGTCGCTGAAGTTCTATATGGGCTGATGAAGCAATCTCAAGCCCCATCGAAGCAAGACGGTGGGATGATAAATGATTCAGCTAAATTGGATTCTAGATCTGTTAATGATTCTAAATCCAGAGTTTCATCTCCTGTTACAAATTCCCCTTCAATTCATCATCATCATCTTACTAATTGTTCCAATCCTTCTACTTCATCTTCAACTGCCCCTCCTTTAACCACCGTTGGTAAGTTCAATCGCTTCTCACCCAAATTCATTTCTTAGTTCTTAATTGTTAGTAATTGGTAATGGGTGATTTTGTTATTGATAAATTTGTGATTGAAATATACAGCGCCAAAGCGAAAGCGGCCGAGGCCATACCCAGAAGACATCCCCACCGGTTTCGGCCCTCGCAGCAGCCCCATTACATCGACCCCAAAGCCAGAATCAGATCAAGCACCAAAGCAAGAAGCGGCGTCTCCAAGCATGGACAAGAACAACATAGGATCCGCCATTGAAAATGGGGGCGATTCGACAAGTTTACAGGATCTCACAGCCGAGACGCCGCTACCGCCGTCGGCAAAAGCGATAAACAATGGTATCCTCTCAGATGCAAAGCAAGGTATGGTGGAAGAATCATCAACTGGGATAAGAAATGGGATGGTGGTGAGAGCAGCAAAAGTAGAGGAAGCTTCGTCATCTTCACCAAAGTTGGAATCTCCTCATACTCAAAATCATGATCGTGTTGAATCCTCCACCACTACTTCCACTAAACCGTCAGTGTCAATCAAATTATTCCCCTCATTTTTTCACATTAATTTCCCACTTTTCTCATTTCATAATTTAATTCAATTTAATTTATTTCCCTTTTTTTCAAAAATCATGCAGCAATTCATCCTTCGTTGAACAAGATAATCACAGAGAAGATAAATATGAGATAGATCTCATGGTGGGTATTTTTTAATTTTAATTTTTGTTTCCATCAATTTTTCCAATTTTTTTTTATTTAATTTATGTATAAATTTAAATTAAATTAATGGGAAAATGAAAATGCAGGCGCCACCACCGCAATCAAGAACATCACCGGAAAGGGAGGAGGAGATGGCTTCGTACGGTGGAGGAGAAGAGAAGTCGATGGTCACGGAAAGGGAAGCGGTGAGTAGGGGAAAAGATGGGACCCACTTCTGTTTTTGTCGATCTAAATTTTTGTTTTTTGGTAGTTTGTACGATTTTAATTATTATATGGAAAACTGTGATGTGGTTGTGGGAGTAGTACTAGAACTACCTTTAATTAATTTTGATTTTCTTTCTTTCAATTTTTTTTTATTATAATTATTTTTTGACTTGGTCAATTTATTCGGTGGGTGGGTTTGTATTTAATCTTTACAGGAGGCAAAGCCGTGTGCAAAGCCGAAAGAGGAGGATGATGAAAAGGTTGTCAAAAGTAGAGATGCTGCTAGTGGTAGTGGTATTGGTATTGGTGGTGGGGCGGAATTAAATAAGAATGAGGCGGCGACGGGGGTGGACGGGTTGTCGATGGGCCGAAAGCCGAGGTTGGTGTCGTCGTCGCAACCGGTGCCGCAGCAGCTGAATCTGAATAGTAAGGATACTCAGTTTGATTTGGAGAGGTGTGGTAGTAGTGTGAATGAAGATAAATTGAATTTTCAAAAGCAGCAGCCTACACCGCCCAAAACCACCAGGGATGATGCTAATACAGACAAACCTGGTGAGTGTTTTTATTCCTTAATTTTAATTAACTTGGGAATTAATTTTTGATAAACTCGAGGTTTTTCAAAACTCGTAATTAGTCTGGGATTCTGGGTTGTTTTTATTTTAAAAAAAATATTTTATATTTTTAATAGTATAATTATTTTAATAAAATATTGAAAAATGCAGGAGGTCAATTGGGTTCAGCGCCGCTGCCAATGTCAGTACCTGGAGGATGGCATGGAGGGCTTCCACCCATGGGGTACGGTCGTTTTTTAATTTTCATGAAATCTCTTGATTTTATTTTTACTGTGATAAACTTAATTTATCCCCAAAAAAAGGAAAAAATGTATAAAAAATTAAAGTAACACAATTATTGATGAGCAGATATGTGGGACCATTGCAAGGAGTTGTTTCAATGGATGGGACCCCAATGGCTTCTCCACCAATTCAGGTAATGCTTTTAATTTAATGCCTTTTTTATTATTTTATTTATATTTAATCCAATTGCAATATACAAATGGTTGGTCTACTTTAATTGCTGATATAATAATTAGATATGGTGTGATGATGGTGACTATAACTTCAATTTTTTTATATAATTGTGTAGTCCCCTCATTTTCTGTTCTCACAACCAAGGCCAAAGAGATGTGCCACACATTGCTACATTGCAAGGAGTATATCAGTTCATCAGCAGATGATGAAGATGAATCCGTTCTGGCCGGCCGCAGCAGCGACTGCGGTTGCTGGGACTTCTCCTCTCTTTGGTGCCAAGCCTTACAACTTGAATATGGTGCCCCCAGCTGATTTGGCTGCTGCTGCTGGGAGGGGTATGGTGGTCAGTTCTTCACAGGACAATAAAGGCCAGCCTTTTACTTTCTTCCCGGGTCAGTCTGCTTCTTCGACGAAGGATAAGTCGTCTCCTCAGCCTCCCAATGCCCCTGATTCTGCTCAGAAAAAGCAGTATATGCTTCAGCCTGCATTGCCCCCTGGTGCTCCCAGTAATATGATGGTAAGTTTTCTGTCATTTATTCAATTCTGTTATAAATTTTCTTCTTTTTCTGGCATGAGTGGATTTTGAAACTTTGTTTGTTTGTTGGAATTTCAGCATGGCCCTGCATTGTTCTTCCCAATGGGCCAACAACAGGCGGCAGTGGCAAATGCACGTCCAAACTCCACAAAATCGCCATCAACAGGCGTGAATGCAGCTTCTGCTAGTGCAGCTACTTCATCTCCTATGGGTGCTGCTCCTCTAGCTAATTCGAATTCTGGGCCTGCCATGAGCTTTAGTTACCCGAACATGGGTGGGAATGAGGCTCAGTTTATGGCGATTCTAGGGAATGGACCATATCCTTTCCCAATTCCTGCACATGTTGGAGCAGCGCCTCCTTATAGAGGATCCCATCCACAACCAATGTCGTTCTACAACGGCTCTTTCTACTCTTCACAAATGCTTCATCCTTCACAAATGCAGCAACAGCAAGCTGTACAGCCATCTCAGTCCATGCAAATCCAACAGCAAAATCAGCAAAATGCTAGTCTCTCCACCGCTTCCTCATCCTCCCAGAAGCATTTGCAAAATCAACAACAGCGGCCCCAGGGAAGCAGTGCGCCTGGTGCTGGGAACCCGAATCAAGGCTTGCAGAATTTTCAAGCAGCCAAAGGTCGGATGTCGCAAACTCATCCTGACATGGGTGGTGAGGATAGCCCATCAACTGCTGATAGTCGTAACAGGCCAAACATGAATGTTTATGGTCAGAACTTTGCAATGCCCTTCCATTCGCCCAACTTTGCAATGATGACCCCACCTTCTTCAATGGGAAGCAATGCTGCCGGTGTTCCTAATGGTAATCTTGGTGATAAGAAGCAGCAACAACCCCAGCAGCCTCCTGCTTTTCCCATGTCTTTTGCTACTATGAATGGTGCTGCCACTCCTGGCCTTGATATGTCATCAATAGCGCACAATCACCCTCTTATGCAGGGTCTTCCAGATTCTGCCAGACAGAACTATCAAATTATGGCTGTTGCAGCTGCAGCCCAAGCTGCACAGCAGAAGAAGAATAATTATCGTGGTCCAGAGGATGGGAAAACTGGGGCAAACTCTGCCACTGATCCTTCTAATGCTGATGAGGAAAGGAAGGCCATGGCTGCAAGAGCTTCTGCAGCGTCAGCTGGCCAGTCCATTGCTTTTTCGAGGGAGTTTGCCGAGAATTCTATGGCAACAATGCCCGGGAACAACGTTGTTGATACCTCAGCTCGAAGCCTAAATATGATGCATGGGTCATCTGGTCGCCCAACTCGTTCTCCTGGACCTAATTCTGTGAGCAATTCTAGTGTTTCGAATTCTCAGCAACAGCAGCAGCAACAACAACAACAACAACAACAAATGCTCTTCCCTAAACAGCAGCAATATGCAGCTCCTAGTTCTGGCAGTGGCCGTAGCAAGACTCCCACCAGTAACGGAAATGTCTATCCTGATCATCTCAATTCATCATCTATCATGGCTGCCAAGTTTCCCAACTCTTTATCCGGCTTTCCCCCTCTTGTACAGACGAGTGGTGGCCCTGTTCAGTCTCAGCAGTGGAAGAACTCTGTTAGGCCGAATACGCCTCAAGTTTCTTCTCCATCTGTTGCTACGTCGACTGCTTCTAACATGAAGAACCTTTCCCAGCAGCAGCAGCAGCAGCAGCAAGGAAGGTCCCAACAAAACCACACACAAATCTCTTTTGGAGCAAATGCTGGTAACTCTAAAACATCCTCTGCATCACAAGGGCAGCAAAACCTGCATAATAACCAAGGCCCTTCTTCGCCAATGATGGTTGGGTCTCCCTCAAACTCCTCGGTATCGAAGGGTGCTAGCGGAAGCCCAAGGACAACTGCTAGTGCATCCACTGGGAACAAAGCGGGGGCCCAAGGAGCAACATTTTCGTCGCAGCAGGGGAAGAACTCTCCATCTTTAACTAGCCAAAAGCCATCCATTCTTGGCAGTCCCCATATCATGTCTAGCTCAGGCAACAAGCCCCAGATGCAGCAGTCTCAGCAGCAGCCTCAATTGTCAAAGCAAAGTATTCAGCAAGCTCAATTGTTCTTTTCAAATGCTTACATGCAGGCTTCTGCTAATACTTCTGCTGCTATGGCTAATAGTGGGTATTACATTCAAAGGCATAGGCCTGATAGTCAGCAGCATCAGCAGCAACAGCAACAACAACAACATCACCACCACCATCAGCAACAAGGATCAAAATCTCAAGGGTCAGGACCCCCCACTTCATCGAGTGGAATGTTGTCATTGTGTACTCCAGCTTCTCTAGCTAATACAAGCACGTCTGATCCAGCAAAAGCTGTGGCAGCGGCTGCATTTGCTAACAATATGAAGGGTGGTATACCATCACAGGGGATGTATCATGCTGCTCAGTTTGCTGCTCAATCTGCTGGGGGTGCCCATCAATTGATGCCCGCAGGCTTTCCGTATGTTCATGCTGTTTCTACAGCAGTCCAGGTGAAACCATCTGAGCAGAAGCAGCCTGCTGGTGAGTAAAAATTATGCCCTTTTTGGTGCTTGCATTTTCCATATCCCCGAATTATTTTGTAAGAACGAACAAAGAGTCTTGAATAATGCTTGAACAAAGAACGGGGGGAAACTGTGCATTTACAAAGGAATTTTGTGGGAGTCTCCAGCACAAATGAAATGACAATTTGAATGCATGCTGGCAGCCTGAGAAGAAATAACAGGAAGAAGTTGATGATGATGATGATATCGATGTTGCTTTGATGGAACCTGCAACAATCGAAATTTTGCACTTGGAAGAAGTGGCTGAAAGGTCATCCTTGCAAATTGCAATGGTGTTCTGGCGGCAATGCGATAGTGATGTTGGTCGATATAGACAGTGGTGGGGGGGTTGGTTAGATGGAGGGAGCTGTAGATTGGAAGTCATGGCCCTCTCCATTTCTGTAAACAGTGAAAGAGACGGTGGGAAGGTTACTTTGTAGGGAGTTAGGAAGAAATGGAAAAAATTTCATATAATTTCCCTGTCATCATGTGAATCCTATTTTGACAGGCTACAATAGTTTGATGTAAGAACAAAATTTCCTTACTTCACTTGCTTAAGAAAAAGAAAGATTTTGGTCCCTTTTTTCTTTCTTGTTTTTATATTGATTTTTTTGTTATGAAATATATAGAAATTAGAGGATTAAGAGAAGAAGGTAATAAGAGAAGTATTACTACTTTTATGTATTACTCTTGGTAATATTTTGTGTGTCATACAAGTGAAATTACATGGCTATTTATAGTAGTAAAAACCACTATTACATTGTGGGCTATAACCTTAGAGGGTGGCAATTAGGGTTGGCTACTACATTAAATGTAATGAAGAAATTGGAGTGTGGACATTCACACCTTGACTAAATTAATTAACTCTTAACACTCCCCCTTGAATGTCCATACAGAATAGGATATATGTTGCCTCGTTAAAACCTTGCTAGGTAAAACCCTTTAGGATAAAAGCCATAGCTAAGGGAAAAGAGTACAACAATATATTACTATATGCTTTAGTGTACTGCCTCATTAAAAACCTTGCCAGGAAAAACCCATTGGGATAAAAACCTGATCGAAGGGAAAAAGAGTGCAGTGCATATAATGCTCCCCCTGATTTTAACATAGTTTATGAAGACAACGCATCCCAATCTTGTGGACCAACCGCTCAACACTCTTCGAAGGTAGGGACTTTGTAAACAAGTCTGCAAGATTATCAGATGATTGGATCTGTTGGACATTTATCTTCCCTTCCTTCTGCAAATCGTGTGTAAAGAACAGTTTTGGGGATATATGTTTAGTCCTATCACCTTTAATATATCCTTCAGTTACTTGTGCGATACATGCAGTATTATCTTCGTAAATGATGGTTGGACTTTCAGTTACTTCTTTCATCCCACATTCTTCTTGGATATTGCCGATCATTGACCTTAGCCATACACACTCACGTCCTGCTTCATAAAGGGCAATCAACTCAGCATGATTTGATGATGTCGCAGTTAAGGTTTGCTTTGTTGATTTCCAAGAAATTGCAGTTCCACCATAGGTGAACAGATATCCAGTTTGTGACTTGGCGTTTTGTGGGTCTGATAGATATCCAGCATCTGCATATCCGATGAGGGTGGCATCTTGCCTTGATTGATAAAACAAACCAAGATCTTTTGTTCCTCGTAGATATCGTAGTAAGTGTCTTACTCCTTTCCAGTGTCTCTTCGTTGGTGCGTTGCTAAACCTGGCTAACAAATTCACAGAAAAAGCTATGTCTGGTCTAGTATTGTTAGCTAGATACATTAGAGCCCCAATTGCACTTAGATATGGTACTTCAGGACCAAGGACATCCTCGTTTTCCTCTCGAGGTCTAAATGGATCATATTTCATAGTCAAAGACCGAACAATCATCGGGGTGTTTGTTGGGGTCGCTTTGTCCATGAAAAAACGTTTTAACACTCTTTCGGTGTAGTTAGACTGATGGACGAATATACCATTATTTAAGTGCTCAATTTGCAATCCAAGGCAAAATTTAGTTTGTCCAAGGTCTTTCATCTCAAATTCTTTCATCAAGTATTTTGCAGTTCTTTCAAGTTCATTTGGGGTTCCAATGATATTCAAGTCATCAACATAAACTGCAACAATTGCAAACCCTGATTGTGATCTCTTAATGAAAACACAAGGACTGATTTGATTATTCTTGAACCCTTCTTTCATAAGGTATTCACTAAGACGATTATACCACATCCTCCCAGACTGTTTCAATCCATAAAGTGACCTTTTTAATTTTATGGAAAGTAAATGTCTAGGCTTGTGGTTTTCTGGTAATTTTAGTCCATCTGGGACTTTCATATAAATATCTGTATCGAGTGACCCATATAAATATGCGGTTACTACATCCATTAATCGCATCTTTAGTCCTTCTGAGACTGTCAAGCTTACCAGAAATCTTAACGTAGTTGCATCAACTACGGGAGAATATGTCTCCTCATAATCAATCCCTGGAATTTGAGAAAAACCTTGGGCTACAAGTCTTGCCTTGTATCTAACAATTTCATTTTTCTCATTTCGTTTTCTCACAAATACCCACTTATATCCAACCGGCTTTACACCTTCTGGTGTAAGGGTTATTTTTCCAAACACTTCTCGTTTTTCGAGTGACTTTAACTCTGTCTGCATTGCCTCTTTCCATTTTAGCCAATCATGCCTGCAACGACATTCTTCCACTGTTCTTGGTTCACTATCATTTTCGTCAGATGTCATTTCAATTGCAATGGAATATGCAAATATTTCATTTACGATAACATCATTTCTATTCCAATAATTCCTGGTAGAAACAAAATTTATTGAAGTTTCATTGTTATCGATGTCATGGTCATCTTGTTCATCCCCTTTCGGATTATCATCTTTTTCTCTATTCTCATCTGTACTTTGTCTTTCTTGACCTTCTGTAAGGGGAATATTGTTGATCTCATCAGGTCTTTTTAATTTTCTTGGTTTAGAGTCTTTTGAACCAAGTGGTCTTCCACGCTTTCGGCGTGCTAGAGATTCATTTTCAATGATCTTATCACCAGATGGAATTTCAATTCGTGCAGGGGCATTTTCAGCTGGTATATGTGATTTTGTCACTTTCTTTGCATCTATAAATGCATCAGGCAGCTGATTTGCAATGCTTTGTAAATGAATAATTTTCTGAACTTCTTGTTCACACATATTTGTTCGTGGATCAAACATTGGCAATTGTGTTGCATTCCAAATGATTTCTATTTCTTTCTTTCGTGGGTCCACTTTCTCTCCCCCTAAGGCTGGGAATACTGTCTCATTGAAATGACAGTCGGCAAATCTGGCCGTAAATAAATCACCGGTCATTGGTTCAAGATATTTAATTATGAAGGGTGATTCAAACCCAACATAAATTCCCAGCCTTCTTTGTGGACCCATCTTTGTTCGTTGGGGTGGAGCAATAGGAACATACACCGCACAACCAAAAATTTTTAGATGTGAGACATTAGGTTCTCGACCAAAAACTAATTGTAGTGGTGAGAACTTATGATATGCAGTTGGTCTCAACCTAATTAGAGTTGCCGCATATATTATGGCATGACCCCAAGCAGATGAAGGCAATTTTGATCTCATCAATAATGGCCTTGCAATCAATTGTAGTCTCTTAATTAATGACTCAGCAAGTCCATTTTGTGTATGAACATGAGCTACTGGATGTTCTACAACAATTCCAATCGACATACAATAATCATTAAATGTTTGGGATGTAAATTCCCCAGCATTGTCAAGCCTTATTCTTTTTATTGTATGGTCTAGAAATTGTGCTCTTAGTTTAATAATTTGAGCAAGGAGTTTTGCAAAAGCAACATTTCTACTGGATAAGAGACTTACATGTGACCATCGAGTTGAGGCATCAATTAATACCATAAAATATCGGAATGGTCCACATGCAGGATTAATTGGTCCACAAATGTCTCCTTGAATCCTCTCTAAAAATGTTGGAGATTCAGTAGCAATTTTGTTCATAGATGGTCTTATTATTAATTTGCCAAGTGAACATGCAGAGCATGTTAATTCATCTGATCGAGGGATTTTAACATTCCTAATTGAATGTCCTACTGAATTTGCTATAATCTTGTGCATCATTCCTGTACCAGGATGACCCAAACGATCATGCCATAAATTTAGCAGATTCTTATTATCTAACTTCTGGTTAGATATCGAATTTATTTCAACTGGTCGTATATCTATATGATATAACCCTGAAGAATATGCTGGCAATTTCTCATACACATGTTTCTTGCCATGTTTTTCTGCCGTGAGGCATAAATATTCCTTTTGATCCACTATCATTGTTTCTAAATGAAAACCATTTTGACGCACATCTTTAAAACTTATAAGATTTCTTCGAGATTTACTCGAATATAAAGCGTCAATAATGATTAATTTTGTTCCATTTGGGAGTATTATGCAAGCTTTTCCAGAACCTTCTATTAGCTTGGCTGACCCAGAAATGGTATTAACATTTGCTTGAAATAATTTTAACTTTAAAAAATATTTTCTATCCTTCAGAATAGTGTGTGTTGTTCCACTGTCCAAAAGGCATTGAAATTTGGAACCAACTTCGGGCAGATCCATATCTTCATAAAATAATAAGTATAAGATTAGTTTAAGATAATTTAACTGGACTTACTTTATTAATGATGAAAAATTAAGAGTACATAACTTGAACATGAAAAAAAAACATACAAGAAAAGTACATAATGAAAACATAATACATATCATAGTAATTGATGAATTATCTAAACATGATTATTCTCTCCAAAGATATATTCACCACCAGCTTCACCATTGTCTATGTGGAAATCAGACACATCAAGGCTAATTCCAGGGACATTTTCTTCATTAACATAATTTGTTTCGGCATGTTTTTCTTTCCCTTTAATGGAAGCCTGGTATAGTTCTACCAGATGTTTGGCCGTACGACAAGTACGTCCCCAATGTCCAGTCATGCCACATCTATAACATGTGTCTTTTCCTTTTGTGGTGGCTTGATTTTTGTTTCCTTGTTGATGCCCCCTTTGAGTGTTGTTTCTAGGGGGAAATTGGCCTCTACCACGGCCATAACCACGTCCACGGCCACGTCCGCGGAAATTTCCACGACCTCTGCCACGGTTATTATATTTTCCACGTCCACCTCTATGAGCAACATTTGTCTCGGGTGGATTTGAGCTTTCTACAGCATTTGTTTCATTGAATGCTTGAGACCCAGTTGGTCTTAGGTTGTGATTCTTCAACAGAAGATCATTATTCTTTTCAGCAACCAATAATGTAGAAATAAGCTCAGAATATTTTGCAAAGCCTCTTTCACGGTATTGCTGTTGCAATACAATGTTGTTAGCATGGAATGTAGAGAGTGTTTTCTCTATCATTTGCACTTCAGTGACTGGTTGATCACAATATCTCAATATTGATACGATTTTATATAGTGATGAATTATAATCACTGACAGATTTAAAGTCCTGAAATCTCAGGTTTGTCCACTCAAATTGTGCTGAAGGAAGGAGTACCCTTTTATGGTGGTCATATCTTCCTTTCAGGCTATCCCATAGTTCTCTGGGATTTTCCACCATTAAATACTCAGTTTTCAAACTGTTATGTAAATGATGCCTTAAGAGAACTATAGCTTTTGCTTTCTCTTGATCAGTTGGAACTTTAACTTGAGCAGGGGCATCTTTTTCGTTTCCTGGGATGGTAATTTCTTTGATTGTATGTTCCAATCCCTGAGCCTTCAAATTCATTTGGGCATCAACTGTCCATTCAAGATAATTATGTCCGGACAAGTCTAATATGTCAAATTGTCTTTTCATCAAGTCTCCCATTTTAACTACAATCAAATAGGTAATTATTATTAAGCCAATTAAGCAAGTGATAATTAAAGTAATCAAATTGTAATCATAATAATAATCCATTTAAAACATATTTGCTTCTCCCCCTTGGGTTATTATTATGATGTACATAAAGTTAAGCTAAAATTAAACATGATAATTACGTTAGTAACGACAACAACAATAATAACAATAACAATGATAATAATAACAATAACAATAAATACTACTACTATTACTACATCACCGACAACGACAACAACAACAACAATAATAATAATAATAATAATAATAATAATATTAATGACATACATTAATGATAAGACAAAAGAAACATTTATTATAACAAAATGCACTTATAATCTACCTAGAAGACAAAAAAAACTTGAAGTACTACGGAGATTACATGCATGAATTCCCTTTGTCGAAAAACCGAGCGCTACTTATGTAAAATGATGAAAATCATCATTGCCATTAATAAAACTACTAGGGCCATAATTAAAACTAAATATAGTTTTAATTTCCTTAAATCTTCTTCAAAGGTAAAGGGGTGTGGTGGTTGTTGGTTGTCGACGGGGAACATGGTGTGTGACCGGTGTAGATGGAGGAAGAAGAAGAGGAGATAATTTGGGTAAAGTTTAAGGGGGGGATAAGGTTTGTATGGTGAAATAAGGGGGTGTAATCCGCCTTTTATAGGGGGGTAAATTATCCGTTTCAGCTTTACACTACTGTAAAAATATCATACAATGTTCTAGTAGACTGGTAAAATAATCGTAATCAAACTATTAATATTTACAAACGTAAATAAGTATCACACTGGGATGCAAGCCGTAGTGGTCCGAGAACCCTAATCTATTCGTGAGGTCAAGGGTTCGAAAACTGAAAGAAACATAAAAGTGTGTAATCTAAAAATTAAATAAATATAAAGGCTGCATCATTTTTTTTTTCATTTTAGTAATTATGCACAAGTAAGTAAGTATAAACATGATTTGTGTGACCATGAA